>NC_051852.1:4404727-5065500 GCF_905115235.1 Hermetia illucens
ATGCAAAAGGGGGGTGTAAAATTTTTTTCATCAAATATAGTCATGTGGAGTATCAAATTAAAGGTCTTGATTAGTACTTTTCGAAGCCGGTCTTAGTTTTGACATTTCTTCGAAACGTGGGGAGTGCGGGGGGTTGAAAGTGATCATTTCTTTAAGGGGGCCATTCTCAGAAACTACCAAACCGTAAAAATCTGAAAAAAATCAGGAGGCTGCCACTATATGGTGCCTTGGCTCCGAAATACCTTTCATACCGATATCTGTTCAAAGAAAGTTAATAATAGTATATTACTAAAATTTTTTGTAATTGGCTGGAAACCCCCCTTAAATTCATCCTAGCGGCACGAAATTCTGCAGTGATGTAGGCTATAATGTAGAGCATGATCATACCAAGTTTGATGGAAATCGCCCTATTAGTAACAAATTTATAATACATCGAAATTGTTGCCTCTTTGAAAATTGAAGACTATCAATGTCAATATCACCCGAAAGTGGACATATGCATATGTTACGAGCTACGTACTAAGAAATACACAAAACCGTTCGTACCTGAAGCGTCCAGCTTCCGGTTTCCCGACTTGTTTTCATATGGTTAAGGGCAATGTCCCGTTTAAAGTCCTAGTGGGGTTTTCATGTTCCGCTTCTTAAGGGAAAACAAAAATGCCACTCTAGAAAGCTTTTGCGCTGTTTTCCAATTACCATCTTAAGAGTAGACTTGACAGTGGATGGCCGGATGCCAATAGATGGTTCGGGTCCCACCACTGTGCATCCAGGCCCTTGACGAGTTAATCTGTCAGCTTTCAGCAGCAGCTAATGCCAACTTCACACCAACTGGCTTGATATCCTCTTGCTGTTAAGCGCTGATAACGCTGCTCAACTGTCTTAACAGATTCGAATTGTCCAACACCTCTCCATTTTTATCGCAAGCTTTCTGCTAGTACCAATGAAATGGCAGGCATCTCCGCCTGGAAAACGGGCTGCCTATAGTGAAATGGCCACTAAAGAATGAATATATCCCTTATGAACCGATCTATTAGTCTTTCCATTCCTTTTAGTAGGAAGGACATCATACTGATCGGTGGAAAGTTTTTTGTTTGGCAGTAATACCACTATTACTAGTGCAGAAGTGATACCATCAGGACCTGCAGGCTGGTATCAGGTGGGTTCATTACCCAAATTGAGAATTTCAAGATCGGTTCCTACCAGATACCCAAATAGTCTCGATCCTTTTGCGTTGATGTTGGGACTTCCGCGGTATATGTGCTGGGCGTTGACATCACATCCTGCTATTACCCACACGTCTTTACTTTTGGCATATTGGATTGCTCTTTTAAATGGTCCACTGCGAACTGTTTTTGCGTCATAAGGGAAATGTGCAGAACACCACAGAATCTCCTTATCTCCCTGTTGGCTTTTTGTGGTGACTTTGGCCGTTGATGTGGAGCCTGGAGATCTTTTGAGACCACCATGTAGGGACAGGGTCTATCACTTCAACTGACATACAACGGGTTAGCATGTCAGAAGTTCCCTTGCCCTTGACTATCCTACCAACAACCCATAGTTCTTGTGTGAAATGTATAAATGGTTGCACCTATTGATCCGATAACTGATAAGTGCAGTCACCGCGTTAAAATGCCGCAAATTTATTTGAGATATATGGCACCTCATTTATGCTTCAGATGATTCAGATGCTGTTATCTGCACGTGACTTCTAATGGTTTTAGGAGCCGACACTTGTAACGTGAAGGTAAAAACCCGGCAACCCCTTTGTTAGTGAATCCTCTTAATCCCCGGTTCGGAAATGCCAATAGTAAGGAAAGTTCCCGGCTTATCGGCTATCTCTCCTGCTTCGCTGCCTAGCACATCCAGGTAGCGGTGTTTAAGTTGTTCCGGAGATGAAGTTGTTCCTAAACCTCAGCACCATTATGTTCTTTTTCTGGAAACTGGAGGAAGCATTTGTTTGAAGATGGCAGCTCTAAGACTCTTTTCAGGGTTAGTCGACTACCCTCCCGTACATTATTGCGGGAGGAGCAGTACTGCATGAACCATTTGTTTGTGTTTTCGTCGGTAAAGTTTATCCGCAACATTTTATGGTATACACCTACCGACTCAAAGCGTAATATAATTGTTTGCGAGGATGCAGTGCAAATAGCTAGGCGGAATTTCCTCCTTGGTGTCCTCATACAAGACCCATCTGGTTTCCACAGCCTTGGCTGCAAATGAAGCCTTGTCGGCCGCACCCTCTTTGCTGATTTTTGTGCCGAAGAGAGTCACTTCGTTCGTTTTTTTATAGATTTTTTGTTTCCTGGTTTTCCATAATTGATTGGCATGTCCTTACTTTTACCAGGGAAAGTAAGTCGATCTCGGATTAGCCCTTTTTTGCCGAAACAAACTAAGTTGAAACTTCGAGTCGCCAGATACCCTGAGTTTACCATTCAGCCCTCGGTACGGTAGTCACACCTTGGCTTGGGGTTTTAATTAGCGCTTAGCTTCAAGTGTCACCTCTGGTTCCTTAAAGGATCTCTCCTTATTGGGTTCCCTCACCACGACAAGGTTGAAGATTGTTAAGGAAAACAGCAAGGTTGCTTACAAATTTTCAAACTTAACGCTGGAGGTAGATATCAGGAGTCACTTCGAGGATTCCAATTTGCGTGGTGGTTTGTTGTTTTGATGCCTAAGACCATGCGTGCTGTCGGAAGAGATTGTTTGACGAAACTTCCTCCAGTCAACCTTCCTGAGGTCTCTGAAAGGGTACGCTGCTCAACAGCATGATTTAAACTGAAAAGTATCCAACTTTGATCTGAGAAAGATTTCAGTTCTCCACCTTGAAAGACGCAATGTCGGTTAGTACGATGACAGCTGGGAATTCTCCCAGCGATCACCACGTGGAGATGGAGAAAGAGTTTGATAGCAGAGCTGTTGGCGTTGGTTCAGCAGACGTTTCCTTGGTTTTATGTTCCATCGTGGGTACCAATCCACGTTTTGCCCTGGGACCTATACTACGCTTTGACCACTTGGAAATATTACTGACTATATATTCAACCTGGCAAGTGTTTTAAGCAACTCAAAAAGGTGTTGTTTGGTCCACACCACGTAGAAAGAATGGAGATAAAAGTCATATTGACAAGAGGTGCGAAATGACCACAAATCCAGATGGTTACATTATTGCGAGTGCCGAATACTCGGAGCTAAGATAGGTTTTCACTAGAACATAAAAATAAAGTTAATTCGACCTAAATAGTCTGTCAACATTTGCATTACCCAACAACTTCGAAAGTCGACCTTACAAAAATCGAGATTGAATTAGCACGTGGTAAGATAAACGGGATACATACCCGTTGCTATGCTGCTCCAAGTCTAGGTTTAACGAGTTTTGACAGCCTGATTTACAGAAATCGTCACCATTTTATTCTAGCTACACGGGGAGCCCATAAGGAACCTTCGGGCCCAAAAATGAATAAAGGGTCAAACTGACCAGCGAAACCGATGAACGAGCAGGCTTTTGAAAGGATTAAATCAGGTATCCCCAGATTGAGAGAGAGAGGGAGTTTACGGAAAAAAAGCGATTCAATAGCGAGGAACATCAAATCTAATAACTGGGGGAATACTGAACTTGCTAATCTTTGTTTGAGTGGCCATCGACGTAAATTATTGCCCGGAGGTCGGTAGGTAAGACTGATTAAGAAAGAAGAAACAAGCCTAAAAATAAGCCTAAAAAACTTCAAGTAAGCTGTATTAGCGAAGTAAGCGATAACCTTAAAGGGCTCTGCTTCGAAGGGGACATAAACCTGCAACGCATTTCTAGAGGTTTGTAAAAGGACCATTCAAAACCTATACGTTATCATGGGCCTTACTAAAAACATTTAGGGATTATTCCCTCAGTAAGGAAGGAAACGTAAGAGCCTTGGCTGGAAATATATGGATGTGGAGAATACGTGAAATTGGTCATACCTATATAATGGAGCGAAATTGGTTGGTGCTGTCACTCCGTTTCTTCTTCGACAGTTGCCCGAAGGCCCTGATGTTCGGCATGTGAGAAATAAACGTAGTTACTTGGTTCTTTTCTTAATAGGGACGGGGCTGCAGCACGATATTCGAAAGATTCTAGTGAACTTAAATGTAGCATTGCTGTACAAACCATCCTAGGCAGTGGCCAATGCCTAGATTTCCTAGTAAGGTCTTGATTGATTATAGAGGAAGTCCTGGTTAAACTTGAGGAGACAGTGAAAAACCCGTGACTGAAAAGGAACAAGGATAACATTAAGACCATAATACAAACTAGGTATATTCCAAAAACTAATCTTCCTCAATAGGTGATTTTCAAAGATCGCATCAAAAAAATCCTTTCTTATTTAAAATTAGGGAAAATCATGTCAGAATATTTTAGTCTCAAGGAAACAAATTTCGTAGCTCGTAGTTGTCGGGGCTGTAGACAGATAATCGAGCGAGGTGAAAGCTAGTCATTTTGCACCGAAATTTCTATTTCGGGCCCCCTGAGAAAACACCAGGCCGGGGGAAAGTAGGTAATTTCAAGCTTAACAAAATCCTTTTCATCTTCCTTCCATAAAATTTCTACTCCTCCTCTACGTATTCTCAGGTTTATTTTTAATAGACATTTGGGTGTGATTCGTTTGAAGTAGAGTCCCAAAACTCCACTGGAGATATCCTTGTTGCGTTTGGTTTTCGTTAATTTATTCTAATGATTGGAGCTAAGTTGAGGTGAAAAGTTGTTCGCCATTTCTAATATTGCGCACTTTATGAGCATAAATTCGTAATAATTTTGGTTACTTTGTTTCCCATGTGAAAAAAGCAGAGTCAATTATTGTGATGGACATGGGACGTAAATTTGTCATGATTGCTGTGAAATTATCTCGAAAAACCGCTGACATACAGAATAAAGCCTCAAACAATGGCAGTAAAAATTCATATAAAAATTGCTGATAGAAATAATCAACACTTGACAATTTCCGTCGCAAGCGGAAATATTATAATAAAATAAAAGTATCTTCAATACATATTTCACACTTAACGCCACATTCCGTAAGTAACGACTTTATTCATTATTTTATGATGCATCTTACGACGTTGAAGCTCTGAAAGGGTTGAAATTGATGACCTTCTGTGAAATCGATGAAAAGCTGTAAAATTCTTCAGGGTCTTTCCGTGTGATGTGCTCGTATCTATCATTGTGGAATGCGTGAGCTGATAATGAGAAGGAGAGAAAGTATCGGAAAATTGTATCATTTAACTGAGGAAATGGGAAAATAAAAAAAATGTGTATAGGTTGGGAAAAATTCTGTGTTGAAGCAATCTTTTCAAAGTAGTATTGAAAGAAACATTGTTAGGAGGTAATGCGTAAGGTTTTCTTACAGATATTGTTATAAACTTATCGCAGTATTTTTACTAATCATAGATAGGTGTGAATCTGGAAATATCACAAATTAAAATGGCCAAGTCACTGTGCTTTTCTTTATGTAACACGACTCCCTGCCGAGCCCACAAAAGAATATGAATTCTCCGCAGCCTGTAGAGTCAACTTATGCAACAGGTGTGGGTGGGATTTTCACCCAGCCCCCACTTTCCCCTTCTTCCTTCCCCGCGGATCCAGCGCAAAGCATTACTTCGCGAGGTGGACTCCGCCTGAAGTAACCAATCCTTCCGATTTTCGCGCCCTCTGCTTTCCCAAGTTCTGTTTGAATCCTTTTGATTATGAAGTTCACGGGGCACCAGCTGGTGTCCGACTTCATAATTCCCCTGATAAGGTTCTGCGTATTTTAGCTGATTTTCAGAGAGTCTTCCAGGCTCCTCCTGACTGAGCAAAAACGTGGTCAGTAGAAAATGAAATTCTCTGGGTCCACAGGTGTGCAACCACATTTAGGATCATCGTGGCACTACAGCCTGACATCGGGCCCTGGCCGCCTGTATCGTTGTCCTCCAATTATTACGGTCACGGGATCGCGTCCTCAAATCTTGGAAGCCCAGTACTTACTCGGCTTCCATATGTATGAAGTTCTGCCACCATGCTCTCGGTCTTCCTCCTAGAAAAATTTTAGAAAGCTTGGGTTGGATCCTAATCCATTCCGCCAAGCTTCGTATTTCTGTGCACCTACTTAGATCTCATTATGGGAAGGACCGAGAAGAAAGTCTTATTCGCTAGCTGTATGCGTCGCTTGGCCTCGTCAGTCTCATTGGCGCCCTTTGACAGGCTGCTACCCAGATATACTATATAAAGCTGTCTACGAATTCGATGTTGAGGAATCCTACTTTGATGCTTGAATGAGCAGTTTTCGAGACATGATATTGATGTCACCTGCGTAGGCTAACAATTGTGTCGACTTAACGAGTAGCGTCCCGTAGGTGTTGGTATTTATTGCTCGGATAGCATGTTCGAGTGCTAGGGTGAAGGGCGTCGGCGCAGCCCGTCGTCCTGCTTCAAACCGGTACGCGTTTCAAGAGGATCAACTTTGTCTGTCGTACTAGTTTAGCTGGTATACCAAATTGCAGCATTATGATGTACAGTACTCCACGGCCTATACTGTCGTATGTCTGTTTAAAGTCGACAAAGATTTGGTAAACGTCAACGTTATACTCCCAGCACTTTTGCAGGATTAGTTTAACGGTAAAAGCTGTTCAGTTGTGGAGCAACCCGGCCTGTATCCTCGCCTTGGTACTCGTCGTTTGGCGTACGGTCTTATTCTATTCGCCAGAATTTTCGTCAGGACGAACAGACTAGTGAAATGCCTCTGTAGTTTTCACAATGCAATCTATCTCCCTATTTGTGAATGGGACAGATGATGCTCCCGCCCCAGTCATTCTGGGATCTCCTCGTCCTTCCAGATCCGCAGCAGTCGTTGGTGTATTGCAAAGCAGAGCCTTTCGACCGGATTTTAACAGCTCAGCTGGAATCTCGTCCGCGCTCGGCGCTTTGTTTGATTTCAGTGACCGTACGGTGAAATCAACTTTTTCTGCTGTCAGAAGATGTATAGTGGGTACAGGATCACCAATACCGTCATCGATTTGGGTTACTTCTATGGGGACGCCAGGTGTTGGACTCAGAAGCTTTTCAAATTGCGTCGAGTGATATTCTGCATTCATCGTCAAATCAGTCAATTCGCATTAGCCGGGATTTGAATCCCACGACCTTCTCTGCGACTTCCTTGGTGATGTCTTTAACTTTTCATCATAACCGATATGTTGCCTACACCAAGTGATTCTAAATCGCAGTTTGCTCCTCTATAGGATCGTATATCCAATACGCTGGACGCCCATATTTTACCAATGAGGACGTGGTCAATTCTGTTGACGGTATATGCGTCTGATGATTACCAGGTCTGTATATGCGCCAGTGCGGGAAGAATGTGGAGCTTACGACAAGATTCCTTCTGCTGGCGAAAACAATTAATCGTTGACCGTTCTGATTGTATTCCTCATGGAGGCTGGAGCTCCGATGCCAGCTTTCATTTCCGATTTTCTCATTAATATCCTTTACTATCTTTTATTGGGAGAGAGTCAAACAGTGTCTGCATAAAACTGGTCTTTCACTGCATCCTCCTTGACTTTAGTCGGGGTGTGAACGTTGATGAGCCAGAGGTTGAAAAAACGAATCCTGATATAAAGCACACACAACTTTTCGTTTGATAGGCTTAAAGTCGGTGATGTACGGCTTGAGCTGTTTGCTCACTATAAATGCAACTCCAAACTCCTTATGATCCGATGGTTTTCCACTTATGAAAATTGTGGGCGAATTCATATCATTTATTTCGTTACTAATCAAATTTGTTTCTTGGATTGCAGTCATACTTAATTTGTAAATCTCCACTTGCTGAAGGAGGGCCTTGACGGTCCCTGGATTGTTCAAAGAGCGAGGATCCGAAAGAATTGTGCGTTATACGTTTGTTTGATGATCGCCGTTTATTGGTCCAATCCGAGGCAAATGTTCCAGGTTTCTTAGGTTTTCGTCCTATCGCAAAATTCTATCCAGGGTTGACCTCGGTGATGGCTGCTTCAGGTGGTTCGAAACGTAGCAGAATTCACACAACTATTTTGTAGGTTTGGCTACGTAGTTTGTGATACCCTATATCACCTGAGATTCAGGCTACAGCTATCCCTTGCTTCTACTTCCTCAACTACTTCTCAGCTTGGGACAGGCTACGGCGGAATTGGAGGATAGGTGGGGCGAATCATCAACCTGAATTGGTAGAGACGCTTCCTGTGGGGGAATTGGGTCTGATGACGGTTAAACTCGCCATGTCGCCGCTGAATCAACTCCTCAATACGATAAATTAGTGTGCTAGCCCGGGGATACCTCTGCGAGTCGATCATCGTAGCTACTACGGTATTCTGTATCTTTTTCAGGTAGATTCATTCTCCTTTTCCCATACAGACAACATACCTCGCTTGCCCGAATGTCCACCGGCACCGGTCCTGAAAGTGCTATACACCCTTATGCCCGCCATTTACGTGCGGTTCAGCCTATCCGTTACGCCGGAAGGGCCTGCAATGCACTCACCGCCAGTTGAATTGAATGCACCATCCATGTATCGGCAAGCTGCAACATCATTAGCTCAACTCTGGACATGGAAGGCGTTAAGATACAAATTTGAGATAATTTTGTGCCTCAGCATTTATTAAAAATGTTCGTTAGCGATAAAGATGCCCATAAAATTCACGTTCACAGCCTAAACAAATATGTCTGGCCCGTTGGCCGAATTATTTTTCATTTCATCACCAGTCGCTGTTGATACGAACGGTTAAACAGTTAAAACGAACAAAAACAAATACATCTCATCCATATATAGACCGCCGGTTAAATGCGGACTAGTTAGGGGTAACTGACAGGCCGAACTGTACGCGGTTGGTGGGCTTTAGTGTCAGCCCTCGGCATGTCAGTCACCGTTTTTGCGTGGTTGGCGGATGGTGGCGGCTTTAGTTTTACCATTGCGTCCTTGAGCAGACGCAACAGACCGGTACCGTCCTGACCTGATGTCGAGAACAGGGTCGCTGGGGAGTCTCAGATTCTCCTTGTGTACCAGCTCCGCGGGTCTTGCATCAAACTCCTTGCGAATCGCTGCTCGGCGGCCAAGAAGAACGAGTGACAGGACCTGCGACGAAGAATCGTCTCCATGGGCCATTACAGCGGCCTTCGACGTTCTGTGCCACCTTTCGAGCATCCAATTGGACTGCGGGTGATAAGCGGTTGTTCTATGCCATTTGAAGCCAAAGAGTTTTCCTAATTCTGAGAAAAGGGAGGACTCAAACTGCATTCTCTAGTCGGTGATTATAATTACCGCCACACCAAAGCGTGCAATCCATTCCCGACAGTGGGCTTCCGCACAAGATTGCGCAGTAATGTCTTTCAGAGGTATTGCCTAAGGACACTGCGTGAACCTATCGATCATTGTAACGCAATACCTGAAACCGTGTGACTCTCGCAAAAGGCCAATGATGTCGAGGTGGATTGTATGGAAACGCTTGGTGGACCCAGGGGAAACTTCTACCCCTTCCCCAAAAGTTAATGTCCTTCTTTATAGATGGCCAGAAGTACTTTGCGGTGGCTAACCGATTCGTTGTCCGAATGCTAAGGTGCGCCAGATCGTGAACGGCGTGAAATATTATACGTTCTTTTGGAAATTGGCCGGAATATATAGGCTTGGTCCATTGTCTGAGGTCTCGCATTATATATACTGGATGTTGAGCCGAAGATAGGAAACTCCCTGGATATATATTTGGAGTTGGTCCTCAAGCTCTGAAGAACTGCGCTTTCCTTTCTGCGCCTCGACGATATCCAGAAAACCGACCGTCGCGGGAATCTTGACCTCTGCAACACGTGCCACAGCGTCAGCAAACACATTTTCTTTTCAAGGCACATGTTGAATGTCGGAAGTGACCTGGCTGATAAAACTCAAGTGTAGAAGTTGGCGAGGGGATGCTTTGTCGGGCTTTTGCTTCAAAGGAAAAGTGAGTGGTCTATGATCCGTGAATAATATGAACGGCCTGCCTTCAAGGGAATACCGGAAGTATTTAACTGCCAGGTACGCGGCGAGTAACTCCCGATCATAGGTGGTGTAATGGAACTTATTCAGGATTGAACTGTTTCGAGAAGACGCTCAACAGCTGCCAGATTTGATTCACTTTCTGGTGAAGCGCAGCACCTACCGCAATGCCTGAGGCATCGATGAATATGGGTAGGGGGCATTTTGCTGAGGGAATGCCAGAAGTGTAACTTCCACCAGCTGTTGCTTGGTGGTCTCAAACCCCTGGACAGCCTTTGGAAACCACATAATCAGACGGGAGTCTTTGGTTTTCGGCCCAAATAAGGCATTAAGGATTGATTGATGATGGGCGGCCTTAGGCAAGAAACGACGATAGAAGTTTAACATGCCCAAGAACCTCTTGAGATTCTTAACGATTTTTGGCTGCGGGAAACTCGAAATCGCTCTCACCTTCACTGAGACCGGTTGGATGCCTTCAGGGGTAATCAGGTTGCCGAGGAATCTCACCTGCGATTGTAGAAATTTGCATTTCTTAACGTTAAGGTCTGGACCAGCCTCAGGAAGACGTTGAAAAATGCATTTGAGGAGCTCTAAATGCTATGGAGCAGAAGTTGAGGTTACGTAGCACAGAATGGATGAATCTTTGTAAGGTTTGCGCCACTTTGCACAGTCCAAAAGTCATTCTAGTGAACTCAAAGAATCCAAAAGGTGTGCATATTGTTATTTTAAGAATGTCTTCCGGAGCTACAGGTATTTGACGGTATGCCTTGACTAAGTTCAAGGTCGAGAAAATACGGCAGTTTGCGATAGAGTGTGCAAAGTCGTGGATGAGTAGTATGGGATATCGGGGTGGAATCGTCTGAGCATCCAGGCGTCTGTAGTCACCACAAGGCCTCCATTTGTCATTGGTTTAGGGACTATGCGAAGTAGCGAAGACCAAGAACTGCCTGAAGGTATCCTGCTTAAGAGGTTCTTCGGATTCTTTCCGCGCGCCTGCGAGCTTTCGCGGTGGTAATGGACGCACCTTAGAGAAAAATGGGGAGCCAGTAATGTTGATGTTGTGCTGAACATCATGCTTAACGGGCTCAGAGAAACTACGCTCGGTAGTGTGTTGCGGTATTTTTGAAGAAGTGCACGAATACGTGCGTCGACATCATCATCATCATCAACGGCGCAACAAACGGTATCCGGTCTAGGCCTGCCTTAATAAGGAACTCCAGACATCCCGGTTTTGCGCCGAGGTCCACCAATTCGATATCCGCAAAAGCTGTCTGGCGTCCTGACCTACGCCATCGCTCCATCTTAAGCAGGGTCTGCCTCGTCTTCTTTTTCTACCATAGATATTGCCCTTATAGACTTTCCGGGTGGGATCATCCTCATCCATACGGATTAAGTGACCCGCCCACCGTAACCTATTGAGCCGGATTTTATCCACAACCGGACGGTCATGGTATCGCTCATAGAACGCGGCCAAGAGTTCGCAATTTTTCTTGCTAAGAACCCAAGTTTCCGAGGAATACATGAGGATTGGCAAGATCATAGTCTTGTACAGTAAGAGCTTTGACCCTATGGTGAGACGTTTCGAGCGGAACAGTCTTTGTAAGCTGAAATAGGCTCTGTTGGCTGCCAACAACCGTGCGCGGATTTCATCATCGTAGTTGTTATCGGTTGTGATTTTCGACCCTAGCTAGGAGAAATTGTCAACGGTATCAAAGTTGTATTCTCCTATCCTTATTCTTCTTCGTGTTTGACCAGTGCGGTTTGATGTTGTTGGTTGATTCGTCTTCGGTGCTGACGTTGCCACCATATATTTTGTCTTGCCTTCATTGATGCGCAGCCCAAGATCTCGCGCCGCCTGCTCGATCTGGATGAAGGCAGTTTGTACATCTCGGGTGGTTCTTCCCATGATGTCGATATCGTCAGCATAGGCCAGTAGTTGGGTGGACTTGATGAGGATCGTACCTCTTGCATTTATGTCAGCATCACCGATCACTTTCTCGAGGGCCAGGTTAAAGAGGACGTGCATCGACAACGTCTTCAAAAACGATGGAAAGAGTGCTGGATGGGCAGGACCTAAGGGAAGTTGTGGGGTCAATGAGGGACTTATTATGTACATCCACTAGCAAACCATAATGGTGCAGGAAATCCGCGTCTAAGATGGATATACTGTTGTCTGCGATTATGAAGGTATTAAATGGTTATGCCGGGATACGGGAAGAACCGAGACTTCAGCGTTTAAATCGACCAGGTAGTTGCGCTGGCTCAAGGGGTCGTAGATTGTGAGGCGACGTGGTAATGTATTTCGGGTTACAGTCGCCAGAACTCCCGGCAAGTGGGATTTATTTGGTGAGAAATTGCGGCGGCTAATATACTTTGTAGTTTTTTCAGTGAAACTACGAGGCAGCATGCCCCGGTTTTCGCCGAAAGTCCCGATGACCTGCTAACCGATCGCCCGTTTCGGGAGGCGGATCTAGAGCTTGATCTAGAGCTTGATCTAGTCCTACTCCCCGAAGGCAAACCACAAATGGCGGCTGCCAACTCAGAGACGGTGGCTGTTAATGCTACCAACAGCTGCTGCAGCTGAGCCACCTGACCTAAGTTGTCGCGGGACACCTCACCAACCATCGTAGTACCATCGAGGTCCTATACTGTCCGACAAAGCAGATGTTAGCTAACATTGTGATGAGGCCGCTGACTAAAGCCAGAAGGTGTATTGAAAATTGGCGCTTTCAAGTCAGTGGAGCCAATGACCCTGGCTTCTCTTGCCATTGGCCGCCTCATCAGGGGACAAGTATCGTAGACTGAATGGTTGGTTTGTATTGCATACGCATCTCTAAAATAGAGCTCTTTTCGTACATAAAACGCTGTTCGTTGTTAATTCATTTCTTACAATTATACATTTGAATTAATAATAAAAAATAAAAGATACAAAAGGCTATTTACGGTTAAAAAAAAGGGGAAGCCCTTTTAAACAACATTCGTCAGTTGTGCTTTATCAACAATGAACGGGGTAATCAGAGCAAACGATTGAAATGTGTTGGGAAAACTAAAGAAAAAAATGAAAATACCAAAAAGAACCGGAATATCTTGTGCTATTGTTTCCCTTAATTTTCCATCCTTTCATGGAAAACCTTGCTATATTTGGAGTTTGCTCCTCAATTGCATGGAGCTCTCTTTAAACTGAAGTTTAGGAAGCGGACACGAAAGTTTTGATTGTGCAAGGTCCGCGTGTAGCATGCCTTAAAAATGGGCCACTCTTCCGTGTTGATATGGTCTAATTTTAGACACCTACATTTCGAGGAAAACCTGCTAAGTTTAATTATTATTATTTGTCTTCATATGCAGCACTTCTGGGACGTGGCGGCAAGCTGGACCAGTTAGCAGCTTCTGTGGGGACTGGTCAATGCGGAGGATGATTGAGGGCCTGTTGATTGTTCGCAACATCTGTTTAGGATAACTGATGAGCCGAAAGCCTTTTCAAGTGGTCGCCGTCAGTATTTTGGTTCTTTTTTGCTAAACGGAATCTCGAGATGGTACTGATGACGACCGTGCACTGCTCTAGATTTCAGAAATGGGGGAGAGATACTCCGTATTTCGCTTTTGTGTGGCTGTTGTGAATGTTATTAATTGTTTAGTTGAACATGTCGTCCGAGTTATCATCTGGGTAATGTAGCACATACGTAAGTGGGAAAATGGCAGAAATAATGGGGACAGTTTTTGATTGATTTAGGACAACGGGGTGGGAAATAGTTTTTGCGATTTAAATTGAATGATTCCTGGAATCGAGAAGGTTTTGGAGACTCGTGGATAGTAGGTGGTGTCTATATTGTAGCGGGGGTATATGTTCCAACCTGAAATTGGGAACGTCTTGCAGCTTCACAAAACGACTCGAAAATAAAGGCTGGGAATTCCCAACTGATTACGTTTTTCACAGGTTGAGGATTGTGATGCGAAATATCCTTAAACTAGCAGCGTAGATAGTAGGAGGGTTGAGATTGATGTTTCTCTGCTTCCAGGCCTTGACCGATTTGGGACTTTCTTCTTTCACTCGGTTTGTATTATATGATCCTGGGATAACGATTGTTTGGCAGTTGAATGTTGTGTTAAGGATTGATCCACTTCAATCTTCCGTATCGGTCGCTTCGTAATCTTACCATATAACTTGACTGTTACACTACGGACAAGGCCATCAACACCAGGGTGTATGGCTAATATTCTTTCCAGTGGCGACTGCATGGATGGAATGTGGTCTGTCTTGACTAACACAAGTTCTCCAACCTTAGGAATGTCCCTCTGCTTTAGCCACCTCGGCCTCTGTTGAAGCCGATGCAAATACGCTAGACTCCATCGGTGCCATTTCACACCGGCTTTCCAGCTTTCCGTTTCCATGAAGGGGTTTTCCAATCGAGCTCGCGCTGGAGGTAAGACTCCCATTAATTGTTCTCTGGATCTCACGGTTATTTTAAAGACACATTAGGCACTCATGTATACTCTTCGGTATCAGCGAATATCCTTCTATTATTCCGTATTTCAGTCGTAATATGGCCGAAGTTAGTTGTACACCCCCATGTGGTGTTTGAAGCTGAGTTGAACTTGCTAATGTTCCGTTTTGCAGAATCGCAGGATGGTTAATTTTTTCATCCTGCAATGCATGGTGTATTCTTCCATCTACCCTGAGAATACCCTCAGTATCGATCCAAGGTGCAAGTGGCTGCAAAGGTCTAGAAGAAGATATTGGCTTGGATTGTCGAAGTTGATCTAGCTCGGCGCCAAATGTATAGGTCTTGGGTCGCGAGGACGCTGTGGAATTTAAACGTGGCTTTTCTACAATTATGTATAAACCTTCAGCAATATGGTTGCACTCTTTGTAGTTTCTTAAAGCTTGAATAGCGGCTGAAGATGTATGACTCAGTGTTATTTTATATAATAGTGAGGACATGTACTTCTATATTGTTGTGTGGTAGTATTATTGATATTGACCAATGAATACTTCGGGATCTTAACTATCCGGGTCCACGCCACCACAGAATAGCTGTCAGGAGCTCTACAGCACTTATCCCTCCGTAACGAGGCCAGCCGGATTATTCTTCATTGCGACATTGTTCCAGTTGTTAGCAGAACTTTCCTGTTGAAGGATCTTCACACGGTTTGCAACGTAAAGCTTCCACCTCGCTGCAGATGATCCAGGCTAATACGCCTGTCGAGTCAATCCAACAATATTTTTGTAGCCATCCATGTGTTTTCACTACTTTGGCAGGCTCTAGAAGGCGCTGAAAAAGATGGCGGAGTTTCTTGGGGATGAGGACATGGACGTTCGATGTTGCTACACCACCAAGTGCGGGGATAACCAGAGAAATCGGACGCAAGAAAGCGGAACTTTCGGTGAAATGAAGGCAAGCTGGTAATCGCGGGGAGATTCACACCGAACGCAGCAGACTGAATCTATGGGGAAACAACGGATGTAGGGGGCACAGAGCATTGGAAGAGTCATTGGGAGAACTGAATCTAGTTTTCGCAATGCCTTCCGATTCTCAGATCCCCATAAATCTGTTTGGTAGAAAATATGGTGTTATTTTGAAACGAAGAGGAAACTGGGATGAACCAGAAAAATGCGTGTCAGGAGTGGAGCCAGAGCAGGGTTCTGGAGTCGGAGTCAACCTCTCGAATAAAAACGAGAAGTGGGCTTTTTCCTTGGGACAATACACAACGGTCTTTCAGGCTGAAGTGTATGCCATCCTAAGGGTGGTAACCTGGAAATTTGATGAGCGGCTGAAGAGCAGGCGCCTTGCAATCTATAGCCATAGTCAAGCTACATTGGGGGCGTTCAGTAGTACTTTGATCACTTCAAAAGTCGTTCAGGAATGTAGAAACCGATTAAACTCTATTTCTAAATTCAATACGGTCGAATTACTCTGGGTACCTGGTTACTGTGGTAAAGAGGTAAATGAAATCTCGGATGCCTTAGCAAAAGAGACTTGAACTTGCCCTATGCCCGGACCGGAAGCCGTAATTAGGGTGTCAGTCGCATTGGCTGATGCTGCTTTCAAAACTGGGAACAAGCTTCCCATTATGACAAGTGACAGAGCCTTAATACTGCTTGACAGACCAAATTTCTCCTCCCAGAACCAAACAAACATACTATAAAGTTTATCCAGTCAAAAAGCAGGAAGACTTGCAGAACTATTGTGGGCATTCTGATTGGCCATAATTCGCTAGCTAGGCTTATGTTCAAAGTAGGAATTATCCAAGATGATATGTTTTCATCTTGTACTGAGGAAGCGGAATCCAGGGAACATTTCCTATGTGAGTGTCCCGCCTTTGGACAGATCAGACATAAGATTTTTGGTGCTGATTTACTCCAACTGCTGCGAGTACCGTCCAAATCTATTAACGGAAATCCTGCGATACATAACCCGTTTCGGGATATTACCTGAGTGTAATTATGCGGTGTTTCCAGCGATTAATTATTTGAAATAATAAAAAATTTTTTTTCTTATTGGCTAGTGTTGATATTTTTATTTTTGCAAATACCGATATTTCGGGAACCATTTGTTCTTTTCAACAGTGCCAACAAGTCCTTGACTTGTTCCACTTGTTCCCTTCACTTCTTCTCCCTGATGAAGGGAACAAGTTGTTCCCGAATTACGGTATTTGCAAAATAAAAGTAACAACACGGGATATTACGTTAGACGGCAGGGAATCGAGTACAATGGTCCACTAAGTCATGAGTGTCCAGAGGCTCTGCCTCTCCTCCACCTGAAACACACACACAGTCACCTGTGTTATGCTAAGGTGGTTAATAAGCTGGTATGCTTCGTCACACATTGAGTTCCGGAGACACTGGATTTTTTGAACTGGGTTGAGGCTAGTGTTCTCATGGACCATGCTTTTGAAGAGATCCAATGGGCAAACCAATGGATGTAGGTCCCATTAAATGACGGAATCTCAATTCTCTCCAACTTTAATGATGCCTTTGAACTGCTAACGCCTCCCGATGCTGCTTCTGATCGGAGTATGTTCCTCTTTTCGCTTACTTTCGAATGCCCCATACTCCTCCGTATACTTCATGAGAGATTGCGTTCTCGTTGCCAGTTCCTTATGTGCTACGTCTCTATGGTTTGTCGTGGGTACCTGTCTCTGGGACTTAATATTACGGTCTTCTTCAAACACGGATTGATTTCGTGACCACAATCAGAGCCCCTCTGTAGCAAGCTGCACCGGTACCAGTCTATACCGACTGCATGGCTCAGAATTCATACTGGTGAATGCAAGACCTACCCAAATCTCTACCGAACTAAGGAGTGCGGCGCCCGTGTTGAAACGCAACACCACACTGAGGCCCGAAGATCTCTGTTCGCTTGAACGTAACCAACAACCCTCCGACGAAGCTCTCCCTAGGGGGCCAACCGCAACAACCGAGCTGAACGCACATAGAACAGGAATTCTCCTGAAATATGTGAATTCAAGGGCTCTCCCGGTTCCCATGGTATCAATATACCCTTGGTAAGGTTTCGTGGCCTATTGCCACTTCAGATGAGTCCCCAAGCAGACTCGGGTCTGGAGCATTCGCCTACTGCATCACGGCCGGCAAACCAATGTCGCACAGCGTCTTCGGGCGCCATCACTATGGAGGTTCCCCTTGGCCGTTTGGTTTTGGTTCAGCCGACAGGGTAGCCGCCCCGTGTTCCTAACGCCACCTCTGAGGACCCCTTATGTGTTACATTTCTCCAATCTGATCTAGAAGTACGCCAAGTTATGCGTGACTCGATGTCCTTCCTGTAATCTGTTATGATGCATTGTACTGCCTTGAAGTTGAGTTCTTGTAGTTCCAACATTACCCTTTCCGCTTAAAGAAGAGGAATTGGTACTTGTTCACTTGTATCTACTTGCCTATCTGGTTCGAAGGACCGGCGCCAAATTTGGAACGTCTTGCAGCCTCACAAGACGACTCGAAAATAAAGGCTTGGAATTCCCAACTGGCTAGGTACTATGCAGATACTAATAAGTTTATTGTGGGAATTGGTATAAAAAATCGAAACGCCTAACATGAATTCGTAAATAGCAAAGATACAGAATGAGTCCAAGGTCATGCAAGGGAAGTGCAAACTCTACCTGTTTCTAGCCAATTTCCTCCCACCGGTGAACGTTCCCAAATTTTCCTGGTGACCTATAGCTTTCATCGCCAGGCACTGTTTGAAAAATTGCATACAAATATCCTATAATTTTCATTAAATTAACTACAATCTCGATCTCTGCTGTTTCCGTTTTGTGTGATTTCTTTTCAGATCACCTAAACAGTCGTCACTTAACACCCGCCATGTGTACTATTGCTTTGTTGCCACTCGGCTTAGTTCTCCTATTGGCGCCCACAATATCCCTCATATTTATCCCAGCTAACAAGGTGTCCGCCCACCCCCGATGCATCTATATACTCCCCTGGGAACATATCGTAAGTGGGATCTAAGTACAACAATTCCGATGAATAAGTTTTCCAAATTATATTGAAAATTGAGGAAAAGAATTTTGGAATATGACGTAAACATTCAGAAATGTTTATTCCACCGAAAGTGTAATTCTTTCCAGTCGATAAACAAGCATTTATCCGGCGAAAAGTGAGTTGATCGTAGAAGAGGGTTGTCGGGGAATCGTTTGAACTCACTAGATCCGTTCGTAACCATACCGCGTCAAGGTGTGAAGCTGTTTGGGGTTGAGTGCAGAATGTAAAATGGAAAGCGCTCATTCCCGGATTGTAGTTGGTCGAAAATAGACTTGAACATGCAGAAATAGCCACATCCTCTTTTACGTGGCGGAAGATTATCTTAGAATCTATTGTGCACGTTGCTTGCTGAGATGACAATTGCGAAATAATCATATTTATATGCGTAAGAATCGATGAAGTCCAAGAAATCCAGCACATTTTTTCGGAATATGAAATTCAGTAATAAAATGTCTATAAATCTCCACGCCCAGCTTATTTCGAAAAAATGCTTGAACCATGATACATCACTTTCCTTTCTGGAGGTTATCCTTTAGTCGCCTAACAAGGACTTTACTGCAGTATTGG
The DNA here is from genome assembly GCF_905115235.1 of Hermetia illucens. Taxonomy (NCBI): domain Eukaryota; kingdom Metazoa; phylum Arthropoda; class Insecta; order Diptera; family Stratiomyidae; genus Hermetia; species Hermetia illucens. The sequence continues at coordinate 4,423,781 of NC_051852.1, forward strand.
CAATAAAAAGCTATATTGCTCTTGCATTTTATAGCCCCGACACTGCATTCTCATAAGATTCGTCTGCTAGTTTTGATTGCACCTCCCCATATGATCGCGTAACCATAAAGGACCTTTACATCCTTGCAATCTCCCCTGATTGTGTTTACTTCGCCACTAACATACTTTCTTCATTAACATGTAATACCAGTTCGTCATGTGATCCATTTATTTTTTCCTTTTTTTCTAGATACCAGCATCCTTAATGATCGAAGGAGCAATGTCCCAACAAAGTTGTCGAACCACTGATAGTCGAATTTTGGGGCAACTAAATACGTAATAAAAATCGTCGGTTAAGTGCATTACTAGAAGGTAAACGAAATTCTAACTTTCGCCCCTTCCCTACGCCACCGAGAAAGGGAGAAAACCACCAAAGGATATTTTTGATTTGGGATTTTCGATAGACGACAAAGTATATGTGCATTTAGCGTTGATGCAACATGGATGACGACGTTGTTTTTCCATCCGTACTGGTGAACGTTACGGATACATTAGGAATAGACGGTAATTGACGATTTTATATATTTTTTATGTTGTCACCGCTTTTATGATTTATTTACTTTCTCGGAAATCTGAGGACCTTAAAGTGGAAGAGTTGATTTGATTTGGGAGCTTGAGAATGTTATCCTGCGTAATATGGTTTCGCACTGTCTCAAGGAGATTTTTATTGATTTTTTAGAATATAAATTTTGGCATTCCATATTTGAAAGTATGCATTCATTTGAGAATAGAATACTTCAGTGGAGGGTCGGCTGAGCACAGATGCTTGCCATTACCATTTTTCCTGTGTGAAGCTGACGAAGGATGGCTCTCCTGACCGAGTGATAGCTTCCTTCAAAGTGACATATCCCCATGACTTCGATGCTATCGTCCAATCCTGCTTTTGGCCACAGGGGGTCTTCGTTAAGCCTTATCAGAGGCTGGATGACAGGATTTTAGATTCTGAGCTCCTCGAAGGTTACTCTGTTTTTCGTTGTGACAGAGATTGCGTTGCGCTTGGCAAGACAATTGGCGGAGGTGCCCTAATAGCTGTTAAGTCCCCTCTCCGTGCCGAAATCATCTTCTCCTCCTCCTCCTCCTACGATTCTGTTACCATACGTGTCCTTCCGCCAAACGTATGTCTCTTGTCTCTTATTTTCACCAAAAGCCTTGAAGAGAATCATTTTCCCTGCTTGTGAAAAGAGGCTCTCATTATCCCCATTCACAAAAGTGGCGATCGTTCGCTTGCCGAGAATTACCGTTCCATTTCCCTCCTCTCCTCCTGTTCCAAAATCCTGGAAAGATATGTCAGCGATTGGTTGTCCGCCCACTTTCGCCAATACATAGTGAAAGAGCGACACGGCTTCGTTAAACGTAGGTCCACTGCCTCCAACCTGCTTGACTTTACCAACTTTGTCGCCAAATGTCTAAATTCACGGCAAGAAGTGCATACCATTTACACTGACTTCGCGAAAGCCTTCGACACTGTAAATCACAAGATACTTCTATCCAAACTCTCGTCCCTAAACGTTCCCATACCACTTGTTTTATGGCTTGCCTCTTACCTTTCCAACCGATCCTGCCGCGTCTCTTTTGACGGCTGTACTTCCCGCTCCTTCTCTCGCTCTTCTGGCGTCCCATAGGGGTCTATTCTGGGTCCATTGTTATTTTTATTTTTTGTTAACCACCTTCCTCCCCTCCATACTTCTCCCTGTTTGCTCTACGCAGACGACCTTAAGCTGTTTTCCGCTATATCGTCGCCTATGGACTGTGTTTCCCTTCAATCTAACCTGGACACTCTGGTTCGTTGGTGCTCGACTAATGGTTTAGCGCTAAACGTCAGAAAGTGTCACTCTATGCGCTACTCCCTAAAATCCTCACCCACTTCTTTCTCCTACTCCCTTGACGGACATTCCTTATCCTGCTTAAATTCCATTCAAGACCTCGGAGTCACTTTCGACAATAAGCTCCACTTTGACACCCATTGCCTCGATGTCATCAATCGAGTAGCAAAATTGTCAGGCTTTATTCTTCGCTCCTCCTCTGATTTTGACTACATCCAACCCTCCTTAGCTCTCTTCAATTCCCTTGTGAGGAATACCCTCGAGTATTGCTCCGTGATCTGGTCTCCCTCCCGTAACTGTGATTGTCTTGCCCTTGAAAATGTGCAACGTAAATTCACCCGTTCCCTCTTCTTTAAGAAAAGCTTCCCTCGTGTGGACTACCCCTCCCGCCTCCGCTTTCTGAACCTTCCCTTCCTACCACAGCGTCTATCTGGATCTATGCACATTCTTCAAACTTCTCTTCGGGTCTGATGGACTGCTCCGCCGCTGACCAGATCACCAGCCGTCCTGCGTCCTTATAACACACATAGCGCAGACATTTCAACGTGCCCTTCGCAGAGCTCGCAGTCTATTTTCATTCCCCGATTCCCAGGCTTTGCCGAAATTATAATGCAAAACAGCTTGATCCTTTAACTTCCCTACTTTAAGCAGTTTTAAAACGTAGGATAAGTTTTTTGCTTTCTCCTCCTCCTGAGGACAATAATTAATTGGAATTTTCTCTGTTTGTTGTCCGTTAATTAAATAAATAAATTACCGTGAGTTAGTTTTGTGCCTTACTTTGATTTTATTATGTCAATTTCATTAAGTATTAGCAATAAAGGGTTCCAAACTTGGAAAAGAATACACCCAAAGTGTTCCCTGCTAACAGTAATAGCGCCAAAAAACGATAAAAGTCCTGAGGGTTAACATGAGTGCCTTCCATGTAAGCATAATTCTAGAATCCCTCTTCGGGCATGGGTTAATTTTCAGACCAAAATCATCGTTAATATTGAGTGGGACCAGACTTCATACCAGTGGATGCGAGGTCTATCCACCACCTTTGCTGCAACTGAGGAGTCCGACCCCCGAATTGTACAGTGTAACTTCAAACTTGAGCCCTCAAGAAGCTCTGCCTACGATATAGATGCAAATACTATGAAACACCCAGAAGGGGACCAACTTCAAATAACCGGGTGAGAATACATCCCCCAGGAATTCCCGTGGAGCATATACTTTCAAGCGCTAGGCTCTCGTAGCGGAAGGTCGCGGTTCAAATCTCGCTGGGGACAGAGGAATTTGTTATCGTAACTGGATGTCGGGACACCAGTCGACTCAGCTGTGAATGAGTACCAGAGTCAAAATCAGGGCAATAATCTCGGGCGAGCGCAATGCTGACCACATTGCCTCCCACAATGTACTGTGGTGAACCGTTACGGTCTTGAATGAAGTGCTCTAACACACTTCAAGGCCTTGATTCAATATGGATTGTTGCGGCAGCGATTATTATCGAGTTATCATAATCTCGGCAGATGCCAGATTTTACCTAATACCAGCACTAGGTGCCAAGCATTTAGGCTCGGACGATCCTGTCTACTTAAAAACTAAGGGGCGCTGGTGGTGGTGGCCGGTGGTAGGTCAGTGGAGAAATCCGTCGAGTACTCCCGCAACATCGAGCACGTATGCAGAATGGGTGTACTTCTGCATGGTTTGAACCAGACTGTGCGAAAGTCCCAGGACATCAAGGGAAGCCGTGAGGGATTTAGGTACAATACCTGTAGCTGACAATATTATGGGAACTACGACCACCCGCTCGAGACGCCAAATTTCTTTGATTTCCCGAGCCAATGGCTCATAGTTCACTCTTCTTCTCCACGTATTTCCGTTCAATGTTGCTATTATGGGGGATAGCAACATCAATAATATACGCGGAGCGACCCGTCTTGCCAACTGACAGTACGTCGGGCTTGTTATGTGCAGTATGGCGATCAGTCAGAACTTGCCGGTCCAATACATGCTGTAAGCAGAACTATCAAGTACAGCTTGCGGCTCATATCGGTAAACCGACATGTTCCCGTGATCAGCCCATGCTTGTATGCAAGGTTTTGATGGATAACCTTACATATAGCATTATGCCTGGTGATGTATGGCACCGGTGCCTGTTACAGCCAGAAATAAGATGGTCCAACGTCTCTAACACCGAACCACACATTCTGCACTGGTCGTTCTCCACCAGTTCTTTCGAGATGAGCTTTTATAAGTTCGGGTGACGAATGGTACACATGAACCCCTCCGTCTCAATCAAAGAGCTCCCCAGCACACAGCCATCAGTTCGACAAATGCAAATCGACAAATGGCTGCCAAAGGCAATTCACGTATTTACCGTACATTGCCTTCGACTTCCATTCATCGATCCGCTCTAGGTCCGACTTCACCTCACTCAGAGGATTGAAAGATCGAATCCTTCAAGTTAAGTGGAGTCAGCCCACAGTCTGCCTTACAGACAGCCGCATACAAGGGACTCGCCTGCTCTTTGCTGTAAAAATAAGCGCGCAGCGAGTCGACTTGGCGATGATTTTGTGCCGCCACGTCAACCACGCCCCCCTTCCTCCGATGTCACGAGGCAGGTTCATCAGCTCCGCGGCAGACTTTAGATGATGCATTCGAATTTGGACATAGTTGTCCGTATCCGCCGCTGGACGTTTTCCAGATCGATCTTCGTCCACGGCAATATTCCGAATGCATGGGCCAGGGGAGGGATAGCGAATATATTCAACGCGCTTATTTTATTCTTCCCCGAGAAATGCAATTTCAGAACCAACTTTACACGTCGCAGGAATTCAGACAGCAGAGCATCCTTCAAATCACCCACTCGACCATGGGTTCCTTGCAGAATTCCTAGGTACTTGTGGAAGTCTGTCTCGGTCATAGCTTCGATGCGCAGGTCACCAATGCTATGTCCGGCATGTGGCTCGTGATAACCTTTGCGGATGGCTTGGATTCGACACTTGTCTAATCCAAACTCCATTTGAATATCACGGCTGAACATGTCTATTATTCGCAAACAGACTTCTAAGATGGTTGTCAGTACCAGCATACAGCCTGATGTCATCTAAGTACATCAAGTGTGTCAGTTCGCACTTAACACGCAGGCCATACTTTATTGCAAAACCATGCCCTCTAGCATCATTCAGTAGCCATGAAAGGGGGTTCAGTGCCGTACAAAACCAAGAGGACTCAACGAATCCCCCTGGAAGATGCTCCCTCCGTATAACGGATGGGCTCTGAGGTATAAGCACCCTCAGATGTACGCACCGATAAGGTGGTATGCCACCCTTCCATGACTGTCGCCAAAGACTTTATTAGTTTCGGATCAATGCGATACAGATGTAGGATATCGATTAGCCAGGTATGCGGAACGCTAGCAAAAGCCTTGGCATAATCGATATAGCACTAAGAGGTTCTTTGACCTCTAGTTTCTTGTCCTACAACTACCGAGTCGATAATGAGTTGCTCTTTGCAACCCCTTGACACAACTCGGCAGTCCTTTTGCTCCTCGGACAGAATATTGTTGGTCTTGAGGTGCGTATTGATCCTTCCACTAATAATGGACGTGATGAATTTGTAGAGGTCACTAGTTTCCCCGATGACCTCAAGTCGAACACGCTCCCTGATGGTGGCCGAGGTTGTGTTATTACTATTATTATTAGGCGACTAAAAGGGATAAAAGTTCTGGAGTTTAAACTTGAGTGCCTGCCATGTATGCATAATTCCATCGTCCTCTTCGGACATGGGTTAATTTCTGGCAATCACAATCAGAACCTCGCTGTAACTAGCATCGTGGTACTGGTTAATATTAAGTGCAGGACCAGAATTCATACCAGCGGAATGCGAGGTCTATCCACCACCTCTGCCGCAACTAAGGAGTACGGCCCGAATTATACAGTGCAATTTCACGCTTGAACCCTCAAAGAGCTCCGCCTGCGATATGGGCACAAATACCATGAAACACCCGGAAGGGGGCTAACTGCAAATAACCGAGCCCAGAACACATCCTCCAGGAATTCTCCCGGAACATATGCTTTCAGAGGCCATTCTGCTTTCCATGGTACCATATAACCTCCGGTGAGGCTTCGTGACAAGAGCCACTTCACATGCAGGCTCTAAGGGTCTGACTGGAATCAGTCCATGTCAGAAAACTGAATGAAATGAAACCTTTCTACCAATCAAATACCGCTCTGCATACAGAACAATACATTAGACGTCGCAAGACAACATTAACACAAAACACAAGGAACAGCTGGCTATCCTTCCCAGTCCCACCGAAGCAGCGTCCAGGAACTCCCTGCGTCGCAGCAAGGAAGCACGCGCGTATGTTTCCAAGGCACTGACTAAAAACATAGATAACTACCTGAGCGCCCATGTCTTCCAGATTGCGGATGTCACAGTTCACTGGACATGAAACCAGTTCTCTAAGTCTGCCCCAAACAAAATACAGGCCTGATTCGACGCAAGGTTTCTCGAGAAAAGAAACTCATTCAATCTACTGTAATTTAACACTTTATTCTATTCCTTTTAAATATTAATTATTTTTATTTTTATTCCTTTAACTTAATTTAAATTATTTAATTGAATTGAGAGGGATGACCTCTCTCCTCCTACCTAACTTCTCGAACTCCAACTGACACCGAAAAATAATTTTCACCGTCAAAAATTGTTTTGCAATGTCATGGCTGACACGATTCACACTACCATACCCCATCACAAAAAACCCCCGATTTCCAAAATCCACGATATAGCCCCTTCAGGCAGACACACATTTCACGCACTGATATATGACCCTACCTTTCGCACTTTCGTTCCATCTAAGCTGCACTTAAATGTTATCACCACCCCTAACAAGCTCCGTTTATAGCAAACGTACGTCCCTCCTGATCGTGTAGGCAATGGTACGCCGGACTACCTCTAAATTAAGAGGAGGAATACCCAACAATACACGCATGCCGTCGATCAAAACTATCCAAAATACGGGGAAGCACGTTGACAATGCCATTCACTGACAAGCCTAGAGCACTTTCCTCCCTTTCGTCGTCAACGAAAGGTCATACAACACATTGCATCCCTAGGTAGACCACATAACAAAGTGTCCCACATATATTGATCTAGCAGCTCTCCTGCTTAGATCCTATTTATACCACATAACACGCCTCAACATATACCGAAATTTAGCAAAACGCCACCTGAGCTCAACCAGGTGCGGGTAACAATGACTTACGCTCCGCGCTTGTGACTTTGAAGTATGTAACTTACTCTCGGTATTCAACCATATTCCGTTCGATTTAAGTGATGACGGGCGACATAGATAGCTCTTCAGCATCATCATGACAGTTTTATCCGTTATTAACTATGCGCATGTACTCAATATGCCACTTCAAGACAGCTGTTTCTCTCAACAAATCAGGAGATCATCCGCGTAAGCAACGGGTTTTACCACGAAAGTTATCTCACCTAACCGTTCATCCATTATCAGGTTCCATAACGAACGCTTTCCTACCATGGAATTAGCTCTTTTACAGAACTAATTCCTGGCGGTCCCACTCACAAAATTTTGACAACATGGACAACCAATTTAGGCTGCTGACGCAATGGACAATGAAATTTTTCATATATATTAAGGCGTTATCGATGGACCTGGCAGTTTGGAAGCCATACTGCCTGTTCGACAGCCGATGGGATGTTTTTACCGTCACTTGCTGGACCTTAACCCTCTATGAAATCTTGCGAAAAGCCGAAAGAAAAAATATGACTCTCTCCGATCGAGGTTTACTTGTATCCTTCCCTGGTGGTTTGGGGAGAATAACAACAATGTCAGTCTTTCAAAAAACAGAGATATAACGCTCCTGTAAAAAACACTCAAATAGACACTGGACATGAGATGACATGGCTCGCCAGATAGCTTTGTACATCTTGCCATTCATCCCATCGCGGCCAGGTGATTTCCAATAGCTGAGTCTCGCCATGCTACCTTCGATCTCCCAAGACAGCAGAGGAGGAATTTCTTACCCCACTTCAGTGCGATCGGCAGGAGACATCGAACGCAAGGATCTCGAAAATAGTTCATCTAGTAAGGCAGAAACACTATCACGCAATTTTAGCATAAACTATCAATTTACCTTGATACCGGCACTGTCGTGACTTCGTTTTCCTTTACATATCTGGTAGATCATTTTCCCAATGATGGACGCTATGATCACCGACGAAACGCCTTCTATCTTCTTCTTTTGACGGCCTTAATAACTCTTTATAAGACGAAACGTCTCGCCTATTGGCGAGCCTAGGTTGGTCAACCTCAATATAGGAATTGACAAAACTTTGACGTCGTGCCCTTTAGAATTTCTTTCTCAGGCGACGGACTTCCCTCTCCTTAGTGTGGAGAGCATTCCTCCACCACGTGACATGATTTGGAACCTTTCGTTCGAACTTCCTCCGTAAATAATTGAAATAGATTGAAACTTTTGGACTAGCAACCTTCAAAATTCGAAACTCGATAAACTCCAGACAATATGAGTCTAAGCGAAGTTAGATGGTGGGACTCTGGAGACTACTTCTCCCTCTTCTTGCGCTGTCGTGCTTCTGTAATCTGGAAAACCTGATGGTAGCAAGCGTGAATTCGGTGTCGGACTCTTGGTGACAGCTGCACGCTCTCATGACTTAGGAGCTAATTACTCGATATAGTAGAGAAGGATGCTTTCTACGAGTAATTACAAGTCGTTCAGGAGAGGCTTCCTAATGGTGATGGGTGGTCTGAATGCCAAGGTAGGCTCTGATAACACCAAGTAATGGAAAGACATGGTCTTGGTGACCGCAACCACAACGTTTGAAGATTTGCGCACTTTTCATCGCCTCGTCACCGGGCCTGCCACATTGTCAGTTAAGCTTTGGTTTGGGGGCTCAACTCGCTCAAATGGAGTAAGGTCGCCGGCCTTGATGGTCTATCTGCGAAATTTTTCCGTGTATCTATTGCAAGCAGTTCGAATTAATTTTGACGAGCAGCTAACTCCTTCCTAGTGCACGGGCCACTCTTTTTTGGGCAAATATCCGACTTTCAGATGACTTCGTCTTCAAGACAAAAACAACTCTTCAGATGATGACCCACCTCTGTCCTGTGAAGCAACTTGGCCGAAAATAAAAACACAGACTCAGACCAGCCGACAATATTGCGGCCGGTATACATATAATTCATATCCATGTTGGGTTTTTGAATTAATATATTCAGAGTCAATAATACCTATAGCCACTTTCGGTCAAGCGCTGAGGTTGTGTAAAATTTTGTTTTCCGAATATAGCGACATTAAATATATTGCATCGGGCAGTGCTGTTAGACTACGTTAGTCCATCTGCTAGACGGCGAAACCCTAGGACCATAGTAATATCCTAGAAGTTCCTTTGGAGCTCTGGACACGCCATACACAAGTCAAACTTCACGAGAAACTTTACCGTGAACTTTCCAAATAGGGAAGAGTTGAAATGCGGTGACGAGTTGCAAGAATATGGCATAGTATTCTTCACTGACGGATAAAAGATGGTCTGCGAAGTTGGTGTGGGAGTTTTCTCAGATACATGCAGTGTACCCGAGTCATATGGTCTCCCAGGATTCGCCAATGTATTCCAAGCGGAAGTACTGGCGACACTGGAAACTGGTCAATGGCTAAGGTATGATCTGAACCCCAAGTGTAACATAGCCATTCTAACCGACAACTAAGTGACACTTAAGGTTTTGCACTCAGAAGTGACATGATCCAAGTTGGTGGCGCAGTACAGAAATGCAGTGGAAAGTCTGGACGGCACGTTCAAAGTTATCCTCTTCTGGGTTCCCGGTCATAGGAACATTGAGGGGAATAAACTTTCGGTCAGACAGGGACCTGTTCTTGGCAGTCCTCCGGTGGGCACAGTTTGTGTTCTGTGACTGCCACGGTTGGAATCTATTCGCTCTGCTTAGCTGCCGTGGACCTCAGATGATGGACAGGACAAGGTTCACCATAACAAAACTCGATCGCGAGAGCTTTTGTACCAGACGGGTGCAAATGCATACAAGGTTACGTCGGTCTGCACGAGGCACTCACCTATAGGGGACCATGCCGCCCGACTAGGCATACCTTACAATTCGCATTACTGAAGCTGCGGAGTAGAGAGAGAAACACCCTCAGACATTTCCTTGATGACTGCCCAACTCTAGCTAGAGCCAGGCTACGGACGCCAGGTAATCCATTCTTTGAGAACCTTGGAGTGATCTCTAGTTGCAGGATGGGAGAACTTCTTTCCTTCGTGGATGCAATAGGTTGGCTCTGAAAATCTGAGTCAGCTGTATTCTGTCTCCTTGTTCTTATCACACACTAAGTCATGGTCTTAGGAGTTTTTAACATCAAAACAGCGAATCACAGCACTTTGAGCGGCTCTTTAGCGTCTTCTTTAACCTGGCCCTCGAGAAAGTGGTCGGCTTTCGATAGAAGAATCCTCCGAAGAATTTTGGGCCCCTACATGAGGATGGACAATCCCGTAGTCTCCTGGTATCTATGAGCGATACCATGACCGTCTGGTTGTGGATAAAAGGCGGCTCAATAAGTTACGGTGGGCGGGTCACTTAATCCGTATGGATGAGGATGATCCAGCCCGGTAAGTTTATAAGGGCAATATTTATGGTAGAAAAAGAAGACGAGGCAGACTCTGCCTGAGATGGAGCTATGGCGTAGGTCAGGACGCCAGACAGCTTTTAGTAATATTGAATTGGTGGACTTTGTCGCAAAACCGGGGTGTCTGGAGTTCCTTATTAAGGCAGGTCTAGACCGGACACCGGTTGTTGCACCATTGATGATGATGATGAATATATGCATCTATTCAAATGGCTTTGAAAAAGAAATACACAAAACCTTTCATACCTGAAGCACGCAGCTTGCAGTTTCCCGGCTTGTTGGAATCTGCTTCCGAGAATATCTTTTACTGAACGGAAATTTCAATGGTTTCAACTTTGCCTTCTTTGTGAAACCATAATCTATTTTACCCGTGCATTGTTGGGATCCGTAGGGAAGGTCGCGGTTCAAATCTCACTGGTGGCAGCGGAATTTGTATCGTGATTTGACATCGGATACCAGTCGACTCCGCTATGAATGAGCATCTGAGTCAAATCAGGGTAATAATCTCGGGCGAGCGCAATACAGACCATATTGTCTCCTATAGGGTACTGTAATCCTATAGTGGACTGTTACGGTCTTGAATTAAGTGCTCTAGCACACTTCCAGGCTCTCTCTCTTGTTGCTCCAGAGACTATTATTATTATTGGGATCCATGCTTTTGATCCATTTCAAAGGCTTCGTTGAAACTACAAACTTTTTAAAATCGGTATCGGTGTGTCTGTCTATTTGTCTTTCTTTTTTATGGCTGGTGGTGGAAATCTCAGAAGGGCACTACTGTGCCAAGTTGCAGCAGTGTGTGGGATTCTCATTCAATAAAATAACCTCCACTTTCTTCTTCTTCCGCAATCCTCCAAAAATATTACTTCGTGAGGACTTCGGGCCCTCCATCTTTTCGATTACGGAGTTCACCGCGCAACAGTTTGCCTCAAACCTTAGCGTTTCCCTGATGATGTTTTGTGGGTTTAGGCTGATTTTCAGAGAGTCATTCCAACGTTGCTGTCACTTTTCCAGTGACTCCCAGCCGGACAGCGTGCCTCACTTGCCTGAATGTCCAACGGAACCATTTCCGCAATAAGCCACTCTGCCTCGCCTGAGATTGTTCTGAAGACGCTGCACACCTGTTTACTCCGTCCAGATATTGGACAACCGACTTTGAAGTGGTGATGTAATCAACACGATTACTAATCATATTTTTTTTTCTACGATAGGTAGTCAAGACCACCTTCGTCTTTGGTTCTAAAAGGTCAAGTCGAATCATATTCAGCTACACTGACAACCACACCCGAAACCGATTATATTGGCCTTTTTCGGCATGGGAAGAACAAGGACCCCAATGCACATCATATTTCACAGGAGAGGATCCAACACCCAACTCTGGGGGACTCATGCTGTTATGGCGCACTGCTTGAGTCTTTATCAGTATTGTACCAATGTGTCCTTTCCGAAAGGTACATAACTTTCGAGTAGCAAGCAATTAGGGAGACCCTATGATAGGCAGAAGTCGATTGTAGGTTACCCGTTCTAGCAGATCAGATGATGATGATGATCAGATGATGGGGCTTCCGGTTGCTTCTCGTATTTGCCTCCGGTAGTAAAACAGCAGGAATACTCTTCTTTCATGTAAGCGTCAAATACGCTGAAAAGTCAATCAGGTCTGATCATAACAGTGAGTTTAAGAATTCTATTGGGAACGGCATCCAAAGTGGGAGTTTCATCATCACTGATTCTCCTTCAAATATCAGCGAGTTTGTCCCCAATCACCGGAGGTATAGTTCAACGCTTGTTTATACTTCTTCGCTTTATGCAGGAGGAAAAGTGCCGTCACTATACCAAGAAGAAAATTCGGGTAGGTTATTTGTCAGGTTCATCACAACATTGAGAAGATAATTCGGGCATGTTAGTTGCCATCTTCGCTCTATCACCTTCTCCATAACAAGCCTGTACGCTGTGTCACAAGAGTTTAGACCTGCATCCGCGGAAACGTTTTTCAATTCCCGCTTTTTGGTGTTTATAGCCTGGTTAAGCCTAAAGGTTGCGTATATTTCCGGTTTCTCGACCAAGTTTGGTCTCGCTTTGGAACGTTGGCAGATCCTTCTTGGTCCAAACCATTTCTTCGTTCCATCAATAGTATGACCGCCGTGGATTCACCGCCTCGGTTTGAGAGCATCGCTTGCTCTTGTTATGCCTGTCATTATTTGTGCTACGCTTTCTGAAGCCGGACCATTGCGATCATGGTCTTCCAATAATATCTCTTCGAACCCATTTTCATCAAACGTTTTCAAGGATCAGTCCTACTTTCCAGTTTCCGATACGAAGGAGCTCACACCGCTGTAGTGTCCATTTTCAATTTGGAGGAAGATTGCCTGATGGTCGTAGTGAGTATAGTGCTCGCAGACCGTTCTCTACACCAATGGGGTATTCAAGTTATATGACTTTTTGCCAAAGCCTGAACCTAAAAATAGTGAAACATTTCTGGGGTTTGCAAGCACCAAGTTATGCTCCACAAAAGTCATAAGTAAAATAAGGCTCCTGCTTTTGAAGTTGGATTCCTTCAATAACGACCCAATGCTTTGCAATCATCCGCTATGATTTTCACGCTTCGAATTCTTGCATCTGGAACAAGAATATTTTGCAATCCCTCGTATTGTGCCATCGTCATCCTTGGAGGAGCATGGCAAGTGTATATATAGTTGCCAGTTATTTTTCCCCTGGCGAATCCAACTGCTGGAAACTCCATAACTTTTGGGTGGTCTGATTTGACACACGCCATGTTGCTTCGGTCCAGGCCTCGTTGTTATTGTCCAAGAAGGATAGCTGATTATGGTTAGTTTGATTTCCTTGAGGCTCTGTGAGAATAGGTCCGACGCTGCCTCCCATTGGGATTGATTTATGTCAATCTTATTTCTTCATAGCGTCCAAGATTCTCCTAAACATTGGACAGCTGCTGCTAACTGCGATATGCTAAGAGTCAAGTCCACCTTTCCCCCTTGTAGCGCATAGATTTAGAGTCAGCTTTGTACTCCCTAAATATATGGTCTTCTACTCCACATTTTCTACACGGGTTCGACGGATCACAGTCATCCGTACATTTCCCGGCAATGTGGCCAAATTCTCGACATCTGAAACAACGCGCGAGGGAAACTTGCCCTTTGAATTAGAAAATGACCAGCCTATTTTTAGCCGTGCGAGAATGATGCAGTAGTTTGAACGCTTTTTCAGATAGCCAACTGATAGTTGCCTAAATAGGTCTTCCTGAGTGCCCTGATTGGGAATTCTTGTCCTGTCTGTCTGCCTGTCACAAGTACTTACTTTAAAAACGGTAGTAGCTACTGACACGAAATCCAGCAGAAAGGTTGAATAAAGTCGTTTTATGCTGAGCTTAGAGAAGGGTCCTGATAGATGCATAGTGAATCAGAGACACATTTCTCTTGTTTCTAGGTAAGATAATAATGTATCTTTGATGAAGAACATTTTGAACGCCTCCCAGTTGGTTGTTTTCTTCGTTTCGGATGTGTTGTCGAAATACAGATTTGTACAAAGAATAAGACTGGGTTATCACTTTTTATGTTTGAGGATAGAGTGGTTGCGAGCTACCCATCTATTTGGAGGCAGTTTGCATTAATACTGCGGAGCAACTAACTCCTTCTTCTTAATCCACGGACCACTCGTTTTGGGGCAAATACCCGATTTTTCAGGCGGTTTCGCCTTCGGGACAAAAACAGCTCTTCAGATGCTATCTCACCTCTGTCCTGCGAGACAACTTGGTCAAAAATTAAACAAACAAGCCGTTGTCTGGGCTCAAACCAGACGACAATATTGCGGTCGGTATACATATAATTCATATCCATGTTGGGTTTTTGAATTAATATATTCAGAGTCAACAATGCCTATAGCCACTTTCGATCAGGCAACTCTTCTGAACAGTAAAATTTGCATTCAAACTGAAAATTCTTAGTTGAAGGTTTTTCATGCGAGTTTGGCATGGTTAGAGTTTCAGGAAGTTGCGACTACTGCGACTATATTTGCTTCGGAAATTTTATTGAACCCTGCTTGTCTCTATGTCTGTCTGTCACACGCACTATTCTCAGGAACGGCAAAATCTTTTAGTACAAAATATGTATATACTATCCAATCCCACGCATACAGGGGTTGGAACAATTTTGAATTTTGTAGGGAGTTTAAGGGGGGGGGGGGGGGGGAGGGGGGGGGGGGTGTCCTTCGACAAGCGCAGAGGTTGTATAAAATTGTGTTCTCCTAATATAGCGACAGTGCATATATTGTAGCGTGCAGTGCTGTCAGACTACGTTAGTCCGCCTACTAGACGGCGAAACCCTAGGACCATAGTAATATCCTAGAAGTTCCTCTGGAACTCTGGACACGCCATACACAAGTCAGTTCACTTCACTTCACTTCACGAGAAACTTTGCTGTGGACTTTCCAAATAGGGCAGGGTTGAAAAGCGGTGACGAGTTGCAAGAATATGACACAGTATTCTTCACTGACGGATAAAAGATGGTCTGCGAAGTCGGTGTAGGAGTTTTCTCAGATACATGCAGTGTCCCCCAGGATTCGCCAATGTATTCCAAGCGGAAGTACTGGCGACACTGGAAACTGGTCAATGGCTAAGACATGATCTGAACCCCAAGTTTAACATAGCCATTCTGACTGACAACCAAACGACTATTAAGGTTTTGTACTCAGCGGCGACATTGTTCAGGCTCGTGGGGTAGTGCAGATATGCAATGAAAAGTCTGGACGGTATGCTCAAAGTCATCCTTCTCTGGGTTCTCGGTCATAGGAAAAGTGAGAAGAATGAACGGGTTGACGAATTGGTTAGGCGGGCATTTGCTCTTGGCAGTCCTTCGGTGGGCACAATTTGTGTTCTGCTGGCGACTGTCAAGGGTGGAATCTATACGCTCTACTTCAGATGGCAAAGACTCACCATAACAAAACTCGATCGCGAGGGTCTTTGTACCAGACGCTTCCAAATGCATACAAGATTACGTCGGTTTGCACGAGGCACTGACCTATAGGAGACCATGTCGCCAGACTAGGCATGCTCTACAATTCGTTGAGAGAGAAACCCTCAGACATTTCCTTGATGACTATCCAGCTCTAGCTAGAGCCAGGCTACGGACGCTAGGTAATCCATTCTTTGAGAACCTCGGAGAGATCTCCAGTTGCAGGATGGGAGAACTTCTTTCCTTCGTGGATGCAATAGGCTGGCTCTGAAGATCTGAGCCACCTGTACTCTGTCTCCTTGTTCTTATCAAAGCAGTCAGTCACAGTGCTAATTTGGCTCCTCGGGACGCCTACTGATACCTATCAACCCATACGCAGGTGGGGTATCAAATGAAAAGTTTCAATTACTACTTTTCGAATCAGGTGCGGATTTGATATTTTTTGCGAGATAGGGTGGTCAGAGGTCGAAAGGTTCAGGCTGAAAGTGAGCCGGCACTGGTTCTCCCAAACTAACCTTCAAAATGTTCACTATGAATTTGTGTATAGCCTAAATATCTATTGCTTGTTATTAAATCATACTTGCATCTCAAAAATGGATCCCACTGAACACTCAGCATAATCCCTACTATAAACTTCATCTTCAACGACTGACATTTCCAATGAATCCAAAAATGTATTACCAAATAATCTCTAAATTCAAAATGACAAGCAATTGATCCCTTTAAACGGGAGTATCTATTTTAATTGGTCGTAATTTTGCATCATCATTTTTCTTAATTTGACAAAACCATTTTCAGCTACACTAGCCTCATCAACGTCATCATCTGTGAATCATCTGGTCAACGCGACAGCAGGTACGGAGGAGCTTTTCCATGGTTACTCGCCGGCATTATTAACGTTCGCTTCGGCAGCTTGCATTTGCTTCATGTTGGTCGGGGTGCCGGGCAATTTAATTACGATAATAGCGTTGGCGCGCTGCAAAAAGGTAAGTACTTTGTTCAACTTAATAGTTTGACGAAGCAGTAGATAGGCAACTTTAGATAAAGGATACGGTTTTGTAGGGATGCTCGATGTACTTGGAAAAGTTTTCGATTTATCGAGATATGGTTAGAAAGTTAGTAAGAGAAACCTTGCTAGGACGTGAACTGAAATCAGGACCGGAACCTACTTAGTTTCAATGTTAGACTATTTTCGATACATCCTTTACTTTCACTAATGTAATCATGGGAGGCATCCTATCACTTATCTAGTGATAGTGCCCCAAATGGTCTATTTTCAGTCACTTATGTGGATCAGTTCATCAAGGATACGTACTCAGAATTAAAAGGAATCAGAAAAACCGTGGAGAACACAACATATGCTTTAGATATTTCCTTATTTATCTGTATCTTAATTAACTATGTAGTCGGAATTCACTAATCCAGCTTTGTCCTTACAACCGATACCTCACCTTAATTTCAATACACCTACCACTTGGGGTTGATACTTTTGCTATCCCACATGTTTGTGTCTACAATCTTCGCACCATCGGGGAATAGTCCTGAAGGTGTGATTAATGAGAAAGCGTGAGTCCACTGATGATAACGTACCTCATCCCTTCATCAGTTCCATTACCACCTCGGGTCCTCATGACATTTTCACAGAATGATGAATGGAAATTAAGTCAAGCGGCTTACAATGACATTTCTCATGTGACCACAGGACCTATCCTTGTTCGACAGGACACGGGAGAGAAATGGTGCTTTGTTTCCAGAGATGTGCTTTGTTTCGAACCGTTGCGGTATCCGAAATCTATACATGAAAATCTTTTATCGCATTCCCAGCCAGACCAGAATATTTAATTGAAAATTCTAAAGTTTGAAAAAAAGCGTTTGTGCTTTTTTCGTAGGTGAGGGTGGTTAATTGCTGGTCGCAAAGCGGAGCTACTATGGAAGTAATTACTGAAAGTTATCTCATGCATGACTAAATATCCGTCCCTACATCATAAATCAACTTCAAGGGGTAACATGTGAAAAGGACAAGTTATTTGCGTAGCAAAGTCAATTTTGAATTCACTGAGGGATTGTTACAGAATGAAAGCAATTTGTGTCGTTTAATTGGTGAGATGAGAGTGGAGGAGGTGGCTGGACATAAATTAGAACTCTTCCAGTGAGATTAGATTGTCTCGATTGGTATTGAACCGTCAATAACTAACTAGTAAAGAGTAACAGTTTGAAGTTGCTCACATTTAAGTTAAAGCAAGGAACTATTGATGTAGATTTATATACGTTTAGGAGTGGGGACGGGACCAACCTGACTATTCAGAGAAGATACACAGGTAAAGCTACATCTCTTTAGTGACCGTTGGGTGATCTGAAGGCAGAAATTGCAGTGGAGAGGTCACACATTATGGAGAGACGAGAATTCCATTGCTTCCATATAGTGGATGGCCGAGAGTAGGTCGCCCCAAGAGCACTCGGCGTAAGGGCTAAATAGCAACCATCGGTCTCACCTTGGTATTAGGAGAATTAGGAAACAATGATAGTTCGGCTTTGCCTGCAACTGAGTGAGTTTGCCAATATGCAACATGGGTTGACAGTCTAATTTTTCCCTAGAAACCATGTGGCCTATAAATGGGCCCACATTGGGCGCCATTTGTAATAAGTGCGGAGGTTGAAGGGGTTACTGCATCCTACGCCTTTAACTTGTACTTAATTCAAAATTCTGTTTGACTTGAAGATACTAATTTTCGCAGATATCGTATCCCTGTTACAAATCGGTCTTTGTTAGTAGTGAAACGTCGATAACCTAATGCCCTAATCACAATACCCTCCGGAACTACGAACATATATTGCTTTTTGTATCTCGATGTCTACCTTGCCCTCAAAGATGGACTAACTCTATTGCCGAAATAATAATTAGCGTAAGTTGGAGCTTTAATGTCTGTTTAATGTGCTCCTGTCTGCCAAAAAGGAATGCGTTGTTGCTTCCAAAGTGTACCTATATCAGACAGGAAGCAATCTGGCTTTATTCTAAAGCCTTAAAAACAGGACTCATTGTGGTGTCGTGGTATCATTTTGAAACAATTTTACCCAACCGTGCTAAATGTTTCTTGGTCCTAGATCGAGCTTCATGAAGCTTGACGACTCTCGGCAATTAGCGTAGCAAAAGCCAGTCCTGACTGGGAACACAAAATGAAGACCTGAACGTCGAAAAAATCTTATGTTCTTTGCAAGGATGGGATCTGTAAAAACAAGACGTAGCTCATGTTCCCGGCTTTAAGCGGTGCCTGGTATTCAAAGATGAGTTGCAAAAAGTGAAAAATCAAACGCGATGATCTACATCCAGTCAAGCATATACAGGAGTGCAATTGCTCACGATGTGGTGGGGCAGTAAGTCAAGAATAATAATAATAATCCTTGGCCCAACAATCCAATTGGATCAAGGTGAGCTAACCTTTATATCCCCACAATATACAAAAGCAAAAAAGGGAACACCTCCAAAAATTCGCCAGGCAAAAACTTCGCTATCGATAGGAGCTATCCAGTGACATTAACAAGGACACATAGGGCCTTGGGAGGCTCATCGATAACCCACCGCCCCGATTCCATGTAAGCAGTGAAGACAGAAAAAATCCTATCCATCCCATCCGAGCTGACTTGGTCGATGATGCACTGAGGAATATCAACTCCTCACTCCAAAAGAATTGGAAGAGGTGGTCTAGTCCATGAAATCCCGGCGCCGGACGTCGGTGTACCAGGCGAAGTGCTGAAACTAATTTTCAAGTATTCAAAGGGGATTGCCAGGCTCATGCTGATTAGCAAAGGCAATGACGACCACGAAGCGCCATCAGCGTACCGTCTTCTCAGTATGTCAAACGCATCGAGGAAATTGCCATACGTTTTGCGGAAAAGTTCTCAACAAACCAATATCGTTTTTGAACGATCTATAATTGATGTGATTGAGGAGGTGGTCCATGCGGGGAGACTGGTTGAGGGACACAGTCGGCGATTTGCGCCCCTTGTGATGCCAGATAGAAAAATTGCCTTCAACTCTGCAAGATTTATAAGGCTCTGACAAATTATATACATATTCTAAACTATCTTTTGCGGATATTGAGGGACTATCTAAAAGGCCGTATCTTGGTCTATGTAGTAGACAGCGTGGTATAAGGGTCTCAAATGGAGAGGGAGGCTTATTTACCTCTCCTTGGTTCAGCAGGTGTCGTTTGCACATGAGTGCGATTCAATCCATCCTTCTTTATGAATCCGAAGTAAGAACATATACCCCAAGCGTCTAGAGCAAGTATAACGTGGTGAAACTTCTCAAGTTATGTCCACCTATTCTACGGCCTCGGTGCCATCAATAATGGTAATAGCAGGAGTTACTCCAATCTGTCCCCATGATGCAAATCAGACGTCTATATGCACACAATTACAGCACACAATCGGGAAATCATAATCGTACTAATGTATTTACTGTAAGGAGGTGGTACATAATACCTGCTTTACCCTTTTCTTTTGCAGAAACTGGGAGCGCTATGGATTTCGTCTGTTGGTAGAAGGGTATCAAGTGTCTTTGGACACCATAAATGAGATCGTATTGCAGAGCGGGGTCACATGGAGTAAAGTGGGACGTTACACCCAAGGCGTTCTTAACGTGAAAAGAGGGAGGTGGACAGAGCAGAGGGTAGCTGAATCCACGGTGTGGCTACTGTGTCCTAGATGTAACATTCTGCATTCTGTCTGAGAAAAGTTGGTCTATTATTTAGATTAAGAGGTTCAAGGTTTGCTAAAAAGTAGGTCAGAAATCACTCTTTTGATACGATGAACTGTTAAGAACATGACTGCTGGAAGACTAAGAGAACAATAACTTCTTCAGCCTGAAACTGTAGATCTCTTTGAGGCCCACAAACAGTTGATTACCTAGTAACCGCAGCCTGGCTTTAGGTAGAGCATGGCAATTGTAGAGCAGGTTCTTGAGAGTTTCTGTCACTCTCTCCGCCATATGAAGGCTGTTAGGTAGTGCCACCCTTGAGAGGCACCGGCGGGAAGCAAACTGTTATCTACTATCAAGAACCCAGCGTGTCCCGCAGTCTGATCGGCGCGCCCCTTGCACTGCTCCACCAGCCTGGAAATTACACACAAAGAGTTTACGCCTGCTTAGATATCGGTCAGAATGACCGTGCTACGTGTGGGGCTTGGATTATGGTCCATCGATAGGCTTTCCCTATGGACAGTACCTCCGCGTGGAATACACTGGCGAATACTGGAAGACATATGAATCGACTGCGATATGCGCATCCGAGAAAACTCCCACCGACTAAACAGACCATCTTTGCTCCCTGAGTACCGAATACTTTGTCATAAACCTTGCATAAGCGCAAATTCCCTCTTAAAGCTCAGCTTTCATGATGCATAATCCATTGGGAATGCCCAGAGTTCAGGATGTATTTCGTCTAGGGTGTTCAACGTTCGAACTCAAGAAGCCTGGAAGCGCTACAAGCAATAACGCATTTATTGTGGAGATCGAGGGGAGGAGGACCAGGAGTGCATTGAGGACATCTTCCGGGCAGAACTGTAAAGCTCCAGCAACATCTGCATACGTGGTTCTTTGAACACTATAAAGTTTACTCCTGTTGCATTTCTTGCTTAGTGCCTACGAAGTTAGGATGGAACGATCCACCACTGTGTACTTCTAGAAAACTATCTTCGGCGTGGAAGGCTACACAGGCTTACTTAACCTTCAGCTCTTCCCCGTGTCCCAACGGACCCTCCATTATTTTTACTAGATCCTTCTTGATGGCTTTGATACTAACGTTTTTGAATGTTCTTTGTATATCTAGCAAGGTAACTAGGGTATATTGCATTTAGGTTAGCGACCGTTCAACAGTGGTAATTACTCGTACCTCGTGAAAGCGATTTCAATGAGTTTGCTTTGAACGGGTGTACCCTCGGGGACACGGCCGCTACCACAGTTCCCTAAGGCCTGACCCACGCTTAGCTGATCCCGGAATTCACGGACGGATCAGCGCTCGCTCGGGGCAACGCGGTCTACTAACACCGGTTCAATGCACACTTCCCGACCAGGGTCCGGAAGGGGCTGGCTCCTGATATACGTCGCAACTACCACCTTGGCAGAGCTACGCTCACAACACTCCGTCGACGCCGACAAAGAGTTGTCGACGGCTCCGGAGACTCCCAGTGTGTCCCGACGTGTACCGGTCATTCGCGGTTCGCTCTTCACCGAGAAGCTTTCTCGAGGCTACTACCTAGGACGCAGGTATGCTGCCAGCTAGGGGGCAGAACTACTTACTCGGGCACCTCGGGGACGTCACACTCCGTATCGTAAGCGACCCGTTTAAAAATCGCTAACGACCCCTGAGGGATGTAGGGGTGGTTGACGTGCCATTTCCTTATCAAGATGTCGCTGGCAACTACGTATTTAGGTCATACTATGTAAGGGGGTGAGATTGCCATTTTATTATGTAAGGGGATCCCGGTAGTTCGTATCCCGACTTCCGCTAATTCGTACCAAACCGTCAGTGTTTTGACCATACGATTTATAAAGATTCTATTGTATTATTTATGGGACTTACCATACCTACCAAGGTGAGAGCACGAATCCATGCCAAGTGTACGCTTGGAATCCATATCAGTGGATAAGACTAGCATTGCCTTCCTTAGGTGCATGTACTCGGTTGAGTTGCCACTCGATAAGGGTGCATTGACGTTCTTCACGGGCAACCACCTCTCCTTTTTCGTCCTTACGGCGCTTCTTGACATGGAGGGCAACGGAGATCACTCCCACGATCACCATCAAGGCCGGTTCTGACACAGTGCGATAAGCAGACGCCATTCGCAAAGCTTGCCGCCTCTGCACATGAGCAAGGCGCTTAAAATTCACCTCCTTCTCAAGGGTGTCAGTCCGTATCTCTCTGTCCTTGTTTCGGCATTGCTCGGTGATTAGTACTAGATCAGCGCTAGAAGCTGGTGAGCGGTTGTATTCCGGTGCATGTTAATTTGTAAAATGGGAATCATGCCATTCGCGCCCTAGCCCTTTCCAGTTCCGATCTAAAGATTGGACACTGTCCCGAGCCCGCAGTGTATGCGACGGTCTCGCCAGGCGCGCCACGATCCCTGCAGAGAACGTAACTTTCACTTTCATTGCAGGTCTTCGCTTGGTGATCTGCGTGGCCGCATCTACCCTTGCAAGTTGCTGACGTGTGTCCATAGTCTAGACACCTGTAGCGCTTGGTGGGGACTATCCGCATTTGTACCCTGCATACTACTTGATTTTACCGCTGCATACTGCTCAGGAACTTCCAACACAACGAGTTTTTGGTCTCGAGCATTTACAGAGGTGATATCCATCCGGACATTGATTACCTCTGGACATTCACGCTTTATGGCCTCCTCCACTTTGACCTTTTTTATGAGGCAGTCAAGATCCCGGATTTCTAGAGAGCACATGGCCTTCTCCCCCAATAACCCCTTGACCGCTTCGCTGAACGTACTCTTTCTAGTTGCCTTCGGGCGCAGTTCGACGAGAACTCCACCACCCCTCGTTTTCTGTATCGAAGACACCTTGGCTCTGTTGTCTTCGGGTTTCATCCTGTAGCGGATTTCGCTAAGTACTTCCGCAAATGTCTTGCCTTCCGTTGGCTTAATGAGCAGAGCCGACAATCTAGTTCTTCTTCGTTTCCTTGTCCTTGTTGTTCTTGGCTTTTCGTTAGCCTCCTTGTCTTTGGACAGACGGGTCTCAGGCGGCATAGTCAGTTGTTTCCGTTTAAGCTTCTTCGCATTCTTTTTTTTCGGCCCTAGAAACTACTTTGATGAAGTCTCCTTCAGGTGCGTCGCCCTTTTTCCGCTTTTTTCCCAGTTCGCTTTGAAGTGGGCTATCTGCGGTCCGTTTGGCGCAAGCAGTGGGAAGTTCGGCTGTTTCCAATCGTCCTCCACTGCTCCTCACGTTCGCCTGTAGAAGGAGATGCGGTCCAATAGTTCCTCCAGTTCCATTAGCCCGGCTTTGACATCTTTGCTAACGTTCCTCTGTTGGAACATTTGCCGATGGCATAAACTTCACCACTGCCGCGCATTTCCTGATGAGCCTTTCCTCTTCAGCGTCATTAAGTGGATGTTCACACTGCGCTTTCTGGTGAGGATGCATGCTCTAGGTCTGTTCTGATCAGTGTCTTTGTGTTGGGGAATCAATTGTACTATTTACTTCCCAGCCCTTTGATGGTTTAGCCCCCCTTCTCACCAATCTCATCGACGTCGCATCAGTACAAGAGTAATCTCTTCTTCCCGGAAGAAGACCAGCAGATTGGCTGAAGCGCACTTCGAGTGGCGCTACCCTCAGCATGATCTCCTTGCATAAGATCGCCGACTTTCATCTCCTGCAATAGCTAGTTGGCGATGCCGACTTTGTTCCGGTTTCGCGTTTCTAATTCGCACTTTGGAGACCGTTTTTTTTTTTCAATTTCTCCAGGCATCGCCAATTTATGCAGACTAGAAAAGGTTGGCTGTTCACCTGAGGTTCCCCCTACTTGATCACCCATGGGGATACTGTAGCTTCAAAGACGCAAAGATTGGGCGAGTTTGTCTTTATCTATGTGGATTTTCGACAACCAGGTAAAAAAAATACCGTATTGGCCAATCTTGAGCTTTACGCGCTGCCATGATCCTAGTGATTTATGAACCGATAAAATTCTGGTGGTTTATGAACCGATCAAATCCCTGCGAGTTGATCCTTCCACGTTTGGTCACCATTCAGTCGCCAATGGGGATATTGTAGTTTTGTAGAAATTAGACGAGTTTGCCCCTATCAATGTGGATTTCCAGCAACCTGATGCGAGCTTTAGACCCTCCTCGCCTTAAGGGCGCATGCACTGAGAAAGCTACTGGAGAGTTGTTCCTTCCATGCTATGATTTGATATCAACGAACAGGGTATACTTCCTTCCTCTGTTCCTCCTTCTTTTGAGATGCTCAATAACTATCTCCAATAGCTTGGCCTCAACGCTGGTCCACTATTTCGAGTGAAGCTAAAGGACTTAACAGCGAGTTAATCGTCGGTCAGTCCGCTGTTGGCAGGGGTCGCTTGGCGTGTTTCTCTTCCCTTCGTGCTTGACCTCATCCTGAAGTCCATTGCGCTTGAAGGCGGTAGGGATTTGTTGTATTGTTTGGCAGTTAGTATTTAGTGAGAACTTTTTCATCCTGTTTGTGGACAGTACCGGCTGCCATATTCCTCGCAATCTTGCTTAGGATATGGATGACCTTCTGGTAACGGCTCTTGGATATGACTAGAGCGGACTTCTGCGACTTTGTTTGCTTTCGGTAGCCGACATTGTTGTCCGCTCTTGTCCTCTTGCAGCCAGATTCGCTTGCCCTTAAAGCATAGCCTACAAGCAAGCAAACCTTCGTCGATTGGATAAACCTACTCTCAGCCCGGCTTTGAATATTCTTGGCCCGCCCGAAGACGGTTTGCAACCACCACGTTGGAGAGGCCCTGTGAGGACTTCCGTATTCCTGAACAGTTTGTAGATCCTTTTACTAACGCACTAAAAATTCTGCACCCAAGGGAAAATAAGTTCATTCGGGGTTCCTCTGACTTCCTTGTTTCGTGAGTTCCTTGACTTTAAAGAAAAGGAAAATAGAACTTCCACCAGTTAACCAAATCTTTTCAGTTGCGACTAAATTGGAAAAGTTGAAATATCTAAGACATGTTCCTCGCCATTCAATAGCTTCAAACAATTCACATCCCTTACGGTAGACGAAAAGCGATTCTGGGAAATAAATGCATTCTGCGAAACTATCTTTTGTTTGGCAGCAGCCTGAAAACGTGGAAGCGTGAAACTGTAGTAGTTTTGCATTTTCCTCATTTAAATTTCAGCAAATATCACTTTAGCCTTCCTCCTCTGAATAAATTCATTTCACTTGTAGCTTTTCACTCAGTTTAAATCCTGACTCCTTTGTGAGTAGTTATAACTTGCCGCGGCCATATAGAGTACATCCCCGATAAGTTTTCCTCTCCTGACGCTTTCCTTTTGTTGTTGCAAGCGCAAAACTAATTTAATCAAAATCATGGAACTGCAATACTGACTCAATCTTCAAAAACTTGGTACATTTCGATCAAATAGATATAAGATGAGAAATGTTGCAAAGTTTGATGGAATCTTGTGCTTTGATTGAATATAAACTTATTGGGACGAGATAGGATGATTCAAGGACAGGATACGGAAGTTTGATCAGGGAAGATTTACAGCTTTATGATAGTTACAAATATTTGTAATTAAACTTTTCGATACGTTTGATTAGTCTGAAGAGGAATGGGGTATCTTTTTAGTATCTTTTCCCATCGGCTATCTGATGTAGTTTCGAATCAAACTTTATAGCTGAAAGAAGGAGTTGCAAAATAATGTAAATATCTGTTTTCTATGGCCTTTGGACTGTACCCAGACCTTCTCTATCTTAAATATCCGCACAGTTCAGTGAGACGAGTTTTTGCGAAATGGTGAGGCACTTGAGCAATCTTAAAGCGATAACATTTCACCCGAATTCCATTGAGCAATTGTCGTGTCTGCAATTCCTTAAACAGCTCTACCATTCACGTGCAGACGCATATGATAGACATCAAAATTGTCGGAAATAATGGTTCAATATTTCCAATATCATTGTCTTCCTTCGCATGGAGGGAGGCTAATAAAATGCAGGACTGGCGAAAACAACCTTTCTTGGTCAAAATATCTTACGTCACTCGACAACCTACTCGAGGAGAACCATTCAACAAATTGACCATTTATTGTGGAGTACCTCGAAGCTGGTGGACTCATTGGAGCGAGTACTGGCAAAAGGATGAGAACAGCAAGAACGTAACAAAGGAAGAGGAAATTACCCTGACGCCATCTCCTTTCGAAAATGTCTCCCAATTACAATGTAATTCTACCGACAGTATCCGGACAGTTGTTGTTAATGAATATACAGGAGGAGACTGAAGGAATGTGAGTGGCAAACCGGTGACGGTATCTGAGTCCTTTCATTTGGATGTTTGTACAATTAGGTTGAATAGCGTAGACAATTTACTTCATGAACGTTGTTGATGAAGTGTTCAAATGCCTTGCGGTAATGAGCCTCGTCGGAAAGTGTTCAGGACGGAAGCAGGCCATGTACAAAAGGTTACCATTAGCTTTGTGACGCTAATGCACCTTCTGCTGATTGCCTTCTGATGTTTTCATTTGTTCTTGACTCCTTGATGGTTCTATTGCTGTAGGGTGGGGAGTCTTTGAGTCTATTCAGAATGAATCTAAAGATAAACGCTGATCAGAGAAACCAAACAGTATGCCCGGCTTGGTCTTGGTCATGACCAACTTGGAGCAACTAATTCGAATTTGTACACGGAATAGCAAAACACGCCAGACCAGCGGAATATCCTTCCAAATATCGAAATTCAACCTTAAACATTAGCAACAACTGCTCGCCATTCAGGATTACCTCAATTCCAAAAGAGCCATCCTGAAATTGAATTGCAATCGCAATCCCTGCAATGGAGCAAGTTTCTCTGAAAACAGCAGAAAAAGTGTGAACAATTTGAGATAATGTTCTGGTTGTCTTGGGTACTTTGCGGGTGCTTTATCATCCTGTTGCTTAACGCTCACATCGACCTGCAGGTTTCCCTCAAGGGCTAATGTCATTCAATTTATGTCTGGAAAGGAGGGAAGAAGTAGCAGGGAAGAGGGTGATAATCACCGTCAGGTGAAGGTTTAGGAAAATGGGGACATCGAATTAAAACTGGAACTACTTTCAGTTTCTTTTGGGGGAACACATGTTGATATTATCTGGAAAGGATTTGGGATGGCATGAGAGGACTCTTCTGAAAAGGATTTAATACACGGTGAGATGATTTCTCTTCCTTGCAATAAAATCGCGGGTTACCTGAAAGGATGGGTAATGGTAGAATATGAAAGATGTAGTCAAGAGTTTGGCTCGTAAAACCAACTACGAGTAGCTGAAGATCAGATAATCGGGAATTAAGATAAAAGATGTGGCAGCTACTACTGTGTCATATGAAAAATTACGTCAGTATGAAACTTCAGGACGTGGAAAGTCAGGAAGAACAAAACTCCCTTAATAGCATTCAGAGGAGTTGCATCGTAATATTTGGCGGCAACTATTTTCCTTTATAGAAAGATTCCTAAGAAGTAGATGGAGGAAGTTGACACGTCATAGGATAGAAGGAGATGTTAGCCAAGTATAAGGGTCTCAAGTGCTTCGTGTTCAAATCATGATTGCTGCGCAGAATTTGTTGTTCGTCCTTTTGTTTTAAGTCCCTGTGGCTTTCTCCAGGTAGGTTTTTTGGCCATCTCTGTCCCGGTTCACTCGAATATAAACCAAAACAGTCACGAACATGCCCAATACAACCTACTACGAACAAGGGTCTTTTGTCAAACCAACATGCTGCGTTCTTATTTGCACGCTTCTTTCTTGAGACAATTCGATTGTCAAGCCCCTGGTGGCAATGTGCGGGTGTATGCAATTTTTGAACTGTGACTTGTAAGGAATTAGCTGATTAAATGATGACTAAAAGACCACCCTATGTGATTGGTCGAGTTGACCTACATCATCATCATCAATGGCGCAACAACCGGTACCCGGCCAGACAACCAGGTTTTGTGCCGAGGTCCATAAATTCAATATCACTACAAGCTGTCTGGCATCCTGAGCTACGTCAACGTTCCATCTCAGGCAGGTTCTATTTCGTCTTCTTTTTCCAACGTAGATAGGGGAAGTTATCAACGGTCTCAAACTTGCAGTCTCCTATCTTTATTGTTCTTATTTGACCAGTGCGATTTGATGTTGTTCATTCTTTTGTTGACCTACAAGGCGGAGTTAACCGAGAAACGTAAAGGGAGGTCGACGACGGAATTGGAAGGAAGCCTTTTGGACACTTCATTTGTTCGTGTATTGTTCAGAATTTCACGAGTCTTTTAGCTGATGTGCCAGAATTGTCATCAACGGCATCACTTGCTTGTTAAATGCCTCAAACAGTTCAGCTGATTCTATCCCCGCCCACGCCGAGGTGACTCACCCTGTCCTAGTTGATAGCACCGCTAGCACTCCGATCGTCTACCTGCCATTTTCGCTTCCTTTGCCGACGGACTGCAGCTTGCAGGCCCCCGTTTCGATTCGGATGACGGAGTGGACCTTATCATTGGAGCAGATCTTTTTCCTCCCCTCATACTGAGCGGACTCAAGCAAAACCCGGATGCCGCAGATGCTGCTCAGGTGACCGAACTCGGTTGGGTATTCATCAGCTCTCCTGCGCTGTCTGCGACGCATCGCTCTCAACGTCTTTCGCCTCCATCACTGGACACTGCCATAGCGTGGACTTTGGATTTCACGACCTCATAGAGCATTTTCGGCTGCAAGAAGAGATCTCTAGCAACCACGGATGTTCACTCTCCACCGACGAGCTTACATATGAGCAGCATTGTTGTGAGATGGATCGCCGTGCGCCAGATTGGCGCTATGTTCTCCGACCGCCATTTAAAAAGGACATTTTACTTCTCGGCGATTCCTCAAGTTCTGCTCGTTCTTTTCTCGTCAAAATGAAGCAACGTCTTGGACGGCCGCCAGCCTTCAAAGTGCTCTTTCATAAATTTATTCAAGAATACATCGAACTGAGCCCGATGTGCCCTTCACCCAAGTTCTTGACAACTTTGAAAGACAGGAAGTCCTTCTTTCTGCCTCATCATGGCGTGTTGAAGGTCATCGACACGAAGGAAAAGCTGCATGTGGTGTTCAACGCTTCTGTCCGCCTTCGAGGTGGACTTTCGCTCAATGAACGTCGGCATCTTGAGCCGAAGCTTCAAAATAATATATCTGATGCGCTATTACGCTGGCGGGTTCACTGCTTCGTTTTCGCTACTTTTATCGAGAAGATATATCAGCAGATCGTCAATGCGATCGAAGATCGTCAATACCAGCAAATATATTGGTGGAACAATCCCTAGGGTCGCCCGTAGACGAACGCTGAACACCGTCGCCTAAGGGGTGTCCAGTTCGACATATCAGGCTATGCGAGTTCTCCGGCAGCTAGCCGACACTGGGACTAACAATTACCCAGCTGCCAGCCGAGCTTTTCGAGAAAATTCCTATGTGGGTGATCTGCTAGTGGGTGCTGATATCCTCTCTCCTACCCGCAAGTTCAAGACGGGGGGCTTTCCACTAAGTAAATATTGGCTTGCCATCGCAGACTCGCTTATGATGTTGCGGTGTATTTAAGGGCCTTCCCCGTGGAAGCAGAATCTCGCTGCGTGCTCTTCATCTCCAAAACGAAAGTCGTACCGCTTAAAAAGGCTGTGTGCTGCACAGCAACTCGCTCGTCTAGGTCAGAAGGTGCAGGGTGCTTTTTCGATGGATGAGCCAATTTGTCATCCCTGGTCGTATCCTATGGTAACCCTTTCATGGATCCGTAGGCAACCTAGCAGTGGCAGGCGTATGTGGCTAACCGTGTGGCCGATGTATAACTCTCCGTACCTCACGCTTATTGCCATCACGTTGCTAACATTGATAATCCCGCGGATATGGATTCACGTGGAATCTCCGCTCATATCCTCATCAACCCGGAGCGGTTTTCGGCTCCAAGTTTCTTTTCTTGCACACTCGAGCCGTGGTCATGCACAGGCGATTTTGAGTCACTCGAGTCTATTTCCGAGCAACGTCCCACCTCCAGCAATGTGACCAACGCGCCCGCTCGGATGGAATCCGAACTATTACTTGGATATTCAACGTGCACTAGATTATTGTGGATCACAACTAGATGCTTGGAGTTTATCGAAAAGGTGTGTCGACAGGCGTGCCCCACCCACTCCGTAGTCGAAGTCTGGTGCGGACTGAGGTATTTCGTTGCTTACGCTGTTGTCTTTATCGCGCTGCACCCACCTCTCAATTAAGAGTCGATCTGCCCTGATTAAGAGCCACTCGGGCGTAGACTTTGTGGGTGCAATCCATCTATCTATCCAGCCTCCCGAGGACGAGGAGCTGAGAGAGCCCTTTTCGTTGGCTCAAGCTCAAAGTCCTTCAATCGCGCGATCATTTCGGTGGACTATGGGAGACCGCAGTTAGAAGAACGAAACATCATCTGAAATGTCTTATCGGCCACGTTTCACTCACCTTCGAGGAGGTGGCCATCTACCCCTCAATTTTTTTCCAGAATTGCTACCATGTACTGATAGTTCCGAGGAATCATTATCCTCCTACCTTTTTTTATGTACCTCCTTTTTGCAGCATAAAGAGCGGTCGGA
The DNA here is from genome assembly GCF_905115235.1 of Hermetia illucens. Classification (NCBI taxonomy): domain Eukaryota; kingdom Metazoa; phylum Arthropoda; class Insecta; order Diptera; family Stratiomyidae; genus Hermetia; species Hermetia illucens. The sequence continues at coordinate 4,454,549 of NC_051852.1, forward strand.
ACAACTCTTACCATCATCATTATTGGTAGCTTCACTATGATACGATAGGTGAACGTAATTCAACAATGTTCCTCTACTGGACGCTTGCGGTAAATCTCATTGTTGAAGACGTCAGCTCCTACTTCCGAACTGTACAAAAGCATGAACTGAACTTATCAGTAAACGAAATCACAAATATTCTTGATGCAACCTTGTCTGCAATATTTCGAATCTGCTCAAATAACCCGAAGACAACGGAGCTGAAGTGTCTTCCATACGGAAAATGAATGGTGGGGGAGTCCTTGACGACTAACAAAGGTACGTTCTGCGAAGTGGTCAAGGGGTTATTGGGGGAGAAGGCTTTTGTTTCTAGTCTAGAGCCAATGTGATCTCTATAAATCCAAGATCTTGACTTCCTCACAGAAAAGGTCCAAGTAGAGAAGTCCATAAAGCGTGAATGTCCAGAGATAACCAATGCCCGGATAGGTATCGCCTCTGTGAATGCTCGAGACCAAAAACCTGCAGTGGTGGAAGTCTCCGAGCAATATGCGAGGAAACTCCTTAGCAGCGGGAAAATCAAAATTAGATGGGTAGTATGCAGGATAATCCCCATCACGTGCTACAGGTGTCTGAACTATGGACATACGTCAGCAACTTGCAAGGGATCGGATAGGAAAAAAGCATGCCGGAGATGCGGTCAGATAGATCACTAAGCGAAGACCTGCAATGAAAGCGAAAATTGCGTTCTCTGCAGGGATTGTGGCGCTGGTGGGTAGTTTTCTGGAGCCACCAACTGCGGGGTTATGGTGACACATTGGAGGCATGAACCACGATCGCATTGCAGTGGTGAATTCGTTTTCGCCGACGCACTGTATTGCCGCCGCCGCGTATTAGACTTTAGTTTAAATCAGACATTGTTTATACATTTTATTTCTGATACCAATTCGAGGAGGTGTTAGCTCTTTAGCAGCGGTTTCGGTCAGGGCGCCTCCCTTTTGGCGGTGCAACCCGGCGGCGTGGCTCCGCTAGTTGGAGGTGCATTTTGAAGTGGCGGGCGTTACAACAGGCGCCACGCGTTTCAATCACGTTCTTATCGATCTCGACGAGGAGACATTGGCCTCTTCACAGACGTGTTGGAGGACTGCTCCTACGTCTGGTTAAAGAAGCAGCTCATATGGCGGCCGTCAGTGGGTGAGGAAGCGAAGCTGAATCACTTACTGATCGAGTTGACGCTGGGTGACCGTTCCCCTTGCCAGTTGCTTCGAGAAATCAGGCAGCTAGGCGGGGATAAGGTCGGCTCAGAGATATTAAAATTCCTCTGGTTACAGCAGCTCCCAGAGAGCCCCCGCGTCATCTTGGCCCGCGCAGACTCGAGGTGGCTAGGGGTATTGTCCCCACGGCTGATAAAGTCCACGAGGTATACGCACACATCAGGAGATGGGAGACCTCAAGGAAATGGTAACGACACTTGTGGACGCAGTCTCGAAGCCTACGACGACGACAGGTACTTTGCGTTCGGGAGGTAGGCTTCGATTGTAGTCACGATCGGGGTCTGCTTCCCAATAAGGGCGTTCGGGTGGGCGCCGGGACCCTCATCGGCCTCGACGATTCGCTGGTATTACCGTAAATTCGAAGCTGAAGCGACTAAATGTACGGCTGGATGCACTTTTAATGCAACAAAAAACAAACCTCGCTGGGTGTCTCGGGGACGCTACCCGAAGTGCAGTACCTAGTCAACTTACAATATTCGACTCTCTGAGCGAGCGTTGCTTTCTGGTCATCACGGGCGCTGAGGTTTTGGTTCTCCCCCTACCTCGTCCAAACACGTTGATACCGCAGAACTCGCGACTGCCGCGAACTCATCTCCCATCCGCACTTACACGCTACACCGACGCCGAACGTTTTCGTGCCGATTCCTTTTGGCGAACATTAGCACTTCCATTTTAGGTGACTGCCTGTGTCACTATGGGCTGTTGGTGGATCTACAGAACAAAGCATTAAGAGACGCGGCAACCACTCTTTCCATCGTTTTCGAGGATGTTGTCGACCATCGCATTCGCGCACTCCTCAGAAAATATCGCAACATCGCTACTGAAAGCAGTTTCTCCCAGTCGGTTAAGCACGATGTGTAGCATCATATCAACACTACGGCCTCCTCGATTTTCTCTCTATTCCACTCACCCATGCTTTCGCGCATTCGCTGACAAACTCCTCCTCACGACCTTGGATCTTGCCAAGGCGTATTACTAAATCCCTGTTGCTCCCGAAAACATACCGAAAACGGCTACCTTCACACTTTTCGGATTCATCGAGTTCACCAGGATGACTTTTGGCTTGTAAAACGCTGCGCAGACATTTCAGAAATTCATCCATACTGTCCTACGAAACTGAGACTTCTGTTCCGTATTGATGGATGATGTTTTGGTCGCTACTTCTTTCGAATCTGAAGATTTGGACCATCACGAGTGCATTTTCCAACGTCTCCTTCAGGCCGGACTCGTTCTAAATGTTGACAAATGCAAATTCCTACAGAAGCAGATAAAGTTTCTCGGCGACATAATTGCCCCTGACGGAATTCAACCAAACCCAGACAAGGTTGAATCGATTAAAAACTTTCCCTTGCCAACCACGGTGAAGGATCTGTGAAGGTTCTTGGGGATGTTAAACTTCAATCGTTGTTCCTTGCCCAAGAGTACGATCGTAAGTTACTCGTCGCATACCCTTTCATTAAATACTTCCGTTTCTCCTTTGAGGGTAGGCCGTTCACATTTTTGACGAACCACAAGTCCCTTAATTTCGGGCTTAAACAGCCCAATAAAGCGTCTCATCGTCAACTTCGGCAACTGAGCTTCATCAGCGAGTTTACTTCCGGCATCCAGCACGTGTCTGGAAAAGACAACGTCGTTTCAGACGCTTTGTCTCGAATCTCGGATGACACAGTCCCCGCCGCGGTCGATTATACAGCAGTCGCCGAAGGGCAGAAAGACGACGCAGAGCATCCGAGCCGGAAAGCAAACTCCAAATACAAGTCCACGGAGTTTCGTATCTTCGGTTTAAACTCCTACTTCCTCAGCGATGTCTTAGATAAGGAACCCTGGCCATTCATTCTGATCGATTTTCACAAGAAAGTATTTCACGCAGCACACGATCTTGCGCACGCAGGCATCAGGACGACGAACCGGTTACTCAATGGATAATACTTCTGGCCGTCCATGGACAAGGATGTAGATGCTTGGGCCAGACAGCGCATAAGGTTTGCGCGGTGGCCTGAAGCAATACCTGTGACTGACCTTGCGGCACAATCATGTACCGAGGCCGTCTATCGTAATCATCATCGACCATGGATCCTGTGCTGGATATCAGAGCAGGGCTAAGTGACTCCAGACGCTGTTTCTACATTTTATTTCTGATACGAATTGAAGGTGGTGTTTATCCTTGTTATTCAATGAACAAAGTATTATATAAAAAGTATCGAGTTGACTTGGTTCGAAAAGAAAAAGGATCTTTGTCATCGAGTTGTCCGAGCCTATTTGGTCCCATCATGAGGGGATAGAGAAAATTTGTCAGTACTGTGTTATCTTGGGGATGCCTTAGCTCTCTCTAGCTTCTTACTATTGTTTGGTTTGAAACTCATCCCATCAATGAAGCGGAGTCTACTTAGTATATTTGAACTGCACCGCCCTCTAACAGCCCTTGCATTCAATACCCACATTGGGCGCCAATTAGATGAATGTGATACATGAAGGATTCTGACCCGAAAAATGATGAAATATCTTATTCATCAGGAATATATCACGTAGGCATACTTACCAAGTTCAAGCAACTTCATTTTCATAATAACGGTAATGATAGAATATGAAAGATGTAGTCAAGAGTTTGGCTCGTAAAACCAAATACGAGTAGCTAAAGATCAGATAATCAGGAATTAAGATAAAAGATGTGGCAGCTGCTACTACTCCAAATGAAAAATTACGCCAATATGAAACTTCAGGACGTGGACAGGACGAAAGAATAAAATTCCTCTAATAGCCTTCAGAGGACTTGCATCATAATATCCGGTGACAACTGTTTGCCTGGATAGAAATATTGCTAAATAGTAGGAAGGATGGAAGCGTGGGGACGACCCTGAAATTTGGTTTAAAATCGTGGAGGAAAGCTTTGTGAGGTATAACGTAACAGAGCCACAAACGCAAAATTTTGCAAGTCATAGCGGTGCTGCCCTCCCAGTTTCTCCGCCGCATAAAGCGTCTAGGCGGCACTACACTTCCGGGACCGCGGCTGACAAGTCTATGGTTAAGACGCCTGCCATCTGCTCTTCAACCGATTATGGCGGCGATGGAAGGTTAGCCACTACAAACTACATCCGATATAGCTACTAAGGTCAAAGCTCCACTTCTATTAAGTATCGCGGAAAAAATATCTACGCTTCATCAGAAGAAACCCGTTTAACGCAGCTAGTCAAGCAAATTATCAAGTTGGCTTTCAGAGCTGCCAACGGAGCTACACATGGTCAAACACGAGGTCCATCCCGAGAATTCTTCCGGACGTAAACGTCAACCCTCCCATTCTCGATCGCAGTCAGAACCTAGATCCTAGATCATGCCGCCTGTTTATGTTCGACAAAAATACAAGAACTTGGTTCCCCGTTGATACAGGTGCCGAAATATGCGTTTAACCGCGCTCAAAATTCCAAAGACCATCAAGAAAGACACGGTTCAAGCTTTTGGCTGCCAACGGAACACCAATGGCCACATACAGAATCGCTAACATAGCACTCAATTTCGGCCTTCGTCGGGATTTCCCATGGAGATTTGTTACAGCGGATATTTCGAAACGCATACTTTTTAGCACATTACGAACTCCTTCCAGATCTTCAGCACAGTTGTCTTCGCGATTCAACAACGCTCCTTACCAGCCAAGGAGAGATGGCAGAATATACAATCCCAACCATCGCAACCAGTACTGGATGAACCTTTTATCGCAATTACCTATAGGAGTTTCCGCAAATAACTCGTCCGGACGGAACTGGAAAAATGGCTTTTACCGAACTATGCATCATATAGTCACACCACTAGTTGCTTTGTAATCCAGGAGACGTCCACCTTATTACCGCAGATCGAAGCCTGTCCCAACTCTCGACTTTTACAGCCTCTATCTGGTGACCCTACTGATTTCGCTGTGCAAGTAGTTGGGAGCTTTTCCTTTTATAGTTGGACTAATTTCAACGGTCAAAAGTTAGTATAGGTCCCAGGGCAAAACGATGATTGGTACCCACGATGGAACAAAAAACTTGGGAAATGCCTGCTCAACAACAGCTCTACTATCAAACCCTATCTTCACCTTCACGTGGTGATCGCTAAGGGTACTTTTTTCATGAAAAACTACAGACGGAGAAGGCTGAAGGCGAGTCTCCCGCGCCAAAAACGGGACAAAATGTATCAACTGGTCCTCCAGGTTGTGGGTTGGGTAGGTCTGACAACCCTACACTGAAAAGCACAGTTAGGAAGCCACAGAAGGAGCTTTGGATAGGATGAATTTCAAAAGGAAGAACCCGGCAACGACAACGGAATAACGATTTGCGCATTTTCTTATGGAACGTGCGCTCCTTGTACCGACCGAATGCTGCTGACGCCTGTTTTTGTCTTTGTCTTTATTTTCCCCTCGAACCACGTGCTTTCGGGACAGAAGATACCTACTTTCTAGATCGTCTTTGGAGTTAGCGGTGATTTTAGCAACAGGCGGCACTAGAGGATGAAGAAATTTCGGCGCGGACAGTTTACAGGCGGAAGGACGTAGCAAGTAAACTGAGCCCGAAAAAGGTGGGATCTGAACATCACCTTAAACAAATTAGGATATTTAGCGATAGTGGCGGTGTTTGTGTAAAACAAAACCGTCGTTTCATCTGCCAAGATGTCATGTGCAACATTCCCGAGATTATAAATGTTGCATCATCTGAGACGGTCCTGGATGCCGAGCACACTCTTAGGGTTGTTCTCCTGTAGACTGCATTCAGTTTATTAGTGTTAAATGTGACCTGCAATGCCTTCCCCCAAACTAGAGCTGCATAGGAGCAGGATCGAACTCACTACCCTGCCTATAAGCAACCTGGAAGCATGCCGTGACCCTCTCATGTTCGGTATCATCCTTGCTAGGGCAACACTTGCAGTCGATGCTTTATCATAAGCGTACTGCACGTGTTGCTTATAGCTAAGCTTCCTGTCTATCTTCACTATGTGTATTAGTATTTGATGGCAGGCTTAGAAGTGATGATATGATTCCCAATTTGAGTACGGGCGTAATTTCTTGTACAACGCGTGGTGATGAGGACCGCTTCCGTTTTTTCCTCCGTAAGTGTCAGACCAGGACTCTCTAGCCAACCCTTAACAGCACTAATCGCTTCGCATGAGTATAACTCAGCATCTTTGAGATGCTTTGTGACCACAACCAGCGCTATATTGCCGACGTAACCCACCACCGTGGTTTCCTCTAGAATGGGAAGATTAAGTACATCATTGGACATGATGTTCCATAATAGTGAGTCCATAACGGAGCCTTGTGGGACACCTGCAGGAACAACGTACTCCTGGGGTCCGCCATCAGTGTCATACCAAAGCCTCCGCTCTTGTAAATAGCTGTTGACAATAACTGCAAGGTAAGCGGAAATGCAATCTTCGCCAGAGATACCCGTATTAGGTTCCTATTGGCCAAATTGAATGCATTTCTCCCATCTAGGGTCACCACCACGCAATATTTGCTAGTACTACCCTTTCCGTGGGTCGCATCTTTGGCCAAGCTAGTAGCCATTTTGATGGCACCAATGGTTGGTCTGACTTTACGGAATCCATATTGTCGATCTGAGAGGGTTTCCTGTTTCTCAACAATCGGGGGTAATCTATTATAGATTGCTCGCTCTAGCATTTACCCCACAGTGTCGAAAAGGCAAATAGGTCTGTAGGAGGTTGGCTCACCTGGAGGTTTACCAGCCGTAGGCAGTAATACGCTTCCATGATGCTGAAAATATCCTCTCGGAAATGCACGCTTCGAACAACTCGGCGAACACGTCCGGTTTGGATTTCACGGCAAGCTTGAGGGTCCCATTCGGCACGCCATCTAGACCCGGAGCTTGATTATTTCCTATCCTGGTGCTGATCTCCAGCAGCTTGTCACTGGCGGTATTGCCGTCACATTCAGAGGCTCCTGTCAGTGCCCTCCTCTTGCTGGGGGAATAAGCCCTGAATAATTTTTAATAAGAGTGAAGGGAAGGGGGATGAACAGCTTCTGAGCCGCCCCATCACGATTCTATAGGCGCACCTCCACGGGTTTATGTCCGCTTCCGAACAGAGCTCCTTAAAGCATTTCCTATTGCTTCGTTGAGTGGCAAGCTTGAGGGTTTTCTAGGCTTCCTTATAGGCGCACTCATTTCGCCCTTGGTCGATTCTGCCTACCGCCCTTTGAGTTACTCTTCTGGCTCAGTGACAGGCTGACCGAAGACTGGCCAGTTCAGTATTCCAGCAGTAGTTTGGTCTTCTAAAGAAAAATGAACATCTCCTCGGCATGGATGCGTCACACGCTTTGGCAGTGCATTGGGCCACATGGACCACTCTTTCCATAGAGGCGCCTGCTTTATTAGGTTGGTCTAGCTACATCTCTATTAAGGTCGGCTCATTCAGAGCTGTTGCAGACCAGCCTGCCATCTTTCTCGGTTTCGGGCATCATGGTCTTCCACTCGGTATCTCCACCCATAGCCCAAAGAAGATTGCATGGTGATTGCAATAGGTGGAGTTCTTGCTAACGCCTCAGGACATACCACGTGCCAGTGCAGGGCTAACAAAAGCTAGATCTACAATTGAGGCAGACCCCCCTTTCTGAAAAGTGTTTACATAATCCGCGTTGGCCAGATTTATATCCAACTGTGCAAAAACGTCTGTCTGCTATCCCACTCATGGGCCCAAGCATTGAAGTCACCAGCAATCACCCTTAGACTATGACCCCTTGCGTCGAGAACAAGACTGTCAAGCATTTCCTCGAATTCGGACAGTGTCCAACTTGGTGGGGCGTAACAGCTGTACACATATACCCCGTTAATATTTGTCCACACAAAGTCGCTGACTGTCTGACTCCCAGTACCGACCCAACAAACTTCATTTTTTCATTGAAGTCAGCGCTTTCCTAAATTTCGGGCATCCAGCACTTCCGGTAATCCCGTCCCTCCCATTTTTCGCACAATAAGTATTCGGGGTCCCTATTGCACCCTCTCTGTCTGTCTCTCGGAAACGGTTGTAACGATTGACACCAAATTTCGTGGGAAGGTGAAAACTGTGAATTACATCATTCTAGGTCGAACTTAAGGGGAGGGGGTCTCCATATATGTAAAAAGGGGGTGCACATTTTTTTTCAGCAAAGGTAGTCATGTGAATGAAAGGTCTCGATTAGTGCTCTCCGATGCCGGTCTTAGTTTTGACATCTAATGGAAAGGTGGAGAGTGGGAGGGGCGGAAAGTGATTATTTCTTTCACGGGCCCATTCTTAGAAACTACCCAACCCAAATTTCTGAATGAATTGTGGCTTAAGTGCCGATGGTTTAATGCACTTTTCTTGTTTTACCTTATTTGTTCAACAATGGGAGGGTAAAGCTTCACATTTACAGACAATTATGCGTAGATCCTGTTTCAGAATCCCACGGAGCCAGGTGTCAATTGCGAAGGTAGGTGCACCTTTCATGAAGAAGTTCATCGAATTTGTAATGTTGTGACTAGTTGTGTCAACTTTTCGGTCACTTAATGCCTCATTAGCCAATGAAGTCCTTCTAATTCAAGCATGCCATTCATCTTGTGTCTAAGAAGTACCAAATCTTAAAATTGATGGGAGCGCAGGTCTTACGGCAGTTGATGACTGGGAAATAGACACACGTTTTTCAGGAGGTGGTAGGTTCGGAAGTGTCGTTTCAGATGATTCACCAAATGATGAGAAAAGAATAGAAGCTGTAAGTACTTGATCTAAGGCGTACTTTTCAGTTCCAACTGCCGGAGGACTTCATTTTTTTGAAAATACTCTCCATTCAATACCCACATTGGGCGCCAATTAGATGAATGTGATACATGAAGGATTCTGACCCGAAAAATGATGAAATATCTTATTCATCAAGAATATATCACGTAGGCATACTTTCCAAGTTCAAGCAACTTCATTTTCATAACTTCTCTCCTCAGGACATGTCAGAAATGGACATGGTATAGAATTACAGCCCAAATCCAGACCAAACGCTTGATTCTTGTTAACGTCACTATGTTCCCTCTAAGCCCATCAATTTTCTTCTCACCATTCCATCCACTATCGATTAGACTCAAATCTTTTTGAATCCTCAATATACTCTGAATATTGCCGAAAGATTCCTGTTACATCTCCATAGCATATTTCAAGGGATTAACTCAATGTTCTTACACCAGAAACTTTTCTTACTGTTTGTTTCCTCCTGAAATTGGATTTGGAATTTATCATCCGAAGACAAGTTGTCGGCTAATGATTGCTTCATTTAGGACACGCCATTGTGATTTTCTGATCTTTAAGATTAACTCCTGAAACTTTTCCATGGATATTCTGTGCAGGATTGAGTTAATATTTTTTTTGGAGTCTTTGGAGTGCTAATGAAAGTCTGGTACATTTGATCCCGATAGCTTACTTTCTGTTTTTGATTCAGGACTGGCTTTCACCGGGGCCGAAATCTTGTTCGGGGCGGGCATTATTCCATAAATTAAGTGAGTTTTTCATTCCCATGGACGTGATTTTATTATTATCAAAAAGGATTCCATCTATCTCCAAGGCCTAACTGCTTGCTTTCAGTAGATTGCTTTGGAAGGTAGTAAACATTTGATACCCCTTCGACCATAAAATAAACGAAAGTTACCTCTTTGTGATGCATACTTTGTCCCCAAAAAATGAAGGTGAACATTTTTGGAGCATGGGCCGGGGAAAAGGACTTCCATACTTATATGCATATGGTTGAGAATTTCCATGGAAATTTAAATCGCTTGTCGTTACTCTTCAAGTCCGCCTTCGAAGGATGGACCTCAGGGTCGGTCGCGGTAAGGACGACTGGGCCGATAACTTTCTCAGAGTTCATACCAATTCGCTTTATGCTTATGCTTTCATCAAACTCTTCAGGGCAACCCGATAGGATTCATTTATTCTTTTTTCGTCCTGTCTGACAGTCGTGCCGTCGCGTCGCTGAAGTGATGAATTATTATTAGTCTGGAGAAAATAGATTTAAATGTTTATTTTGTCTGTGTCGTGAAGAGTCCTAATTTGATAATAAACTCTCTGAAACGTTCATGTAACAATACGCTGAGCTGGATTTAAATCCTCAGAGACCTACCCGAACTGCAGTATGAGAAACAACCGACATCAGGCATGTCTGGAATTTTTTTAATTAGCCAATTTTCAACTGTTAACAAGGAGTCAGATAGTCTAAACTTCACCCTAATTAATCCAGCGCTAATTAGATCTTTTTGCTTGGAATTTCGTTTGGATAACTTTCGTTGGTATCACCATTGAAACGGCTAAATCCAAGAAGCGTGCAGGCAAACAAAGCACCATCATGAATTCTAAAAACGGATCAATGTTGACCTTTTGAACCCAATGTTTGATGCATAAACAAAAACTTAAAAGATCATTATTGTTCATAAACAATCAAAATAAAATAACCAAGCAGATGACGGTCCCGAAAAAATGGCAAGTACGTGACCACCGATTGAATCCTTTAAAATTGGGATTTACGGAAATCTCCTCGACAAACCCTATAGAGTGAATGTCAACACTTTGGTCTCCCTATTCACTGAAAATTAGGATGAATATACACATTGCCGTCATGTAGCCAACATTAAGGACATACAGACCAAAAGGCCCATGACATACCCATTTGCGAACGAAAAACTCTACACAGAGAAGGCTCCTTAACCTCAAATGCAAATGTTTTCTAGTTGAAATCTTTAAGGACATTTCAAGACAATTTGCTATGTTTAGATACATCACTCATCCTCTTGGGTTCTCCTTCGAATCGGGCCTTTCAATGTTCAGTTTGATTAGATATTTAGCCATGACCTTGTTATCTATTTTTCAGATCGATTTAGAATGGAAATGATACCATGCGTAGCCCGTCGGGTTTTGCATAAACAAAATTAAATGGGGTAAACAGGCTTTATTGAATGTTTTCTGGATATCCTTAATTTGTATCCGAGGAGGTCATTCTCGTGCTGAAGTGGATAAGAGTCCGACGTCCGGTACAACGAGTCTAGACCAGCCATAGTAGCAATCAGGACAATTGGATAAGAATTGTTTTGCTTCTGCTTTCAGTTTTATCTTAGTTTTTTGCCATAGTAAAAGGCAAAATCCCGCCTGGAATTTGATTTGTTGTTAGGGCTATTGCCAAGCCTCGTTAGGATTTATCGATTTGGAACTTTGTCATGTTTTCGTATCAAGGTTGAGCTAACCCTTAGTCGTGGGGGACGGGATAAGGGGGGAGGGAGAGGGTTATGGGTGGGACGCCCACTTTTTAAAATATCTGAAAGTAGATGATAATTTCGTCCTGAGCAGAGGTAACTGGGCAGCAACGGTTACCCCGGTATGACTTCCCACGCCAAATTTTTGAGAATTCCCTCTGCGTTCCTAGACATTTGAGGAAAATTTTCTACGTTATCTATTAACGCTTGTTGTGATATCACACTATCAACTTCTGCATCAACACTCATTCCAGCATTGTCTGCAAGGACAACAGTGTCCCCAAGCCAAACTAACCATCGCCACGTTCCTTACTCGGCATCGGCGTCTCATTGACACCTGCTACCGCAGAATCGTTGGCCAAGCCTGCTGTCATCCTAATCTCATGTCGATGCAGGCGCCTCCTGCTGAACGTTGCCTCGCCACCGAAATAACTATTCGTTTCGAGGCCAGCATACTCCACTACTTCCGGCGATATGGCCTACATCAGAACTAAGGCCAACTCAACTCTGGTTTTCCATACTGAGTGAGTTTCCTCTAAAGTGACATATCCTCACGACACCATCGTTTCGAGGCCAGCATACTCCACTACTTCCGGCGATCTTCTGGCCTACATCAGAACCAAGGCCAACTCAACTCTGGTTTTCCATACTGAGTGAGTTTCCTTTAAAGTGTCATATCCCCACGACACCATCGAGGTGTCGCCAATCTTCTCTTTAGCCACAAGGGTCTTGATAATACCTTACCAGGGGACTAAGCTGAGTAAGCTATGGGGGATTTTTTTTTCTTTTTTTTTTTTTGGGAGTAGGGTAGGTGAATGCGTTTACGCACAGAGTGTTGGACTCCCGCAACAGCACGCTGGCGGACTACCAACTAAATACCTCCCTGTCATCAGAGAACTAGCCTGGAACCGTTTGACACATTACTTCGGGCTAGCCCTCCCGCTCTCCCGGCTTTGGGAGCCTTCAAGTCAGGGAATTCCCTTCACCAACGGGAGGGGAGGGGAGGAAGGGAGTTGTTAGTTCAGGGAACCCCTTACCGTCCGATCCCTCTGCCGGTCGAGTTCAATCTTCTTCGTAGTAAGAAGAGCCCGAACATAATGCGCAATACGATTCCAGCTGCCAGCGCTCTTCAGCATCTCTCACATAATGTTATCTGGAGAGAGCTCCCCTGTGTCTGCATAAAGCTGCTAGCGGAGGCCGTCCCACCTCTCGCAAGTGAAAAAGGTGTGTTCAGCGTCATCCGCCACTCCATTGCAGAGCACAAAATCAATCAGGAGATCGCGCCTTCCCACTCCTGTGCAGGTAAGACTGAAAACCTCCATGCCCACTTAGAAGTTGGGTAAGGAAGTAATCAATCTCACCGTGCTTTCTGTTCAACCACGGATCTAATTTGTCGATGAGCCGCGCAGTCCACCTGCCCCATGGCTCATTTTGCCAAGAAAGTTGCCACTCGTTAAGGGTGCGTTGACGTTCTTCACGGGCAACCACTTCTCTTAAGTGTTCGCTCTTACGGCTGTAGATAGCTTTGCGCTCCTTGGCAAGGAGGGCAACGGGGATCACTCCCGCAATCACCATCACAGCCGGTTCGGAGACCGTGCGATAAGCAGACGCCACTCGCAAAGCTCCCCGCCTCTGCACTTGAGCGAGGCGTTTACGATGCACCTCCTTGTCAAGGGCATCAGCCCATACCTTCGCACCATAGAGAAGGACGGACTGCGTTGCTCCCATGAGGAGACGTCTCCTAGTTGATATAGGGCCGCCGACATTCGCCATTAGCCGACTCAAGACCGCGATTCCTGCTGCAGCCCTGTCCGCTGCTGCTTTGATTTGCTCGAAGAAGCTCATCTTCGAATCGACCATTAAACCAAGGTATTTAATAGCCGGTTTTGACTCTATAGTCAACTCACCGATCGATATGGGACGCAGGGTCGGGATTCTCCTTCTGGTCAGGATGACTACTTCGGTTTCTTCCAGCGCAAGGTTGAAACCGTGAGCAGTCATCCATCCGCTTACCCGTCGCATCAATATGCCAAGTCTTCTTTGCGCCTGTTCAACAGTGCGTCCGGCAACAAGTGCCGCAACGTCGTCTGCATAGCCGACCAGGCGCGACTCTTCAGGCATATTGAGTCTCAGCAGACTATCGTAGGAAGCGTTCCAGAGGTCCGGCCCTAGGATGGATCCCTGCGCTACTCCCGACGTGATTTCCATCCTCCTCTGGCCCTCTAGCGTCTCATAGAACAGGGAGCGGTCTTTCAGATAATCCCTCAATATCCGCAAGAGATAGCTTGGCACGTGAAAGGAGTTCTCTAGTGTGCCTAGCATATCTGTCCATCTTACGGAATTGAAGGCATTTCTGACATCAAGCGTTATGAGGAGCACTATCCGTCGAGATCGGCGGCTGTGTGCCCCGGCTCGATTAAACGCATCTACGACCTCCATAACAGCATCCACTGTAGATTTCCCTGTTCTAAACCCGAACTGCCTTGCGGATAAGTCCCCGGCAGCACGATGATGAGCTTCTCGAGCACTTTTCCGGCCGTGTCAAGCATACACAGCGGTCGGTATGCAGACGGGAGCTCCGGGTCTCCTTTACCCTTACTGATCAACGCGAGTCTGGCCACTTTCCGGCGACAAGGAAAAATGCCCTCCTTCAAGCACGCGTTGAACGCTTCGAGCAGCAATTCTGGCCGTTGGTAGAACACCAGTTTGTAAACTTCCGCCGGGATGCCATCAGGACCTGGCGCCTTCCTGTTTTTCATAGTGAGAACCGCTTCTTCGAGTTCTCCCATTGTGAAAAGGGGACAATCCACGGTGCGCTATTTACATCAACCCGTACAGGATGTCTGGGGAACAATGCCCGCACAATGCGGTCCATCTGGTCGGCGCTCAGTATGCAGGGCTTCCGCAGAGCCCCGATTTTCCGAGTGACAAGCTTATAGCCAAGTCCCCATGGGTCATCATTCACCTCATTAACAAGCTTTTGCCAGCCGCGAGCTTTGCTTTTATTTATAGCGCTGCGGAGTCTCCTTTTTGCTGATCTATATTGTGCCTTTATGGCACATGCCTCCTCGTTGGCGTACAAACGTTGTGCCAAACGGCGGAGCTTATGACACTCCTTCCGTAGGTCGGCAATTTCCGCCGTCCACCAGTACATAGAAGGCTTGTCGCGCCTGGGGCCTCTCCGGGGCATGGAAGCCTCACACGCCGTCGTTATCAGATTCATCACTGAATTTACGACGGTGTCAGCTGCGACACCACCACCCCCCGGAGTGCCCCCCAGCGCGGTCCTACCTGCTCCAAGAGCTTCGACGAACCTTCCGATGTTCACCTTCGCGACATTCCACACGCAGGGGGAACGTCGTGTTGGTGCTCGCCGGCAAGTAGCGTCAAACACTTCGAACGCAATGTACTGATGATCACTTGCCGAAAAGTCTTCTAGGACTCGCCACCCGTCCACCGATGATGCCAGAGATTCCGACGCAAAAGTGATGTCGGGAATGCTTCCTTCACAACCTGGGCGCCGAAACGTTGGCGTGGATCCGGTGTTTAAAATTACGAGCCCGGTTCTCGCCGCCATTTCCAGAATCCGTTTTCCTCTGGAGTCTGATTGAGGCATGCCCCATTCAAAAGCCCTGGCATTAAAATCACCGCCAACCAGGATTCGTCCCTCCGTGCTCGAAACGGCGTCCTCCAGAACATCAAGCCGGCGCCGAAAGTCCGGAATCGCCTCATTCGGCGTCAGGTAAACGCTAAAAAACGTTATCCCTTAACACCGGATCCAGACAAATCCTTCCCCCCTGCCTTCGGCAAGAACACGAAGTCGAACGTCGTCCCGAACCCAGATGGCAGCGGTGCCCGATAAGTCGAGATACCATGAGGACGGGTCCTTGTTTCGGTATTGCTCGCTAATCAGCACTAGATCAGCATTTACTTCCGCAGCGAACTGTGCTAGCAACTGGTGAACGGTTGCACTCCGGTGCATGTTAATTTGCAAAATGCGGATCATGGCGTTCGCACCCTAGCCCTCTCCAATTCCGCCCTGAAGATTGGGCACCGTCCCGAGCCCGTAGTGTGTGCGACGGTTTCGCCAGACGCGCCACGATCCCTGCAGAGAACACAACTCTCGCTTTCCTTGCAAGTCTTCGCTTGATGACCCGCTTGGCCGCATCTCCGGCATGCTGTCCTCCTGTCCGGACCCTTGCAAGCTGCTGAAGCGTGTCCATAGTCCAGACACCTGTAGCACTTGGTGGGGACTATCCGCATTCGTACCCTGCATACTACCCATCCGATTTTGATTCTCCCGCTGTTAAGGAGTTTCCTCGCATATTGCTCGGGGACATCCGCCACGGCAAGTTTTTGGCCTCGAGCATTTACAGAGGTAATACCTACCCGGGCATTGGTTACCTCTGGACACTCACGCTTTAGCGCCTCCTCTACTTCGATCTTTTCTGTGAGGCAGTCAAGATCCCGTATTTCTAAAGAGCACATGGGTTCTAGGCTGGAAACAAGAGCCTTCTCCCCCAATAGCCCCTTGACCGCTTCGCAGAACGTGCTCTTGCTGGTCGTCTTTGGGCCCAGTTCGACGAGAACTCCACCACTCCTCGTTTTCCGTATCGAAGACACCTCTGCTCCGTTCTCCTCGGGTTTCATCCTGTAGCGGATTTCACTAAGGACTTCCGCAAATGTCTTGCCTTCCGTCGGCTTAATGAGCAGAGCCGACGGTCTAGTCCTTCTTCGTTTCCTCGTTTTTTCCGCTACTGGCTTTGGGTGGGCAGCCTCCTTGTTTTTGGAAAGATGTGTCTCTGGCGACGGAGTCCGTTGTTTCTTTTTATCCTTTTTCGCCTTCTTTTTTTGTGCCTTGGAGACTACTTCGACAAAGTCTCCTTCAGGCACGTCGTCCGCTTTTTCCCCTGTTCATTTTGCAGAGGGCTATCTGCAGTCCGTTTGACGCAAGCAGCATTCTCAGCGGGGAGTGCGACTGTTTCTGCTCTACAATCGTCTTCCGCTGCTCTCCACGTGCGTCTATAAAAGGAAATGCGATCCAGTAGTTCCTCCAGTTCCATCAGCCCGTTTTTGACGCATTTGCTGACGTTTCTCTGAAGGAACGTTGCTGACCGCATACGTTTCACCACTGCTGCGCACTTTCTGATGAGCCTTTCCTCTTCGGCTCTAGCGAGGACAGTCGAATGCGCTTCCACTCGATTTGTGTCCAAATCCATCTGCTCAGGACTAGTGTTTCTCACTGAGCTTACTTCCAAACAGGGGCACTGCAAGGTAATGGAGTTGCCATCTCCGCACGGTCAGTCGCGCCACTTGATGAGGCTTCCTCTGTATTTGGGCGCCCCGGTGTCTCATCGGGTATATCAGCCCACGTTGCCTCTTTCACTGATCGCTGCGGTGAACGACGCATTTTTGTGCTCCGCCCAAACGCACCCAGCTCTTCCTCCTTATCTGTTGTTTCGTCGTTTTTTTTTATAATTTTCAGAATGTTCTCCATGAAAAAGGTACCAGCGCATCGTGTGCAAGGGAGCGGGCCGCAATAGTCAAGAACGGGTATACCCTCGGGGACACAGCCCCTACCCCAGTTCCCTGAGGCCTGACCTACGCTTAGCCGATCCCGGAATTCACGGACGGATCAGCGCTCGCTCGGGGCAACGCGGTCTACTAACACCGGTTCAATGCACACTTCCCGACCAGGGTCCCGAAGGGGCTGGCTACTGATACACGTCGCAACTACCACCTTGGCAGAGCTACGCTCACATCACCCCGTCGACGCCGACAGAGAGTTGTCGACGACTCCGGAGACTCCCAGTGTGTCCCGACATGTACCGGTCATTCGCGGTTCACTCTTCACCGAGAAGCTTTCTCGAGGCTACTACCTAGGACGCAGGTATACTGCCAGCTAGGGGGCAGAACTACTTACTCGGGCACCTCGGGGACGTCACACCCCGTATCGTAAGCGACCCGTTTAAAAATCGCTAACGACCCCTGAGGGGAAGCTATGGGGGATGGCGATGACCAAACGACCCTCCTGAATCGTCGAAGATGACCTAGTGAAAAGAGCTATCCCAGAAGCCTAAAGAGGTCACGAAATTGACCGCGAAGGTCCGTCAGCAAATACCAGTCAACACGTACTTGCACGCCTCTGTGCTAGCCAGGCTCGGGAATGTGGGGAAGGGGGGTCCATTGAGCGCTACGATCCCTCACGTGTCATTATTCAAAATTCACGTGTCTATACCAGTGCGTGGTTCCGCACCGGATCTAAAAAAATAATCGCACAAACATAGGGATTTGCGTAAGCCTAACAAGTTAAACCAAAACGCGAGCTAAGACTTGGAAAATGAAAAAAAAATTAAATTACTTAATTTTTAAGACGCCCTCAGCGGCTAGCAAGTAATCCACTATATTTTCGGACTCGGACTCGCGCCGGCGTCAATTTCCGCCTCAGCCGGAATCATCAAGAGTGTCGGCCAAAAATGGGTGTTTTTACGGCTGAAGCGGTAAAGGTCTGCATAGTACTCTCCGCGGTCGCTTAGGAATTGAGTTAGGTCGTAACTAACTTCATCATGACTTTGTTTGATCTATTTGAAGACATCTGGAATAATACTGAATTATCCCACCTTTTTTGCCATTCTAAAATAGATTCACTTCGTGCTAATCGCCTGCGATAGGTACGAGACTCGCCGATTGCATATGATAAGTCATAAAGGCGTCGACCCTCGTTCGTCAAGATGTCAATGAGGACCATACCTGCTATCGCACATGCTGCTTCGTTTGATGTTGCACGGTAAGCGTACGACGTTCGCAATACATTCAATCCGTATTGCTGCGATTTTTCTTTTTCAATGGCGATACCCGGACTGGAGTTGCATACACCAAGATGGAGCTGACAACTCTTGAGATAAGGAGCCGACGGCTCTGCCTAAGGCCACCTATATTCTTGCCAACAAGGTAGCGCTTCCGGAAGTTTTTGCTGCATAAACTCCCAAGATGGGACTTGAATTTTAGTCTTTGGTCAACCATGACTCCTAGGTATTCAAGTGGAATGGATGTGGATGATGTGGTCGCCAATCCTGAGTCCTGTCGATGTTTCCCTCCTCCGCTTGGCAACCAAACCTATCTCAATTTTATGCTCTGCGAGGCAGCTTTTCCTAGTCAAGATCCGATTTAAAAAATTGCCTCATTTTTGAGTACCTCGATCTCATCAATATCTTGTGCCACGATAGTCATTTCGATGTCATCTGCGAAACCAATGATTGTCACCCCTCTGGGCAGTTGCAACTTCAAAATTCCATCATACATTATTATCCACAAAAGAGGACCGAGAACCGATCCTTTTGGAACGCCACCGGTACAATTACCTTTCCTGAAAACCGCAATTATTTTAGTTCATTTTGCAGTATTGAAGGCATTCTTTACATTGAGAGTGACTACCGAGAAGGATTTATTGGCCTCCATTGCTTCCTCCGCAATTTTCGTCACCATACCGATCGAATTAACAGTAGATCTTGCCTTTCGAAATACGAACTGCCTATCAGAGACACCACCCTTCTTTTCTGTGATCGGTACAAGCCTATTGAAGATGACACGTTCAAAAACCTTGCCGACGTCATTTAATAAGCATATAGGTCTATAAGGCAAAGGATCACCCAAAGGTTTTTCGGCTTCGGAATTAGCACACTTTTCTACACTTTCCGGAGAAATCCCTTCTTCCAGGTAGGCCGTAGATGTTTCAGTGAACCATCTTGGAACTGTTTTAGCGGCCACTACCAAAGTTTTATTGACAATCCTCTTCGCGGCTTTAAGGACTTCAGTGGTTACCTCTGGAAGATCTATCTGGATAGCCGTTAGGTTCGGTTCACTTGAAACTTTCAGAAGTTCTTCAATTTCGGCAGTCCACCATGCGTAAGTTTTCATTCTGCGTTTTCCATCGCTATGATCCTCGCTCTCCTGTCATTGAAGATCCTTAGATAATGTATCGTTAACAAACGTAAGGTCTATCACCGATCCCATATCCCGTCCCCGAAAAGTATTGATGCCAGCAGTATTTGCCAGAATGATAGTCAGACGTGAGAATGCTTCGAGCAATATGCGGGCCGAATATGTAAATGCTGCCTACCTTAGCTCATATGAATCCATCATCTGGGCTATTGTTCGTGCTTTCGATTGTCCGGTTTCCTTGCCGCTTCTGTCTGATACAACAACACCACTGTGGGAATTTTCGTAATATTGGCATATAATGGTAACGTCAATTTCATTTTCAAGGACGCTTCGAGAGAACAGTTCCTGAGCTGCATGACAATGGTTCCAATTCCGCTGTAGGAACTTCATTTACAAAAAGCTGAAATCGTCTTCTTCAACGCCGGACATCTGCAACCGCCTGTGACATGGTTGATGTTACTCTCCTGTGTTTCTCTACATATCAGGCATTTGGGATTCTCTTCGCACTCTCTGGCAATATGCCCTTCATTTTCGCATCTTCGGCACAACGCAGATCTATCATACTTGCTTGAACAGTTTCTCGAAATATGTCCAAATTTCAGGTATTTGAAACACCTCTTTGGCGACCTCTGTTCTCGCGGTCGACGGCTGACCCAGGCGACCCAAATTTTGCCAACAGCAATAGCCCTTTTCGCTACTTCGCATAGCATGGCTACTGTGGTTGTCTGAGTACCACCATATGCATTACGTAGCCTTATCACAATGAGTTGAATTTTTAAGGCCCCGCAGATCTCCACACTCAATCATCATCGAGTTCTAGCTCACCTTTACCGCATCTGCTTTACCCAGCGACGACTCCACCTTTTAATGAATGTCGTAGGATTTACTCTCCCCAGACCTAAGTTCAAGGAGTAGATCGTCTTTCTGCGTGCGTCTCTATCCAATTCATGTGTTCACCCCGTCCAGAAGGGAACTTTCTAAATTCGCTTTACGCAAGATTTCCGCATATGTCAGTTCACTCGTTGATTATATAATCAGTGCATCCGGCCACGACCGTTCTTGCATCCAAGTTGAGTCATTGACATGTGTCTCCTAACTTTAACCGTTTAAGTTTGCTGATTACTACCCGTCGCCATTGGGGAACATCGGCACCAAAGATCTGATTCCTGATGCGTCCATAGGCGGGGCATTCACATAGGAAATGCTCCGTGGATTCCGCTTCCTCGTTACATGAGGGACACGTATCATCTTGAGTAATTCCTATTTTGAACATATGCCCAGCTAGTGAATTATGGCCTGTCAGAATGCCCACAATAAACCTGCAAGCCCTCCTGCTTTTCGATAGGATAAAGTTTGCAGTACGCATGTTCAGTTCTGACAGGATAGTTTGGTGTGTCGAGCAGGATTTAGGCTCTGCCACCTGTCATTATGGGAAGCTTGTTCCCAGTTTTTGAAAACAGACTTAGCCAATGCTACTGATAATCCAATTGCTGGCTCCGGTCCCGGCTCCTGGATCTATCTTTCGCTAAAGCATCCGATATTTCTTTTCCCTCTACGCCACAGTGACCAGGCACCCAGAGTAGTTCCACCGTATTGAATCTAGACATAGAGTTCAAACGGTTTCTGCATTTCTGAACGATTTTTGAGGTGATCAAAGGACTACTCAATGCCCTCAATGCAGCTTGGCTGTCATTGCAGATTGCGATGTGCCTGCCCTTCAACCGCTCGTCAATCAGCCAGTTGCCGCCCTTAGGATCGCATAAGCTTCGGCATGAAAAATCGTTGCATATTGTCCCAAAGGAAAAGTCCACTTCTCGTTTTTATTTGAAAGATAGACTCCGGCTCCAAAACACTCTTCTGTCGCATGGTGGAGGTTTATCTGGGCAATCTTAGTGCTGGCCATTGGTTCCGTTATTGTTTGGAGCTCTTCTCCACGGTCGGAGTATCACCCGCCTCCTCCGACATGGCATTTTCCTGCGCGTCGCTGCCCACCCTTGACCTAGAAGTCTTAGGTCTAGGTCGTCCAGCTTCTGCTCTTCACTGATCCAGTCCTTTCCGCCTCTAGGGCTTTCGGGACTTCGGTATGCTTTTCACCCGGTGTCTCCTCCGAGGTGTCTTTCCTCGGCTTTTCCCTGTACACATGCACGGATATGTTGCCAAATCGATAGTTGACATGACATTTACGATGTTTGGTTACCTCCAGGGATTGGTCATCTACCCCGATCGTGAGGAGCTTACCCTTTCCCTCCACCTTGCACTCTCCATAATCGCGTATGGAGGTCCTCATTCTTAGCGATTAGGAGATCCATGAGATCTTCCATCTCTATTGTCGTGGTTTTTGAGAGGAAAACTATTACTATGTGTGCTCCTGGTATATCATTCCCAGCACATGTTGACAGTTCTGCTCTTTCCCAGCCTGGCAATTTAGGAACTATGGTCCTAATCCACTCTGCAGTGTCTTTCGTCGCGCTGTCCACCAGTGTATGACCTAGTCGAAAGCGTATCTTGGTGAACACAAGTTTCGCAGTAAATCCCTTGCATATCTGCCTGACGACAAGGTCTTCGATGTTTTCCTGCTCCTCACAAGTGAGTATTTGCTCGGGAAATATGTTCAGCAGTATGGCCAGTCGAATGCCGTTGACGGCACTAGCATAGCCAATGGTGGGCTTCCTGAGTCCTGCCTTCACCTCTGACCTGCCAAGGTTTTCTCCCCCTTGGGTTCAGGTTTGGATTTTTTGGGAGTATTCCCTTCATGCGGGCTAATCTCTGCTCCTCCCCGCTTTCTCGGCCCCGGTAAAGATGGCTTGGCTGTATCCTAAGCTTTCTTAATGGCTGTTTCTGGTTTCAGGGTTTAATTCAGGTAGCGCAATTATCATTTAGCACCTGCGCCACTCAGACCTGTCTCCTTCCTCTCCTCCTCCTTCCTGCTTTTTGAGTAGTCGCGTTTGTTGGTTTTTGTCCACGCAGTATACCAACGTTGACCTTGAATGCACTGCTTGGCGTCGCAACTTCTCCCTTCTTGGGTGTAATCATCTGGTTCTCAGTATTTCGAAGATGGACTTCCGCCTGATTAATCAGTTTGTGTGTCGTACGGGGTCCTGCTTTATTGGTTGTAGTTTTTTTTATTTTTGTTACTGGTCATTATTTGATTCCCACGAGTATGAGGGCTAGGAGGTCCTCCGCGTCATAGCCCACCGTAGCACGCTAAGGTCAAATTTACTGACTGAGGCGACCAGGTATCAGTGAAGCTCTGTTCCAATCCAGTCATTTACCCCTGACTGCAAACTATCCAATGGGCCAAGTTCGCATGACACCCTGGATTGGGGGAGGTGTTTTTCGACTCCCCAGTCTAGATAAGTAGCGTTTTGTTAATAGTAGGGTCACCTTGTACAGGGTATGGCTATCACCGCTCACTAACGGTCTTCGTAGACGAGAGGCTTGGTTCCTGAAAAGCCACACATCGCTCTAGAGGAGAGACAGCTCACCCTCAGAGAGAGAGATAGGTTGGCCTCAGGGAGCTATATTCCGCGTCAGTCTATCCTGCAGTACACTGCTTGACAGTTTCTCGAAATGTGCCCAAATTCCAAGCATTTGAAAGAACTCGGCATTTGTTCTCGCAATCGACGCGAATTTTGCCAATAATAACAACCTTTACCTCATCCGCTTTGCCCAGTGACGACTCGATCTTTTAATGGTAGTCGTAGGATTTACGCTCCCCAGGCCTAAGTTCAAGGAGCAGATCGTCTTTCTGCGTGCGTCTCTATCCAATTCATGTGTTCACCTAAATCCAGGAGGGAACTTTCTAAATTCACTTTCCGCAAGATTTCCGCATATGTCAGTTCACTCGTTGATTGTATAATCAGTGCATCAGGCCATGACCGTTCTTGCGTCCAAGTAGAGTCATTGACGTGTGTCTCCTGACTTTTACCGTTCAAGTTTGCTGATTACACCTGGTTTGTTTTACCCTTCTTGCGCTTTGCCGTCCGCTCTGGGGAATCTCTATTAGTGTCCCCATATCATTTGGGGGGCTCTGATATTTCTTGTTCGTCTCGAAGGCGATCCATTGCAAGGTTGGCAACTTATGTCTGAGTTCCTATCAGGGATATTGTCTGTCCGTCGGTCTTCTTTTTTTTTTTGGAGGATGTGGAAATCATCAAAAGACACTGGCCTGGACACGCCAGCGTGTGGGATTCTTACCCACTAAAACCACCCCCGACTCCCTCCAAGCCCCGTGGAACCACCGTACGGTATTACATCACGCGGTGGAGTCAGCTCATTTTAGCTTGGTCCTCTTTCGTCTCTACGCGGCGTACGTAACCGCGCTTTTCTGGTTTCCTCTGCCTTTCGCAGTTTGCTCTGGATAGATACGACCATGGAGTTGGTCGTATCCCAGTGTTCCTGACATGCTAGCATTCTTCGCACCAGATTCTCTGGTACGAGCACCTCTCCTAGAGTCTCCTCTAGGTTCTTCCTTTCCTCCACAAATCTTGAAGAGTGGAAGAATACATGCTCTGGGTCCTCTGGGACTCGATCGCAGTTTGGACAATCGGGGGAGGTATCTAGTTTAAACCTGAACAGGTACTGGCGATATCCTCCATGCCCCGTGAAAAACTGAGTAAGATTATAATTAATCTCACCGTGCCGCCTCTCCAACACTCCTTGATGGCAGGGATGAGCCTGTGTGTCCACCGACCCTTTCCCGAGCGTTCCCAATGCTCTTGCCATCTATTTAGCGATCCCTCCCTTTCGGCGTTCTTCGTTTGCGATAAAGGAGAGATAGACTTCGCATTATATATATTCGTTATCTCATCTGCCAAGATGTTAATGGGCATTATTCCAGAAATGACGAATGCTGCATCTTCTGAGACAGTCCTCAATGCCGAGCACACCCTTAGGACTGTTCTTCTGTAGACTGAACTCAGTTTTTTAGCGTTAAATGTAACCTGCAATGCCTTTCCCCAAACTGGAGCTGCATATAGCAGGATCGAACTCACTACCCTAGCTATAAGCAACCTGGAAGCATGCCGTGGCCCTCCTACGTCCTGGCATCATTCTTGCCAGGGCCACACTCGCAGTGGATGCTTTGTCATAGACATACTGCACGTGTGGCTTATAGCTAAGCTTCCCATCTATTATCACTCCCAAGTATTTGATCGCTGGCTTAGAAGTGATGATATGATTCCCAATTTGAATACGGGCAAAATTTCTTTTACGGCGCTTGGTGACGAGGACCGCTTACGTTTTTTCCTCCGCAAGTGTTAGACCAGAACTTTCTAGCCAACCCTTAACAGCACTGATTGCTTCGCATGAGTATAACTCAGCATCTTCGAGATGCTTTGCGACAACAACCAGCGCTATATCATCGGCGTAGCCCACCACCGTGGCTTCCTCCGGAAGGGGAAGATTAAGAACATCGTTGTACATGATGTTCCACAGCAGTGGGCCCAATACGGAGCCCTGCGGGACACCCGCGGAAACAACGTGCTCCTTGGGTCCGTCATCGGTGTCATACCAAAGCCTCCGCTCTTGTAAATAGCTGTTGATAATCGCTACAAGATAAGCGGGAATACCAATCTTCGCCAGAGATTCCAGTATTAGGTTCCAATTGGCCAAATTGAATGCATTTCTCACATCCACGGTCACTACTATGCAATATTTGCTAGTACTGCCCTTTCCGCGGATTGCATCTTCGGCCAAGCCAGTAACCATTTTGATGGCATCAATGGTTGATCTGACTTTACGGAACCCATACTGCCGATCTGAGAGACCTCCCTGGCTCTCAACAACCGGGAGTAATCTATTATAGATTACCCGCTCTAGCATTTTGCCCACAGTGTCCAAAAGACAACCTGGAGGTTTGCCAGCCTTAGGCAGTAGCACCAACTTCTGTCGTTTCCATGATGCAGGAAATATCCCCTCGGACATGCACGCTTCGAACAACTTAGCGAACATGTCCGGTCTGGATTTCACGGCAAGCTTAAGGGCCTTATTCGGAACGCCATCCAGACCTGGAGCTTTGTTATCTCCTATCCTAGCGCAGATCTCCAGCAGCTCGTCACTGGTGACTGGCGGTATTGCCGTGTCGTTCAGAGGTCGCTGCAAGCTGTCTATACCCTCCTCTTGCTGAGAGAATAACCCCTGGATAATTTTTAACAAGAGTGAAGGGTACGTGATCTGCGGAGATGATCGGACCCCACCGGTTTACGTCCGCTTCTAGAGAGAGAGAGCTGCTTAAAGCATTCCCTCTTCCTCTGTTGGATGGCGAGCTTGAGGGTTTTGCGAGCTTCCTTATAGGCGCGTTTTTTTTGCCCTTGGTCGATTCTGCCTACCGCTCTTTTGGCTCGGTGACAGGCTGATCGAAGGCTGGCCAGTTCAGCATTCCACCAGTAGTTGTACCATCGGTCTGTTTGTCTGTCCGTCAGTCTGTCTGTCTGTCACACGGACTTTTCTCAGAAACAGTTGTACCGATTGTCACGTAAGAAGGTAGGAACTGTGAAAACCCACATATGCAGTAAGTTACGTCTTTCTACGTTCAGTTTAATAAGGGGGGGGGGGGGGGGGGGGGGTCCAATTTTTTTTTCACCGACTATAGTCATGTTGAGCATCAAATGAAAGGATTTTATCTTTGGGGACACGGTTGTTGTTCTGGGGTGAACTCCTCTTGAAACTTGTTGACGGCGTGATTTGGTATTATTTCTACCTTGGGTTTTCCCATTCCCATTTTTCCCCCAAGGCTGGGTTAATTTTCTCCCATTACTTCTTCTATGTCACCTTTCCTCCAGATGATATTTTTGGCTGGTTTAAAAAAAACTGAGTAAGTTCGAATGAAGCCTTGCATATAGAAACTGGAGGTTTTTTAACATGGTCAACTTCTCATTTTTCCTCCTTTGTAGTCCTGCGTTTAGTGATGGAAGTGACATTTTCATGACGTGGCTCTTGGAAGTTACTTCAATGTCCTCTTGTCCTTCGGGGAGTGTCATCCATACCTATTTAAGGAGAGCAATCGGACCCAATTCTGCAAGGTGTTTATTTGAAGTGAATTTTGCCACGAAGCCTCATCAGAGATTATCTGGTACCGTGCGAACCTTCGAAGGGATGGATTTGCTGATACGCAGGTTAGCCACGATCGGGATCTGATTGTGATCACCAGATTGGCGAATCAGAAAAGGATCATGGGATTAGGCCTACGTGGCAGGTGTTCACTTTATGTTTCCAGGACTTTCTTCGTTTTTTTGTACTTCAGGAGGTTATTGTACTCCTCTTTTATTTGGTCGTCGCGTTTATCAAATTAGGCACATTTGTGGTAAGTTTGGTAGCCAATCTTTTACGTGCGAAAAAAGGGGGATTTTTTTTTATTGGTTACAATTTTCTTTATTAAAACAAATACTCTTTCATGTTTCACGGCAGGGCTCGAAGCTCCGTACCACGTAAGTGGGCTGACCTAGTCGGGGATCTGTTACCAGGAAAGGTCAACTAGGGATCCATATCGTGGAATTATCCCACTTAGATTTTACTGAGGTATCGGGTACTATGATATGCCTGAAATCCTCACACTTTACTTGAGTTTGGGGGTAGCATTTTATACAAATAACAAGGCGGAGTTAGGAAAGTAATTAAAGGGCATAGTCCTTGAATCCGGAATCATTTGAACATACTATAGTTGGTGGTTCCATGGAAATGAGATACGTTATATTAAAGTTGCATTGCTTAGAGTCATCCCTCGTTGGTCCTGGGACTTCTTGCTTCTAAAATAGCTGATTACAATTTAGGTACAAATTACAGAGCCGGAGTCAAATTTTACCGGCATCAACACATGATTGAACTCAAACTGAACTCATATCATCCATCCATCCAGTCGTCCATAATTTCAAATCCTTCAGTAGTCGAAACAGTTTCCAAAAGGACTCTAAATTCACTTACGATATAATCAGCGAAGACAAGGATATGCTTTCACAAACCACTTTGTCATGAACATTGTACAATATTATCACAATTTCTTTGAGGAGAAAAGTAAAAATGTAAACAAAACCGGAAAGGATATCCAGGAAAAAGTTGAAAGGAAGATGAATTTATGAAGTTTACAATGTAACAGATAATTCCACTCTATCAAGATTGGATGAAGGATTGCTTGCTTGATGTAATGGATGTTTTCGTGCAATAAAAACAATGTTGTTTCCTTTTGGTGTTTGATCGAATTCCTGCGGAATTTATGGTTGTTCTTGACTCATATGTATATACAGCGTATATATGTACATAGATATATATGACAGGTCAAAGCAATGCAGGAAATGCGGAGTGGAAGGCCATATCAGCAAGGACTGCGGAGCTGACCCAAATTGTCTACTGTGCAAAGGAAAGGAGGGTGTGGACCATCGGCACATTGCGGGCAGCACCAGGTGCCCGGAATACAGGAGAGCCCTTAGCACGAATCGCAGATGAGGTTGATACAAATCAACCTCAACCACTGCGAAGCGGCGCAGGATCTACTCGCGCAAACCATCCGCGAGAGGGACATCGATGTGGCCATACTAAGTGAACCATACCGAAACCGTGGTGGTAGCGTTTGGGTCAAAGACCAAACGGGGCAAGCAGCGCTGTGGACTTGTGGAGAACAAGCCTTCCAGGAAATAATGGAGCACCCGGAGGAGGGCTTCATCAGAGCGAAGGTGAAGGGCATCCACATCTACAGCTGCTATGCTCCACCCAGCGCTACACTCGTCGAGTATGAGCGGATGCTTGCTGCTCTTGTTTTGGATGCAAGAGGACGTTGGCCGATCATAATAGGAGGCGATTTGAATGCGTGGGCTCTTGAATGGGGCAGCCGGATAACTAATGTCAGGGGACGTGTTCTCCTCGAAGCATTCGCGAAGCTGGACGTGGTACTGGCGAATGTTGGGTCTTCGTACACTTTCCGGGGAAGCGGCCTGGGGTGTATAGTGGACCTGACATACGTGAGTGCCACTTTAGCCAGTAGAACCGCTTGGCATGTCAGTGAGGACTATACTCACAGAGACCACCAGGCAATCTGCATAGAGATCAAGGGCGGATCGAGCTCGAAAAAGAGTTTTCGCAGAATGCCGGGTGGTATGCTTGGCTGGACAGTGAAAGCTTTCGAGGGGGACACGTTTTCCGCGGTGCTCAAATCCGACATATACCTGAATGGTACGGCTGGAGAGAAAGTCACCCAGATCACTCGATGGGTGACGGAAGCATGCGATGCTACTATGCCCAGAAGGCGATTGCTCCCCAGTAGGCAACCCAACTACTGGTGGAACAACGAAATCGCAAGTTTGCGAGCCGCATGTTTTCGGGCAAGGAGGCTTTGCCAGAGGCTCAGGGGAAAACCCGGTGGCGACGGTCGAGTGGAGGCACACAAGCAATTGCGTGGCCGCCTAAAGGAAGCCATTCGGAGGAGCAAAAAGAACTGCTTCAAACAGCTGTGCGACCATGCCGACATAAACCCCTGGGGCGAGGCTTACAGAGTGATGATGAAAAGATTGCGGAAATCACCCCAGGTGACCTGTCCGCGCCTCCTGAAACAGATTGTTACACCTCTGTTCCCTCACCACGAAAATAGGGGAAGGCAAATTTTTGCCCAGCTAAATGATGGCATAATACCGCCTGTAACTGTGGAAGAGCTGCGGGAAATATGTGGTAGGTTCGGTGACAACAAGGCCCCAGGTTTGGATGGCATCCCCAACCGAGCTTTGAAACTGGCAGTGAAGACTAGGCCCGAACTTTTCGCCAACACCTTCGAGGCGTGCCTAAAAGAAGGAATATTCCCTGCCCAGTGGAAAAAGCAAAAGTTGGTGTTGCTTTCGAAGCCTGGCAAGCCACCTGAAAACCCAGCGTCGTATCGTTCTATCTGCCTGTTGGATACAATGGGGAAGATGATGGAGAGAGTCATCTACAACAGACTCCTGCCCATCGTCGAAGCCAGCAATGGTTTGTCGGAACGCCAGTTTGGTTTCCGACACGCCCACTCTACGGTGGACGCAATTGGGATGGTGGTAAACCTGGCAAAAGGTGCACTGATTTCTGGCGGCTGCAGTGCCGTGATGGCGTTGGATGTCGAAAATGCATTCAACTCGGCCAACTGGAATAGAATTAAAGAGGCGTTGGCTGATATAGGTGTCCCCGGATACTTAGCGAATTTGGTGGAAAACTACCTCTCAGAGGGGACTCTCTGGTACGGGACGGATGAGGGCCCCAAAGAGTACATTGTCACAGCCGGGGTACCACAGCGATCGGTACTTGGTCCCCTGTTGTGGAATATCATGTATAATGGGGTGCTTGCTCTTCCCGTCCCAGAGGGGACTACGATTGTCGGCTTTGCTGATGACCTAGCTGTGGTTGTTGCAGCAAAACACCCAGAAGATGTGGAGGTTTACGCAACGGAAACAGTGAGAGCGGTAAAGTCCTGGCTAGAAAAGGCCGGGCTGACCTTGGCGGACGCGAAAACGGAAGCGGTCTTAATAACGAAACGCAGGAAAAATAACACTGTAAAAGGGGAGGTCGGTGGACATACGGTCGTATCAAAGCCGGCTATCAAATACCTGGGGGTAACAATTAACGCCAAATTGAGTTTTAGGAAACACCAGTGCCAGTGCCACCACGGCACTTGCAAAAATGTTGCCAAATATTGGTGGGCCGAAACATTGCGGGAGGTTGGTGCTAGCCGGAGTGGTGCGCTCCATCCTGCTCTTCTCGTCGCCTGTGTGGGCAGAGGCGCTTGCAAACTCTCAGAGACGGAAGCAGGTGAACTCGGTTTACCGGCGGATGGCTTTGAGGGTTTGCAGTACTTTTAGAACCACATCAGATGAGGCAGTATTGGTGGTGGCAAGCATGATCCCGGTTGACATTCTGGCCAAAGAAATGAGTGTCCTGTACAGTGCAAGACATATGGAGGGGCATGTACAGCGTAGACATGCGGCAAGGTCAGAGTCGCTTGATCTCTGGCAACGCAGATGGGACGAGTCTGCGAAAGGTCGGTGGACGCACAGGCTCATTCCCAACATTATGGTGTGGCTTGAGCGAAAACATGGGGAGACCAACTACCACATTACCCAATTCCTCACGGGGCACGGTTGTTGCTACAAGCAATATCTGCACCGCTTTGGGTTGGATGATTTTCCGAACTGTCCCAGATGCGATGGCATACCGGAGGATCCAGAGCATGTGATGTTTCACTGCCCACGATTTGCGATGGAGAGAAGGAGCTTAAACCAAGTGCTGGGCAAGAGCGGTACCCCGGAGAGCTTGGTTACTGAGATGCTGGAGTCCGAGGAGAAGTGGCTTGCAGTTGGCTCCGCAATCATCCAAATGCAGGAGGAGTTGCTGAAGGAACAAAGAAGGAGGAAAGGTGCAAATAGGAGAAGGATGAGTGCCTAAGAGCAAACCTACCCCGCGAAGTAATACCTCAATGGTGGTCCCACGGGGCTGGGGCTGGAGAGACCGAGGGTGGTTTTTAGTGGGTGTGAATCCCACACGCGCCCGTTGTAGTTCCGCCGTTCAGGCGGCGGAGCTGCGGCGGACGTGTCTTTCTAAGATTTTCCACCTCCGTGTATGCACAAAAAAAAAGTTATATATTTACTTGGAAATATGAAGCTCCTGGTGCTCAATTTGAAATCTTTTATCAGACTCTCCGAATGTCAAGGTGTCCTTTATGGCATGCTTGAAATTTGAGAGCTAACAAAATACAACATTCATAAATCTCATCCGGGTTAAATCCCAGACACTTACTCTCCAGGACATCTAGATATCACTTGGATAAAATTTATTCACATATTCATCAACATAAATTCCAGACAAATTTTACGGCTTACGAAGTGAAATGGACCGTAATGTCCGCAAACTTTACGCATAAAAATTGACAAACAGCTACAAAATTGTCTCTTTTTCGTGAACTTCATAATATCCCATCGAAATTCGTCCTATTTTCCGTGGAATATACTGAAACCTGGTGAAGTAAGGAGAACATCCTTGCCCAATCCCTTGCCACTTGTTCTGCGTATACTTGTAAAGAAATTTGATCCAGTTGCCGGTTCACGGACCGGAATGGATGTCAAGCTATTTTGTACATTCAAAATCGCACCATTATGTCCTGAACAAAGGACACAGCAGTATCTGAAACGCACTTACATTAATTCAACAATGCGGACATCGAAGCGGAAGGCATGTTCGAAAGGAGCAACTTCGGTATCATTTGCTGTTCATCTTTAAAGCTCAGTTAACACCTCGCTTTCGTTATATCTTGCTTACTAACACCGTTTCTAATCAGATCCTGGCATCAGAAAATTGCTCCTCAGGGTATCTCAGTTATTTAGGTAGTACGCTATGAATGATGAGCTTGTCAATTGCGGGACGGGGTGGGAAGACAAAGATCCCCGACCGGTGTCTTAATTCAATATTAGGGATGAAGCGTAAATTTGCTACGGACAATGAACGTTAAGCGTTGTACGACGGTAGATTTGGATGGGGGACATGACAGATGGCTGGGTCGAACACTTTAGATTAATATGGTGTCCGGATTCAAATTTTATCAATCGACGCCTTAAGTGTTATATTATCTTCCTTCTAAGAACTACTGAGCTCCCTGCTTTGTAGGCAGTATCCTTGTTCCGCTTTCATGAGACGTTTTCCATTCAAGCATCACTTATGCCGGGATATATTGCCAGGCGTGTAATGGTCATCGCTCAGTGCAACAAAGCCAGCTATAAATTCCAGGAATTGCGGTTTATTGATTGCCAACGGCGTAGCACCTTTTCATCGACCATTCAATATACACAGTATCCGAGCTCATCAGTATTATCCTGGGAATGAATAGGAGATGTTCTGTCCTCTCCGAATGATATTCCCAGAGTACGCTAAAGGTCTCCTGGGATTTGTTTCTTTTTCAAGGATATAAATCAGCTATAGTGTTTTTCTTAATATTCCATGCCATGTAAGGCGACACAGAAAAAGGGAAGAAACGTTTCACTTGGGTGCTATACATCCTGCTTTTAGTGCTTTGATAAACGTTACGGAAACCTAAGGATTCATGTTTAGTATTTCCTGTTTTCAAAGGAAATATCTATCGATCTCAATCCATTTAAGTAGCATTTCCCTTTTTCAACCACGACATTGATAAGTTAGTGAGAGATAAGTTTGCAATTTCGAATTATTGTTCAATAAGGATTCCATGAATTTTTGTCTGACCATGAATGTTAGCTTCGCAATCTGCCGCAAGGCAGGAGATGGTCCTTCTTCTATTCCTTTTTCTTTAAATCCCTTTGCATAATGCTCAAGTGAGACAGATGGGTGTCAAGGTAATTGTGATAGTAGGACCTTATGCCTTGAAGCGCTTTCGAATTGTAATTTAAAATAAGGAAGTTGTTCTCCTTGTTTCCTTTGCATGTTTTATATTCATCCTCATAACATTTCATTAAAAGTTTTTATTGAAAATATATCGAGTTAGACTTCAGGGGTTTTGAAGTGGGAATAGAATTGTGTAAAATTTAATAGCCTGGGAATGGGGTAGGTAGGAAAGTATCCGTGGATGCTCTACGGAGTCCAACCACCGCTTTGGAGCGCCGTCTTGATGTCACAGACGCCTAAGACCATGATTGCTATTATGAGAGCAAGGAGGCAGAGTCCAACCGGCTCAGATCTCCGGAACTAGCCCGTAGCTCTGAGGTTCCCAAAGAGTGGTTTATCTAGTGTCCGTAGCCCGACTCTAGCTAGAACTGGGCATTCGCAGACCCCACCTTTGACAACGCGAATTGTAGGGTACACTGAGCTCTTGTGATCGCGTTTTGTTATAAGCAGACCACATCCTCATTGATTTGGCACAGATTATAAGCCTGCTGGCTGGAAGTGCGAGTAGATTCCTCCCGTTGATAATCGCCAGCGACACATCGCCTGGCCAATCCGTCAGTCCACTCATTCCCAGGGGAGGGTAACATTTAGCGCGCCGCCTAGACTATCCCGCGCATTTCTGCACCGCCCCACCAACCTAGAGGATGTCGTTGCTGAGTACAAGGCCTTGATGGCCACTTGGCTTTCGGTCAGAATGGCTATATTACCCTTGAGGCTCGGATCATGCTCCAGCTATCGACAGACTTCCAGTATCGCCAGTACTTCCGCTTGGAATACACTGACGGCAACCTGGGAGACCATACGACTCGGATGCACTGTCTGTATTCAATAAAACCCTCACCGACCACCACCACCTTACAACACGCCGCCGGTCTTCCACTTTGCCCTGGTTGGAAAGTCAACAGCAAAGTTTCTCGTGAAGTTCAGCTCGCATGTGATATAGTCCTTGGGGAATGCCCAGATTTCCCGAAGTACTTCATCTAGGATGCTACTATGGCCGTAGGGCTTCGCTGCCCAGCAGCCGGACTCACGTAGTTTGACAGCTCTGCACGCTACAACGTATTTAATGTGGATCTAGGGGTAGGAGATGCAGGAGTACATTGAGACCATCTACCGTGCAGGACTGCAAAGCCCCAGTAGTACCTGCACACACGGTTCTTCGAATCCCTTTGGCTTCGTCCTATTGTACTTTTTGCTCAAAACCTGCCACCATACAATAGAGTCGTATGACAAGATTGGACGCACCAAAGCAGTGTACATCCAGAAAACCATCCCCGGCCGCGAATCCCATTTCTTTGCAAAGGTTCTCTTGCAGGCATAGAAGTTCTATGTTCAATCTCCAATTTAGTTTTGAATCCAGGATGACACTCAGATACTTTACATTGGAGGAAAGAACGAATCTTTTTTCATTCAGCCGTGGAAGGAGGAATTCAGGTACCCTTGTCTTGGTAGCATCAGTTCCATTTTGGTGGGGTTTATGCCGAGTCCGCATCTTGCGGCCCACAGGCTCACCTTTCGCAACATCCCTCACACTAATATCAGTCGTCGGCATACGCCACTATCTTCACTCCGCTGCTGGACAATATTCGTAAAATTTCGTCCATCACTATCAACCAGAGCACCGGAGAGATGGCGCCACCCTGGGGTGTGCCTCTGTTTACAGCTCTGGTCAAGTGGTTCCCTCCGAAATCCGACTGGATTATCTTGGTACTGGTTGTACTGCGGTGACCGCTCAACCGTGCCAATTACCTCGTGGGGAACGCTTTCTGTGGATTTGCCTGTGAGGTAGGCATGTGGAACTTAGAGAAAGGCTAAATGATCACCCTTAAGCCTTTGAATAATAATAATCGTTGGCGCAACAATTCAATTGAATCAAGGCCTTGAAGTGTATTAGAGCACTTTATTCAAGACCGTAATGGTGCACTACAGGATTACAATAGGAGGCAATGTCGTCAGCATTGCCTTCGCCCGAGATATTACCCTGATTCGACTCAGGTACTCATTCACAGCTGAGTCGACTGGTATCCGACGTCAAATCATGATAGAAATCTCACTCGAACCAGTGAGATTTGAACCACGACCTTCCGTACGACAGCCTTGTGCTCCAACCACTCAGCCATCCGGACACGGCAACCGAAGCGAAACGAAAATGATGGATGAACCAAGGTCACTCACAAAAAAGTGAAAATCAAGGATGCAAGTGCGCCCAGAGGTGATTGGGGAGAGCTGACCCCGACCTAAAAGATCAAGGTGAAAATATCAGCAAAATTCGAAAGACCCAGAATGGCGATTTCTTGTTTGAGCTGAAAAAAAAATCAAGCTTGGGCAAAACTGATGGCTTTCGTAACCAAGATTAGAGCTCACTTGGGGAGGCTGTCACGGAAAGGGCCCAAAAACATGAGACCTATACACAGTACAGGGATCTTGGCGAAGTAACCCCCAGTGGGAAAATTTTCACTGCGCTGAGAGAGCAATTTAAGCTAGAGGAACTGGTTGAAAGATCCATTGTGAGTCTGAGGAACGCCTGTGGTAGTACTGAAACAGTGCAAGTGCTTCATATTTGGGCACCTCATAAATCGGTCCAATCGATGAAGAAGGTACGGGGAGAAAAGCCGTATTGCCAAAGAATGCAATAAGGACCCCAAATGCCTATTGTGCGATGAAAAGAATAGGCGGGATAGCCGGTATATTGGCGGAAGTGGTAAATGCTCAGAATTCAGGAAGTCATTGACTACAATGGGAAAATCAGATTTATGCACCATGAGTCAGTCGACAGGCGGCTTTGTGTGGGCAAAAATAAGCGCCACATCGTGTCTCACATTGTCTGAGTTTGAAGACATGTTGGACACCTTTGTTCACGATGCAAGGGATGAAACCCGAAGCTGATTTCCGGTGATTTTAATGCATGGGCCATGGAATGGGAAAGCGGAGAGAATAACGTAAAGAGCCTAAGTTTATTAGAGGCTTTTGCCCAGTTAGAAACTGTTCTGGCCAACGAAGGTAACGTAAGTACGTTTCGGAAACGAGGGTCTGCTTCAATCGTAGACCTGACCTTTGTTACCCATGAACTCACGCGTTGTATCATCTGGCATAAAGCGATCACCGGGCAATTATTTTCGAACTAAGGAGATAGCCACAATGTCAGCAAGCAACATGCCCAAAGCCAAAGAGGACATCAGGCTGGTCCGCAAAAGCACAGGATGAGCAGACCTTCATGGAAGTTTGGCCAAACAAGCTTTGCATGTCATATAAAGCATCTCTAAGGTATGTGACGCGTCCATGCCTAGAAGATGCACATTTCCCAGTAGAAGATCCCACTACTGGTGGAATAGCAAACTGGCCGGCCTTCAATCAGCCCGCCACCGAGCCAGACGAATGACTCAGAGGGTGGTAAGTATAATCGATCAGGTGAGAAAAACATCCATTGAAGGAAGCCCGCAAAAAATTCAAACCCAAGGGAACGCCTATAGAGTTGCATGTGGAGGGCGATCATCTCCGCAGATTAAGTGTCCTACTCTCTCGCTGAAACTCATCTAGGGGTTATTCTCCTAGCAAGAGAGGGGCCCCCACGTCATTCATGGAACGGCATTCCGCTAGTAACCACAAACGAGCTGCAACAGAATCGGTGACAACAAAGCTCCGGACGTGAATGGAATACCGAATAGGGCCCTTAAGCTCATTGTGAAATCCAGACCGGGCATGTTCACTGAGTTGTTCGAAACGTGCATGTCCGGGGGAATATTCCCAACAGCAGGGAAGTAGCAGAAGTTGGTACTGTTGCCTAAGGCGGCAAAAATCCGGGTTAGGCATCCTCTCAAATACTGACTTACTGTCGCTGAGATCCAAGCAGGCCTCTCAGATCAACAGTATTCGTTCCATAAGGCCAAATTGGTGCCATCAAATTGTTTACAAGTTTGGCCCAAAATACAATTCATGGAGAAGATAGTACCAGCAAATATGGCATGGTACTTACTTTAGACGAGAAAAATGCATTCTATTTGACCAATTGGAGCCGTATACAGAAACCCCTGGCGACGATTTATGTTCCCACCTATCTCGCTGCCATTGTGAGCTACTTGCGAGAATAGACGCTCTGGCATTACAACGATGATGGATGTCAGGAGTATGTCGCCTCCGCGGGTGTCCTGCAGGGCTCCGTACTGGGCCCACTACTGAGGGACATCATGGACAATAATATTTTTAATCTCCCGTTTCCGGAGGAAGCCACGGTGGTGGACTACACCGCCGAAATTACACTGGATGTGTTGGCAAAGCATCACGAAGGTGTTGAATTGTACTTACGCTAAGCAGTCAAAAGATGGAAGCGGTCTTCATCACCAAACGCCGGAAAAGGAATTTCGCTCGCAATAGAATTGAGAGACATATCATCACTGCCAAGTCAACCATCAAGTACAAGGGAGTGATGATAGATGCAAAGCTCAGTTTTAAGCAGCACGTGGAGTATATTTCCGAAAAGGCATCCATCGCTAATATGCCTCTGGCAAGAACGACGCCTAATATAGGGCGTACGCGAATACTTGCAGGCTGCTTGTAGCCCGATTGGTGGGTCTACAGAACATCCCTAATGGTGTGTTCTGCCTTCTGGAATGTTTCAGATAATGCGGCGTTCGTCATTTCAGGAATGGCGCCGATTGATATCTTGACAGATGCCATCAAGAACATGTGCAACACAAGTCCATCTCTCCTTTATCGGAAGTGAAAAGAGAGATATCTTTAATTAGATGGCAACAGCGATGAAACCACTCAAATAAGCATCGCTGGACAGACAGGTTGATTCCTAGCATCAGAGAGTGACTGGAGAGAAAACATGGGGAGACCAGTTATAATCTCACTCAGTTTCTCGCCGGCCGTCAATAACCGTGTAAGTTAACCTGTTAAACTAGGATGGGATCCCGGAGGATCCAGCGTACGTATTCTTCCAATGCCCGAGGCTCATGGAAGAAAGGAGGAACTTAGAGCAAACTCTCGGTGAGATGCTACCACTGGAACATTGTTTTCCTGAAAAATAGTCGCCTGCCAGGAGCATTGGGATGCGATCAATTTCATGATCGCGACGATCTAAGGTAAACTGCGAAAAGCAGAAGAGGTGCCGAGGTAGAAGAAGGGGACCTAGTTAAAGTAAGCGCACTCGACCCCGTGAGAGAATGCCTGCGAGTAATTCCACGGGGTAAGGGGGAGGGTTGAATCGAGGGTGACGACAATGGCGTGTCCAGGGCAGTGTATTTGGATAATTTTCACCCCCTTCACAAAAAAAAAAGAACCCAACTGGTATCGCGCGATGATGTTGAGGACTAGTGGTAGTGACTTCTTGAAGTGTTGTGGAAAACCAAACCTAATTCAAATTGATTCAGTGGGTGTCTGTCCGGCTGTCTTCTTGTCTGGCTATCATACTCTATTTTCTCAAACAATTGGAACTATTGCAGCAAAATTTGGTGAGGTTGTGTGATCCCCCATCAAGGGGCTTCCGATATTGGTCAAAGCTGAGAGGTAGCGGTGTTGGTCAATTGCTTGGAATTTATTCTCCCCTCCCCCATGTTTGTTCATCTCTTCATCTCTTTCCGCGCAAACCAAGTACTTTTTTTTGAGGAGGGGGAAATCTTCAAAAGACACTGATCTGGACACACCAGCATGTGGGATTTTTACCCACTAAAACCACGCCCCGACTCCCTCCCTGCCCCGCGGAACCACCATAAGGTATTACATCACGGGGCGGAGTCAGGTATGAATACCCTGTACTCCACAAAGAAATGAACAGGAAACATCTAATTTCGGAACCTTCGCGCTACAGTAACGGAGCTTTGTCACCTTTCTTCTATGCGCGGCGCACGTGACCGCGTTTTTCTGCTCTCCTCTGCTTTTCACAGTTTATTTTGGATAGATGCGATCATCCCGTTGACCGCATCCCAATTCTCTTGATGTGCTAGTCGGCACCAGATTTTCTGGTATCAGCACCTCTCCTAGAGTCTCCTCTAGATTCTTCCTTTGTTCCAAAAATCTCGGACAGTGGAAGAATACATGCTCTAGGTCCTCTGGAACTCCATCGCAATTTGGACAGTTGGGTGAGGTCTCCAATTTAAATCTGTGAAGGTATTGGAAATATCCTCCGTGCCCCGTGAGAAACTGGGTGAGACTATAAGTAATCTCACCAACCACTCCTTGATGGCTGGAATGAGCCTGTGAATCCACCGACCCTTTCCTGAGCGTTCCCACCGCTCTTGCCATCTATTTATGGATCTCTCCCTTTCAGTCTTCTTCGCCCGCGATGAGGAAGAGGACGGCTTCGTATTGTATATGTTCGCCATCTCATCTGCCAAGATGTCAATCGGCATCATTCCAGAGATGATGAATGCTGCATCTGAGACAGTCCTGAAGGCAGAGCATACCCTCAGGGGTGTTCTCCTGTAGACTAAACTCAGTTTGGTAGCGTTCCCTGATATCCTCAACGCCTCCCTCCAAACTGGGGTTGCATAGAGCATGATCGAGATCACCAACCTGGCTATAAGCAACCTAGAGGTATGCCGTGGCCCTCCCACGTTCGGCATCATCCTTGCCAGGGCCATACTTGCAGTTGATGATTTGTCGCAAACGTAATACTTATAGCTAAGCTTCCTGTCTATCACCACCCCCAAGTATTTGATGGTCGGTTTGGAAGTGATGATATGATTCCCGATCCTAATACAGGCGTAATTCCTCTTCTGGCGCTTCGTGATGAGGACCGCTTCCGTTTTTTCCTCCTCAAGTGTCCGACCAGAGCTCTTTAGCCAACTTTTAACAGCACCGATTGCCTTGCTTGAGTATAACTCAGCATCTTCGAGATTCTTCACGACAACAACCAGCGCTATGTCGTCAGCGTAACCCACCACTGTGGCTTGCTCCGGAAGGGGAAGATTAAGCACATCGTCATACATGATGTTCCACAGTAGTGGGCCCAATACGGAGCCCTGCGGGACACCCGCGGAAATAACGCACTCCTGGGGTCCGTCATCGGTGTCATACCAAAACCTCTTTTCAGTTGAATAACTATCTACTAGCGAGATAGGCGGGAATACCAACCTTCGCTAAAGATTTGCGTATTCGATTCCAATTGGCCGAATTGAATGCATTTTTCACATCCAATTTGGTGGCATCAATGGTTGATCTGGCTTTACTGAACCCATACTTCCGATCTGAAAGACCGCCTTGGCTCTCAACAACCGGGGGTAATCTATTATAGATTACCCGCTCTAGCATTTTCCCCATCGTGTCCAGGAGACATATGGGTCGGTAAGAGGATGGTTCACCTGGAGGCTTAGGCAGAAGTACCAACTTCTGCCGCTTCCATGCCACTGGAAATATCCCCTCGGACATGCACGTTTCGAACAACTCAGCGAACATGTCCGGTCTGGATTTCACGGCAAGCTTATGGGTCTTATTCGGTACTCCGTCCAGTCCCGGCGCTTTATTGTCTCCTATTCTACAGCAGATATCCAACAGCTCGTCTCTGGTGACTGGCGGAATTGCCGTCACATTCAGAGGTGGTTGGAATGCGTCGGTGCTCTCCTCTTGCTGGGGGAATAACCCCTGGATGATTTTTAACAAGAGGGTGGGACACGTGATCTGCGGCGATGAACGGTCTCTGAATCGTCCCATCACGATTCTGTAGGCACCCCCCACGGGTTTATGTCCGCTTCTGAGCAGAGCTCCTTAAAGCACTCCCTCTTGCTTCGCTGGATGGCGAGTTTGAGGTTTTTGCGGGCTGTCCTGTAAGCGCGCTCTTTTTGTCCCTGATCGACTCTACCTACCGCCCTCTGAGCCGCTCTTCTAGCTCGGTGGCAGGCTGATCGAAGACCGGTCAGTTCATCATTCCACCAGTAGTTTGATCTTCTATTGGGGAATGAACACCTTCTAGGCATGGACGCGTCACATGCTTTGGAGATGCATTGAGCCAGATGGAACGCTCTTTTCGTAGAGGCGCCTGCTTTATCAGGTTGATCTAACCAAACCTCTATGAAGGTCTCCTTGTCCAAAGATTTTGCAGACCAGCTTGAAATCTTTTTCGGTTTCGGGCATGATAGCTCTTTGCCCTGTGACTCGATACATGTCTAAAAGACGATTGCCTGGTGATCGCAAACCAATTACTATCAACAACCATTTCGTGGAACACTGCTAGTTGGATGGCCGGCAAATTTTTGCCATTGGTAATTTTGTGCAAGTTATAGGAGCCGATATATCGCCTGAATGCGACCTCCGTCTCTACTTGGCTCTGATTTTGATATCATACCTGGGGCAGACTTTAAGTGTTCGTTCTACTGCTTCATAGAAAGTATCCTCTGTGAGGGCGTGGACCTTAATGAGGCTTATATTTCGAAGTTGTTTGTAGAAGTGGAAAGTGCATAGCCATCCGCTTATGTTTTTGGAACCGATAACAGCAGATTTTATTTTTTGGCTGACTACTGAGAAAGTCTGAATTTGAACTGGAAAATTCTGAAATTGACTTGGACAAGTCTGAAGTCAGTTTGGAAATTCCTGAATTGATTTGAAAAGCCTATAACCCGCTAAATCTGCTATTTTTGTCATGACCTTCGCCGGTTCTAGAAGGACTTGATAACAGGTGGTTTGCCATGGAGGGTTGCCAGCCATACCTAGCTCCTAACCTGAAGAACCAGTTGATACAATTTGTCCCCTTTTTAGATCTGGAAGAGTCGCCTTCGTCCTTCTCCCTCTACAAGAACTCCTAGCGGTGACCGCGTGTAGTTGGAGATAGGGCTTGGAAGCAAAGGTGTTGATGTTCATGGTGCGGACGTTTCCCAAATGTTGTGCTCCATCGTGCATACTAACCCATGCTTTTGTCCTGGTACCTTTTTCATGGGGAATATTCTGAAAATTATAAAAAAAAACGACGAAACAACAGACAAGGAGGAAGAGCTGGGTGCGTTTGGGCGGAGCACAAAAATGCGTCGTTCGCCGCAGCGATCAGTGAAAGAGGCAATGAGGGCTGATATAGCCGATGAGACACCGGGGCGCCCAAATAAAGAAAAAGCCTCATCAAGTGGCGCGACTGACCGTGCGGAGATGGCAACTCCATTACCTTGCAGTGCCCCTGTTTTGGAAGTAAGCTCAGTGAGAAACACTAGTCCTGAGCAGATGGATTTGGACACAAATCGAGTGGAAGCGCATTCGACTGTCCTCGCTAGAGCCGAAGAGGAAAGGCTCATCAGAAAGTGCGCAGCAGTGGTGTAACGTATGCGGTCGGCAACGTTCCTTCAGAGAAACGTCAGCAAAGGCGTCAAAAACGGGCTGATGGAACTGAAGGAACTACTGGATCGCATTTCCTTTTATAGACGCACGTGGAGAGCAGCGGAAGACGATTGTAGAGCAGAAACAGTCGCACTCCCCGCTGAGAATGCTGCTTGCGTCAAACGGACTGCAGATAGCCCTCTGCAAAATGAACAGGGGAAAAAGCGGAAAGAGGACGACGTGCCTGAAGGAGACTTTATCGAAGTAGTCTCCAAGGCACAAAAAAAGAAGGCGACAAAGGATAAAAAG
This sequence comes from Hermetia illucens, assembly GCF_905115235.1. Lineage (NCBI taxonomy): Eukaryota > Metazoa > Arthropoda > Insecta > Diptera > Stratiomyidae > Hermetia > Hermetia illucens. The sequence goes on from NC_051852.1 coordinate 4,496,865, forward strand.
AAACAACGCACTCCGTCGCCAGAGACACGTCTTTCCAAAAACAAGGAGGCTGCCAACCCAAAGCCAGTAGCGGAAAAAACGAGGAAACGAAGAAGGACTAGACCGTCGGCTCTGCTCATTAAGCCGACGGAAGGCAAGACATTTGCGGAAGTCCTTAGTGAAATCCGCTACAGGATGAAACCCGAGGAGAACGGAGCAGAGGTGTCTTCGATACGGAAAACGAGGAGTGGTGGAGTTCTCGTCGAACTGGGCCCAAAGACGACCAGCAAGAGCACGTTCTGCGAAGCGGTCAAGGGGCTATTGGGGGAGAAGGCTCTTGTTTCCAGCCTAGAACCCATGTGCTCTCTAGAAATACGGGATCTTGACTGCCTCACAGAAAAGGTCGAAGTAGAGGAGGCGCTAAAGCGTGAATGTCCAGAGGTAACCAATGCCCGGGTAGGTATTACCTCTGTAAATGCTCGAGGCCAAAAACTTGCCGTGGTGGAAGTGCGGGGAAACTCCTTAACAGCGGGAGAATCAAAATCGGATGGGTAGTATGCAGGGTATTCGTACCCTGCATACGGCGGATAGTCCCCACCAAGTGCTACAGGTGTCTGGACTATGGACACACGTCAGCAGCTTGCAAGGGTCCGGACAGGAGGACAGCATGCCGGAGATGCGGCCAAGCGGGTCATCAAGCGAAGAATTGCAAGGAAAGCGAGAGTTGTGTTCTCTGCAGGGATCGTGGCGCGTCTGGCGAAAACGTCGCACACACTGCGGGCTCGGGACGGTGTCCAATCTTCAGGGCGGAATTGGAGAGGGCTAGGGTGCGAACGCCATGATCCGCATTTTGCAAATTATCATGCACCGGAGTGCAACCGCTCACCAGTTGCTAGCACAGTTCGCTGCGGAAGTAAATACTGATCTAGTGCTGATTAGCGAGCAATACCGAAACAAGGACCCGTCCTCATGGTATCTCGACTTATCGGGCACCGCTGCCATCTGGGTTCGGGACGACGTTCGACTTCGTGTTCTTGCCGAAGGCAGGGGGAACGGATTTGTCTGGATCCGGTGTTTAGGGATAACGTTTTTTAGCGTTTACCTGACGCCGAATGAGGCGATTCCGGACTTTCGGCGCCGGCTTGATGCTCTGGAGGACGCCGTTTCGAGCACGGAGGGACGAATCCTGGTTGGCGGTGATTTTAATGCCAGGGCTCTTGAATGGGGCATGCCTCAATCAGACTCCAGAGGGAAACGGATTCTAGAAATGGCGGCGAGAACCGGGCTCGTAATTTTAAACACCGGATCCACGCCAACGTTTCGGCGCCCAGGTTGTGAAGGAAGCATTCCCGACATTACTTTTGCATCGGAATCTCTGGCATCATCGGTGGACGGGTGGCGAGTCCTAGAAGACTTCTCGGCAAGTGATCATCAGTACATTGCGTTCGAAGTGTTTGACGCTACTTGCCGGCGAGCACCAACACGACGTTCCCTCTGCGTGTGGAATGTCGCGAAGGTGAACATCGGAAGGTTCGTCGAAGCTCTTGGAGCAGGTAGGGCCGCGCTGGGGGGCACTCCGGGGGGTGGTGGTGTCGCAGCTAACATCGTCGTAAATTCAATGATGAACCTGATAACGACGGCGTGTGAGGTTTCCATGCCCCGGAGAGGTCCCAGGCGTGACAAGCCTTCTATGTACTGGTGGACGGCGGAAATTGCCGACCTACGGAAGGAGTGTCGTTTGGCACAACGTTTGTACGCCAACGAGGAGGCATGTGCCATAAAGGCACAATATAGATCAGCAAAAAGGAGACTCCGCAGTGCTACAAATAAAAGCAAAGCTCGCGGCTGGCAAAAGCTTGTTAATGAGGTGAATGATGACCCGTGGGGACTTGGCTATAAGCTTGTCACTCGGAAAATCGGGGCTCTGCGGAAGCCCTGCATATTGAGCACCGACCAGATGGACCGCATTGTGCGGGCATTGTTCCCCAGACACCCTGTACGGGTTGATGTAAACAGCACGGAAAACGTCGTGGATTGCCCCCTTTTCACAATGGGAGAACTCGAAGAAGCGGTTCTCACTATGAAAAACAGGAAGGCGGCAGGTCCTGATGGCATCCCGGCGGAAGTTTACAAACTGCTGTTCCGCCAACGGCCAGAATTGCTGCTCGAAGCGTTCAACGCGTGCTTGAAGGAGGGCATTTTTCCTTGTCGCTGGAAAGTGGCCAGACTCGCGTTGATCAATAAGGGTAAGGGAGACCCGGAGCTCCCGTCTGCATACCGACCGCTGTGTATGCTTGACACGGCCGGAAAAGTGCTCGAGAAACTCATCAGGGGTAGACTCGCTGAAGCGATCCGTGCTGCCGGGGACTTATCCCCAAGGCAGTTCGGGTTTAGAACAGGGAAATCTACAGTGGATGCTGTTATGGAGGTCGTAGATGCCTTTAATCGAGCCGGGGCACACAGCCGCCGATCTCGACGGATAGTGCTCCTCATAACGCTTGATGTCAGAAATGCCTTCAATTCCGTAAGATGGACAGATATGCTAGGCACACTAGAGAACTCCTTTCACGTGCCAAGCTATCTCTTGCGGATATTGAGGGATTATCTGAAAGACCGCTCCCTGTTCTATGAGACGCTAGAGGGCCAGAGGAGTATGGAAATCACGTCGGGAGTAGCGCAGGGATCCATCCTAGGGCCGGACCTCTGTAACGCTTCCTACGATAGTCTGCTGAGACTCGATATGCCTGAAGAGTCGCGCCTGGTCGGTTATGCAGACGACGTTGCGGCACTTGTTGCCGGACGCACTGTTGAACAGGCGCAAAGCAGACTTGGCATATTGATGCGACGGATAAGCGGATGGATGACTGCTCGCGGTTTCAACCTTGCGCTGGAAAAAACCGAAGTAGTCATCCTGACCAGAAGGAGAATCCCGACCTTGCGTCCCATATTGATCGGCGAGTTCACTATAGAGTCAAAACCAGTGATTAAATACCTTGGTTTAATGCTCGACTCGAAGATGAGCTTCTTCGAGCAAATGAAAGCAGCAGCGGACAGGGCTGCAGCAGGAGTCGCGGCCTTGAGTCGGTTAATGGCGAATCTCGGCGGCCCTATATCAACTAGGAGACGTCTCCTCATGGGAGCAACGCAGTCCGTCCTTCTCTATGGTGCGGAGGTATGGGCTGATGCCCTTGACAAGGAGGTGCATCGTAAACGCCTCGCTCAAGTGCAGAGGCGGGGAGCTTTGCGAGTGGCGTCTGCTTATCGCACGGTCTCCGAACCGGCTGTGATGGTGATTGTGGGAGTGATCCCCGTTGCTCTCCTTGCCAAGGAGCGCAAAGCTATCTATCGCCGTAAGGGCGAAAACTTAAGAGAAGTGGTTGCCCGTGAAGAACGTCAACGCACCCTTAACGAGTGGCAACTTTCTTGGCAAAATGAGCCAAGGGGCAGGTGGACTGCGCGGCTCATCGACAAATTAGATCCGTGGTTGAACAGAAAGCACGGTGAGATTGATTACTTCCTTACCCAACTTCTAAGTGGGCATGGAGGTTTTCAGTCTTACCTGCACAGGGTTGGGAAGGCGCGATCTCCTGATTGTGTATTCTGCAATAGAGTGGCGGATGACGCTGAACACACCTTTTTCTCTTGCGAGAGGTGGGACGGCCTCCGCCAGCAACTTTATGCAGACGCAGGGGAGCTCTCTCCAGATAACATTGTGCGAGAGATGCTGAAGAGCGTTGGCAGCTGGAATCGTATTGCGCATTATGTTCGGGCTCTTCTTACTACGAAGAAGATTGAACTCGACCGGCAGAGGGATCGGACGGTAAGGGGTTCCCTGAACTAACAACTCCCTTCCTCCCCTCCCCCCTCCCCTCCCGTTGGTGAAAGGAATTCCCTGACTTGAAGGCTCCCAAAGCCGGGAGAGCGGGAGGGCTAGCCCGAAGTAATGTGTCAAACGGTTCCAGGCTAGTTCTCTGATGACAGGGAGGTGTTTAGTTGGTAGTCTGCCAGCGTGCTGTTGCGTAAACGCATTCACCTACCCTACTCCCAAAAAAAAAAAAACCATGCTTTCGTCCTGCGACATTGACTTTCCTTTCACCGCAATAAGAGAAACGCAGAGAGTGAGTCAACGAGGATCGAATCCCGAATATTCGCTGCATAATTATCGAAGCAATAAATAATATAGACACAAATGCAGTTAATTCTCGCAGTATCTTTTGTGTGTATCTACGTACAACACAATAATTTACAATTTTCCACTACAGAAAGCATTACAACTGCCTACATGGACAATAAATTCATTTTTGTCGATTAATTTGAATGCAGCGTAAATGCTCCAGGACGCAAACAAATATCCTTGACTAAGTACAACCGCAGGACATATGAAAATGCCTCTGCATATTGAAAGCATTATTTCATATTTCATCTGTCCTAATTGACTGAATCCTATCCGACTGGCAGAAGCGGGAATAGGCATGTGGAAAAATTGGAAAATAAAATGCATTAGCCCGAAAGCGGCCGGCGTTCAGTGCTTTGTGGAAATCCTCTCACTTATTAGCATCCAAATGGACCATTGTCGATTCACTTTATATGATTCTCGCATAGATTTAAATAGATTCACTTCGGAGCCGGAGTATCTCATGCATATTTAAAGAGTTTCGATAACATTTATAGCAGCAAATTTACTCGAGATATTATCCAATATGGAAATTACATACACGAAGTGCTATCTCCATTGTTATTGTCATTACAGGATAATCTTCGTAACAAATTGTATTCCATAATTAAGTTTCATTAGGACGTAATAGCGATGATGTGAAAATAGCTGGAGCAACGCATCCTGAGCGGGGCACGTTCATGTCGGGAGTGAGTTTATAACGCTCGTGATGATAGTCTGATTATCATAGAATCACGTACGAGGATAATTAGGTGGATGTGATTTTGTACTAATGAGTAAAACGATTTTCGTTGAATACTAAAATAAACCCAATCGAAGTTTCATCTAATCCAATTCGAAGGTAAGATGTGGGAACGAGATGAGATACTTCATACAAATTTATAGAGATACAATTTATGTAATCAAAGATTGATGAGCAGCTATACACCATCATTCTCCCTCAGGCCACGATTGACTGTGAACCACGACCTATGGGGCTCTCGCATCACCTTAGCATCTTCTGGAAAGTTACATGATCCGGAAGGGCCAGACGGGGTTCACCGCTCTTTTTATTGAAGAACATCCTCATTAAATGTTGATATGATGTTCCATTGCTCCTCAGCGATGTTGCAATAAATTTCGCAGGTGACAAAAACTGCCAATTGCAATACTCCTTCTCGCTTCAAGATGCGGGGGCTTACACAATCCAAGCTCCTTTACCGGTTTTTCGAATGTGTCCCTAGCTAACGGCCTCGTTAGCTACCAACTGCTTTGTTAGAAAGTTGCAAGACCTCGATGACCTTCTTCTCCTGGAGGTCCTTCATTTTGGTGGTGCCAGATGCCAAAGGGTTCGTTCAAGGCTGATCCAGAGCCTGAAGTCAGTTTTAAACAACCTTGGTTGTCCTGGAACACGGTGATTGACTCTTTCACCTGGGTGTTCGTATAATAACTTCTGTTTCGGTGGATGACATTGCTACAGGTGTCTGGTGTGGACCAGGTTATCACCGCTCCGCCATACGCTGGTCGACTTCCGTCAAGTTAAATTCGATGGTCCGCTCAACGGGACAGCAAATCGAATGCATAGGCTTGACTCTGTATCTATATACATAAGGGATCATCTTGCGCTGCACCTCACTTCAAATGCCAACAACCCTCACCATCAGGGGCGCTTATTCAGTTAGCAAGATGACAGGCGGATCCAGTGAAGCTTCTACATTGGTGGCCTTCTAGCCTTACATGCCCACGGCGCAATTCAACATAGCGAAGGAGAAGCTCGATGACGCCCACAGCTCTCCACGTGACCAGCAGGAGAACGAAATCAACAGCCTGACTGCTTTCGTTTGCCCCCGTTTTGGAAGGCGTGGTCAGCTCTGTAGTTTACGCGTGCCGAAGCGCAATTTCCTACATACCGGGTGACAAAGTACGACGCCCAGTTCGACAAAGTAGTCGACGAATTGAATCCGGAGTTTCTTGGCCAAGTGCCCGACATCATTGAGTGACCGTTATTCACTGACAAATATCGAACAATCAAAAACAGGACTATTACTGTTTATGCCGTGTCGGAGGAGGTTGAACTGAGTGAGCTGCTTACGAATCTGCAACTTGAAAATCAAAAACCTCTACAGCTTCTCCGTGGGATGAAGATAAAAGCAGGCAACAAAGTTACCGACGCCAACCTCAAATCGTTGTGGCTAAAACGCCTACCAGCTAGCGTCTAGGCCATCCTCAGCATTTCAGAAGCCAAGAATGTGTGACGGTCGTCAGAAACTGCCGGCAGGATCTTAGAGGTTCGAGAGCCGCTACAAGTGTCCGCGGTAATTGTATCTTCCTCCCTGTGCTTGGGAACTTGCGAAAGGAGTTAGCTGAAATCCGCAGTCACCTCGATCGAATGGGTGCCCGCGATAAGAGCCGGGGTAAACGGGCTTCCAAAAACGGCGCTATCTCCGCCGGAAATTCCGAGAATACGCAGGGAAATGCCAAAAATTTCTTCTTGGATTTCAAGGGACGAGTCATCGGAAAACTAGTTACGGTGCTTGCAGATTCGGCGGATGGAACATCTCCGTTCAAACCAATTGCCAACATGGAATCCAACACCGCATTGCTGCCATCGAACTGACCTTTGCAGAGAGACCTCGATGTCTGAAACCCGATCCGCTGGAGGTAGCGAGAAAGGAGTTTGAGTTTCTGGCCAAGATGGGCTATTGCCGCCTGTCGACCCCCAAGATTAACCTTCCCAAAACGTTCCACCAAATACCAATCGCCGAGGCGGATATCCAAAACCGCCATGATAACGCCATTTGGCCTTTACGAGTTCACCGTAATGACGTTTGGCCTACGGAACGCCGCCCAGGCTTTTCATCGCTTCATGGACGAAGTGTTGCGAGGGCTGAATTTTTGAGTATGCTACGTCGACGATATCCTGATCGCATCCACAAGGTTTTCCAGCGTCTAACTGATTACGGTCTTGTGGTGAACATGTCGAAATGTGTATTTGGAAGCAACGAAATCGAGTTCCTGGACCATGCGATTAACGTCGCGTCCCCATTACTTTGGCAACTGATTGTGTCCAGTAAACCGTTCTCTTCCAATCGTTTGACAACTTCTGTTAAGCAAAAATTAATTGCCATCTTCTTGTTAGATCCCCAAGTCATGGCTAACCTTTCCAAAGGCTTTCCTTTGGAAGTGTCTGTTCAGGTGTTTGCTCACTACTCTCATAATCTCAAACGTTACACCGACCACCAATAAATCGCAAACATAGTGTAAAGTGTTGCTCATTCTTCCATCGTTTTCTGCCTTTGAATATACTTCCACTACTGAACACCAGCTTTCGAAAAACAGCTACTGCCTTCCAGGCCCTTTCTGACTGCTTTAGTCTGTATAGGTCCTTGCCTAATCTTCGAACCTTACCTTTTACCCTGGTATGACAAATCCACTGGCTGTTCCATGAAGATTTCTTCATCCATTTCTCCGATCATGTGTGGACTCTTAACATCTAAGTGCCAGACATGACACTCCTGGTGTGCTGCCAGTATGAGTCCCACTTTACACCACAGGAACAGTATTTATCGCCGTACCGCTGCGAGTACCTCCTTGCCAACAAACGAGCCTTGTGCTTTTGCATCACGACGGTTTTCCCCTGACTTAATATTTAATTGCTATATAGTAAGGGAGCTCTAAGGCGCTGAGGAGGCAGACGGAGTAACAATCCTATAATCCGAATAAAAACCAAGTACCCGAGGAGAACCTCCACGTGGTGGCCCTATAAAACGCTGTATTCGCATGAACTTGCTAGTCTTGGTGTTGTAGAAGAATACTCCAAGGCGTACTTAAGACGATCTGACGCGGCACGCTCGGGAATCTATTTGAAGTGGCTTCAGCCACGAAGCCGAAAGACCCGGGGTACCCCTCTAAGTTCATATCCCTCAGGGGAATTTCTGGAGGATGCGTTCTCAGATCGGTTATTAGTGGGTGGCCCTTTATTTTGAGTTCAGCCTCGTGGAAGTTGTAGTAATTTCCAAGCGGACTGAGGCCTTCTTTCGGTTAGTTTGGTAGAGATGTAGGTAGGTCTTGCATGCACCAGCATAAATGCTGAACCATGCACTCAGTATAAACTGGTACCCTTGTTGCTTGTCACAGTGGGCACAAAATCAATCCGTGCCTTAAAAAGACTATGGAGTTATCCTTAAACGGTGGGTACTCACTTTCAACTATCCGCAAGTAAATGCCAATGAGTAGTACCTTATTCGCATTATTTTAGGGCCTCTCATTGTTTGCCGCTTGTCTCAATTGAGCCTTCCGCCCTCTTTCATGGGTTGTAGAAATCGATTATTTTTTTGCAAACGACGGAACCATCTTTCAAATCATCGACATTTTTTTGCTGACAGGCACATAAACTTCTTCCCCTTCTTCATCTTTTGTTCAATTCGGTAGCGGGATCGGCTCATGTAGATGGAGTTTGTCACTTTCGCCTGTCATAAGTCTGATTTGGGTGACGTCGAATCTTGAGTTCAAAGCAACTTCCCAGGATTTCACATGGTATCGGAGTTCGAGCGCGTCATGATCGCCACCACTCGCAGCGGTCAATGGAGCCTTCAACCCCTTCCAATCATTAACCCACCTCCTCGAATCCGTAGTCTTCTAATGCCAATGGCGTGGCCAATGACCTACATACCACCCAAAAAAACAGCATTTTTAATGGTCGCCCAATCCTCATCAATATATTTCGGGGTATTTGTTGTCCCATCAACAAGATAGCTCTCCAACTGTCGAGCGACAGCTGGATCAAACAAGTGATCGATTTTGAACTTGAGGGATTGCAGCTCTCCAACCGTCCGAGAAGCGATAGATTCAGCACGTAAGCGAACGTAAGAGGCAATCAGATAATGATCCCTTTTGAGACATCCCACATCCAAAAGATAACTCCTAAATATACTGCTGATTGCAAATTGACCAATCTGATTGCTCGTATGACGATGGTCAGTTGAAACCCAAGCTCTGTACTAGAATAATGTATTACCAATGAGGAGGCGATGGAAACCTCAGAAATCCACAAACCTTCCATCATTATCATTACGGCCCACCTCATATCCGGGGCAGATACTGCCAGGGCCTACCTTGTAGTACTCGTTCAAAGAATCCTTCTCCTCTCCTTCTCTCTATATCGGAAATCTCCGACGACGCATAGCACTGTACAATTGTAATGGGATCGTCTGTCAGAAATCGATTGCCAGATCAAGACAGTGGATCTTGCAGCAGTTGTCAATATCACCCGACTTTCTAGAGCACACATTGCTGCAACAGGGAGAGGATTTTGAGTGTATTCTCAAACCCCCAAATCACAAGGCGTCGCAATAGGAATCACAATATACATGCAGATGCCCTTCTTGTAAACCACGAATTCGCGCTGAGTACCCCCAAGTTTCTCACGCCAGCACTATTCCAATATTATCAAGGCAATTGCCCTTGCAATTACTACAGACACAGCTTTTGTATTGTGGAGACTTCCCTGGGTTATCTGACTGTTAGCCATTGTTTTCATGAATGCTTAGAGCTCTTCTCCAATGTCGAAGTATCGTTCTCCTCCTCCTCCGATATGGACCTTCCCTGGGTGTCTCTGTCCACCTAGAGCTCTAGAAGTTCCAGGTTGTTTACCTCCTTCTCTTAATAGCCAGTGGGTCCACTTTCCTATTTAATTCTATGCTTTCAGCCTCTATGACCTTTCACTTCGGGGACTTTAGTTGGTTTTTCCCTGTGCCAATTGTTACCAAACCAATAATTGATGAGACAATTACCCCGGAATATTGCCTCCACGGATCGATCGTTTACCCCCATGATGGAGAGGTTTGTTTTACCTTCCACCTTGCTTTCAAAAACTCTCCACTATCACGTGTGAAGGTCATTATTCTGAGTAATAAAGAGGCTCCTGTTATATCATCCCCAATACATGTCGGTAAGTCAGATCCATTCCGGCCTGGTAATTTAGGGACTATGGTCCTAAGCAATTACGTTGCTCTCAACTGTTCGCCTCTACTCTTCCCGGGATTTTCTTGGGAGCATTTCTTTCCTGTGGCTAATTTGCGCTGTCCCCCCCCCTCTTCTGCAGTTACACTGTTGTAGACTTAGGTCTACTCTAAGCTTTTTAAAAACTTTCTGCGGTTCCACGCCTCCGGCCAGATAGCGCAAATACCATTCAATGCCAGCACCACTAAGGCCTGTTTCCTTCCTGACCTCAGATGTTTTTCCGCTGGGCTCTGTTTTCTGATCAAGAACCTTAGTAGGTTGTGGTCTTCATAGTAGATCGATATTGAAGTTGGTTCCACCGTTCATAACATCCTGGACTGGGTGAAGCATTTTTCGACTCCCCAATCTAGACACGTGCTCCGAGCTCGAATAACAATACCACCTAGAATCCCCTCTGACAATCAGGTGAGAGTGAACACTGAAGCCATCCACAACACAACCCTCCGCAACACCCATAAGAGGGAAATGGATGCCGCAATAACCGCAGTCAACAGAGGACCTGGAGATGAAGCATCAACTAATGATCTTCACAACCACCTGAAGAACGTTATCATGGATACGGCCACAAATATACTTGGCCCCAGCCGCAAAAGGAGTCGGAACGGCTGGTTTGACGATGAATGTAAGCTAGCAATGGAACGGAAGAATGCCGCATACCGAGTAATGTTGCATTCTCAAAGAACGCGGGCACGCGCAGAGACTTATCACGAACTCCGTCGAGCGGAGAAGCGACTTCACAGACGGAAAAAGGAAGCCTGGGAGAACCAACAAGTCTGTGAACTGGAAAAGTACAGGGAGCAACCGCACCAGGCGCGGAAGTTTTACCAACAAGTCAGCAGGATGAAACCTTATACACCTGGATGCTCATCCTGCCGAAACAAAGAGGGTAATCTGATTTCCAACAGAATGGGCATATTAGAGCGATGGGTTGAGTTGATGAGCTACTGAACAACCATAACATCGGCGAGTTGGAGGTCCCGCCAACTGAAGACGACGGACAAATACTGCCACCACCAAGTTTAGGAGAAACAGTCCGTGCAATTCATCGACTAAAAAATCATAAGTCGCCAGGAGCCGATGGAATTACAGCCGAATTGGTTAAATATGGAGGCGACCAGTTACACCAAGTGGTTCATCAACTTCTGCTCAAGGTATGTGACAGCGAATCAATGCCTGACGATTGGCAACGAGGCATTATCTGTCTCATATACATAAAAAGAGAGATATCACACAGTGCAGCAATTATAGGGGTATCACGTTGCTGAGTACCATCTATAAGATATTCTCCACTATCTTGCTAGGCCGGATAGCCCCATACGCCCAGAATATCATTGGCCCATACCCAAGAGGCTTCACTCCAGGCAAATCAGTAACAGATCAGATTTTGTCTCTGCGGCAAGCGATGGAAAAACTGTTGGAATATGGACAACAGTTGCACCATCTGTTCATCGACTTTAAAGCCGCCTATGATAGCATAGCCAGGGTAAAACTGTACACGGCCATGAGAGAATTCGGTATCCCGACGAAATTGATAAGACTGACTAGGCTGACCCTGACCAATGTGCGAGACCAGATAAAAGCAGCAGGATCAAAGTCAAGACCATTCGACATCAACAACGGTCTACGACAAGGGGATGCCCTATCATGCGTCCTCTTTAACCTGGCCCTCGAGAAAGTGGTCGGTGATGCTGAGGTAAATGCAAGAGGTACGATGCTCTTCAAGTCCACCCAACTACTGGCCTATGCTGACGATATCGACATCATGGGAAGAACCACCCGAGACGTACAAACTGCCTTCATCCAGATCGAGCAGGCAGCAATCGGGGCGAGATCTTGGGACAGACAAAATATATGGTGGCAACGTCAGCACCAAAGAGGAATCAACCAACAACATCAAACCGCACTGGTCAAGCACGAAGAAGAATAAGGATAGGAGAATACAACTTTGAGACCGTTGACAATTTCTCCTATCTAGGTTCGAAAATCGCAACCGATAACAGCTACGATGATGAAATCCGCGCACGGTTGTTGTCAGCCAACAGAGCCTATTTCAGCTTACAAAGACTGTTCCGCTCGAAACGTCTCACCATAGGGTCAAAGCTCTTACTGTACAAGACTATGATCTTGCCAGTCCTCATGTATTCCTCGGAAACTTGGGTTCTTAGCAAGAAAAATTGCGTTCGAGAGAAGAATCCTCCGAAGAATTTTTGGCCCCCTACATTAGGATGGACGATTCCGTAGCCTACACAATGACGAAATCTATGAGCGATACCATGACCGTCCGGTTGTGAATAAAATCCGGCTCAATAGGTTACGGTGGGCGGGTCACTTAATCCGCATGGATGAGGATGATCCCACCCGGAAAGTCTATAAGGGCAATATGTATGGTAGAAAAAGAAGACGAGGCAGACCCTGCCTAAGATGGAGCGATGGCGTAGGTCAGGACACTAAACAGCTTTTAGGGATATCGAATTGGTGGACCTCGGCGCAAAACCGGGATGTTTGGAGTTCCTTATTAAGGCAGGCCTAGACCGGATACCGGTTGTTGCGCCGTTGATGATGATGATGATGATGTGCTTCATCTGGGAGTGACAGATGTCAACCTAAAGCAGTTTTATATAACCTTGGTTGTCCTCGAACACGGTGATTGACTCTGCCGCTGGCATTTTCATGTCTTCGAAGCTATAAGAACTTTCTGCTCGCAAAAAATACACATTGCTAATGGTATCTGCTTCCTACTGGTGGTACTAGGTAATCATCGTTCCACCATACGGGAATACAAAACCGCTTGTCGATTTCCGGTGAGTCTTGTCACCTGCTCAATCTTTCTCCATGTAGAAAGTGAGACTGGCATATTTAGCTGAGGAAGTCTCACCTCCGTCCCAACTACAACTGAAATGTATGGACTTGACCCTGCAGCGGTGGCCAAAAGTGATCCCACCACTTTTTTTCTACGGCTTGTTGGCTTCAAGCTCCACGTCGTCCTCTCTGAGAGCTGCAAGGAATCCCATCCCTATTGATTTGGTAATTGGTTTTGCGTCCAATAAACCGTTGTCTTCCAATAATTTGACAATTCTTGCTATGTAAGCTATGTAAGCTATGGAAGCCGACATATCGCCTCAATACGGGCTTCGTCCCTATTTGACTGTTGAAATCTCCAAGTATGACTTTGATATCATGCTTGGGAGGCTTCGAGAGTCCGCTCAACTGCCTCGTGGAAGGTATCCTTCTTCAACTCTACAGTCTCCTCTGTAGGGGCGTGAACGTTGACGAGGCTGATATTTCTAAATTTGCCTTGCTAACGCAGAGTGCATTGCCACTCGCTTATATTTTCAAAGCTGATAAAAGCAGGTTTCATTTTTTGGCCATTATAATATGATATATGATGTAGTGGCTCTTCTCCAGGAAATCGGTCCCTGTCTAGCGCACCTCTTGCAGCGCTGTTACATCAGCCTTATATTGGGACAAGGCATCGGCTAGCTGCTGAACAGCATTGGGCCTATCGTTCCATGAGAAAGGGCGCCAATCCTTATTCAATTATCGTTTCCGGCTTCGTCGTCGAGTAGTCAATTCAGTCTGACGCTCCTTTTGTGGCTTCGTAACAAGTTGTTTTCCGTGTAGGGTTGTCAGCCCTACCCAATCCCCAACCTGGAGCACCAGTTGGTACAATTTGTTCTGTTTTTAGGCGCGGGAGACTCGCCTGCTTCCTTCTCCGTCTGCAGTTCTTCATAAGAAAGAACTCCCAGCGATCACAACGTGAAGGTGAAGATAAGGTTTGGTAATGGAGCCTTTGTTGTTGGTTCAGCCGGCGCCTTTTTTGTTATGCACATATTACTGCTGATGACGAAATACGATGTTGATCAGTTAAAATCCAACTGACCGTGTGGCAAGCTCTGTGCTCGATTAATGTACCGCCAATGGAGGAGGGTTGAAAGTTGCAGAAATCCGCAAAACACCCACCATTATCACTATGATCGCCAAGATCGTGTTTTTCCATCCCCTGTTCGGACAAGGCCCCCGCTTGGCATTTAGATCACCGACCACGATCACAATGTCGCCTTTAGGTCTATTCTGAACTGCGGATGCTTGCTTGTATTAAGCATCCTTCCCCACTATATCGGAAGTCTCCGTTGGTATGGAGCATTGTAATGCTCCTTAATCAGAATCGAAATCTTGCAGTCAAAATCCTGTCAGAAATTGGCTCCCAGGACAAGAGAGCGCGCCTTCTGCTAGCCGCCAGATACAACCCGACATCGGATTCGCGTCTACTGCAACTCAGCTAGATATGTGTTGGATGTCGGAAGTAAACTGGCTGACGAAGCACAGTTGCAGAAGTTGGCGCGGAGAAGCTTTCCCGGCTGATGTTTAAGCGCGAAAGTAAGGCGATTGTGCTCCGTGAACACGGTGAACGCCCCGCCCGCGGAAGTATTTGATGGGGACGTACGCAGTGAGTAGCTCATGATCGTAGGCGCTGTAGTTACGCTGAACTGGGTTGAGGTGGTTCAAAAAGAAGTTGAATAGTTGCCAGGTTTGGTTTACCCGTTGATGCAGAGCGGCGCCTACCTCTGTGTTTGCAAACACCACCTGACCAAGAAAATGCCAGTAGTGTAGCATAAACAAGCTGTTGTTTTACGGTTTCAGACGCCCGGATGCCTCAGTAGACCACGCAATCTCGCTGGAGTTTTTGGTTTTGGTCGCAGACAATTAAGCGTTGAGTATCGCTAGTGATGGGCGGCTTTGGGGAGGAAACGACCATAAAAGTTTAACATGCCCTAGAACCTTCGTAGATGCTCCACCGTGGTTAGCAGGGGAAACATTTTTGATCGCTTTAACCTTTTCTGGGTTTGGTTAAATTCCGCAGGGCTGATCATGTGATCGAGAAATTTCACCTGCTTCTGTAGGAATTTGCAATTGTCTACATTTATAATGAGCCCGGCCTAAGGAAAACGCTGAAAAATTGACCCCAGATGGTCCAAATTGATTACCTGACCAACCTAATAACAAATTGCCTTTTCTGAAGGTGCACATCACATTGAAGTTCCCGGGACTTACACATGGTATCGAAACGGCCAATATAGCCTTCAATAATTCCTTCCATGATTTCGCAGTCAGCTAGACCTTCTGGCGTCCCTTCTAACGTGGCCGATGACCTGCGTTGCACCCGAAAAAAGAGCATTTTTGCTGACCGCCCAATGCTCATCAATAATTTCAGGAGGGTTATTTGGGGTATCTGTCATCCGATTAGCAAAATAGATTTCCCACTGTCAAGCGACAAATTGTCGATGTTGAACTTGAGGGGATGCAGTTCCTCAATCATCCGATAAAAGGCAGACACAACCCGTTACCGAACGTAAGTGACCATCAGATAGTGATCCCCTCCAGGTCGATGTCAGTGCCTGTCTTGTTACCCATATCGAAAAACAACTCCTAAATCTACTGCTGATCGCGAAGTGGTCGATGTTATTGCTCGTAGGGCCAGTTCACCCAACTGACCTTATGCTAAGGTCTGTTCTCGATAAATATGTCACCAATGACAAGCCGATGGAAACTCCAGAAATCCATAAACCTTCCACCATTATCGTTACGGACGACAAATCCGTGCTTCCCCGTCTCATATCCGGGGCAGATGCTGTCAGGGCCCACCTTAGCATTCAAATCACCCATCGCGATCACAATTTATTTTTTAGGAAGCACATCCTGAGGTGAGTGTAGTTCCTCATTAAAAGAATGTTTCTCCTCTTCTTCTCTCTATGGCTTAAGTCTCCGATGGTGCATTGCTCAATACAATTATGATTGGACCGTCAGTCAGAAACCGGTTGCCTGGTCAAGACAGTAGATCTTTCCGTAGGCGTCTGCAACCACCCGACTTTCAAGAGGACAAAAGTACATTGCCGCAATAGGGAGAGGAGTAATCTCAAGAGTTCCACCATTTTACTTCGCTTAGGCCCAGAATGTCCACCTTATGGTATATCATTGGAATTCTCGCTCGAGTTGGATAAAACAGCTTTCCCTTGGTGGAGGTTTTGCAGGGCTGTACTAGTGCTGACCAATGGTTCCATTATTCTTTAGAGCTCTTCTCCAATGTTGAAATATGGAGATATGTATTTCCCTGTCTGCCTTGAGCTTTTAAAGTGCGTCTTCCATGACCTTATATAATACTTCTGGGATCTCGATTCTCGATGTCTTCTGCAAAGTTTTTGCTTTTTTTCTGCCTGCGAATATTACCAAATGTATAGTTGATGAGGCAGTTATGCCGATTATTGCCTCTTCGGACTAGACGTTTACCTCCATCGTGAAGAAGTTACTTTTGGCCTTCACTTTGCTTCTAAAAACCCACCAAAATCGCATCTGAAGACCATTATTCTGAGCAACTAAAACCCGCAGAAGTTCTTCCATCTTCATCGTCGTCAGGCTTTTGGAGAAGCAGACTGTCATTTATGTGTCTCTGGAATTTCATCCCCTGCATATGTCGGCAGTTCTGCTCCATGCCAGCCTGGCAATTTAGGAACTATGGTTCTAAGTAATTACTCCATGTCCTCCGTCGCGCAGTCTGCCTGATGGAAAACATATGCCGGTAAACACAAGCTTTGAACTAGTGAGTATTTGCCCCGGAAATACTTTTGGCAATATGGCCAGCCGGATATCCTTCAACACATTAGTATAGCTAACGGCGGATCTTGCAACGCCTACCTTCGCCCCTGATCTTCCCGGGATTTTCTACCTCTCGAGTTTAGGTTTGGGTTTCTTGGGAGCATTCCCTTCCTGATTTTCGCTGCCCCCTCTTCTTTGCTTACACTGTTGCAGGCTTAGGTCTACTCTGATCGTTCTTAAAAGCTTTCTGCGATTCCACGCCTCCGTTGAGATAGCCCAGATACCAATTAGTGCCAGCAACACTGAGGCCTGTTTCGTTCCTGACCCCAGATATTTTTTCGTTGGTCCTAGCCTTCTGATCAAGAACGTTAGTAAGTTGTCGTCTTCGCAGTAGATCGATATTGAGCTTGGCTCCCACACTGCACTGAGTGAAGAGTTTTTCGACTCCTTAATCTAGACACGTGTTAATTGTAGGGTCAACTCGTATGGAGTATGGTTATCTCCAGCTACTAACGCCTTGGTAGACGAGGGGTTTGGCTCCTTGAGAGTCGCGATAGGTTAGCTCTAAGAGAGCTATACTCCGCTTTCGTCTATCCTGTAGTGATCTGCTTGTCCTCAGTCAGGTTCTGTTTGCCCAGTTAGTATACTACCTTGTAAAACACTATTCTGCATATTGTAGTGAAACGATGTGAAGCTTACCAAACTACTGAACGAACCATTTATTAACTGTATCCTTTCATACTCCTCTTATATTTTGAATAATAAATCATTTCCTACGTTTACATCCCTTTCGAATGGATAAACAAGAATTCAACAAACTCGTAATGGACACAATACCCTGTGACCCCCTTCTGCCGACGTAACTTGGTGGGGGCTTGAGGATATTCAGGCTTATTTTACGATTGCTCCATCAACAAGGCTTGTTAGGGTGCTGTAGGTGCTAATTGAAATTCGGGGGTGTGTCTCCTCATTCATGTTCCATTTGTTGCTTTTGAATTGTAATTACCTACTAAGGATCACTCAGCAGAATAAATTAACAATGATTTCAGATAATGAATTTTCATTGGAAAAGAATATACTTGAGCATAAACTACCAGAGAGCCCATCTCCGCCTGATGGGATTAGATCTCTCCTATCTTTCCCTGTCATCATGTCCTCCCTCTAAGACATTTGTCCTCGTTTTCTCAACAGAGGAAGTTATTTTAAATTCCGTTAAGGTGACAATAAGCCCATAAGCCCATTTTCAAGACAAAGACAATTTATGTTTTCCTGCCGTGTAGCGCTGGGGGTGTAATACGATTATGCTCCTTAGGATCATAAAAAATTTCGCGAATACATCCTTACCTGCATGCAACTGGGGGTGTGAATACAAAAATTCGGGAAAAGGCAATTTTCCTCTTTTGTGAACGCTGAATTCAAAGCGACATGATTCAGGATATGTAGTAAATTGTTTTGTTGTATAGAATCCTGTCAAGAGCCGAGGACGTCATAAACATGTTAAAAATGCGATTCGACAGGTAAGGGGTTGAGCATAAAATCAGTTGAAGAATGAACCACTTCCTTCGTGCTGTTTCTTCCATTCTTTACCAGATGTGTTCCCGTCTAGGTCCTAGTTCTGTATATATTGAACAGATAGAAAAATTTCGGGATCAGGTGGAGAATTAGGATGTCATCAACATAATTTTAGTTCAATGGTAGTTGTAAATAGGCTTACCCTGTCTTTTGTATCTTTTGCAGGTTCGAAACGCGACAGCTGTGTTCATAATCAATCTTTCACTATCGGATCTGTTGTTCTGTTGCTTCAACCTGCCGCTGGCTACTTCGACATTCTGGTATAATGCGTGGATACATGGGAATCTTCTGTGTCGTTTCTTTCCATTAATGCGTTACGGTTTGTTGGCTGTGTCGTTGTTCACGGTACTGGCAATAACGATAAATCGCTATGTTATGATAGGTCATCCAAGGATATATCCAAGGTAAGTGTTAATGTTTATTGTCTTTAACTTGGGGGATGGAAGCTTGAGAGGGTGCTAGAGTGTTTTCATACTATCCAATGTGTGCATCAAAAGATAGAAATGTCGCTTATAAAGTAAAACCATTTTGAAGTATTATTTGTAACTAGGGCTCTAACCTATACTTAGTCTATTAAGTCACTCCAACCTCGTGCTTTCCGGGCTCTATCCAGTCCCCAAGGCTTGTCTTACGAATCGGTTATTTGCTTCGGTCGAGATAATGGGGCCCTATAAGTACGTTGGAGGAGCTATTCAACCTCTCTCTTTCATTCGCGTACCTCGCATAACAGAACATATCTTGTCCATGGTCCTCGGGCGTAATGGTGTATTCGGGGCAGTTATGGGACTGGACTAATCCTAAGTCGTTCATTTTTCATTAAAAGGGTTCAATATATGGGCCCTATGATCTTGCCCTGAATTATCCTAACATGGCTGTCATCTTCTGTACAACTTCTTCCCAGTAGCTTTTCCGGGGTCTGCAGTTACATCGGGGGGGGGGGGGGGGTTCGCCCTCTTTATTTGGTAGAGATAGTCTGCCTCATTCGCTAAAAGTTCCACGGGAACCATTCCCACGATGACACACACTCAACCGATACTGCCCTATATGTGATAAGTATGTCTATTGTTTTTCCTGCGATTGGTGATAAGAACCGTCCTCTCGTGCATCAAGTCCAGTTTAAGCATTCAAAATAATGCTCAGATGGCACTTTCATACCACGTCCTCGGAACGCTGCGTAACTACAAACACCGCCAATCAACGTTGCCTTCTCTGACACGCAAACACCAAGCATTCCATAATAAATTATATTCCACGGAAGGAGCCCAAATACGGAGTCTTGGAGAACACTTGCAGAAACAAAAATTCCTTCCGCCAAAGAAGTCTCACCGAGAGGTAACTACCGATTTTCCGAGCTAAGCCATCATGGGCACGCAGTTTACCCAGAGTGCCCTTAATCAATCCCACTTAGCAGAATTTAAAGCAATCCTAACATCTAGCTTCACCATCACACAGCACTTACCAAATAATGATCGCCTCCCGAACCAGATCCACCAATGTTGCATCAACCGTAGAACAGGCTCGACGAAAATCATACTTCTCTTCTCATTTGGAGTTATTCCACTATGCAAAATACTACGTGATCTCTCTTGGTGACAAGTCCCGCGACAGGGGGAACTGGGAACTTTCTAAGCCTGTTTGTGCCTATTCCAACCTACAGCGGCATCAGACTCCAGAGTTCGATTTAGGAGTCCTTTTTGCGTTCTTCTGTTCCGAGTTCTACCGTGGTGATTTATCCTCATTAAGGTTTTGTGTGAAACAAAACATTATTAGAATCGAGTCGATGTCTGTCTGTCACACTCGATTTATTCGGAAACAGCTGGACCGATTGTGTTCAGTTTAAAAGGGGAAGAAGGGGAAGGCGAAAGGAGGATGCAAAAATTTTTTTCACAGAATGTGGCGATGTGGGGTTTCAACTGAAAGGGCTCAATTAGTACGTTTCGAAACCAATCCTATATTTGATATAGAGGGAAACGTAGGGGAGGGAGGGCTCAAAATATGACCCCCAAAAAGTATAAGGCATAACTTTGGGAAGTTTGAAGGAAATCCGACTATTATTAACAAAGTTATAGAAGGTTTTACATTTTATGTGAATTTCATGCATTTAAAACGTGAGTGAGGTCATCATGACATATCAATTTGCCAATACTACAACAAAGTGAGCTCATATGAATGGGGGTTCGCAGGGAAACATTTTGTTTTATTTTTTTAATCATCTATATATCAATATCAATTAATCGTGGCAGACATATGTATGCATTTATATTCATATGTTCATGAAGCTTTGGGGTAGTGTCTAATTCAAATAGATATATTTGTACCCGAGGCACCAGCTTGCGGTATTTTGACTTGTAAGGTAATTTTCCCAGTGTTCAGACTCCCATCTCCTCTAAACCTAGTGATCACGAACTTCGCGGTGGATCAAGTTTCAACTATTGGCAACAGTTGAACCACTTGATGATTTCTGATATTGTTTCTGGATATGGTGCTTCCACGCCGAAAATCGAAATGCAGTCCGTAATATGTATTTGTGTGTCTATGCTAGCTGGATTTTCACCTTTAATAAGATGGGTAGAATATAGTTGCCCCCCTTAACATTCTGAGTGAACATAACTAGTTTAATGTTTCTAGCAACTCGGGATTACCTGCTAAACCAGGATCGGAATACTTGCCTGCAGTTGTTATGGCAGGATCATCAGTAAATGGTAGCACTAAGATGTTTACGTTATCCAGGAGCCTCAGTAAGGTTTTCATTACCAGAAACCAAAACACGGGAGGAAGTGCCCCTGCGTGCAGAAAGTCTAGAAAATATCGTGACTTGAATCTTTATCTGCTTCATAGTGTAAATAATCCAACTAAGTAATAGCGGATCTATTCCATGCTGTCCTGTTGCGTTATAAGTTGCTATGAACAAAGCATAGTTGAAGGCTTCTTCGATATACTTGAATGCGCCCAAGGCATGTACCAACTATGACAATATGTTGCGCCAGAACATTCAGTCCCTCTATTAATAGGGTAGGTGTAGAGTCAGTTGGGTCCGGAGATTTGAAACTGCGAAATGAGTCAAATGCCCGTTTAACTCAGGGAAGGAAAGGCCACCTCATGCAGTTTGTCTTTTCGTCATGGTTTTCGGTGCCTTTTCTGCTCTGTAAAAATGGGTTTACCTAGCAAACGGATTGCAGTCTTTGGTGAGGATCAATGTTGAGATCATCTGGAGTAAGTTAACCTTTCCGCAAAATAGTGTCAGCGTTCTTGGGAACTTTCTAAGTTCCTTCAGAGTTCGGTTTAATGTTTCATTTTCACGTTCTTCTCTGTTTCGTTAGCTCCGAAATCTACGACGGCAATTTATTCTCTTTTGGAGTACCGAGTGGGTTTCTTTCACATTGATTGTGACCATCTGAGTTGTTTTTTCAATTCTAGGAGTGGATGCGATCCACCTCCTAAGGACCACGGTTCGGGTGCTCAGCAATAGCGTATATGTCGGCCTATCTGTTTTTGACGAAATCCGAAAAAAAACGGCTTGAAGTCGTTTATAATGAACTTAATGGAAAATAGAAGGATCAGGCGATCATTCTAAGTGGCCAAGAACGACCTAGAGGGAAGAGCTATCCCAGAAACCTACAAAGTTGGCGAAATTGGCCATGAAGATCCGCCCGCAATGACTGAAGCTCCATTAAAGTGCTCGGTTGACACGTTAATTTCGTATTAATGACACGTGGGGAATTAAAGCGCTCAAAGGATCTCCCACATTCCCGAGCCTGGCTAGCATAGAGCCGTGCAATAATGTGTCAACCGAGCACTTTGATGGAGCTTCAGTCTTCACCTACGAGACGTTAAGTATCAAAGACAAACACAACAAACGACTAGCTCTTATGATATTCTACCAAGGATAGGGCAGGAAACTGTACGTTACAAGGTGGGAAAGGAAATTGAGGCTTAGGAACACTTGCTTCCGGGGAAAAGGCGTGAAACCTAAAACTAGAAATGTGAAGGTAAGTGTACGTGGAGCCTAGCCGGAAACAATGATGAGAATCTATTGATTCTCTATTGGACACCACCAAACGAAGTGGTGAGCCGGGAAAGGGTATCTTCCACTGATTCAGAAAACCAGTAAATAAGAAATTAGGCCTGAAGAGGGAATGTTCGGCCCCTAGTTGGGCGCCATTCGTAATAAACCTAGGGGAAATAGGTTCATTACACGTTTCATGATCATTAAGATCTCGTTTGTAGGTGAGGTACCCTCCTGTACCTGCCACTCTCCGATAAGGGTTTATTCTAAGGAATGGTACCGTAACATCAATGACTGCTCGCATGGTCCAGCACTGCAGCATGGGTCAGACCTTCCCAAAAAATATGGTAGACGCGCGCATCGGATACTGCTGTTTCCCGTCCCTTACTACTACTCTACATATTGGATAGCTGTTATAAATGCTCTACTGACAAATTTGCTTGCATCGTAGAGGAGGTGCTCAGAGGTGACGGCAAGGAAGATGGGCGGCAACCCTATCGGCCAAACCAAAACCAAGTGGCCGAGGAGAACCTCCATAATGGTGGCACTGGGAGACGCTGTAATCACTTTGGTTTGCCGGCCGTGATTCAGTAGGCGAATGCTCCAAAGGCCTAATTAGGACGATCAGACCCGAGTCTGCACAGGGACTCATCTGAAGTGGCAAATTAGTCACGAAACCTTACCAGGGGTATACTGGTACCATGGGAACCGGGAAAGCCCCTGGACTCACATACTTCGGGTGATCTCCTGTTGTATGTGAGGACAGCTCGGTTATTTGCGGTTGGCCCCCCTAGTAGGAGTTTCATGGTGGTTGTGGTTATGCTCAAGCGAGAAGAGACCTTCGGGCCTCGACGTGGTGTTGCGTATCAACACGGGTGCCGTACTCCATAGTTCGGTAGAGATTTAGGTAATTCTTGCATCCACCAGTATGAATGCTAAGCCATGCACTTGGTATAGACTGGTACCGTTGTTGCTTGTCTCAGCGGGGCTCTGATTGTGGTCACAAACTCAATCCATGCCTGAAGAGGACCGTAGGATAAGTCTCACGACAGGTACCTACGTAAAACACCATGGGCTTCACTGCATCGTAGAGGAAATAAGAAAAACACAAAAGAATTTCTTTATTTCCCTGTTGACTTTTGTCGGTTAATCTGACCGATGTGTCAACCATCTCTATTGCATAAGACGTTTTTGTTTCGGGTAACTAAACATCTTGCAGCCGTTAATCCGGCAACTGATAAGCGCAGCGATCCCTTTCAAATACTTCTTGGATGAAAATGCTGTGAGCGCTCCAACTGACTTGAAGTTTAGACATTTGTAACACGATGGTCCCAAGCCAGGCCCATTTGTCCCAGAACCTTTTTAACATCCAGGAATACCGATAGTCGGAAAAGTTTCCAGTCAATCAGTTGTTCCTTCTGTTCTACTGCGTAGCAGGCTCCAGCTGGTGGTATTGAGGCTTTTCTAGACACTAATTTGTTCCAAATCCTAAGCACCACTGCGATCCTCATTTCAAACTCTGAGAAAAAATTTGTTGAGCGATCGTAGCCCAGTTTCACCCTTTAGGGATAGTTACGCAGACTCCAACACATCGTTAATGAAAGAGTCTGCTACCGCCTGAACTAGTCATTCGTACTCTCTATGACAAAGGCTAACCTTAAAGATTATTTAATGGTTTGTGCTGAAAAAATCCCAGCAGCTAAGTGGAGTTTCTTCCCAAGCGGCTCGTACCAACAACTTCAAAACCCATCCAGCGGCTCCTATGCCTTCTATGCTGCTGTTTGGGTTGATAAGTTGGGATATGCCCTGGATGATTATTTTCTTTTGACCTTGTTACTACTCCAGGCTTGTGGTTTGCCCTTGAGCGAAGACGATTTACCTGGGAGCTATGCCCCACCCATAGACAGTTTTTTGTTCGGTCTTTGACCTGAGCTAGTTTCGCCGATTGGAGGCCGATGTCAGGAGAACTAGGTTGGTTTCCGATTAATATGAAGAGAATCTGAGTATAAATTCAGGTTATCCATTGATGAGGTCCTTTTTGTCAAGGCTAAGGTTGTTGAAATTAGGGGTACTGACTGGTGCTCTTCCTCCTTGGTTTAGGGTTTGAATACTGCTTAACTTCAAGTTTATCCTCTGGTTCTTCAGAAGCTCCTGGTGAGCTCCCTCCCCACGGAAGGTAATCATCGAGGGAGATAAAAAGATTTGGTAGTAACAAGAAAAATATCAAATGAAAGGAGAGTTCAGCAGTTTTCGTCCTGAATGAAGGATGGCAGTTCCAGTTCCGATTAATGGGCAAATTCTACGCATGCAACAAATGGAAATATTCGTAGCAACTTGTAAAAGTAAAGCACGTCATTTGCATGCTTTGCCTATTAGTCAAGATTAAAACTAAGCGACAATTTGTGGTTGCCATTAATATACCTGGCAGGAATCCATTAGTACTGGTCACTTGAGGAGCTGAAATGCATGAATGGAGTAATTCAATTACTTTACGTCCGCATGTCACGTCAAACGGATTCCATTTACGTACTGAAATCATGTTATTTATTTCAATCAAAGAGTAGAAACATGCAAATCCTGCCTTTATAATTCATTCTGATATTAAAATCAAAAAAGCCATTAATTAAACTTTATCCTTGCGCAATATGGGAGCGAACAAGCGAACACGAGAATCCAAAAGGGCAATAATTCTAGCGTAAAACTTTATGATAAACCTCATAAATTCCCAAAAAGTACGCTGCGTATTTATGAATATTACTGGCATTGTTGAGCACAGGGACAGGTTTCCAGAAAGTTTCATTGGAACAGGTGACGGAAGTTGGCCTTTTGGAGATATCTAACATCAGCTTCCTTCATCCGGAGTTCTATCTTTTCATCTATTTTTTGTCATTGTGAAGCTAATGGTAATTCATCTGCTCCGCTTTGAGTACAAGTTGGCCAAGGTGGCAAAATGACTTTATGATTAAATTGTCATGTAGCTAATTAGAATTTCCCTCTGTTGCCTGCCGCAAATTAATGTTAAAAGTTTGCCGCTTCTGGGGAGACCTACGAGCCATTATTAAATATTGTATCTTGTATCCGTTGAGATTTCGGGAAAAAATTTATGAACAAGTTAATTTGGAGAAATGACTGGGAATCGCAGCGGTGGCACTGCTTTGTGCTGTGATGAGGGTTGGTGGTGGGATGTTTTAACTTCTCGTTGAATGTCGACGACAAATGGCGCAAAAAAATATTTTTTTTAATGGTGAATGGCGTTTCGTCAGTAACGCATCAACTGGAATTAATTAAACTCTCCAAATTTTATTTAAATAAAATAAATCAGTAAATACTAAAATCCCTGCAACTAAACCTTTGTTGCGTCCACCACACTTACAGGATCCAGAGAGGGGGCAGACAAAAAAGTTTGGGGAAGGAGGTCTTTAGACTCGCTACAGCGCACAAGACAAAGTGTGAGACCAATTTTTGATTGAGAGCTGGATCACTTCAGGAAAAGCTTCTCCAATATAGAGATCAAGAGTTTTCCTAAATATGACGAAATATGGGGAACCAGGAGTGAGGGTCTCTCCGGCGCAGAAAAGGACTGAAAAACAGAAGTCTGACTTGTAAAGGTCATCCCTTATTTTGCTTTTTGCCGGTTTGAATTTATTAAGGACGAGCATAGCGAGTATCCGAACGGCCGTTCCAACGAAAGACGGTGACAGGAAATCCAGTCAACTCAGCTTTGATTGAATACCTGAGTCAGATAAGGCCAATAATTACGCGCGAGTATAATACTTACCACATTGCCTTCTTGAAATGATGCTGATTGACACACCCGCGGCCTAGATCCAAATTGAATTGCTGCACACCAAGCAAGTAAGAATATGGTGAGACCCATCAGAGTGCTTTTCAATTTGTCATGGGAACCGTGTCACCGTTCGTTGAAATGTATCTCAGCTAGCTGAGACGCTCACTTCTATGCCATGTGCTCCTGGAACGACCCGTGTGTAGAGCAGGGAATCGCCTAGCGGCTTTACCACTATCGAGCGGAGGGCGGGAGATATGTTTTTCCAATTCTCTGATGGTAGAGAAGTCCACGATTAGCCACACAGAAAAAACCCAGGAGGAAAAATAAGGAACTGAAAATGAAATGTCAATCCTCAGTTGAAGAGTTGGAAGATGAAGGTCAGGGAGTTATAGTGAGCCAACGAGTTGATAAGCAAGTTAAACTTCTGGGCTTCCTCTCGAAAGGTAATACTGAATGCAGACCCTCAACTCGTCCCTGAAAGATGGAACTGGCTGGGATTTCTGCCGAAAGATAATACTGGATATCGACACTTAACTCGTCCCTGATTGATGGAACTGGCCTTTTTAGGGTGTGTGGCTTCTTTGCCATTTGCTTAACAGAATTCAATAATTTGTGCCAAATTCCACCTGATTGAGTTGCTTACACGCTGTGATCACAAAACAAAACCACTTTATTCGTTTGTAGCCGAGGACGATGACGGCCTATCAAATCTGAGAATGGAAAAAAGCCGGGAATGTCAAAGATCCTACGAGAAACCTAGCTCACAAGGGGATCATTTGGTTTGAAAAGGCAGCGGTGAACAAAGAAAATAGAGTAGTTGAAAGGAGATGTCGGGAAATATCGTGTTCTGGAAATGAACAATTTTGCCTGTGGATACCGTATTGTTGGATAACAGTAGATTCAGTCTGGATTCCAAGAGTCAGGTAATGACTGTAAATTTTTAATTTTCTCGGATTTTCGCCAGGCTCTCCAACAGGGAGCTTTCTGCGATATCTCCCGTCACCGTAGCGTGAAATTTTTTCCACTTCCGTAACCTGGGCTACCCCCCCTTTCGATCAAGCCATCCCCCACGGTAATCCAACGATCTTGCATTGTTAGTCCCGGATTCCGAAAATGCTTGAAGGCGATATATCGCGGAAAAACCGTCACTGGTGAGGCTGGCGGAAACGCAAGAAAAATTAAAATTTACACGATCCGCGGGTCGACAGAATTGCCAAAAATGCAAAATCGTCAGATTGGCCTGGCTTGATCGAAAGCGGAGGCGGCCCGGATAACGGAAATGCAAAAATTTCCACGCTACGATGGCGGAAAGGTGAGATATCGCGGCAAAACCGCCGCCAGAGAGGCTGGCGGAAATGCTAGAAAATTGAAAATTTTTACGACCTCCAGGTCGACAAAACGGCCTAAAATGCAAAATCGTCGGATTACCCTGGGCGATGGTTTCATCGAAATGATAGGCGGCCCAGACTACTGAAATGCAAGAATTTTCACGCTACGATGGCGCGAAGACGGGATATCACGGAAAAAGTGCCACCGGAGAGCTCGGCGGAAATCAAAGAAAATTGACCCCCGGATCGACAAAATAGCCAAAAATGCAAAATCGTCGGATTACCTTGGGCGATGGCTTGATCGGAAGGGGAGGCGACCCAGATTACGTAAATGCAAAAATGTTCGCGCTACGATGGCGGGAGGGCGAGATATCGCGGAAAAACCGCCGCCAGAGAGCCTGGCGGAAATCCAAGAAAATGGAATATTTCCCCGACCCCCGGGTCGAGAAAATGGCCAAAAATTCAAAATCGTCGGATTACCGTGAGCGATGGCTTGATCGAAAGAGAAGGCGGCCCAGACTACTGAAATGCACGAATTTTCACGTTTCGATGGCGGGAAGGCGAGATATTGCGGAAAACCCGCCGCCGGGGAGTCTGGCGGAAATACAAGAAAATTGAAATTTTCCACGACTCCCGGTTCGACAAAATGGCAAAAATGCAAAATCGTCCGAGTGCTGTGAGCGATGGCGTGATCGAAAAGGGAAGCGGCTCGGATTACGGAAATGCAAGAATTTTCACGCTACGGTGGCGGGAAGGCGAGATATCGCGGAAAATCCGCCGCCAGAGAGCCTGCCGGAAATCGAAGAAAATTGAATATTGCCCCGACCCCCGAGTCGAAAAAATGGCCAAAAATGCAATATCGTCGGATTACCGACCCCGAAAGGGGAGGCGGCCCAGATTACTGAAATGCAAGAATTTTCACGCTACGACGACGGGAAGGCGAGATATTGCGGGAAAACCGCCGCCGGGGAACCTAGCGGAAATGCAAGAAAATTGAAATTTTCCACGACAAAATGGGCAAAAATCCAAAATCGTCGGATTGCTGTGGGTGAGGGCTTGATCGAAAGGGGAGGCGGCCCAGATTACTGAAATGCAAGAATTTTCACGCTACGATGGTGGGAAGACGAGATATCGCGGAAAACCGTCGGAGGGGAGCCTAGGGAAATGCAAGAAAAGTGAAAATTCCCACGACCCTCGGGCGAAAGTAACTTGTTAGTTCTAAATCCACCTCCCAACGTAATTTAAATCGGACAAGAGGTTGTTCTAGTGTGTCAGTGCCTTTTGAAGATTTGGGGTGGGAGAAAAAGGAATTTAATAGTGCACTGTGAAGGCAGCCATCACTATTTGTCTGCCTTCCGGAATTTCTTGGATGCGGAACGCAAGGATTATTTTGTTTTTATGAAAGCAAAGTTAAGGAAGTTTAAAGTGCACAAAAATCTGATTATTGGCCCCGCATTACCAATGCATAAGATTCAAAGCTCTCGCATTTCTACAATGCATTTGCATAAATCCAAAACTCTGGTAGTCCTTTCCGTTTCCGATTTTCTCTCTCAAAATTGTTCGAATCAGGTTCCTGCTTTCATTCGCAAAAACTTTCGCAAAGTTACTATTTGCAATATCTGCTTTTCCATTTTAAACAAATTCAATGCGATGCCACGTAGTCGAGAGGTTGGGGCATACGTGAAATCCGTACAGTCACTTGTTGAGATCTGAATCGATTAGGAGAGTTGTCAAGGGATGTGCCTCATTCATGTCCCTCCGAAATTTGCTCCTGGTGCCTTAATATACATAAAACTGTGGTTATTCTAACGTGGTACCATCCAGCTGAAATGAGGTACTAAAAGGAAACCAATTCAACCACACAAATGGAAGTATTTGTTATCGAACAAGTGACCCAATGCTTACATGGTCCACTCAGAAACTCGTCCATGTCTTGGCAGACATTAAATTCCGTCCATTTATTAAATAGTAACCAAGCAAAGCTACAACTTTTGGGCTTTCGGAGTAAGAAATTACGGAAATTCAATCAGCAGGAGACTGGCAATTCACTTGCAGTTCTCCGATTCAATTTCGCTTATAGTTCCAAACTTTTTCACGTCTATCGTCCTTCCATGGGGAATACATACTTTGTGATGGAAACAGACGCAACGGGATTCAAGGGTTCTCTGAAATTATTATACAGCCCAGAAGAAGGGAGAACTTCGCTTCGAGGCAACCATGTATGGCAATTTGCTTTTCGAGCAGAATAAGTGAAAGTTTTGTGCTATTTCAGCAGCGTCCTTTTGCCAAGTTGCCATCTTTGTATACGCTGTGCAACAGTTAATTACATCGCGGAAGGGAAGTTCACTGGGAAGGGTGGAACAGACTGAAAAGTCATGAGCAGTAGTTCAGCGTCGACAAACAATTCTGTGACTGCACTTGAGTTCATCGAAACTATATTTGCATGCACCTACCGCAATGTTCCCAACTGCAACAGGATATTGCACCCCTTGCCCAAGGAGTTAGTTGC
Organism: Hermetia illucens; assembly: GCF_905115235.1. Lineage (NCBI taxonomy): Eukaryota > Metazoa > Arthropoda > Insecta > Diptera > Stratiomyidae > Hermetia > Hermetia illucens. The sequence goes on from NC_051852.1 coordinate 4,526,811, forward strand.
CTTCGATACAACTCACTATAAGGGCTGCAAACACTACCCTGCTCAAGCGTCATTTCATTATACAGGCGAGTCTGGCATTCCGTTTTGTTAGTTTTGAGAAATAATCGTCCTCATTCATAAAATACCTCAGAATAATTTAGGCCAATGGGGTTCTGGCTTTGTTGTTAATTATATGTGCTCTGCTAGCTTTCTCTCTGCAAATAAATTCACGGAAGTAATGCAAGCGGGATTTTTATTGCTACGAAAATGAGAAAGCACTTGAAAATTTAAACCACAGAGCCCTTGAGCCTTTAACGGCAGTACTCATTAGGAAGACTAGAAACGTCCACTTCGGGCGATTTACAGAAGAAGGAAATGCTGCAAATAACATCCTCAAGAACAACAAGCCCTTAAATGGGCCCATTTAAAATACTTCTTCCCATTTCCTTGGAAGGTGCCTAATTTATGGTAAATGTGCTCATTTTATGCCTTTGCGGGGTTTGAAATAGGCTGTTTATGTAATAATAATTGAATGTACAAACTTTAACGTAGGAAAAGAACTATTTGGATGCTTTTGGCTGCCCACTGTGAATTTCGACCCTTTTAGGAATTTCCTAAATATACCAAGTAATACCAATTGTGGATTTCATCCAACTAAATTCCAGAGAGAAACCCTATTCAGAAAAATGCCTTAGATTCAGTCCGATGAATTGGGGGTTAAGAATCTATTCAAATTCTTAACTATCGAAAACGTACTGTGATTAGTTTCTGGAATGGGCACGCGCTCCTTGACAATTGTAGAGAGAGTCGTCAGAATTCCAACGATATAAGCTGGACATTCAGGGCCCTGTGTGCTAGCCAGGCTTGGAAATGTGGGGGGTCCTTTGAGCACTTCGATCCCTCACTTGCCATTTCAGCAAAAAATCACATGCCCTTTACGGTGCGTGGGTCCGCACTCGATCCTGAACAATACTCAAACACGGAGATCCGCGTGCACCTATAGAAATGAATAACATGCGAACTAAACCTGGAATTGGAATACAAAAAAAAGACGGCTCGAAAGAATAGAAAAAAAAAAGCCGCCGAACGCTCCCGCCTTGCGGAGCCCTCAAATCAGGGAATTCCTTTCACCAACGGGAGGAGCAGGAGGAAGGGAACTGTCAGTTCAAGGAACCTCCTGTCATCCGGCTCCTCCACCGGTCGAGTTCTATCTTCTTAGCAACGAGAAGGACCCGAAAGTAATGGGCAACACTCCACCTGTCAGCACTCCTCAGCACCTCTTCGACAATGTTGTCTGGAGAGAGATCCCCTATGTTTAAATAGAGCTGTTCACGAATCCCATTCCACCTTCCACAAAAAAAAAGTGTGATGGGCGTCGTCCACAACTCCGTTGCGAAACACACAATCCGGAGATCACGCCTTTCCAATCTTGTGCAGCTAAGACTGAAAACCTCCATACCCACCCACTCACCATGCTTCCAATTCATTCACGCACCTCAGGTGCCGATGAGCCGCGCAGTCCATCTGCCTCTAGGTTCATTTTGCTGTTCTTCACAAGCAACAACCTCCCTTAAAAAAAATGTCAGGCGATGACGGCTTTACGGTTTCTTACCAGGGCAGAGGCAAATCGTCAGACGCTGCCTTACCTCTACCTTGGGAGTAGCGTGACTGAAGCGGCTCGCAGATGTTAAGTGCTCCTTTATATAATTCGCAGCACACAACATAGCTACGAATTATATTGAGCGCAAATCCGCCAATTCTATTGACCAAAGCTTGGCCAAAGCTGAAAATATTTTTTTTCAGAATTTTGGGGTCCTAAGTCCGCATCAACTTGATGCCGGACGGGACCAAATAGGAAGCAACTTATTCCCTCTTTTTTCGATCCACGGACTCCTCGTTAGGAGGCTCATCTCCCTTCCGCATGTATATGGCTTGACGCTCCTTAGCAAGAAGGGCAACGGGGATCACTCCCGCGATCACTATCACGTCCGGTGCAGAGACAATGCGGTACGCAGACGCCACCCGCAAAGCTCCCCGTCTCTGTGCTTTTGCGAGACGCTTACGCTTGCCAAGAGCGTTAGCCCATATCTCTGCGCCATAGAGCAGGACAGACTGCGTTGAACTCATCAGAAGACATCGCCTGCTAGGCGTAGGATCCCCAATGTTTGCTATCAGCCTACTTAACGCCGAAACTCCAGCTGCAACCTTGTTCGCTGCTTCTTGGATTTGCATAAAAAAGCTCACCTTTGAGGCAGGAGTCAGCCCGAGGTACTTTACCGCTCGACTAGTGACTTGTCAAACGATATGGGACGCAGGGTCGGAATTCTCGTTTTAGCCAGGATGACTACTTTGGTTTTTTCCAGTGCAAGGTTGAAACCATCCGCTTATCCGTCGCATCAATATGCCGAATTTACTTTGCGCCTGTTCAACAGTGCATCCAGCAACAAGCGTCGCGACATCATCTGCATAACCGACCAGCCGCGACTCTTCTGGCATGTCGAGTTTAAATAGACTATAATAGGAAGCGCTCCAGAGATCTGGCCCTAGGATGGATCCCTGTGCTACCCCCGACGTGACATTCTTCTCTGACCCTCCAGTGTTTCATAGAGCAGGGAGCGTTTCTTCAGATAGTCCCTCAATATCCGTAAGAGATAGTTCGGCACGTGGAAAGTATTGTCTAGTATGCCTAGTATGTCTTCCCATCTTACGCAATTAAAAGCGTTTCTGACGTCAAGTGTTACGAGGAGCACCACCCATCGAGTTCGACGGCTATGTGCCTCTGCTCGTCGAACAGCATCCACGACTTGCATGACAGCATCAACTGTCGATCTCCCTGCTCTAAAACCATACTGCTAGGGAGATAAATCTCCGACAGCGCATATCGCTTCAGCGAGTCTTCTTCCGATGAGTTTTTCGAGCACTTTTCTAGCAATGTCAATAATACATAGTGGGCGGTATGAAGACGGCAACTCAGGGTCACATTTCCCTTTGTGGATCAGCGTAAGCCTCGCACCTTGCAACGAACAGGGAGAGTGCCCTCTTTCAGGCAAGCGTTGAATGCGTCGAGCAGTGGGTCTGGCGATGTTTGAATACCAATTTGTATACCTCTGCCGGAATACCATCTGGTCCTGGCGCCTTCTTGCTTTTCATAGAGAGGACGACTGTCTGTTCCAATTTTTTTATAGAGAAAGCCGGGCTGCACAAGGAATAGTGTCCTTACAATCCGGTCCATCTCCTCGGCCTTAAGTGAACAGGGTTTCCGCTGAGCCTCGATTTTTCATTTTACCAGTTTCTAACGAGTCCCCACGGGTCCCCATTCACCTCGTCGGACAGATCCTGCCAGCAGCGAGCGTTGCTTTTGTTTATTGCGCTGCGGAGTCTCTTTTTACTGATTTGTACTTCGTCATTATGGTACATGCTTCCTCCTGGTCGCTTAGACGTTGTGTTAAGCGGCGGAACCTGTGACACTTCTTCCGAAGCTCTGCAATTTCCACCGTCACCAATACATGGTGTTGGGCCCTCTGCTCTGGAACGTGATGTATAACGAGGTGCTCTTGCTTCCCGTGGCAGAGGAGGCCACGTTGGTCGGTTTTGCAGATGACCTGGCCATAGTGATCGTTGCAAAACTCCCGAAGGATGAGCAGGTATACATCACCGAGACGATCATGGCGGTAACGTCCTGGCTTGGAGATGCCGGACTGAGGCTTGCGGAGGAAAAGCCGGGGGCAATCCTCATTTTAAATCGCCGGAAAAGAAATACGATCATATTATGATGCCGTGACTCCCGATGTCAGGCTGAGTTTCAAAGGGCATATATCGTACGCCTGTGAAAAAGGCGCAAAGGGCACCACGGCCCTTGCCAGGATGATGCCGAACGTAGGTGGACCAAAAGACTGTACCAGATTGCTGATAGTTGGTGTCGGGCGGTACATATTCTTGTACGCGTCACCTGTGTATGCGGAGGCTTTGGACAACATACAGAACTGGAGGAAAATAAATTCTGCCTATCATCTGATTGCGCTCAGGGTATGCAACGCATTTCAAACTAGTTCGGATGAAGCGGTGTTTGTAATCGTGAAGATGGTGCCAATTGGCCTGTTAGCGAGAGAGATGCGATGCCTCTATGGAGGGAAGCAAGCGGGTCCATCGGGAACGGAAGCAGATCCCCAGCGATCGGCAAAAGAGGAGTCGCATAGACTCTGACAACGATAGTGTTACGAGTCGTCGAAGGGTCGGTGGGCACACAAGCTTATTCCTGATATTAGAAAATGCCTTGACCGACGACACGGGGAGGTGATCTATCACCTCACGCAATTTCTCACGGACACGGTGATTGCTACCGAATGTATCTGTATCGTCTCGGTGTGGATGATTCCCCGAACTGTTGCAGATGTCCAGTTCCCAGAGGACTCGGAGCATGTTCTGTTTGAGTGCTCGAGATTCCGAGACAAAAGAAGAAGCCTGAACGTGGCCCTGGGAGTCGGCGTAAGCCCCCAAAACTCAATCCGGGAAATGCTCAGTTCGGACACAAACTGGAATTCGGTCATCCACACAATTGTGCGGATACAAACCCAACTCCTGAGAGAAGCACACGCAAGAAGAACGCAAAAAAACGGAGAGGCTGCACCCTAAAGACAGAAGGGATCCGCTGAAGGAAGCAAAGAAGCGAAAGACTGCAGAGTTGGAAGCATGACGGCCTACGGAAGGCAAGCCCGCCCCGCGAAGTAATGCCTAAATGGTGGTCCCGTGGGGCAAAGGAGGGAGATGGGGGTGCTTTTTTAGTGTTTGCAAATCCCACACTACATCCATTCCAGCTTTGACGTTTACACGGAAGAGCTGGAATGGATGTGTCTTTCTAAGATTTTTTAATACCTCCGCAGCAGCAGCTGTAAATAAGGGAGCTTTATCAAAAACTGTGGGACTGCCGACGCAATGCACGCTGGAGGAGCACCGCAGAAAATATCGCCACCCTCTATTGCATTGCTAGATTTCTATAAGTCATTTGAGCGTATGTTACGTAGAGCATCATTTAGGATACGTTACGGCCACATCTAGTGCCAAAGGAACTCGTGCGTTGAATCTGAATAAAGCAACGTTTTTGACGGTAACGAGTAACCGAGAACTCAGCGACTTAAGTATCTCGGATCAGTGCTATCAATCAAACTTAAACTGTGCCATGAAATCACACAAGGCGTTTTACGTCTGGCATTTTTTGAAATTGTCTCAACTCCAAAATCTCCCGACATGAGCCACAATGGTTCTGAGTGCTGGTTGACTTGCAAATGTAATGAGCAGCACCTCCCGGTATTTTAGACGTTGCAATGCTGCCAAAGTCAAAACATTTGTAGCATCGGTTGAAGAAAAAATCTGAGAGGGGCGTCTCCGGTTGAGATTTCCGCTGTCACTAGCTATAATTGGCCTAAAGATTTAAATCAATGGGAAACGACTAAAAGGCTGATCGTAAAATAATGCTCGATACACAAGACTTCATTTGAACCAAATCTATGATCGAATAATATGACAAATTCCATCGAGAACCTCCATTGAACGAGACAAGGTAGAAATTTTCCGGCATTTCGCTCGTTTTCTACCCCCTAGTTTTCGAAGTAAAGTTTTTCTTAAAACCGGGCTTGCGCTTCCGATAAAGATGTCGGAAAGTAGCCGGTAACAAAGTTAAGGAAACTGTTCTGCCTCTTTTCTACATTATTTGGTCATTTTAAAACCTATCAGATTTAAGACCCCACATTGGGCGCCATTTAATGCAATGACGTGCCGAATTAGCGATGGCCGAAAAACCAACCGAGGTGGTCGGAGTTAAGCAAAAGGGTAGAACTGTCAAGCACGTTGCTACCAATCAGGCCTAACTGGCGACCCTAAGGTTGTTAGGCTTCATTATTTACTGGTGAATCCTCACGGTCCAGACCAATATTTCTGTTCTATGGCCATTTAAAGGACTTTTTGGAAGCTGGCGATTTAAAGCGAAGTCTTGACTATCGAAAACGTATTGTGATTAGTTTCTGGAATGTGCACGCGCTCCTTGACAATTGTAGGGAATACTCGTTTTCTCCAACTCAAGTGGGAATTCCAATGATATAAGCTGGACATTCAGGGCCCGAGCGAAGTAAGATGGTGTGACTCTGAAGAGTACTTCTCTCCCTCTTGCTACATATATGGCACTGCGCTCACGTACTCTGGAAAGCCGAGTGAAGGCAGACGCGAATTCGGTGTCGGATTGTCTCCCACAGTTTTGCGGCGCAAAGTGAGAGCAGATTCCTGATAGACTCCTTACATCAAGATTCCAATACGATGGTCAAAAGACCATTCTGAGTAGCCGGAGACGACCACAAGGGGAGAGCTATCCCAAAAACCTAAAAATAGCGAAATTGACCGTGAAGGTCCGTCTGCAAAACGTTGAAGCTCCATTGAAGTACTCCGTTGAAACGTGCTTGCACACCTCTGTGCCAGCCAGGCTCGGAAATATAAGAGTCCTTTGAGCGCTTCGATCCCTCACGTGTCATTGCAGGAAAATTCCCGTGTCCTTTCCGGTGCGTGGGTCCGCACCCGATCCTTAACAATACTCAAACACGGAGATGTGCCTACACCTATAAAAATGAATAACACGCGAGCTAAACCTGGAACTGGAATACAAAAAAAAAGATGGCTCGAGAGCACGTGGAGCCGTAAAACTGCGGACCCGAGTGCCGCGATCGGAAAGGAGGATCTACGATGGATCATATCCTGAACCGATGTTTCCCCTGCCTCAGATGTTTTGTGGGGCGCGGCATCTGAGTTTCCTCTGCCTAGACATCCTCAGGTCCGTACTGGAAAACCAGAAAATGGAAGCTTTAGGCACCGGTGGACAGAATTGATCGGCGGATTCGTAGTAAAGCAAGCAAGTCCTGAGATGGGCTTTGGTAAAAGGAGGAGATGAAGGAGGGATGGGAGGGATGAAGGTTGAAGGGGAATTACTGTCCGAGAAGAGAGCCAACCCTGACACGTAGTACCTCTGCTTGCGTAACGAGGCATTGGGCTTTGCAAGAGATCAGTGGGTTAGGGTGGACAGCCACTTCTTCCGTCTGACGTGGGACAGTTTGATTATATGCGGAATTATGTGGCAAACCCCGGAGAGGTCGTACAGGAGAGAATTTTTGTGAAATTTTAGGTTTGGCCTTCTATATTTGGCCATGGATGAGTATCGTCCTTTCGAAGCAAGGAGGACTTCTGCTACGTTAGGTGACATGGTAGCCCACGCTGGGAAACTATAGGTCAGGATTGGATGAATAAGAGTTTTGTATAAAAGGATTTTGGTGGTAGGGAACAGACCCGGAATGAGCGGAGATTTCTTAAGGTAGCTGTGCCTTAGAAGCATTGGTAATAGCAGGTCTGACCTGAGGGTTGGATTTAAGTTTGTTGTTAAGAGAGAGAATGTGTGGTTTCGGCTTGAGTGTCTGGTTGGCAATGCGTAAATGCACGTTTTAACTTTCCAGTACTGCGCGCCAGTGGCCCTTCCAGCTAGGGTTTTTTAAGCAAATAACCTCAGACTTAAGGGAATTAACGATGAGGGCCCACCGGTTGAAATAAGCGATGACCCTATTGGTTAGGAGTTTGAGAGAGAGAGAGAGGCTAGTGAGGGCCTGAAACCGCTCGCATGTAGGATGGTGTCATCAGCGAAGAGGATCCCTCCTGATGAGGGAGGGCCATTGTCGTTGGGGGAAAAGGCCGGGTGAGGGGCTGCCTGAGTTGCCGTTGCCGGGGGGGAAGGGGGGGGATAAGTTTACGGGCGGGATGGGAATATAGTGGCGGAAGATGTTAAAAAGTTTGGGGCCTAGAATAGATCCCTGAGGGACTCCTGAGTTTATCGGCAAGTCGATGGTGTGAAGTCTATCGAAGCGCATGTGGCAAGTTCTGTTGGAGATGAAGTCTCCGAGGATTCTGAATAAGGGGCAATTGGACTGAATTAATTTGTAGAGCCAGGCCTTTTTCCAAACTGAATCAAATGCCTTTTCGAGGTCTAATGTGCAGGCAACGGTGCAATGTCTATTTTCCAGGTGATTGAAGATATGTTCTTGTAGATACAGGATTACCTGCTCGGTGGATCTGAGGTTTTCGAAGCCAAATTGATTAAGTGGAATGATAGGGGAGTAGTGTCTATTGAGGTGACTTAGTAAGATACGTTCGAAGATTTTTCCAACATTGGAAGGAAGAGAGATGGGCCTCATATCTTTGAGATCGCCAGAGCGCCCCTTGTTAGGGATAGGTATAAGGAGGGCTGATTTCCATAAAACCCGGAAATGTTCGTTGTTTAGGCAGTTGTTGAAGAGGATGGCGAGACGTTCAATGATGGTAGGCGCACAATTCCACAGGACAAAGTTAGAGATGCCGCCGGGGCCCGAAGATTTTTTATTGTTGCAACGGGAGATTGTAAGTTTGACTTCTTTTAGGGAGGTAAAGAAAGAGGCGAACGGGTCTGTTCTGACTATATCAGCCGGACAGGTGGGGTAAAAGGGGCAAAGGTAAGACCCTTCCAATAATAATAATCGTTGGATATTGGATCAGAGCCTTGAAGTGTGTTAGAACACTTCATTCAAGGCCATAACAGTACGCTACAGTACACTGTAGGAGGCAATGTGGTCAGCATTGCGCTCGCCCGAGATTATTACCTTAATTTGACTCAGGTACTCATTCGCAGCTGAGTCGACTGGTATCTGACGTCAAATCATGATACAAATCCCACTGCCGCCAGTAAAATTTGAACCGCGACCTTCCGTACGACACTCTGTACTCTAACCACCCAGCTATCTAGACCCTTCCAAGCTCAATCTTTTATCGGTGATAGTAGCGGCGAATTGGCTCTGAATAAGTGGCTGAAGTAGTCTACGCAAGCGGATATTTTTTTCCTCAGGGGAGTGACACTGGAGGTTACCTATTTTTATCGGGTAGTAGTTGACGTTAGAAGATTAGAAGATTTTATTCTTCCATCCAATCGATTATTGAGAAAACTTGTGGGCCAGGTTTAAGGAATTTGAGGAGTTTCTTGTAAGATGAATTCAGTTCGGATCGAATATCTCCATTGATTTTGTTGGACTGGTCTTAGATGATCTCGGAGAAGAGACGGTGTTCAGCGTTGCACCTGTTTTGTAACCGGTGAAATAATCGTTTTCTGCGCTGCAGTTGTCTGTTTCTATCACAGACTAAGGGCAGGGTTGAGGGGAAAAGGCACCCATATTTGTAGTAACCAGGTTCTTTAAATGGAGCGTGGTTGTTAATTATAGCTTCGAAGGCAGAGTTGGCTTTCAGATATATGTATCTTCCTCGTTGGAAATCGTCCCAGTTTGACAGATTAAAGGATCTGCATTTATGCGTGTGGTGGAGTGAAGGGGGAATTTGCTGTATATGCAGAGAACTGAGGGCATGATGGTCAGAGTGGGCTGCCGAAGAGGAGCAGCTAGTGACACATCCTGACAGATTGGACGAGATTAGAAAGCCGTCTAGGAAAGACAATCCACGAGGAAAAGATAGCACTCCAGCGTTAATGATGTCCGCGCTAAGGAATAGGCCTGAATGAAACCAATCAAAGAGCACTTTGCCGTTTTCGTTGTTAATTGAATCGCCCCAATATACGTGCCTCGCAATGAGCTCACCGCCCAGGACGAAGACGTCGAAACTGGCAGCGATTTCCCAGGGTCCGGCCAGAATGGGAGTGAAGTGACGACCTTTGCCGCACGGGATGTAGAGAGAGCCGATTAGGAATCGGAGGGCATCTCCACCCCTAGCAGAGAGTCTGACTACTGCTAACAGGCAGTTTGAAGCCAGCGCAGACTATGGGATTCTATAAGTCCCGCTTCGTTCCGGAAAGTAATGTAACCGGGGGCATATAGTTTTACGTTAGGGGCTTCCGCCAGTCTGCTTTCGTTTAGGAGAGCGAGGTTACGATCGGAAACCTCGAGGAGCTTGTGGAGAGCGAAACGTTTGTCGTTAGAAATGAACGAATTAGTGTTGAGTGTAAGCACCATCATTTTGGTTATCTACCACTTTGAAGAGGAATTGTAAGTACACTTCGGGTTTATCTTCAGGGGGACACGAAAATAGTTGTGATAGAAGTCAGAGATTGTGTTCCACAGAGAGAAGAATGACATATTGAATAGGGACCTGGCTTCCATGAAGAAGCCCCTGGGAATGGAAGAATGTGGGGGCGATAAAGAGCTAAAGGTTTCGGGTCTTGGTCGACCCCTAGCCACTGTGGCGAAAGACGGTGTCAGTGGAGGAGGGGCAGTGCAGTTGGCATGAGGCAGAGGGCTAGGCTGAGAGACACGAACAGATGAGAGTCTGTCAAGGGTGGGGAAGAACGGAGCAGATCAAGAGTGCGGGATGCTTTTGGCTCTCTATTTGCGCTGGATAGATTCCAGCCTACGGGGGCACTTAGAGAAGTTTGCAAGCTGACCCAGTTGGTCACAGTTTGCACATTTGAGGGTTACCGCCGACTCCTCTTCCGTATGCTGTTAGGATATTATTAGCACCTTCTCCAGTGCAAGGAGGGCGACCCCCGGGCTGTTGCGCCGGCTCATCCCCCCGCCGGATCGACTTGCCCCTAACACATGGCCAGCAGACAAGCAGACCCCTGACATGGTGTGTAAGCGTGGTAGATATGCTGCTCCGTTTTGGAGATATTGGCCAGGCCCACATCAGCTGGGGTGGCCAGTCATTTTAGGCTGGTGATCTAGTCATTTTAGGCTTTACATTTGCGGCAGAGAAGATGTATTGTTCCAAATAGAAGATTTTGATGGTCCAAAACGAATATTGAATGCAATTTTTTAAAGGATTAATTTTCCGTAGTTCAATTGGACAAACATATACGTAAAAAGCTACCAGGATAAAGATAAAAACTGAGACATAAAGATGACTAGAAAAAGTGATTCTAGTACTCACGGCTAATCTAAACAGAACCGGAACCAGCTCAGTTCTGTTTCATAAAACCGAATCTACCTTTACTGACCATCGAGCGAACAACAAGGATACGTTACCATGAGAATCACATCAATTTCATACATTCGACCCTCATAAACGAGTCCTTCCAAAAGTCATCTGAATTTCATGTTTCAATGAACCAGGAAAAGCAATTTTCAGAAGAAAATCTAATGACCAAAAAGACAACTCTGCAACTAGGATATGCTGTGCTGGTGAAAAACATTTAGGTTGCACTAAATGACTGACAGACAAGGAAGCAGTGAAATCTAGTTTGCATAAATTTCGGTTGTAAAACATCTCCAACCACGAAAATATATATATATCCTGACGAGTTTTTTCCACACGCCCTCATAATGGGTGAATAATCAAATTGTTGGGAACGTAGATGCAAGAATAATAACTTGCGTTCGTAAAAGGATGACTATGAATTTTATGCATTTCTCTTAGGGAAAATTTAGATTGAGGTTGGCGTTCTCATTATCACGGAAAATAGATTTATGAGAGTGTTCAACGCAATTTTCGAGATGATTATGTTTTATTTTTAAATAGCGTCTGGTTACTGGTCGGTGGCCACAAGTGCAAAGCTGGACGATGCATCTCTTCAAAACGAAATCTAGGTTGCCTTTAAAAAGGACAAAAGACTTTATATGTATGTTTACGAGCCCAGAATCTGGTCAAGCTTCATAGAGAACCATAAACTCCAATGCGAGGCTTCTATGACCATTTTCCTATGTTTTCATCATAAATTTTCTTATATTCGCTCGTCTGGGATCATATATCCTTTTGATGGTTACTTTATTTAATTTATGCTGCTCCAATTTTTCGACAAACCAAATAATAATTTCCTATTCATAGCTCCACTCCTGCTAAAAGTAGGCCCAACAAAACTATTTCTTCGGCATAAGTAGCTGTATCTGCGCCGGTTGTACGTTATATTGTATCAACAAAGCTTGCGAACATAAAGGACATAACCATTGTCCTGTCGACTTAAATCCGTAATCTCACTCCATTCATCTTTGCGTCATATTCAAATCATATCCCGAATGGAGAAAAGGAAAATAAATTGATGGAAGGGGCTAGTTTTGGTATGAAAGTGAGGCAGCATATAAATATCTGTCGACGAAACAGGACGATTTGTCATTATAACTTCCGCTTGTGGTACTCAGTAAGCACGTGATATGGATGTAGGTCTGTATTGATTACTCAGGCGAATGCGGCAAGAGAGCAGTAGGAATAAAAGTAGGCACTTCAAAATGTGAGCACAATGCAAGGATATATACTTAAGAAAAATCGATTTATGGCAGTCCAACGAAACAATTGCAACCCAAACTTCGAGAGCTCGAATATTACATTAATCCCACCCGGCACTAATTATGCATGTTGCCCTTAAGTACCCAATATTATTCTAAAATTCTGGATGCCTCCGTACAGAACTTCCTTATGAGCTTGGTATATGATCATGGCAATGAGATAAAAGAGCCCCCTATGGTCAAAAGTTAGTGGCCGCTCCGAGGAGCCCAATTAGCGCTGTGGTGCACCGTTTTGATGCCACAAACTCCACAAAGACCATGACTGCTGTTATGAGAGTAGGAAGGCAGAGTCCAGCCGGCTCGGATCTTCAGAGCGGGCCCGTAGCTTTGATGAAGGAAACCAGCTCTCCCACCCTCCAGCTAGAAATCAGTCTGAGGTTCCCAAAGAATGGTTTACCCAGTGTCCGTAGCCTACTCTACTAGAGCTGGGGTAATCGCAGAGAAAGTGCATGAGGGTTTCCCCTTATCTCCGTAGCTTTTTTTTTTGTGCGTACACGGAGGTGGAAAATCTTAGAAAGACACGTCCACCGCAGCTCCACCGCCCGAACGGCGGAACAACAACGGGCGCGTGTGGGATTCACACCCACTAAAAACCACCCCCGGTCTCTCCAGCCCCAGCCCCAGCCCCGTGGGACCACCATTGAGGTATTACTTCGCGGGGTAGGTTTGCTCTTAGGCACTCATCCTTCTCCTATTTGCACCTTTCCTCCTTCTTTGTTCTTTCAGCAACTCCTCCTGCATTAGGATGATTGCGGAGCTAACCGCAAGCCACTTCTCCTCGGACTCCAGCATCTCAGTAACCAAGCTCTCCGGGGTCCCGCTCCTGCCCAGCACCTGGTTTAAGCTCCTTCTCTCCATCGCAAATCGTGGGCAGTGAAACATCACATGCTCTGGATCCTCCGGTATGCCATCGCATCTGGGACAGTTCGGAAAATCATCCAACCCAAAGCGGTGCAGATACTGCCTGTAGCAACCACCGTGTCCCGTGAGGAACTGGGTAATGTGGTAGTTGGTATCCCCATGTTTTCGCTCAAGCCACACCCTAATGTTGGGAATGAGCCTGTGCGTCCACCGACCTTTCGCAGACTCGTCCCATCTGCGTTGCCAGAGATCAAGCGACTCTGACCTTGCCGCATTTCTACGTTGTGCATGCCCCTCCATATGTCTTGCATTGTACAGGACACTCATTTCTTTGGCCAGAATGTCAACCGGGATCATGCCTGCCACCACCAATACTGCCTCATCTGATGTGGTTCTAAAAGCACTGCAAACCCTCAAAGCCATCCGCCGGTAAACCGAGTTCACCTGCTTCCGTCTCTGAGAGTTTGCAAACGCCTCTGCCCACACAGGCGACGAGTAGAGCAGGATGGAGCGCACCACTCCGGCTAGCACCAACCTCCGGCAATGTTTCGGTCCACCAATATTTGGCAACATTTTTGCAAGTGCCGTGGTGGCACTGGCTGCCTTTTGGCATACATACTCTAGGTACTCCCTGAAACTCAATTTGGTATCAATTATTACCCCCAGGTATTTGATAGCCGGCTTTGATACGACCGTATGTCCACCGACCTCCACTTTTACAGTATTATTTTTCCTGCGTTTCGTTATCAAGACCGCTTCCGTTTTCGCATCCGCCAAGGTCAGCCCGGCCTTTTCTAGCCAGGACTTTACCGCTCTCACTGTTTCCGTTGCGTAAACCTCCACATCTTCTGGGTGTTTTGCTGCAACAACCACAGCTAGGTCATCAGCAAAGCCGACAATCGTAGTCCCCTCTGGGACGGGAAGAGCAAGCACCCCATTATACATGATATTCCACAACAGGGGACCAAGTACCGATCCCTGTGGTACCCCGGCTGTGACAATGTACTCTTTGGGGCCCTCATCCGTCCCGTACCAGAGAGTCCCCTCTGAGAGGTAGTTTTCCACCAAATTCGCTAAGTATCCGGGGACACCTATGTCAGCCAACGCCCGTTTAATTCTATTCCAGTTGGCCGAGTTGAATGCGTTTTTGACATCCAACGCCACCACGGCACAGCAGCCGCCAGAAATCAATGCACCTTTTGCCAGGTTTACCACCATGCCAATTGCGTCCACCGTAGAGTGGGTGCGTCGGAAACCAAACTGGCGTTCCGACAAACCACTGCTGGCTTCGACGATGGGCAGGAGTCTGTTGTAGATGACTCTCTCCATCATCTTCCCCATTGTATCCAACAGGCAGATAGGACGATACGACGCTGGGTTTCCAGGTTGCTTGCCAGGCTTCGGAAGCAACACCAACTTTTGCTTTTTCCACTGGGCAGGGAATATTCCTTCTTTTAGGCACGCATCGAAGGTGTTGGCGAAAAGTTCGGGCCTAGTCTTCACTGCCAGTTTCAAAGCTCGGTTGGGGATGCCATCCAAACCTGGGGCCTTGTTGTCACCGAACCTACCACATATTTCCCGCAGCTCCTCCACAGTTACAGGCGGTATTATACCATCATTTAGCTGGACAAAAATTTGCCTTCCCCTATTTTCGTGGTGAGGGAACAGAGTGGTGACAATCTGTTTCAGGAGGCGCGGACAGGTCACCTGGGGTGATTTCCGCAATCGTTTCATCATCACTCTGTAAGCCTCGCCCCAAGGGTTTATGTCGGCATGGTCGCACAGCTGTTTGAAGCAGTTCTTTTTGCTCCTCCGAATGGCTTCCTTTAGGCGGCCACGCAATTGCTTGTGTGCCTCCTCTCGACCGTCGCCACCGGTTTTTCCCCTGAGCCTGTGGCAACGCCTCCTTGCCCGAAAACATGCGGCTCGCAAACTTGCGATTTCGTTGTTCCACCAGTAGTTGGGTTGCCTACTGCGGAGCAATCGCCTTCTGGGCATAGTAGCATCGCATGCTTCCGTCACCCATCGAGTGATCGAACGCTTTCACTGTCCAGCCAAGCATACCACCCGGCATTCTGCGAAAACTCTTTTTCGAGCTCAATCCGCCCTTGATCTCTATGCAGATTGCCTGGTGGTCGCTGTGAGTATAGTCCTCACTGACATGCCAAGCGATTCTACTGGCTAAAGTGGCACTAACGTATGTCAGGTCCACTATAGACCCCAGGCCCCTTCCCCGGAAAGTGTACGAAGACCCAACATTCGCCAGTACCACGTCCAGCTCCGCGAATGCTTCGAGGAGAACACGTCCCCTCACATTAGTTATCCGGCTGCCCCATTCAAGAGCCCACGCATTGAAATCGCCTCCTATTATGATCGGCCAACGTCCTCTTGCATCCAAAACAAGAGCAGCAAGCATCCGCTCATACTCGACGAGTGTAGCGCTGGGTGGAGCATAGCAGCTGTAGATGTGGATGCCCTTCACCTTCGCTCTGATGAAGCCCTCCTCCGGGTGCTCCATTATTTCCTGGAAGGCTTATTCTCCACAAGTCCACAGCGCTGCTTGGCCCGTTTGGTCTTTGACCCAAACGCTACCACCGCGGTTTCGGTATGGTTCACTTAGTATGGCCACATCGACGTTTTTCTCGCGGATGGTTTGCGCGAGTAGATCCTGCGCCGCCTCGCAGTGGTTGAGGTTGATTTGTATTAACCTCATCTGCGATTTGTGCTAAGGGCTCTCCTGTATTCCGGGCACCTGCTGCTGCCTGCAATGTGCCGATGGTCCACACCCTCCTTTCCTTTGCACAGTAGACAATTTGGGTCAGCTCCGCAGTCCTTGCTGATGTGGCCTTCCACTCCGCATCTCCTGCATTGCTTTGACCTATCATTTGGGTTAGTGCATGACTTCGCAATGTGACCAAAGCCAAGGCATCTAAAGCACCGTTCCCTAAGGCGACACATAACCCAGCCTATTCTCACTCTCCCTGCTGCTAACAGTTTGAGTGCGTTCTCCACTGGTAGGCTGATGATGGCGGTTTGTGTTCCCCCATAGGCTTTCCTTAGCGTTTTCACCGCTGACTCTTGTAGTCCGGCAAGATCGAACTGTTTCTCCAACGCTTCGCGGACCTCCTCCTTCGTCGTGATTTCATCTATATCTTTGCAGATTATAGTGATCTCCGGCCTGCTAGCTCTTATGTCGGCTTCCTGTCCTAAAGTCTTCCCGATTTGGCTCAAGAATTTGTCCGCGGTTACATCCTTGGATTTCTTAAGTTTCAACATAAGATCTCCCGTCTAATGCGGCTGACGTTGTCTCCCAAATTGGTGAGTTCGCGGTCTACCTTCACTTTCCTGAGAATGTCGGCGTATGACCCTTCGCCCCGTTTGGAAATGAAAATCACCTCCGGTTTAATCTTCCTCTGATAACTTTTTTTCCGCGGTTCTACCTTCCTCCAAGCTTCCGCATCCGGCTTTGAAGGTTCGATCCCTTTTCTCGAGGTAGCCACTGCAGTATTTTCCCTGGTAGCTTCAGACGTACTTTTCATGAACTCCGCCTTTTTGGGAGTTGAGTCCTTTTTTCTTTTTGGGGTTTGCTGGCCTGTTGAGTCATTCAGCTTGTCGCGCAGCCTCTTCCCCGGTTTCTCCCCTTTTGTGTTTTGAACCGGCGTTACTTGAGTTGCATGGTTCACTTTTCCAATCGGCGACTTCCCTACTCGTTCATCCTGGGCCTTGCCGTACGTCAAACGGATGCCTCTTATCATGGACCTTATATTTTGGTGGATGTTCCTGCGCTCCTTTATAAACTCACACAGCTCCATGATCTTCCTACCGAGGGCAGTAAAGGCAGCTCCAGACTGATCATTGCCCAAAACATCGCTCGGGTGAATCGGCGTCAGCGATTCTTCCTCATCGAAGACTCCCGCTATACGCTTCCCACTGGAGGTAGCGATCGTGGGGGCTTGTGCCCGTGTGGGAGGGGATCTGCGAAAAATCGAGCTCCTTCTGAACGGATCCATCACTGGAGCCAGTTCAAGTTCCTCCCGTACGCTTGTAACATTAGATGCCACAGTAGCCAAGGTTCCCACTACTGAGGCACTGCGGTCGTTGTATATCGACGGCCGGGAGCCCGCTTGCTCACTCCCAAAAACCGCCGGCACTGGGTTTCCGAAGCCCTGCACCGTAACTTCATTCTTCTTCTGCTCCTCCATGTTTGGTTTTATTTCTGGGTATCCTTCCCATAGCCAATTTTTATCCACGGGTGGGCGTTTACTTCCCACCTACCCGGCCTGCGCATAAACATGCCCATACACGCAAATCTCCGGATGCGTGCATGTGCATGGCCATGACACATTCGCCGAGCATTCCCTTATCCGCACGAAGGGACACGCCTGATGGGAGATTTGGCAACTCCACTCTACTAGAGCTGGGGCAATCGCAGAGAAAGTGCATGAGGGTTTTCCTCTATCTCCGTAGCTGCAATGTGAATTGTAGGGTATGCCGAGCCTGGCGGTATGGTCCCCTATGGACCAGTGCCCATGCAGACTGCCATAATCTTGAATGCATGCGTCTGGCATAGGAGCTCTCGTGATCGGGCTGTGTTATAAGCGGGACAAATCCTCCTTGACTTGGTACAGCTGGTAAGCCTTCGTCATCTAAGGCCCGCGGCTGCTAAATTGTGCGAGCAAACTCCGCCCTTGATAGCCACCAACGAGACACCGACTGTATCTACTGAAGAGCTGCCAAGAGGAGAGCCCCGCCTGGCCAATCCATCAATCCGCTCATTCCCCTCTATGTTTGTATGCCCGGGAATCCAAAGGAGAGTGACCTTGAGCGTGCTGCCCCGACTGTTCAGCGCGTTTTTGCACTGTCCCACCAGCCTGCAGGATGTCATCGCTGAATACAAGGCCTCGGTCAGAATGGCTATGTTACACTTGAGGCTCATATCACGCTTCAGCCATCGACAGACTTCCAGTATCGCCAGTACTCCCGCTTGGAATACACTGGCGAAAGTTGGGAGACCATACGACCTGAATACACTGTGTGTATTCGAAAAAACCCTCGCACCGACACCACAGACCATCTTTGATCCATCGGTAAAGAATACTGTGTTATAACCTTGCAACACGCCGCCGGTCTTCCACTTTGCCCTGGGAAGAAAGTCCACAGTAAAGTTTCTCGTGAAGTTCAGCTTCCCTATGGCATAGTCACAAGAGAATCCCCAGATTTTACGAGGTACTTCGTCTAGGATGTTACTGTGGCCATAGGACTTTGCTGCCCAGCATCTGGACTCACGTAGTCTGACGGTACTGCACGCTACAACATATTTAATGTGGAGGTCTATGGGGAGGAGATGCAGGAGTGCATTGAGAGCATCTACCGGGCAGGACTGCAGAGCCTCAGTAGTATCTGCTCACGCGGTTCTTTAAATCACATTAAGCTTCATCTTATTGTATTTTTTACTCAAAGCCTGCCACCATACAATAGAGCCGTACGTTAGGATTGGACGCACCACAGCGGTGTACATTCAGAAAACTATCCTCAGTCAGCGACCCTATTTCTTGGCAAAGGTTCTCTTGCAGGCATAGAAGAATATACAAGGGACCCGTTAAAAGTCGCTAACGATACAGGCCTCCTTAACCTTCAGTTCTGTTTTGATTCCACGATTACACTCACATACTTTACATTGGAGGAAAAAACCAATTTTTGTTCATTCAACCGTGCTAGGTGGAATTCAGGTATCCTTATCTTGGTGATGAATACCATCAGTTCCGTTTTGGTTAGATTTATACCGAGTCCGCATCTTTCGGCCCACAGGCACACCATTCGCAACGCTCCTTCCATGATGTCGCTCATGATGCACGGATACATCCCTGACACTAATATCACCAAGCCGCCGGCATACGCCACTACCTTTACCTCACTGCTATCCAATATTCGTAAAATTTCGTCCATTACTATTAACCAGAGCACGGCAGAGATGGCACCACCCTGAGGTATACCTCTGTTTAAAGCTCTGGTCAAGTGGTTCTCTCCCAGATCCGACTGGATTATCCTGGTACTTAGCAAGGATATAATCCAATGCGTAAGATAGCCCTCTAATCCAAGACTGGTCAAAGCTTCCTTGATGGGATTGGTACTAACGTTGTTGAATGCTCCCGCTAGATCCAAGAAGGCAACTAAGGTATACCTCTTGTATTGCAGTTACCACTCAATCGTCCCAATTATTTCGTGGAGAGCGGTTTCTGTGGATGTTCCTTTGAGCTATGCATGCTGGGACTTAGAGAATGGCGTTTTCTCCATAATCGCCCCTAAGTAGATGTCCTGAACGTGCTCTAGGGTCTTCAGCACGAAACAGGTGAGACTGACTAGTCGAAAGTCCTTCACGAACTCATAGCAGTGCCTGCCCGCTCTCGGTATGAAAACCACTCGTGCGCGTCTCCAGGACAGTGATACGTATCCTAAATAGATGCAGCTCCGGTAAATCTCAACAAGCCATGGCACAAACCTTTTCTGCTGTTTCTGTAGCATGACTGGCATTATGCCATCTGAGCCCGGAGATTTATATGCGGAGAAGAGAGGAGGAGATATACATAGCCCAGCCGATCTTATCCTCGGTAATTACCGATTTGATAGTTTCGCACAGATGAGGTGGTCACAAACCCTCCAAGTAAGGCCCTGGCTCACACTGACTGCGTCTGAACCAGCAGCTCCAAGGTTTCACCAGAAAATTCCACCCAGGAACTTTCCGACATTTAAAGAAAGGATGGCCTCTTATGTTCCTTGGACAGAATCTTGCTGAGTTTCGCGGATTTGCTAGTGCTTTAGATGTTCTGACAATACTACAACCAAGACCGCCTCTTAGCGGTCTTGATAGCCGACTTGTACTTCTTCAGGCAGTCCTTGTATGGCTGCCAATATTTATGCGTCTAGCAGATGTTGAAAATTTCCCTGATCAACTCCTGGGACTGGAGAGATCTTCATTCCACCACGGTGGCAGTGTCTTCTTGCTGTGCTTAATAGGGCACGAGAGTTTCAAGGCGGTATCAAATGCCTTTTCCAGAGCCCCGATGCGGGTGACATTTTTTGGATGAAGCTTTGGAGTGCTTAAATGGACTGAGTTCACTGTGGTAGTGTAGTCACGCGGTATTTCTAGCGAATTAATTATTTAAAATAATTAATTCACACGCATAAATGTCCTAAGTTCAATTCAAAAGTATATCGAAACTGTTCATAGTGGACAACCCACTAAAATCAACCCTTCCCCCTGCTCCGTTGACGTGTCTACTTCCACCTATACCAACACGATTAAATCACTTTTCAGTCATGCTAGTCGAGCTCCATCCAATTTTCTTCCAACCTCAACATCTCCTCCATTCCACCACGGTGGCAGTGTCTTCTTGCTGTACTTAATAGGGCACGAGACTTTCAAGGCGTTATCAAATGCCTTTTCCAGAGCCCCGACCTTTGACTCCATTTACCAATTTGCGCACCGCAGAGCTTTTTCTTAATTGCTTGACCATCTTTTCTCCAGTGGATCTTCCTGGAGTCTCTGAAGGGTTTGGAGACCTCTGCAGTGAGATCTAGATTGAAAAGTATCCAACCATGATCTGAGAAGGATCTCTGGTCAGACACTCTCCAGCTCTCCACCTCCATGGTTCTTGTATGAGATATATATATGTCTTCCAGCTATTGATCCGACGACTGATAAATGCAATCGCCGAGAGCCGGTAGAACGTTTGTTCCCGAACCTTCTCCGGTATATCCAGTTCTGGAACGCGGAGAGTGAGCAAAGTTCCTGGCTTATTTGCTCTTCCCCCTACTTTGCTAGCGGAGGTGTTGAGGTTATTCTGGACTCCAAGTTGTTCCAAAACCTCACTTTCTAAACGATGGTAGTTCGGAAACACTTTTCAAGGGCAGTCGCGCACCCTCCTACACCTCGTTTAAGGAGAAGCAGTACTGTTTAAGCCACTCGTTCTTGCTTTCGTCGACACAATTTATCCAATATTTTACGGTATACACCTACCGACTCGAAGCGTAGTGTAATCCCTAGCTGGTCACACTGCTCTGTATCGTAACCGGATGTATTGGTGTCGTCATACAAGACCCATCTATCGTCTTAGCCTTGGCTGCAAATGAAGACTTACGCGTTGCCGGCCGAGTCTTCTTTGCAGCCATTTAAGCCGAAGAGATGTGGTCGCCAGAAGACCGCTGTCACTTTAGTTTGCCCTTAGCCGCAGATGGCCCAGACGGTCCTTTCCCTTTAACATTGGCACAACCCGGTGGTTATGTTTTGCCCTAAAGCTTTTTGTCCGGAGGCTGTTTGCTACCCGAAGATAGATCCTTATCCGTAGCCAAGACTTTAGCCCCAGCAGATGGCGTCCATTGGAGCCCGGGGTCAGGAATGCTGAGAGGTTCTTCATCGAGGGGGGATCGTTGGATCTTGTTTTTGTTTTTAAGTTTTTCGTTCCTTCATAGTTGGCTGCCATGGCCTTTGTTTTTCCAGGGAAAATAAGTCGATCTTGGCAGAGTCCCTTTTTGCCGAGACAAGGCTAGTTGAAACTGGGGGTCACCTGGTACCCAAAGCTCACCGTTCACGGCCATATCTTAACCCCTGTGACCATTCAGCCCTCGGCACGGTAGTCACACCTTGGTTTGGGGTTTTGATTGCCAATTAGATTCAGGTGTCACCTCTGGTTTCCCGAAGCATCCTTCGAACTGAGTCCCCTCCTCGACAAGATAGCTAATTGTCGAGGGAAGGTCATAAACTTAGTTCAGTTAGAGTCGATAGCGTGATTTGAAACTCTTTATGGGTCTAGTCAATCATAAGTGGGAAAGAAAGAGTCAACGAACATGGGATTTCTACTTAACCGAACAGAACTAAAGTAATGGTGTTTGCCTCCTCTCAAATGGAAGTCGTTCAGAGGAAATTTGGGAGATTAACGTAATGGAAACTTGAAAGGGAGCAGCAATAGTGCGAAGTAAAGGTATAGAAAGGAGTACCACGGAGGACTAATTTGAGGGCTTCATCAGCACCATCTACAAACAAAGATGACACTATTTTACTACTCTGTTAGACCAGCAGTGAACAGGAGGCATATACTTTATATTAAGGTGTCCAAATGCCATTAAGGAAGCTCTGGTTCTAAGTATGGTGCGATTTCCACTAACACATTTTACCCACAGAGTTCATCAACCTTACCACGGCGTCCTTCAGCTTCCATCTAATGCCTTTATAAAATTTGTATTTCAAAGCTAGACACCATTGACTTGTCCCCTTCCTGCAATAGAACAAAATTTTCGAAAACTTCAAAAACAACACTCAACAGGAAGCCTCAGTGGACACAAAATCTTGTGGCTTCATTAACATTCCCTCTGTGTACTTCGATGAAGAGCATCAAAAGCTCAAGCAGGAAATTAAATTCTATTACCATACTACAGTCCTTTCCAGCTTCTTCCCGTTCCCGTTTCCATCATAACACTCCAGCACCAGGACTAGGTCAGTTGAACCAGGCGAAGAAAGCACGTGAAAAAAAAGGCACATGTACAGAATTGGCGTCTAATACCTGAGAGTATTTTAACGAAAATTGTTTCCCACAGATACAAATTGGAAATGACAAGTGTCAAGATGGGTAGATATATTCTAAAGTACTCTCTTTCGTCCTTTTTTTCCCCGACTCCTTTCAATTTATTGATCTATCATAACGATGGGGACGTGTTTATTGGCGAAGTGGGAGATGCGAACTCAGCATTAAAATGAGCAGAAGAAGGAAGTCTGGAAATGCTTAAGAATTCCGTCTATTTGTTTTCCTGGATGTGGACTTACCCTTGTTTAAAGTGTCGAAATTAATCTAGTTACCAGCAAATGCGGGTGACATTTTTTGGAGGAAGCTTGGGGGTGCTTGAATGGACTGAGTTCTCTAAGTGTAATCTCGCGGTGTTTCTAACGAATAAATTATTTGAGATAATTAATTCACATACATAAAGGTTCTAACTCCAATTCAAAGGTGTATCTAAACCCTTCACAGTGGACAACCCACGAAAATCTCCCCTCACCCTACTCCGTTGATGCGTCTACTTCCATCTATACCAGCACGATTAAATCACTTTTCGGTCACGCTAGTCGAGATCCATCCAATTTCCTTCCGACCTCAGCATCTCCTCCATGAGATTTTGAGGTTTGATAACTATATTGAGGGCGTCCCTCACTACACGGGATCATTGTGTCCTTTTCCGAAGTTATCCCACCATTGCTACCACCTTCTGTACAGCTCCCTCCTAGTGGCTCTTTGGAAGTCTGCAGTCATCTAGGGCTGATCCGTTCTTCTTTTCTGGTAGAAGCAATGCGCTTTATTCACTAAAAGGGAAGGGAGTCATTCCCGCAATAACACAAACTGCCACAATTAATAGTGTCCCATTCGTGCTGCCAACCCTCAACGACCCCACGAGAACAGCCGGGGATCATAAACTCTCCGCCCTCCGATATTAGGCATCATCATTCCAAGAGATGAGCTATAATTTGCTGCATCTCTCAAGCATGATCCAAATGCCCCGTGAAGCTAAAATTGGCATCGATCCTTTCTTGGGATGTAGTAATAAGAGACGGACATCAACTCGTTATTCGCCAGGTCCAGTTTGGCCATTCGTAACCACATCCATTAAGTTCCATGTCTTCGAGGTACTTCGTAACTACCACTATCGCCATGGCATGCGAAGACCAAGCACTTCATACAACATAATATTTCACAGCAGGAACCCCAATATGGAGCCTTAGGGAACACAAGCTGTCACAACATTTTCTTTCGGCCGGTTATCTGCCTTGTATCAAAGAAATCCCTCCGAGAAGTAACCTTTGATAACCCGGATTAAGTTGCCAGTAACACCCAGCTTACCTAAAATGCCCTTAATCCAATCTCAGTTGACCAAATTAAAGGCATCTCCGACATCTAACATCACCACTACACGACACTTATCAATGGCCGACTCCTCCCGAGCCAGATCCATGACCTTTGCTATCGCTTCGATGGTAGAAGGGCTCGCGGAAACTCATACCGCCGCTCCGATAAACCACCGGCTAGCTCGACAAACGGGAGCAGCCTGGTCAACATCACCGCCTCCAACATTTTCCTTATGGTGACAGAAAGGACGATATAAAAAGGGAACCCTAGCTAATTTTTGAGTCATTGGTACCAGAATCGATCTCTGCCTCTTCCGTCGAGCGGAGAACTCTCCATTCACCATGCACGAGTCAAATATACTTATGTACCATGGGGGACTGATTTTAGTAGTCATTTTGAGGGCTTTGTTCGGATTCCCGTCCAATCCGGATGCCTTATAATCCCCGATTTGTACACAGATCTGTCGTAGTTCCTCCTCGGTAACCTGTTGAACCTTTGGCTTAAGTCCACTTTCTTTCTGTTGCGGGAAGAAAATTATAAGAGGGACTAAGACGGCTACGGTTTCGTACCAGGGCAGAAGCAACTCGTCAGACGCTGCCTCACCTCTACCCTGGGAGCAGCGCAATCAAAGCGGCTCACAGGTGTTGTATAATTCGCAAAATACAACACAGATGCGAATTATATCCAACGTAAATCCGCCCACATTTCAGACCAAAGCTTGGCGAAGCTAGACAATTATTGTTTAGGGATTGAGAAGTCCTAAATCCGCATCCACTTGATGTCGGACCGGACTAAATGGAGAGCAACTTACTCCCACTCTTTATGGTCAACGGACTCCTCTTTCTGGGTTTTACGCTCAAAGTTCAAAAATCAAAAAAGGGACTAAGACTGCTACGGTTTCATACCAGAGCAGAGGCTGATCAGATGTGGACTCCTTAATTGCTAAACAAAAAGAGACAAAAGAGAATTGTAATTATTTTCAACAGGAGTCGCGGGCACGTCACTAGGAGTATCTTTACCGACGAATCTTGTTCATGATAACCTTGTAGGCCCGCCTCATGGATTCGTATTTGCCTCAAGGCACAACAAGCTCAAGCCATTCCATTTACCTTCCCGTATGGGTTATTAAGGCTATTATCAGGATCTCTTTTGTATCTCCCGCACGCTTGCACAGGCTCCAGCAGTAATTTGGCTTCCTGCTCTGGGGGGAACGCCGTCGTGGCACTGTAGAAACACATACCTCAGCCACCTAAGACATAATTCACCTCATTTTTTCCACCGCCGTTCTATTCGGATTGTGACTTCCGTCTAGGCCGCCCGAAATATCCCTCATCACCTGACGACGAGACGGGGGTGGAAAGGAAGAGATTCCCCCGAGGCCGGACTTTCCTCCGGGGCCCGGAATAGAAATTTCAATGAAAAAAGGATAATAAGGGCCCACATAATTTTCGCTCCAGACCCATGTAATTTTCGCCCCAGGATAACTTGTTAAAGGTTCTACCAAGCGATGTTACTTGGCTTGCACAAACTGAAGGCATTTTCACTCGCAGGCGTCATCCTTATAAGAGCGTGAGCTGTGAAAAAATGTTGAACGAACCCTTTCTCTAACGCAGTTAACGTTTTTAATCAGTTGAGACCTAGAAACTCTAATAAGGATAATGGAATCTAAGCCAACCTGCTTTGTAGCTTGGCAAACACATTTTACAACTTTGACACTTCTCTTCACACCAACTTTCTATGCTTTCTGTTTAGTCTTTCGTGATGCGTAGGCATGCCTGATTAGAGGGGAGGGAAGGGTTGATTTCCCCCGACCCTATAAAATTTCTCAGAGGTCTGAAAAAGAGACTTTGAAACGATTAGGTTTGTTTAACAGACAGAGGGGTATGTATTCACTTTAGGTCCGGATTTTCCCTGTAGGGTCCTTATCATGCATATTGAAGGGTACTAATCGATTTGATCGAAGCAGAAGGCATGGCGATGTAAGCCACATTGTTAGCGAACACAACAAGACCAGGTGAACCAGACATTATTTGACAATTTGGTTCACATAAATCGATCTCACTTTCAAAATCATAAAATTGATTACCGGCTTGGCCGGCTTACGAACCTTTGAAACGCAACCAAAAATGCATTTGTGGTAAGATCCGTACAGAGCTCTAAATGCATCGCTTTAGTAGACATACAGACGAAAACCACTATGTAGACCTTCATAGATTTTGTGGTCCGTAAATTTGATGCCTTTATTTGAAATGGTCCGCACAGATCGGTCCCCACATTTTCAAAAACAGCGGATGACCTGATTCGCTCGGGAGGGAAATCTGCCATTTTCGGGATTATAGTGGCTCCTCGCATTCGAACGCACCTAACGCATCCTCTAATCCACTTCTTCACCCTCTGTTGCAACGCTGGAATGTAATATCTTTCTCGGATGATAGCCATTGTGAGTCCTGTTCCACAATGTTGGTGAAACTTATGAACATGTTGAATTATGAGGTCAGCTAGGTGACACTTCCCGAGAATTATAGGGTGTTTCTGCTCAAACGGGATGAGCGCCTGGTCTAACCTTCCTCCCACTCGGAGAACTCCAGATACCTGATCGACAAAAGGGTTTAGCGTGGACAGCCAATGGTTTTTCTCGATATTCAATCCCTTCTGAATTCTGAAAATTTGCCTCCCAAAGAGTAGTTTTTGTTGATACCTGACGATTGCCCACTCCGCTTGCTTCAACTCCTGAGCTGAGAACGTACCGGAAGTTCCCGATCTCCATCGACGGCATCTCGCGATTGTGTTTATCAATCGAGGTAAACTTGAGAATCGCTGAATGAAATCTGGATCAGGCGTAGGCTCGGAAGCAACTTCTGCTAGATGAGTCACTGTTTCAGCACCAGAACCGACGACCTCCGTGCGAAGGAGTTCTTCTTGCAAGAATTGCGGTCCATGGAACCACAACTTGTGAGCTACAAATTTCCGGGGACACATGCCCCTAGATGCACAATCTGCAGGGTTATGGCTTGACCTAACGTTGTGGATATCTGTGGGTGACAAATACTTATGTATCGCGGCTACTCGTCGCTTAACCAATTTGTTTCCGATATCCTTCCGACTCCGAATCCAGCAAAGAGCCACCTCAGAATCGGTATACGCCGTGAACTTTACTGGGCTAGTCCCTAGGTTTTTACGGACGTCGTTGAACAATTCCGTTAATAGTACTACACTTTCCAACTCGAGTTTAGGGATCGTGCATGCTTTGGAGCTTATACTCGATCTTGTCTTTAAAGGCGTGACGCGCCCTCGGGCTGCGATCAACCGCACGATGTAACCCGTCTCAATTTTGCGTCAGCTATAGATGACCGCGGCGTAACCATCACCGGATGCATCGCTGAAGCCTACTAGCTCCAGCTTTTCATCCTTCGAGGTGTGTCCACTCCAACGTGGAACCCGAATTTCATTCAGGTATTCTAAGGACGAGAACACATTTTCAAGTTGCCTTCGGGACGGTTCCTGAATAATGTCATCCCAGTCGTAACCTTCCTGCCATAGACGTTGAATTTCTATTCTCAGCTTCATTACAACTGGAAGCAGCCAACCAATAGGATCGAAAATAGAAGCGGCTATACTAAGCACTCTTCGTTTGGTATACCTAACATTTAAGGAATATAATTCGACCAACTAGAATCAAATGGTATATTCCGTTACAGCGGTCGATATACCCGCTTCTCGTTAGTTTTCTTGACAAAGACCCAGAGGAAACAGGCTCGATAGAGTTTCGGCCCGCCAACGCCAATACTTTTCAATATTTTTCCAAGTGCCGTCGTGGCACCCGCATACCCTAGGGTAAACCTTATTTTGGTATGAATCATTACTTCTATGTGACTTCCACTTTCACAAAGTTCTTCCTTTTATGGTTCATTGTTAAGACCGATTCCGTTTTCTCCTCTGCTAAGGTCAGCAAGGCTCTTTTTAGCCAGGACTTTACTGCTCTCGCTATCTCTGCCGCATTGACCTCTACATCCACTGGGTGCTTTGCCACAGCGGCAGTCAGGTCGTTCGCAAAGCCGATCGTATTCGTAGGGGCTACAAAAAAAAGACTCCCATTATGGAGGACTGGAGAATAGCTTTGGAATTTAACGAAGTTTCCCTTTAATTGGAACGAAAACTGGGGGAACACGACTTGGAGATCGCTTTCAGCAACAGGAACAACCAATTCAAAACCCTTCCAAGGTCGACCAACAATCCAGTCGATCAAATGGCCAAGTCTGGGAAAGTATACATCGAGAAACTAAAAGGAACGTAGAAACAGGGAGAATGTAAGGTTGGTGAGCCACATAATCGGAACAGGGAAATGAGACCTCACCGAAAGTCTAGAAATTTATAAAACATCGAGGGATGAACTTCCCAACAGGGGTCAAGGCAACGGTTGCTTCTAGCAGTTGAAATTCATCGGGAGGCGTACTCGTGGTTAAATGATAATATCGGGCACATCTGTCAAACAAGAGGGGGTTGGGGTGCTGAGGAAAGCGACAAATAGTCACCGAAATATGCATGCTCTAAACGAAGGTTTTTTTTAAATATTCACTATATTCTGATGTAGTGGACCCAGTACTGAGCCCAGTGGTACCCCTGCTGTGAAGATGTACTTTTTGGGCCCTCAGCCTTTCTGAAACAAAGAGTCCTCTTTGACAGATAAGTCTCCACCAGACTTACCCGATATCCGGGTACAACTATGTCAGCCAAGACCCCTTTAATTTGGTTCCACTTAGCGGAGTCGAATAAATTTTTGACATCCGAAACCAACTTGGTACACAGCACCATAACCCCCGCATCTATTGCCAGATGCGCTACCATATTTATTGTATTCACCGTATAATGATAGCGCTGAAACCCACGCTGGTGCTCCGATAAGCCACTCCTGATGGGTATGTTTCTGTTGACTTTATCCACCATTGTTTCCATTGTATCCCCTTTCTCCGAATGAGCTTTCTTCTTGTGTGTCCTTTCTCGGTTGTCGCTATCGAGTTTTCCCCTAAGCTATTGTCAAAGCATCCTTGCCCGGAAGCATGCGAATTGCAAAGTGGTTACTTCGTTATCGGTTCACTTTGATAGTCAATCGGGCCTGTGTGGAGTTGCCAAATCTCCCATCAGGCGCGTCCCTTCGTGCTGATAAGGGAATGCTCGGCGAATGTGTCATGGCACACGGGCACAAGCCCCCACGATCGCTACCCCCAGTGGGAAGCGTATAGCGGGAGTCTTCGATGAGGAAGAATCGTTGACGCCGATTCACCCGAGCGATGTTTTGGGCAATGATCAGTCTGGAGCTGCCTTTACTGCCCTCGGTAAAAAGATCATGGAGCTGTGTGAGTTTATAAAGGAGCGCAGGAACATTCACCAAAATATAAGGTCCATGATAAGAGGCATCCGTTTGACGTACGGCAAGGCCCAGGATGAACGAGTAGGGAAGTCGCCGATTGGAAAAGTGAACCAGGCAACTCAAGTAACGCCGGTTCAAAACACAAAAGGGGAGAAACCGGGGAAGAGGCTGCGCGAGAAGCTGAATGACTCAACAGGCCAGCAAACCCCGAAAAGAAAAAAGGACTCAACTCCCAAAAAGGCGGAGTTCATGAAAAGTACGTCTGAAGCTACCAGGGAAAATACTGCAGTGGCTACCTCGAGAAAAGGGATCGAACCTTCAAAGGCGGATGCGGAAGCTTGGAGGAAGGTGGAACCGCGGAAAAAAAAGTTATCGGAGGAAGATTAGACCGGAGGTGATTTTCATTTCCAAACGGGGCGCAGGGTCATACGCCGACATTCTCAGGAAAGTGAAGGCAGACCCCGAACTCACCAATTTGGGAGACAATGTCAGCCGCATTAGACGGTCCCAGAAGGGAGATCTTATGTTGGAACTTAAGAAATCCAAGGATGTAACCGCGGACAAATTCTTGAGCCAAATCGGAAAGACTTTAGGACAGGAAGCCGATATAAGAACTAGCAAGCCGAAGATCACTATAATCTGCAAAGATATAGATGAAATCACGACGAAGGAGGAGGTTCGCGAAGCGTTGGAGAAACAGTTCGATCTTGCCGAACTACCAGAGTCAGCGGTGAAAACGCTAAGGAAAGCCTATGGGAGAACACAAACCGCCATCATCAGCCTACCAGTGGAGAACGCACTCAAACTGTTAGCAGCAGGGAGAGTGAGAATAGGCTGGGTTATGTGTCGCCTTAGGGAACAGGTGGCGTTAAAACGGTGCTTTAGATGCCTTGGCTTTGGTCACATTGCGAAGTCATGCACTAACCCAAATGGCAGGTCAAAGCAATGCAGGAGATGCGGAGTGGAAGGCCATATCAGCAAGGACTGCGGAGCTGACCCAAATTGTCTACTGTGCAAAGGAAAGGAGGGTGTGGACCATCGGCACATTGCAGGCAGCAGCAGGTGCCCGGAATACAGGAGAGCCCTTAGCACAAATCGCAGATGAGGTTAATACAAATCAACCTCAACCACTGCGAGGCGGCGCAGGATCTACTCGCGCAAACCATCCGCGAGAAAAACATCGATCTGGCCATACTAAGTGAACCATACCGAAACCGCGGTGGTAGCGTTTGGGTCAAAGA
Organism: Hermetia illucens; assembly: GCF_905115235.1. NCBI lineage: Eukaryota > Metazoa > Arthropoda > Insecta > Diptera > Stratiomyidae > Hermetia > Hermetia illucens. The sequence goes on from NC_051852.1 coordinate 4,557,424, forward strand.
CCAAACGGGCCAAGCAGCGCTGTGGACTTGTGGAGAATAAGCCTTCCAGGAAATAATGGAGCACCCGGAGGAGGGCTTCATCAGAGCGAAAATGAAGGGCATCCTCATCTACAGCTGCTATGCTCCACCCAGCGCTACACTCGTCGAGTATGAGCGGATGCTTGCTGCTCTTGTTTTGGATGCAAGAAGACGTTGGCCGATCATAATAGGAGGCGATTTCAATGCGTGGGCTCTTGAATGGGGCAGCCGGATAACTAATGTCAGGGGACGTGTTCTCCTCGAAGAATTCGCGGAGCTGGACGTGGTACTGGCGAATGTTGGGTCTTCGTACACTTTCCGGGGAAGGGGCCTGGGGTCTATAGTGGACCTGACATACGTGAGTGCCACTTTAGCCAGTAGAATCGCTTGCCATGTCAGTGAGGACTATACTCACAGCGACCACCAGGCAATCTGCATAGAGATCAAGGGCGGATCGAGCTCGAAAAAGAGTTTTCGCAGAATGCCGGGTGGTATGCTTGGCTGGACAGTGAAAGCGTTCGAGGGGGACACGTTTTCCGCGGTGCTCAAATCCGACATATCCCTGAATGGTACGGCTGGAGAGAAAGCCACCCAGATCACTCGATGGGTGACGGAAGCATGCGATGCTACTATGCCCAGAAGGCGATTGCTCCCCAGTAGGCAACCCAACTACTGGTGGAACAATGAAATCGCGAGTTTGCGAGCCGCATGTTTTCGGGCAAGGAGGCTTTGCCAGAGGCTCAGGGGAAAACCCGGTGGCGACGGTCGAGAGGAGGCACACAAGCAATTGCGTGGCCGCCTAAAGGAAGCCATTCGGAGGAGCATGCTGACCATGCTGACATAAACCCTTGGGGCGAGGCTTACAGAGTGATGATGAAAAGATTGCGGAAATCACCCCAGGTGACCTGTCCGCGCCTCCTGAAACAGATTGTTACCATTCTTTTCCCTCACCACGAAAATAGGGGAAGGCAAATTTTTGTCCAGCTAAATGATGGTATAATACCGTCTGTAACTGTGGAGGAGCTGCGGGAAATATGTGGTAGGTTCGGTGACAGCAAGGCCCCAGGTTTGGATGGCATCCCCAACCGAGCTTTGAAGACTAGGCCCGAACTTTTCGCCAACACCTTCGAGGCATGCCTAAAAGAAGGAATATTCCCTGCCCAGTGGAAAAAGCAAAAGTTGGTGTTGCTTCCGAACCCTGGCAAGCCACCTGGAAACCCAGCGTCGTATCGTCCTATCTGCCTGTTGGATACAATGGGGAAGATGATGGAGAGAGTCATCTACAACAGACTCCTGCCCATCGTTGAAGCCAGCAATGGTTTGTCGGAACGCCAGTTTGGTTTCCGACGCGCCCACTCTACGGTGGACGCAATTAACATGGTGGTAAACCTGGCAAAAGGTGCACTGATTTCTGGCGGCTGCTGTGCCGTGGTGGCGTTGGATGTGAAAAACGCATTCAACTCGGCCAACTGGAATAGAATTAAACGGGCGTTGGCTGACATAGGTGTCCCCGGATACTTAGCGAATTTGGTGGAAAACTACCTCTCAGAGAGGACTCTCTGGTACGGGACGGATGAGGGCCCCAAAGAGTACATTGTCACAGCCGGGGTACCACAGGGATCGGTACTTGGTCCCCTGTTGTGGAATATCATGTATAATGGGGTGCTTGCTCTTCCCGTCCCAGAGGAGACTACAATTGTCGGCTTTGCTGATGACCTAGCTGTGGTTGTTGCAGCAAAACACCCAGTAGATGTGGAGGTTTACGGAACGGAAACAGTGAGAGCGGTAAACTCCTGGCTAGAAAAGGCCGGGCTGACCTTAGCGGACGCGAAAACGGAAGCGGTCTTAATAACGAAACCCAGGAAAAATAATACTGTAAAAGTGGAGGTCGGTGGACATACGGTCGTATCAAAGCCGGCTATCAAATACCTGGGGGTGATAATTGATACCAAATTGAGTTTTAGGGAACACCTAGAGTATGCATGCCAAAAGGCAGCCGGTGCCACCATGGCACTTGCAAAAATGTTGCCAAATATTGGTGGGCCGAAACATTGCCGGAGGTTGGTGCTAGCTGGAGTGGTGCGTTCCATCCTGCTCTGCTCGTCGCCTGTGTGGGCAGAGGCGCTTGCAAACTCTCAGAGACGGAAGCAGGTGAACTCGGTTTACCGGCGGATGGCTTTGAGGGTTTGCAGTGCTTTTAAAACCACATCAGATGAGGCAGTATTGGTGGTGGCAGGCATGATCCCGGTTGACATTTTGGCCAAAGACATGAGTGTCCTGTACAATGCAAGACGTATGGAGGGGCATGCACAGCGTAGAAATGCGGCAAGGTCAGAGTCGCTTGATCTCTGGCAACGCAGATGGGACGAGTCTGCGAAAGGTCGTTGGACGCACATTAGGGTGTGGCTTGAGCGAAAACATGGGGATACCAACTACCACATTACCCAGTTCCTCACGGGACACGGTGGTTGCTACAGGCAGTATCTGCACCGCTTTGGGTTGGATGATTTTCTGAACTGTCCCAGATGCGATGGCATACCGAAGGATCCAGAGCATGTGATGTTTCACTGCCCACGATTTGCGATGGAGAGAAGGAGCTTAAACCAGGTGCTGGGCAGGAGCTTGACCCCGGAGAGCTTGGTTACTGAGATGCTGGAGTCCGAGGAGAAGTGGCTTGCGGTTAGCTCCGCAATCATCCAAATGCAGGAGGAGTTGCTGAAAGAACAAAGAAGGAGGAAAGCTGCAAATAGGAGAAGGATGAGTGCCTAAGAGCGAACCTACCCCGCGAAGTAATACCTCAATGGTGGTCTCGCGGGGCTGGGGCTGGAGAGACCGGGGGTGGTTTTTAGTGGGTGTGAATCCCACACGCGCCCGCTGTTGTTCCGCCGTTCGGGCGGCGGAGCTGCGGCGGACGTGTCTTTCTAAGATTTTCCACCTCCGTGTTAGTTAAAAAAAAAAAAAAAAAAATAGTCAATCGGGCCAGGCTTGAGCGCCGCGTAAAACACACCCGCTTCAAAAACTTTGGCCGCCCACCAAAGCAAACGACCCGGCATTTTATGGCAACTCTCTTTTGAGTTCGCTTCGCCCTGATTTACATGCAGATTACCTGGGGTCGTAGCTTTTCTGATTGTGAAATCTGAGAAAGTTCAAAGGAGACACAGAGTAACTTACAGGATACCAGTACATTCTGTGCTTCCTTATGGACGCAACACGTGATTGTTAGCATTACAGAGAATAGTTTCTATCAATCTCAGGATACTATGTTTCTAGCGAATCCTTCCTCTCAATGAATGCCGTCTTCCTTTTTTTTAAAGAAAATATGTATCTTTTTTCATCCGATCTAGATAAATTTCCGTACACTTTTCTTCAGCTGATTCAAGGAAGAGTAATGGTGCAAAAACCATTTGGTACTTGAAAATGGCCCAACTTTGTTATGCAATTGCCACTAACAACAAGCAATTGTCTGCACATTTGCTTTGTTCGCTGATTTGGGAAAATGCACATCGCAAAATATATTTGCATACATGGAAGCACACATATGGACAGGCATCCTCCATAGCTCCTGGCATTTAAAAAACAATTCGATTTCTCTTTTTCTTCCATGAAATCCTCATGCACTGGAGCCAATTAAGCAAAGCGGATGCACACTATGTATACGAATATATCGAAACGACAGAAGCAACATTGTAAATATCTCAATTCTGTATTTCGTGAAAAATAAATACAAAATGTAATTAGTTGACTTGCCAGAGAGCTCCTTAAATTAGGTTAATGGTTCGACTTTTATAGTGGCAGAACTGCAACCATAAAAAGGACTTAAAGGGAAATTTATGTGTTCCTATGACTGGCGCATGAAGAAGTTGGTCCACCCAACCAGGAAAAGGATAAGAATCTTTTGGTGCAACAATGAGGCTTCATCTCAGCATTAACATTTCCTTATCTCTCAGTTCGTAGGTGGTATATTTTTCCTGTTTATTGCCAAAGTGTCGTCATAAACGCTAGTTTCTAAATGTACAGGACTTTTGCTCCTTCGGGAACAACGTCATACTCCGTGATAGTAGAGCCGATTTGTATAATAGGATTGCACACCTGATGTGAAACTTGCAGAACTTTTATTGCTGCAGTCATTTCAACTGCTTGCTATTCTCTTTTTGTCAGAGATTAACAGGAAATAATGTCAATGTCGGAATGGAAGATCCTTGAAAATTTTCGCTATGCAAGTGAACATTCATTGAGGGAAAAGCTTGCATTTAAAAGTGGTCCTAGGGACTTGAATGATTAAGTAATAAGGACTGACTGTAAAGGCGTTAATGAGGGAAAACAGATCCTTCGGGTCCAGATTAGTTGCTGGCTAGGAGGGTCATTCAAATATAAAGAAAAATTTCAAAAAGAACAAGTGATGCAGATAGGCCTGAACACAGACAATGAAAATGGGCTTTGGGAGTAGAAACTGACAACTGCAGTAACCTTAAAACAACTAAATAAGTAGACCCTACCCTAACATGCGGATACGGACTGCTCGTCCAGATACAGGCGGAATTATCTTTGCCATTAACGCGGTTCATCATCGCTAGACCTGCCTTAATAAGGAACTCCAGACATTCCGGTTTTGCGCCGAGGTCCACCAATTCGATATCCCTAAAAGCTGTCTGGCATCTTGACCTACGCCATCGGTTGATCTCTGGCAGGGTTTGCCTGGGTTCTTTTTCTACCATAGATATTGCTCTTATAAACTTCCCGGGCTGGATCATCCACATTCATATGGATTACGTGACCCGCCCACTGCATGCTGTTGAGCCGAATTTTATCCACAACCAGACGGTCGTGGCATCGCTCACAAACTTCGTCGTTATGTAGGCTACGGAATCGTCCATCCTCATGTAGGGGGCCGAAAATTCTTCGGAGGATTCTTCTCTCGAGCGCGACCAAGAGTTCGCAATTCCCGCGAATCGGCCAGACCGTCGGAAGTTTAGAATTATAATAAAATTCGTTTTCTTCCGCTTCTTTTTATAGTTTGACTGCCAGGGCACTGGGTCTAGTTATTAGGAACATAGATAAGAACGTAAAACTGGAGTTCACTAACCTGCCTGCAGACCGGCTTAATGGTCTTATCACACACAAGAGGCCTTCCCCTTAAGAAGGACACTCCTACGCCATCCGAGAGGAGAGGAAGCCAGTCATCATACTTAAAGGAATCTCCCCTCATGACCGTAATGAGCGGAAATCAAGAAATCAGTACAGGTTACGCCGATTCGTATCGCTAAAGCCTCCACCGCGCAGTTACAGGCCAGCGATACCAACTTAAGCCTCTTTCGTGTAACTCTCAATTCCGAGAAAGATGCCACCAAAGTCTCAGCGGATCAGCTGGGAGAAACTCAGGAAAGGGGATGTCACTCTGCTTCAACTGCCAGAAATTTGGTCACAAATCTACAAATTGCGGCTACAATCCCAGATGTATTAAATGCGGTGGTCTACATGACTCTAGGTATTGCCCTCGCCCGTTTATCCAAAACAACCACTATAAGAAGTTGACGGTTGAGGTCACCCAACCAATTTCTCCAAATATCCTCGTAGGTTGGAATCAATCCAACGTTGAAAGAGAGCTGAGGGCGACCCTCACTCCCATCCTTCTGCGTTTTTCCTTCCCCTCCCTAGATAGAGACTCCGAAGTTCGTGATTCTCCACCTGGTCTTCTACCTAACTCCGACACGATCTCCTTCCCCTTTACTAATCCCTTCTTACGCTGCAGTTACCAGAGGGCAAATAAACCCGAAACCCATAGCTCTTCATCGCTGCTACACTCTTCCATCTCCAGGGGCTTTTTTGGAAGCTCGGTCCCGCTTCAACATTCCCCCCTGGTGACAAACCCGAATTGTACTTACAACTCCTCTTTAAACTGGTAGAAAGCCAAAGTAAAGGCGTTCACACTCAACACTAACTCATTTCGCCCTTAACAAGCTCCTCGAAGACGCCGACCCCAATCTTGCTCTACTCAGAACTAGCGATTCTGACTGGGCCTTTTTTCGGAACAGGAGCACTGCAGGGTATTGGAGTTGCCGTCCCTGCGCCGTCAGTCGCGGCACTTGGTAAGACTTCCTCTTTATATGGTCGTCCCGATGTCACATCGGGTATGTCAGCCCTCGCTGCCTCTTTCGCTGGTCGCTGCGATGAACGACGCATTTTTGTGCTGCGCCCAACCGCGTTTTTTACGATTTTGTAAAAAACAAAGCCTTATTAAAATCGATTTATTGTTTTTTTTTTTTGTGGGGAGATGAAAATCTCCAAAAGACACTGGAGTGGACACGCCAGCGTGTGTGATTCTTACCCACTAAGACCACACTCCACTCCCTCCCAGCCCCGAGGAGCCACCATAAGGTATTACATCACGGGGCGGTGTCAGCTCTCTTTAGCTTGGTCACCTTTCGTCTCTACTGGGCGTACGTAATCGCGATTTTTTAATTTCCTCTGCCTTTCGCAGTTTGCTCTAGATAGATGCGACCATGGAGATGATCGCGTCCCAGTCTTCCTGACATTTAAGCATTCTGACTTTCTGGTACGAGCACCTCTCCCAGAGTTTCTTCTAGGTTCTTGCTTTCTTACACAAATCTTTGACAGTAGAAGAATACGGGCTCTGGGCCCTCTGGCACTCCATAGCAGTTCCGACAATCGGATAAGGTATCTAGTTTAAACCTGAACAGGTATTGGCGATATCCCCCATGCTCCGTGAAAAACTGGGTAAGATTGTTAATCTCAACGTGTCGCCTTTCCAACCACTCCTAGAAGGCAGGGATAAGCCTTGGTGTCCACCGAGCCTTTCCCGAGCGTTTCCAACGCTCTTACCATCTATGTATGGATCTCTCTCTCTCAGCCTTCTCCGTCTGCGATGAGGAAGAAAATGGCTTCGCATTGTATATGTTCACTATCTCATCCGCCAGGATGTCAATTGGCATCATTCCAGAGATGACGAATGCTGCATCATCTAAGACAGTTCTGAAGGCAGAGCATACCCTCAGTGCTGTCTGTCTGGCTGTCTATCTGTCCGTTACAGGCATTTTTCTCGGAGACGATTATAGTAATTGACACCAAATTTGGTGGAAAGATGAGAACTGTGAACGCTCATCCATACAGTGAGTTACATCCTTTTACGTCTAATTTAAGGGGGGAGGGGCTGTACATTTTGTTTCGCCAAATATTGTCATGTGGGGTATTAAATGAAAGGTATCGATAAGTGCTTTTCGAAGCCGGAAAGGTGGGGAGTGCGAGGGTCGGAAGTGATCATCTCTTTAACGGACCCATTCTCAGAAACTACTCAACCGAAAAATTTGAAAAAAAGGCTGCCACTAGCACCACGAAATTTTGTAGTAATGTCGGCGCACTATTACTAACAAAGTTACAATAGGTCAAATCTGTCGCTTCTTTGCAAATTCAAGATTATGAATGTCAATATCATCCGAAAGTGGATACTCTCACATAATATATGCATGTATTACGTGCTACGTACTAAGGCCTTCATATAAGAAATACACAAAACCTTTCATACCTGAAGCGGACGTTGGACTTCCGGTTTCCCAACGTGCTTTTGTTGGTTTAATTATATTCTCCATGGGAAATTCACCAGCACATCGTGTGCAAGGTTGCGGCCCGCAATAGTCAGGAGCGTCCCTAGCCCAGTTCCCTAGGGCCTGACCTACGCTTCGCTGATCCCGGAATTCACAGATGAATCAGCGCTCGCTCCGTACAACGCGGTCTACGAACACCGGTTCAATGCACAATAGCCGACCAGGGTCGCGAAAGGGCTGGCTCATTTTTTTTTTTTTTTTTTTTATGGATGGAGGTGGAAATCTTAGAAAGACGCTGCTGCGCCAGGTTGCAGCAGTGTGTGGGATTCACACCCACTAAAACCACCCCCACTCTTCCGCCCCTCCCCGCGAGACCACCGTGAAGTATTACTTCGCGGGGGAGGCTCTGGTTCGCTATACCAGCTCGTGCATGTCATGTCTCCGTCGCGCCGCCTTCCGAGCTCGATCTAACTCCAGGAGTTTTGTCTGCACCACGGCTACTGCCTCATTTACCGCCATCCAGTTTTCCTCCGACTTCAACATCTCTTCCACCAGGTTGGAGGGCTCGATGTCCGCCCCTAAGATGCTGTTCAACCTCCTTTTCTCCTACAGAAATCTGGGACAATGGAACATAACATGCTCCGGGTCCTCGGGTGTAGCACCGCATTCAGGACAGTTGGGAGACTCGTCCAACTCGAAGCGATGCAAATACTTCCTATAGCCACCGTGTCCCGTAAGGAACTGTGTCAGGTGGTAATTCAATTCTCCGTGCTTTCGGTTGACCCATTTCTCGATACACGGGATCAATGTATGGGTCCACCTGCCCTTGTCGGAGTTATCCCACCGTTGTTGCCACTTGCCACACAACTCTCTCCTGATGGCTTTTCGGAAATCCGCATTCACCTCGGCTGGATTTGCCTTCCGTTTTTCGTAGAGCCAGTGTGCCTCGCTCGCTAGAAGATCTATATGGATCATTCCTGCGATAACACACACTGCCTCCGTCGACGCCGTCCTAAATGCGCTACACACCCTCAGCGCAATTGGCCGGTATGCCGAACATATCTTCCTCCGGTTGACAGCGTGGTTCAACGCTCCCGCCCAGACAGGGGCCGCGTATAGCAGGATCGACCTCACCACTCCCGCGATGAGTAGCCTGCGACTATACTTCGTCCCTCCCACGTTAGGCACCATCCTTGCAAGGGATGAGCTGGCATTTGCTGCCTTCTCTCGCGCATAATCCAAGTGTCCCTTGAAACTCAGCTTGGCATCGATCATCACCCCCAGGTATTTGACAACCGATTTTGAGACGACCTCACGATTACCAACCTGGATGGTAACCGTGTTGTTCTTCCTACGGTTGGTAATGAGGACCGCCTCCGTCTTTTCGTCCGCCAGGTCCAGCTTGACCATTCGTAACCATGACTTGATGGTATGAATGGCTTCATTTGCATAAAGCTCCACGTCCTCGGGATGCTTTGCAATTGCAACTACCGCCAAGTCGTCCGCAAAACCAATCAGCGTTGTCTCCTCCGGCACGCGAAGGCCAAGCACTCCGTCGTACATTATGTTCCACAGCAGCGGTCCCAATACAGAACCTTGAGGCACACCTGCTGTCACAATGTACTCCTTCGGCCCGTCGACCGTCTCGTATCAGAGAAGTCTGCCCGAAAGGTAACTCTCGATGAGCCGAGCCAAGTAGCTAGGAACACCCAGTTTGGCCAAAGCGCCCTTAATCCAGCCCCAGTTGGCTGAGTTAAAAGCATTTTTGACGTCCAGCGTCACCAGAGCACAGCATTTGCCCATGGCCATTGCATTTCGAGCCAATTCGACGACCTTTGCTACTGCATCGACCGTAGAACGGGCTCACCGAAACCCATATTGCCGCTCTGAAAGACCACCCGCAAGCTCGATGAACGGGAGCAGCCTGTTGTATATCACCCTCTCCAACATCTTCCCCATGGTGTCTAAGAGACAAATAGGGCGATATGAAGAGGGCACGCCGGGTGGTTTTCGAGGCTTCGGTAGCAAGACCAGCTTCTGCCTCTTCCACTGGGCGGAAAACACTCCTTCCGCCATGCACGATTCGAATGTGTTTGCGAACCACCTTGGTCTGGCCTTGACCGCCACCTTCAGAGCCCCGTTCGGAATTCCGTCCAATCCCGGAGCCTTGCTGTCCCCAATACGTCTGCAGATTTCCCAAAGTTCCTCTTCGGTAACATCAGGGATCGAGAAGACGTCCTGCTGAGCTGCCAGTTGGGGTTCTCTTTCGTCCTGCTCCTGCTGCGGGAAAAGAGTTGTAATTATTTGCAACAAGAGCCGTGGGCATGTCACCTGAGGTGATTTTCGCCCGCGGATCTTCTTCATTACAACTTGGTAGGCTGTACCCCACGGATTCGTATTAGCCTCCATGCAGAGCTTCTGGTAGCATTCCCGCTTGCTTCTCCGAATGGCCTTCTTAAGGTTGCTTCGCAGATCCCTGTATTCCTCCTCACGCTCCTGGTGCTCCGGCCTTCCCCTTGACCTGTGGGAAAGTCTCCTCGCTCGGAGACAAGAGGATCTCAAGGCAGCGATCTCCGTGTTCCACCAGTAGTTTGGGCTCTTGCCGTGGTGCAAACGTCGTCGTGGCATCGTAGCGTCGCATGCTTCGGTTACACACTGAGACAGCTGTGTGACCCTTTCCACCGCTGTTCCATCTGGATCATGGGCTCCCTCCAATGCGGCCAGGAATGTCTCCTCGTCGAAAGCTCCGATAGACCAGCCAACCGCCTTAGCCTTTCCACCTGCAGAGCGTCGTTGACTGCTTCCCCGGTTCCCAATGCGGAGGAAGGTGGCCTGGTGGTCACTGTGGGTGTAGTGCTCACTCACTTGCCAAGCCATCTCCCTCACCAGTGAAGTGCTAACAAATGTCAGGTCAACAATCGAGCCTGACCCTCTTCCTCGAAAGGTGAGCACGCATCCAACGTTGGCCAGCACGATGTCCAGCTCCGCAAATGACTCCAACAGAATTTGACCTCTGGTGTTCGTCGATCGGCTTCCCCACTCCAGGGCCCACGCGTTGAAATCGCCCGCAATGATTTTAGGGCTGCGGTCTCTAGCGTCCAACACCAGACTGTCTAACATCTCCTCATATTGCGCTAAGGTTGCACTAGGAGGAGCGTAGCAGCTGTAAATATGGACACCGTTGACCTTCGTCCTTATAAAACCGGCTGCCGGGAGGGCCATGACTTCCTGAATGGCCTGTCTTCCGCACGCCCAGATTGCCGCGTTGCCAGACGCATCCACCGCCCAAGTTGCACCGCCGTAGTTTCTGTACGGCTCGCAAATAACCGCGACATCGACATTCGACTCTCGAATGGTTTGCGAGAGCAGGTCCTGACCTGCCTCACAGTGATTGAGATTGATTTGTATCAATCTCATTTGCCTGTGCGGTTCAGCTCCCTCCTATATACCGGACATCTGCTGCTTCCCGCAATATGCCGGCCGTCCACGTCCTCTTTCCCACTACATAACATACACCGTGGATCTCCGGTGCAATCTTTGATGAGGTGGCCCTCTTCCCCACACTTCCTGCAACTCCTCGACCTATCATGCTGGCTAGTGCATGCCGCCGCAAAGTGGCCGAAATCTAGGCATCTGAAGCATCTCTTTAGAGATATTTGCTCCCTGAGCCTGCACACGACCCAACCTACTCTTACCTTGCCCGCGGTAATTAACTTAATAGCTGATTCCGCCGGCAAACTAATAATAGCGGTCTGTGTGCCACCATATGCCTTCTTCATCCTTTTTATGGCATTCTGGTCTATATCGCCAAGGTTGAACTGCTGCTTTAGCGCAGCACAGATGTCCTCCCGCGAGGTGACTTCATCTAGGTCCTTGCATTCAACCACTATCTCCTGTTTCCGAGCTCTTACCTCAGCTTCCTCTCCAAGTACACTTTCCACCTTCCCGCGGAAGTTATCAGCCGACTTGTCGGCGGATTACTTAACTCCAGCATCAGATCCCCTCTCTGTGTTCGCCTGATACGGTTCACACTATCCCCCAAATCCTTCAAGTCCGGGTCTGACTTCACCTTTCGGAGGATATCGGCGTATGACATATTTCCCTTGTTGGAAATAATTATTATTTCCGGGCGGAGCTTCTTTTTGTCCTTTTTTCTCTTGTTGCTCACCTTAGTCCATTGTTCGGGCCTCCGGGCGTTGGTTTCTTCCACTTTTGTAGGTGTTGTGGCTGCAATCGTGAGATTACCGACTTTCGCGGGTACCCTCGCCGGCTCCGCTTTCTTTTTCTTCTTCGGGACTTGCTGTGGTCCAAGAGGCTCGCTGGTACCGTCTCTAGCCCGTTTTCCTGTCTTCCCGCCTGCTTTATCACGGGGAGGCGTCACCTGCGTTTCCCTTGTGACCTTGCCAACTGACGCTTGGGAATTCTTTTCTTCGAGGGCCTTGATATAAGACAATTTAATGCCTCTTATCAAGGCTCGAATATTTTGGTGGATATTCCGCCTCTCCTTGATGAACTCGCACAGTTCATTTATTCGTTCCCCAAGTGTAACGAACGCCATTCCGGTATGTTCCCGTTTGCTTTCGCGCCTTGCGCCACAAGGAATGATCTCGATTAAGGGACTGTTCGTATTTCTTTCAGAGTCCCGCGACGAATCTCGACTACCAAAAAGAACCATTGTTCTCGGTGGTGATCTCCCAAGCTTCGAACTCCTCCTAAAAGGATCCGGTGTGGACCTAATTTCCACCCACCATTATCTCTTGTAGCATTAGATGCCACAGTAGCCAAGTTTCCCACTACTGAGGCACTGCGGTCGTTGGATATCGACGGCCGGGAGCCCGCTTGCTCACTCCCAAAAACCGCCGGCACTGGGTTTCCGAAGCCCTGCACCGTAAAAAAACTACTTTTCTTCTCTTCCATATTTGATTTAATTTCTGGGTGTCCTTCCCATAGCCAATTTTTATCCACGGGTGGGCGTTTACTTCCCACCTACCCGGCCTGCGCATAAGCATGCCCATACACGCACATCTCCGGATGCGTGCATTCGCCGAGCATTCCCTTATCCGCACGAAGGGACGCGCCTGATGGGAGATTTGGCTCCACAGGGCTGGCTCATGAAACACGTTAAAACTACCACCTTGGAAGTGCTAGCTCACATCACCCCACCAACGTCGAGAGACAGCTGTTGAGGGCTCCGAAGACTCCCAGTATGTCCCGACGTGTATCGGTCATTCGCGGTTCGCTGTTCACCGAGAGGCTTCTCAAGGCTACTACCTAGGACGCAGGTATATTACCAGCTAGGGGGTCAGAACTACTTGCACGGACACTTCGGGGACGTAGGCAAAAAAGAATTATGTTTCAGTATTGGAGGTACCAAAATGAACTAAAGGAGGGGAAAAAACTGCTCATTTTACACAACGAATATGACAGGGTTATGGGGTTTTCGAAGGTCGCTTGAATGCATCCGAGGACTGAATGCTGTTCAATTCAACAGATTTGACATAGAGCGAATATTAAGGGATATCCACAGAATTTGTACAGCTGACATACAGTCCCCGAGGCATAGCATACCTGATCCTGCTTGAAACTTCATAACCTGTTGTTAACCACCATGGAAAACTTCTCAAGCGAGATTCCAACCCCCACAAGCTTCCAAATTTATAGTTCAATTTGATTCATATAATTTCATATCCTTCTTCATTCCAGAGTATATCGCCACAGATACTTAGGTATAATGGTTACCGCAACTTGGCTTTGTGCATTCCTAACTTTGATTCCCACTTGGCGGGGAATTTGGGGTAAATTTGGATTGGACCACTCAATAGGGTCATGTTCAATACTTCCCGATGAGAATGGTAAGTCATGGTCAATTCATTCGTAGGGACCATCTGATAGTATCTTTTTTTTCAGATCGTTCTCCCAAAGAGTTCCTCTTCATGATGGCGTTCATGGTACCATGCTTATGCATAATTATCTGCTACGCACGAATTTTTTACATCGTTCGAAAGACCGCCATGCGAACCCATGAGCCTGCTACAGTTAACAATTCCGTACGAATGATGTCCGGAAAAAATGTTCGAACTCAAAAAGCTATGGATGATGCTAACCATTCCGATCGACAGCTTATTGAAAAATCTTCGAAAACTTCAAAAGAGGAGAACTCGGAAAATTCATCTTCACTATCCAACTATGGTGGCTATCCCCATTCAGCTACACAATTGGCTGCCGGAAGCAACCCAAACATTCAGCGTTCCAGACCATATCTGTCCAAATTTCGAGAGGAGGAGCTAAAATTCATTGACACTAGCGTGGATAGTGAGCTGCCTCCTTCTCTGTCGGCTTTAAGGCGTGATCGCCAGCGTGAAGGCACGCCGTCTAGTAATGTAAGTTCAACACATGCGGCCATAGTTAGTAGTAGTCATAAGAATCAGAAGTTAAATGAGATTGACTCAGCTGTAGAAGATAGCACGAGTTCGTCCGATAACGCGCAAGTATGTTCAGAGGAAAGTGTCCTTTGCTCAGTTTGATAATAATCTGCCACCATTATTCCACTTGCAGGTGTATCACATTGCGCAAAATAATGAAGTCCTCAATCAGCTGCTTCCTGTTCAGGTCGAGCCGTCCTCTAGCTCTGGGATTGACATCCCAGTCGAGCCGGAAAGCCCTCCAAAGTAAGATAGCTGGGATGTGGTTATTATGTTGAGATGAAGTAACAATAATTGTCTTGCAGACGCAGAACTTTCAAAAAGTCATTCAGTGCATCCATAAAGCGAGTGGCGAAGCGTAATTGCCACAATGTGTCCGCCATGAACACATCAGGAGCATCGATCCTTTATCCAGGACGAATGTCACAGAAGGACCGACGCCTACTCAAAATGATTCTTGTGATATTTTTATCGTTTGTGATATGCCACCTTCCCATAACTGTAACCAAGATATATAAAGGAGCTACCGATGTTCATTTCTTCAATATCATGGGCTACCTTCTGATCTTCTTGACGACCTGCGTCAACCCCATTATTTACGTTGTCATGTCATCGGAGTATCGCCAGGCATACTGGAGTTTACTTAGTTGTCGAAAGAGCGTAAGCCGATCTTCAGGAAAGAATCTTGCAGTGGCCCGGAGCGATCGCAGAGGCAACGGAGCAGCATAGATGGAAAAGGATGAATCAAAAATTGATATTGGAGACAGTTTTGCGTTAACCAAAAGAATTCCAAAGATGTGTACAATTAGCACCTGACTAGTCATAGTTATAACACGAATTTTCTGGATATAAGAAAAATATCTTTCAAATTATACAATCTCGGAGAAAACTGGTCCAATCAAGATTCGAAAGAGGAAACATGATTGGAGAGAATAATAGGATTCTGGCTGCGACTCCTCGGAAGTCCTTTTTCCGAAGTCTGCCCGGAAATGAAATCAAATTTCAAGAAGTTTACCAAAACTCGGATAGATTATTGTTCTTAAAAACTTTATAAGATAGTTTACTTCTCGAGCGCGCATCCAGGATTTTCAAAAAGGGGACTACTCCCCAACGATGTAGCATCCTTTCTCCGTGACTGCTGTCAAACAAACGATCTAAATTTCCGACTTGCAAATTTGCACCCTCCGAATTCGTAGATATTATTTAATCGGATGTAAATATTTGCTTTATCTTTTCATGTGTTCAAAGCACTTAAAACTATCTTATAATATCATATTTTATTTTTCTTTGTTTTTATCTTAGGATAATCTATGCAAACTTGTATTTTAAAAAAAAAAAACATCGAACACGAACGATGTAAAAAATGTATGGCTTCCATGTGGAGGTTTTTAAGACCACCCTTTATTTAGACGCTACTCGGAAGCTAACAAATGGGAGACGGACATCTAGGCTAGTTTGTACTTAAGTTTCTATTATATCTTATTGATAAGTTGAAGATATTGCTCGTTTTTGAATGCCATACGATTAAGATGCCCATCAAATACTTTTATAATCGTAATTGTTACGCCATTATTAGTTTTCCGTTGATAATTGACTGATTAGAATGAATTATTTGTAAGAATGTTGTTAAAAAAAAAACCAATTCAAACACTAAGAATAAAAATACGGAGAATTTTTTCCTCTGCAAGTAAGAAATTGGCATTATTTCGAGGTAGGGTTAAATTAATCCCTAGGAACGTAGACGTGTGGCGGCACATCGGAGGCGCAAACCTAGGCGCCTCCATCGCTGCATTCAATGGCAGCAGAAACAGCTGACGGTCTGACATGAGACTGGGGCAAAGAAAATGTCAGAGAAATAAGTTTTTGGTAAGAAAGAGTTAAAAAGTCAAGTCACGTCCGCCGACCCCGGCATTTCGAAAGTTTTATATAATTCTACAACTTTTTAATTATTTTAATTCATGCACAATTACTACTTTCCCCGGAAGCTCCTCCTTCCTCAACAGATTGTGGATCGCCTTCATGAATTTTTCCACTGCCCTCCAAGTTATTTCAGAGGCTAACATTTCATTTATAGGATTTATGGGTCCAGGAGATAGTATTAAAAGAATGATAGTTTGGTTAAGCTAAAAGTATTTTATTGATTTAACGCGCTTAAAGTATTACATACGTACAGGATGATGGTGTGAATAGCTACTGATGTTTTAATTACAATGCATTCTATTTATATCCTAAATCTAATTACTCCCACGCGCTCGCATCTATTGCTAGGTACATGCTGTACTTGCGTGACCTACTTACTCAGGGTTTTCCCCCCGGGGGCTGCCCCGCAATGACCAGATGTGATTGTCTGGGGGTTTCCCCATACTTAATGAGCGTCGCTCTAATTATACTCTACATACCACACATTTAATTTCCGCTTTCGCTCTGTGTGCGGCGAGCCTCGGGCAGTTAAAAACAACACGCTCTGCATCCTCCGGAATCATTTCACATGTCGGGCAATATGGGGAGCCGCCACGCCCGAAGCAATAAAAGTATGCACGATACCCTCCGTGAACGCTTAGGAATTGAGTTAGGTCATAGCTAACTTCAACGTGCCTGCGAGTGATCCATTTTGAGACGTCTGGAATAATTCTATGAGTACAGCGTCCTTTAGTTGAATCATCCCATCTTTTTTGCTACTCCAAAATGACTTCATTTCGTGCTAATTGCCGACGCTAGGTACAGGAATCGCTGATTGCATAGAGGCGTGAACCCTCGTTCGCCAAAGTGTCGATGGGGACTGTTGATCTCCATGTCTCTAATGTTTTCACATACCCGGCAATCAACATCAATAAAAAGAGAATTATTTAGTCCAATCAAGTCTTTTTATTTTTCCCTAGTGAGCCTTCAAGGGACGATTGACTGAGCTAAGGTTGAGTTGGTGTTTTACCAAATTAAGCTGATTACTCATTGGAGCTTCACCAAAGGGTATTCTCGAGAATTTTGATCGGAGCAGCTGACGATACAAGAATCTGCTGTGGGAGATGTTCAAGCAAGGCGACAGCGAAATACGGGAGCAGTTCGGAGGGAATCAATCCCATCCCTATTTGACGAAGCAATATTATCACCACATGAAGGAGGCCTTTCAATTGGCACCCTAACTGGAAAAACCGAGGAACTCGCAAGAGCCCTTCGGAAAAGACCATCTGCCAGAAACCCGATGATCTGGTGCCAAAAGCTGCGACATTGAACGCAAACGCGGTAAAAATGGTTACAAACCTAGCCCACATACTCAATATAGTGTTAGCCTTGCCATCTCAGAGGGTTTCCGTGATGCCATTAAAGAGGTTGAACGATTTAATGATCCGCAAATGAAGCTGACCATCATATCAGCTGATCGCACTATTTACTTTTTCACTGTGTGCCGCACCACAGACAAGTCGACCTGATGCCGAGAAAGATGCCTTCTGGCAACTTCTCGATGAAAAGACTTCTCACCTACATGCTGACGACTATGTGATCATTGCTGGCGACCTTAATGGTCATGAGAGTGAAAAGGCAGACGGTAACAGGTGCCATGGGGGAAAGGGGTTCGGAGCAGGGAATGAGACTGGCGAGCGTATCGTCGATTTTGCGGACACTCATGACCTAGTACTTATAAATACATGGTTCATCAAACGATTGTCTCATCTACCACAAACTTCTCGGCGATAAAACACTGGCCAATTGGCAAATTTATAAGAATGCCAACCGGGAAGCATCTGGTTTTCTTTTTGATCAACGTATCAACGAACGTCTCAAATTTAAAATTTACCACAATGTCGTCCGTCCTGTCGCCCTCTACGATTCTGAGTGTTGGCCGACTATAAAAGATAATGAGCGACGTCTTGCGGTAATGGAGACGAAGATGTTGCGTTGGACTAGTGGCGTGACACGTTTCGATCACATCCAAAATGAGGATATCCTCGATTGTAATGGGGTTGCACTGATCGTGGAACAATTGCGAGAGAAGCGTCTTCGATGGTGTGGTCATGTAATTCGTGCTAACGAGAATTCACTTGCCAAGATTGGTCTGAACATCGAAGTTGATGGTAAACGACCAAAAGGCCGACCATAACAACGGTGGGTTGATACGCTGGATAGGGATTTAGAAGCCTCGAGATTGCATCCAGATCCGGCATTTGATTGAGCCAACTGGCGAAACTGACACGATCAACAAACCCCGCTTGTGAACGGGACAAAGGCTAAAGAAAAAGAAGGAGGAGGCCTTTGAAAAGTACGCAGCGGAGTTTGTAGAAAACATTCAAAAGCTGCAGGGTCAATCGACACCCAAACCGATTGATCGACAGTCGGCAGTTATGTCTCCCAAGGAAGCTGGGCTTGAAAAGCCGCTCAAACGACAGCAGTCAACCAGTGCTTCAAAACGCAAGAACAATTCCGGCAATACTACGAGTTGCAGGGAACAACCATTCAGCGCTTTGGGATCCACCATTTGGGAGGGTTCAGATGATCCAGAGGCAATTGGATACAAAACAAAGCGGAACGTCTAATACCAACTGGAAATTATTACAAGACCCTCGAATTTTAGTGTCAGCCTTTCTCAACAAAATTCTTGGCCAACCATTGCACTCATCAGATACAACACCAGCTGCAACGCTAATATCACAAGAGTATCTTCATGGTCTGAAAAATCTGAGTGTTTCTATGGACACACGGGATCCACTACTCCTGCATATTGTATTGAAGAAATTGGACAAAATTACCCTTACGTTGTACAAGCAGTCGCTGGCAAACCCAAAACAGTTGCAATTGCTGACAGAGTTCCTACAATTTCAAGAAACTCGTTTCCAGTCCAGGTACCAGGAATACCAAGGCAGAGGACGTAAAGAAGAAATTATCAAGGACAACGATGTCAGTCACTGTCGTCAATTTAAGTTGTACAATGCATAAAGAGGCGCATCAACTTTTCACGTGCAATGAGTTTTTGCGCTTGTCACCCACGGATCACTTCCAGCATCTTCGGAAACACAAGCTCTGCATCAATTGTCTGAACGGTGGCCATTTTGCGCCATCTTACTCTTTGTAATGATGCTCGACTTACTTCAGTAAGGACAACACACTGGCCCATTCCAACCCCGAGAGGAAGCATCGCCAAATGGGCCAGCACAGGGTCTCAAGAAAAACAGCTCGAGTCGAAAGGCTGCAAAGGCGGCAAATGAAAAACCTACACTAGCCGTGGTAAGCAACGATAAAGTAAACATGAAACGAGACAGTTACATCTTCCTCAGTACAGCGTTAGCAAATGTAAAGAGAACTACCTTTAGTTGCGAGCGATCTTAGATTCCGCCTCTCAGGTCAACATCGTGTCACTAGCATGTCATTCAAGGCCAATGCGCCTGCAAGGAGTTGGACATTCTAGACATAGAATGGTTAACATCGAGTTCCAGCCAGTAGTGACACATGACAAGTTTCCAAGTTCACGAAAGAGTATCTCAATCTCGGTCAGATGAAGGAAATCCACCCGAATCAGATACCTCACTATTTCCTACCACATCAGTGCGTCAAATTCAACCTCAGGAAGCAGACAGAAGATTCCATTTGATTTGGTGGAGGGAACGTCCAGGGTTACCCTTGAAGTGCTAGGAGCTTTATACGGAGACTTATGGAACCTCATCAGCCTCATATTGACAACAAGATGTCTTCAAAAGCTCGCACATGAATACAACAGAAGTTATCCGTTGGACTGTGAAGTTCTTCAATGAGATTTTCATATTGACGCATTCAAAATCAAGTAGTGACTGTCCTTCAAAAGGGAAGCTTTAAACTTAGGAAATGGAGTTCAAATCATAAGACCCTGTCGCAGGATATTCCGACCGAAGTTTTGGAGGTGTGCCTTAACGACGGTAGCGACGAAGAATCAATAAAAACGTTGGAACTGATTTGGTTGCCAAAATCCGACGTATTCCCCAAGGTCACTCCTGTAGAGCAGCGTAGAGCAACCAAAAAGGACAGCTGTGTCGGACATAGCAAGAATCTTCGGTCCACTTGGCATGGTGGCACCAGTGGTAATTGTTGTTAAACTCGTCCTTCAGGAGCTATGGGCACTTGAGTATGATTGAGATGCGGCCTTGCCATTGGAAATGCAGACACGATGGTGTACATATCGAGAAGAGTTTCAGTCGCTAGATAGGGTGAAGATCCCAAGACACCTTGGTCAAGGTGTGCCAACGTCCGTGCAGATTCATACATTCTCAGACGCCTCTAAAGAGGCATATGGCGCTGCAGCATACATCAGATCCGTGAAAACCAACAGTGCAGTGATAGTCAGGTTGCTGTGCTCCAAGGCTCGAGTAGCTCCCATATCCAAAAGATCTGCAGGCGAGATAAGCCTTACAATTCCACGCCTCGAACTTTGCGGTCAGTCTTCGTTGGGCCCCGAATTGCCAGAATTCATGCACTATCGAACTAGGGCCAGTGGTGGCATGTAAGGTCAGTTCATAATCTAGCAGATATTTTGTCAAGGGCCACACCCCCAGAAACTTCTTTTGCATTACCTTTGGTTCTATGGACCGACATTCTTGCATGACCAAGAGTCATCGTGATAAGCCCATTCAAGACTGCATAAGGTAATCGACAACAAAAGTGCACTGCTCGAACTCGCCGCATTTCTTGACGAGGAACGATTATTAAGAGTGGGAGGAGGATTAGAAACATCCAATCTTTCGTTCGATGCATCCAATTGTGAAATTATTGATGACGGACTTGCACGTTAAAAACATATATGTAGGGCCTTAGGGGCTGCTAGCAATTACAAGGCAACGATTTTGGCCTATGAAAGGGAAGAATCTAACACGGTTGGTCTTACAAGAGTGCATCTATTACACAAGAACAAAGCCGAAGATGTATGCGCAGATGATGGGTAATTTACGACCACATAGGGTACAACCAGCACGGCCATACCTCAACTGCGGAGTGCGAGCCTATCTGGATCCACTATCGCTCACGGGGGAGTCCACAAAAAAGCTATCTGGCAGTATTCTGCTGCTTCAGCACAAAGGCAGTTCATCTTGAAGTAATTACCGACTTGTCTACTAATAGTATCTTAAGGAACTTAAATTGTTTGTTGGACGATGTGGACATTGTCAGAACCTTTACTGCGGTAATGTTACCAATTTTGCAGGAGCGACTTGGCAATTGAACAAACTAATGTCAACAATATATTCTCAAGACGCACAGGAGAGAATTTTGAATGAATGCAGCCCAAGACAGATTACCTTTCATTTCATCTCTCCAAGAACACCACATTGCTTCGGCAAAAAATGCGTTAGCCTCATTAGCCTATGAGCAGCTCGAAAGTCAAGGCCACTCCTACCCTTATCCATACACCCCAATGATCTAGCTACCTTATCACCAGAACATTTTCTCATCGGTGAGCCATTGAAAGCAACTGTCGATCCGCATGCGAGGACAACAAAAGGGGACCTCAATACTGGCAACTCAACAATTTTCGCTGGAAGCAAAATGAAAGATGACTCTTCCAGGTCGGACTTCTGTTCCATAGCCTCCATTCTTCTAACCCAGGTTTGTCCCCCTTGGATATTGGGGGAGATCTCATAATCATTGAGCTTCTCCTAAATGGATCCGGCTCTCGATCTTGAGGAGCTCCCTGCGGTCTTTGACGCTCATCATTCTCCCTTGGGTAGTCCTTCTGCGCTTTTGTTATGGCTGTTCTACGGAGTGATGTGCTCAATTTAAACACCTCCTTGACTAAGTTGCTTGTAGTATTAGATGCCACGGCGAGGCACTGCCGTCGAGATATATCGAGGACCGGGGACCAGGTTGCCCACTCCCAAAAGCCGCCGGTGCTGGGGCTCCGAGCCGTAAGTTTATACACCTTCTCTTCGTCCATATTGATTTCTTTTTCTGGGTGACTTTCCCACAACCATTTTTTCCTACCTACCCGACTTGCACATAAAGATGCCCATGCACGCACAGTTCAAAATTCATACAAGTAAATATTCATACGCATCCGCCAAGCATTCCCTTATCTGCACGAAGGGACATACCTGAAGGAAGATGTGGCAACTCCTGACAGGACTTCTCCTTTATCTGGGTTAACATGACAGAGCTAGGCTACGCTATGCAATGAAGCCTTCAATCCCACAACGGCGGACAAATGGATTATCGTAGAGGTCCGCAGGTTGATGCAGGAAGGCTGCAAACTTCTCGGAAAATCAAAAGGGTTGACACAGCTGTGGTTCTCCTTTAAAGATAGAAATCCATCATTAGTGTTTAGCTGAATAATTTATGATATCACCGATTCTCGCATTAGCTCTGATTGACTCACTCACTTTTCTGACTGTAACAAATACGTTGAGGCTTGAATTTATTTGACTTAATCTCATTCCTCTGAAGGGCCTCGACTAGAGCGAGTTGATAACTAAAATAAATTCAAGATATTAGCTGACACTTCATTATCAAAAGATAACGAATTTATATAAACTTAGTGGAGAGGAGCGAAACTTGCCAATTGTGGAAAAAGTCCCTGAAAACGTGGTTGAATCAACTTTCTTTTTGATTACTAAAACTCTCGTGCTGTGTTCGCGATAACCCATAAACTCTTTACGATCTTTCGCTGTGCCTTCAACTTTAACCTCTATTGAAACAAAATAATCTCATAATATTGAGCAAGGAGATTCTGGTAAGAATCCTTCAGGTTTAATGGATCCATACCACATTCAAATAAATCTATCTGGTATTAACTCGGTCCTACAGATGACACTAAATACAATGTCACAGAAAAACTTTGAAAAGTTCTTTAAAGATAAAACTGGAAGAAAGAGTGTAATAAGTTTGCCCTCAAAGGGTTGTCCCCGCGGCCAAGCTACAGTCACAACTAGTCCCGCGGGACTAGTTCGGGTTTGCTTTTAGGCACTCGTGCTTCTCGGCCTTTGAGTGGATCCTACAAACTTCCTTCAGCAACTCATCCTATATTTCTACAGAGGCAAAAGTAATAAACCAGCACTCCGTCGACTTTAGCATCTGCGTAACTATACTCTCCGCACTGACGCTCCTTCCCAGCGCTTGGTTCAGGTTCCTTCCCTCCATCGCGAACCTTGGACAGTGAAACATTCCCTACATCTCCCAGTATACTACCGCATACAGGACAATTCGTTGAATCGTCCAACCCAAAGTGATGCATATGTCGATCAACTTCCACCTCCACAGTGACCTGGTTCGTTATTAAGACCACTATCGTTTTCTTATCCACCAGTGTTAACTCGGGCTTTCCCCGGCAGGCCTTTACCACTCTCACTGTCTCCGTCACGTAGACTCGTCCTCTGAGTGCTTTGCTGCAACAACTATAGCCAGGTCAGCGGTAAAGTCAACAACTATAGCCTCCCCTGGGATAGGAAGTCCAAGCGCTTCATTATACATAATATTCCACACAAAGGGAACCAGTACCGAGCCCTTTGGTATTCCCAGGGTCACAATACACCTTGTGGGCCCTTCATCCGTCTCGCAAGAAAAAATTCACCTTGATAGGTAACCTTCAACAAGGCTTACCAAATATCCAGGGATACCTACATCAGCCAATATAGTTCGTAGAATTGTGGCCTTATCCTACTATATATTTCCGATCCTTCTACATATTTCCCACAGCTCCTGCCTAGACCACCGTTTGCCTTCCGCTGTTCTACTGGCGAGGGAACGAAGTAGCAACAATTTCTTTTCTTTCAGAAGGCACTTACCTGTCGTCTTTGCAGCCTTTCATTACCAACCTGTAAGCCTCCCTCCGAGTATCTATATCGGCATCTTCGCACAATTAGTTGAAGCAATTCTTCATGGTTTTGCGAATCGTCCCTTTTAAGCGGACCCGCAGTTGTCTGTGTTCTTCCTGTCATTATGTTATTTGTGGTTAACCCCGTTGTGACAGTTTCATAAGGTTGTAGTTCTGTTCACATCGTGGACAAAGCTCCTTGCGCTGTACAGTACGGATACCGTGTTTCTTAGTTCGGGAGAGGCTTTAGATAGATCTTGCATCCGCTTGAATGAACACTGAGTATGAACTCAGTATAAACCGGTACCGCTGTACTAGTCACGGCTGACTTTGATTGTGGTCTCCAAATCAATCCGTGTCCGAAGAGGACCATGGTGCACCATGGACCATGCCTACACGACAGATACTGACGTTAAAACCCCAGGGCCCTAATGGTGGTCCTCCTTAGTCTTTGGTAAAGCCTCCTTGCTTGGTAGTCAGTGTTTGCGTCATGCACACTAACTTGACAAACAATTCTTGTGGCTGCTTACTTATGTTAGGTCAACTATAGACACCAGGTCCCTTCCTATGAAAGTATATTCGCAAACACCACATCTGGCTCTGCGAATACTTTGATTAAATCGCGTCCTATCACATTCATCGAGCGGTTGCCCCATTTAAGAGTTGAGTTAGCTCCGCAGTCCTTGCTAATATGGACTTCCGCTCTGCATCTCATGCATTACTTCGACCTGCCATCCATGCCGGTTCATGCCCTCGCAATGTGACCGCAATTAAGACATCTCCCTAAGTTCCAGGATGCGCTCTAGAGTTTCAGCACGAAAAAGATCAGGCTGATTGGACGAAAGTCCTTCGCGGACTCTTGGCCGCGCCTGCTTGCTTTCGGTACGAAAACCACTAGTGCGCGTCACCAGGACTGTGTAAATCTCAATAAGCCAACCCTTTCCTGGTGCTTCTGTAGCATGACTGGTATTATGCCATCTAGGCCCGGAGATTTATATACGGAGAAGCTGTTTATGGCCCAGCCGATCTTATTCTCGGTAATTACCTATTTGATAGTCTCGTATGGTTGGGATGACCGCAAACCCTCCAGGCAAGGCTTTGACTTGCATCCTCCGAACCATCAAAAGGCTCCAAAGCGAATATTTTAATTTATTCCTGAGACGCTGATCAGGAGAGGCCTAGAACATGTTTCCTTGCCAGGAAGTCGTGGTGAAATTGGAGCAGGCGAGAACAGAGAACGTGTATTTTGTGTATCACGACCGATCAGCTCCGCCAGAAGAACTGCAATATTTGACGAGCATCATAGCAACAAAGAAGGGCAACCTGTGGAGAGACTGTGACGCCAATGCAAAACATACACTTTGGGGCAGCTCGGAAATCGACGAGAGAAATGGGTCATTCTTTGATTTTATTATTACTTCAGGGTAACAGGAGAAGTGCACCAACCTTTCATTTCCTCAGCTCGGAGAACTGTGACGGTTGAAAGGAGGTCCTTGATATCACCATATTAACCGACAATAGGATTCTTAGGATGGAGAACTGGAGAATGTCTGACTGGTTGAAAGGAGGTCCTTGATATCACCCTATTAACTGACAATGGGGTTCCTAGGGTGGAGAACTAGAGAATGGCTCACCAGAGATCCTCCTCAGATCACAGTTGGATACACTTTAGTCATGATCTTGCTGCAAAGGTCTCCAACCTCTTCAGAGACCCCAGGAGGATCGACTGGAGAAAGTTCGGTCAAGTAATTAAAAATAAAATCTCCGGTGCGCAAATTGGCAAGATTGGCACGACAGACGAACTGGAGTCAAAGGTGTGGGCTCTGGAAAAGGCATTCGATGCCTAAGGCTCTTGTATTAGTGCGTTGTCGATATCTTCCTCTAGGAGGAAGACAAACAGATTAGCCGAGGCACACTTCGAGTGCTTCAGATTCCGTCAGGCAGGGGAATGGATCCCGTGTGTTTGCCTTTGGCGTCCAGGAGATGCTCAATGACTATCTCCGACAGCCTGGCCTCAATACTGGCCCACCCACACCTCTGACGCTAGTTTGCCGCTAGCGGAATTACCATTCGCCGGCGCTACAAGTAAGTGGCTCCAGTCACGTCACTGAAGGGCTTCGCAGTTCGTGGCTCGTCGGCTGGCTGTTGTTACGTACTTTTCTCCAGATGTTGCTTAGCGTCCAAGCTCTTGCCCACTCTGCCCCGTTTGTGATCTTGTTCGACCTCGTCTTTAGATCGATTGCATTTGAAAGTGGTGAGCTTCGCCTTCTGCTCGTCTTCCAGGCGTTTGCTGTGGTATTCCTCAACAATCGCCCGGTATTTAGCGAGGTCTTTTTAATTCCGCGGCCCCCTTATTCTCTTCAATCTTGCTGAGAATATGCATGGCCTTCTGGTACTGGCTCTTGAGCAGAACACCAGCGAACCTGCGCTTCTTAGCCGGTTTTCCGTGAATTACGTGCTTGTTTGGTTTTACTTTTCAAGGATCCCCCGACGTCGACGGTTTCGAGTTAGGAGTACTATGTCTGTTGATTCCAGGCTTGAAACTAATGGTTTGTCTGCTGCCTTGCTCCAGGAGGTGCTTGCGGTTGGTTTCCGCACAGCGGTGCTACGGCTGGCACCGAATGTGTTGTTCCCGACAGCTACTATCTCCTGGCTGGATACCGTAGCTCGGCCTCCGATGATGCGCGTAGCATCGCCACCTCTTCTTCTATCATCGGTTTATTTATTTATTTTTTAAATTAAGTCCATGGCTTGGTTCCACGAGTAGTCCGGGAAGAATGTCCACCCTGGCTAGCTCGGCCACCGGAGTAAGGGTCTTATTTGAAACTGAAGATGCCTAAGGTATTCAGAGTTCGCATACTAAAGACCAAGCTCCCCATTGGCCACGCAGCCCTCTGCATATGCTGCTTTAACTTGGCTTGGGGTCCGATTAGCACGTTCTCCAGTGCAGAGACGACGATCATCCCACTTGCCCCTAACGCAAGACCAGCAGACAAGTAGATCTTCGTCAGTTGGATAAGCTTACTCCCAGCTCGGCCCTAGACACTGTTGGCCCGTCCGAAGACGGTTTCCAGCGGCCACCACGAAGAGGTCATGTAAGGACTTGCCGATTTATGCAACGTTAACCCGAACCACAATCAAACCAGCCCGCCCTCTGGAGAGTAGTATTCAAGTTTCTGGGTTATACCGTGAGATTCTTTTAACTCGGAGCATTTTTTTTTTTTTTTATGGATGGAGGTGGAAATCTTAGAAAGACGCTGCTGCGCCAGGTTGCAGCAGTGTGTGGGATTCACACCCACTAAAACCACCCCCACTCTTCCGCCCCTCCCCGCGGGACCACCGTGAAGTATTACTTCGCGGGGGAGGCTCTGGTTCACTATACCAGCTCGTCCATGTCACGTCTCTGTCGCGCCGCCTTCCGAGCTCGATCCAACTCCAGGAGTTTTGTCTGCACCACGGCTACTGCCTCATTTACCGCCATCCAGTTTTCCTCCGACTTCAACATCTCTTCCACCAGGTTGGAGGGCTCGATGTCCACCCCTAAGATGCTGTTCAACCTCCTTTTCTGCTGCAGAAATCTGGGACAATGGAACATAACGTGCTCCGGGTCCTCGAGTGTAGCACCGCATTCAGGACAGTTGGGAGACTCGTCCAACTCGAAGCGATGCAAGTACTTCCTATAGCCACCGTGTCGGAGCATTGAGCGGTCTGTTTCTACCATTCCTATTAGTTCCCGGCTATTTAAGTCGAGGGGATGTCACACCGACTTTGTCGGTTCTGTTCAGAGGAATGAAGGCTTCCAGCTCAGCACCAAGAATGGGGGGATGAGTAAGGAAACTGTTTACTTTATGCTCGTTTTTGAAGCAGATTTTTGCTCTTGCCTTGGTCAATTTTTTTAAATTCGATGATGCTCTGAATTTTATTTAGTTCCAGTTTCCGGAAGATGTGCACATCATCGGGGAGGGGGGACGGATTCACTTTTGGAAAGAAGATGCTTGGGAGGGAACGTTATCGACTTATGGTACAGCTCTATTTGCTTTTTTTGGAGTTGAAGAATTGTTTCCTTTCTTCCTCTTTGGGGAAATTGAAGGGGCGCATGTTCTCGAGACGACTTTTATCTAGAGAGTTTGGGGGATTACGATTTTGCCTTTTTTGAGGGCAGGGGGGTATTCCTGTGAGTTTGTTGGTGTTTTTATTTTGCCGTTTTGACGGAGGCAGTATCAGTGGAAGAGGGTCTGGAAGATCCCAATCCTCCATCTTCTTCTTTTTCTTCAGCCTTTGTTTCGTTCACAAGTGGGGTCGGTTCGTCGTGTTCGACGTCGCCATTTGGCCTCATCAAATATCTGATCTGGATGCATCCAGCGTATTAAGCCCCCCTTGTTTTGGCCGGCCTTTTTGTCGTTTACCATCGACTTCGATGTTCAGACGAATACTGACAAGTGAATTTCTCGTTAGCGCGAATTACATGACCATATTATCGAAAACGCCTCTGTCGCAGATTTTCCATGGATATCCTCATTTAGGATGTGATCAAAACGTGTCACGCCACTAGCTCAACGCAATATCTCCGTCCGCAAGACGCCGTTCATTGTCTCTTATAGTCGGCCAACACTTAGAACCATTAAGAGCGACAGGACAAACGAAATTGGTGTAAATTTTAGATTTGACACGTTCGTTGACACGTCGATCATAAAGAACCCGGAACCGGACCAAGCGGGATATTTTACGTGCCTTGGGAATTGTGTATGAGGATCTGCGTCGGTCTTTTTTAATGGCGATTTATGTCACTCAATTGCCATTGGAGTCCTTGCGATAACTTCTTTGGCTTTCCTCCTCGAAGGACCGGTTTTGAAGGAACTAAAAGTATATGACGCCACAGTAAAATCACAAATGTGTCAAAGTGGTTTGTTTACCATATGTCTCAGCTTGGTTCATGACATTTTAGATGTGTCAAAATCGCTGGAGCCATCTATTGACAAACCGCGCGAACCTAGTTGCGTGCCTAATTTTTTTTTTTTCTATTTACTTACAGCCAGTTTGAGGTATTTTATATTTACGAAGACCAATATGACCGAAAGTAGACTTCGACGATCAACGATTGGGATGGAATACCAAACAATTATCCTTAGCCAGTGCTTTTGGCGCGTACTTAAAAATGGCTTAACTGATTTTCTGGTAGCAGCTGAGTGGCCTGGCGCGGAGAAATTCAACGACACTCTAGTCAGGTATGAGCACCATGGAGAAGGAGTAGTCCGCTTATTACATGTTGAGGACGAGCAATCGATTCGCAGTTGTAGGGTTCCTAATAAAATCAACCTGGACCATTGGCTTAGTGTGAACAGATCAGATAAATATCGACTCGTGAAATATTTTCACTTATTTCAAGAAATCCAAGCTCAATATTTTTGTCAGTCTGATTTCTTCGTTGATTGCACCTTTCAAGATTTAGTGCTTCTGACAAACGGTGATGTTGACAAGAAAGTTATCGCAGAGTATTTCGAAGTGGACAGAGAAAACCCTTTAGAGAGTGATGTTCTCCTCGGAATTGAGGATCAAAATACGAAAAAGTATAGAATTAAAAACACATTCAGCACGTTAACATGCCAATTAGAGCCACTTCTACTGGCCGAATCAGACTTTTATAAGTTGGTTGACGTACTGGCGGACTGTTTACTCTCGAAAAAACGAATAGGTCTCCAGTTCAAAGTTTGCAGAGATTATCTATATCCTTTGATAAAACACGTGCTGAAATTTGAAAAGGACAAAGAATCTTACTTCGCTTTGCTTTCGGGAAAGGTCAGGATAAAATCCAGAGAGCGACCAAACGAAGTGGACATACTACGAACGGCGCTATCTAAAGATATAGCATTTCGGATGAGGCGAGCCTTTAAAATTCAAATCCTGGAGACCCCTCCCGACACTCCTGAAAATAATGAAACCATAAAAATGACGCAGGATACCAAACTGGATGAATTGGTCGATCGATTCGAAGCGGCTCTTCGCCCAACTGGGGACATGACAGGCTCTCCTCTATCAGAGGATTTTTGCAAACGTAACGAGATTGCTAGGGAAATCGTTGATTGTACGAAGAAAAGATTGAACGACCAATTCATAAAAGGACATCGAGAACTGTCACCATCAGCAAAAGTCGTTAGGAGACTTCTCATCGAGAAACTGATAAGTGATTGGGAGGCTGAAGAAACATTTCAAACGGTTGCATCCACACGGTTTCCAGCAACCAAAGGCTTTGTCAATCGATTTACACCTCATAGTGAACCACAAATTGAAGACCCAATTGAATTTGCACAGGAAATTGCAGATCTTGTAACAGAATGTGAAGACGATGAGCGAAATATTAACATCACTGAAAAATCCGGAAGTGGGAAATTTATTCGGAATCTTTGTCAGCTCTCCGGTCATGCTATAGTGAGAGTATCTTCGTGGAATGAGTTTAGCGGGAACTTTATAAAAGGCCGTTCAATCTCAGATAGTGTGAACAAGTTCCGGGACTCGCTGAGAGAACTTTTGGGGGATGAAAATTTTAATTCCATTCACATTTATAAGCTACACATTGAGTTCGATCCCTTCGATGGTTACGAGGAAGCGAATTTCTTCAAACCCCTGCCCCTCCCACCAACATATCAATCTATAGTTGATTTCTATGAGAAATTCAGATTAGTCATTAATTATCCTAGTCGGATGAAGATTCGTCAGCTAGTAGGGGAAGAGCTAAGAAAAGTAGAACCAAAACTAGATGAGGAAGGATACACTAGCTTCCTGCTCGAAAGCGTAAATAAATGGATAATGGACAGTCCTGGCACTTTGTTTACGCTGAAGGAAACCAATACTTTTTTACAGGAACTCAACGAGCACCTAAATATCTTCAAAATAGATGAAGTTAATCCGTTGAACAACGTCAAGTTGACAGCGGAAGCACCGGAACACGTTGAAATTCCGTCCAACCTGCTTAAAACGAAATTTTCAGAACTCGATTATGTGATCCAAAAAAGACTTTTGGAGGAGTCGAATGTCATTCTACAAGGCCAAAAAGTCAAACTGGGAGATCTTATCACTTCAGATGCAGTGGACCTTATTGATGAAGATACTTTGCTTAAGCTCCTCGTTTGTCATAATGGCGAGGAAAGTGAAATTCGCATGGGGAGTGGAAGACAATTTGGCTTCTTGGTCTACAACTCTTTTTATGTTAGCCGACGTATAAGACAAAACTTCGTCGATTGTTCCTTATTCGATATTCCAATTAATATCACTAACGGTGTCTATTATTTGCGAAATGGCGATCCAAGTGATGCCATCGTCGTGGCTAATACCAGGAAAAGCTTTTCAAATTTGAAGGATCGTGAACTTGTCAATTTTAATGGTAATGTTCACTGGGTTCAAAATCTGCAGGGTGGTCTGATATGGCGAGACTCAATTGGATCCACTGAAATATTAACCAAGATACCTGGACCACGGAAAACTACCTGGAGTGAGGAGCAATTCTTAAGAGTAAATGACAATCGAGTCGTACTTGTATGTGGCATACCTGGTGATGGTAAATCGCGATTGCTTGACAGTTTGTCTAAAGAGCTCCTCAAAGAGACTGAAGCTATCTATACAATTCGTATAAACCTTAATATGTACAGACATTTCCTAGATGAAAAACAACAAGAGCACAAGCAACTTCAACCACCTAATTATACCGAGTGCTGGGAGTTTCTACTGGAAATGTCACAATCACACGAGGATACTAGACTAAATACGCAATTCGAGATCAACCTTTTTCGGGCTTTATTCGACCGTCAAGAATCGGTTAAACTTCAACTGGTCGTACTCCTGGACGGATTCGATCAAATACGTCCCGACCACCAAGAAATCGTCTTAAACTATATGCAGCATCTCAAAGATTGTTCACACTTGCGTAAACTTTTCATAACCGCTCAGCCTAACTCCTGTCATTTACTTGAACGTTGCTTCAATACACTTGGTTACGAAATCAAGGATCTGTCAAATGAAGATCAAAGAGAACTTTTCTGGCACTTGGTAGCCGAGAAGGGGCTTGAGATCGAGGAAAGTGAAGCCAAGAAGTTCCTCAAGGAAGCTAGGCTGAAACTGTCTGATGAAACTGATGAGCAATTTACCGCCATCCCCCTTCATCTGAAGATCCTTGCAGCCATCTATGCGGAGAAACGACAGGAAGGGAAAAGCAACTTCAATGATTGTAACCAATCTGAGTTGTTTGAAATGTTTGTTAAGCAAAGTTATGAGATATTTATGGAAGACCAAATGCAAAACAATCAAGCAAATGCAACTACCAGAGAAGAAGCGGAAGGAGCGTATGAGACCTTCTTATCACAACATGAAAAGCTTGCACTTTGGGCACTATACAACCCAGAAGACCTCAAGCAAATTATCAAATCTTTCGAGGACTATCAAGCTGAAGTTGAGGACCTTCTAAGGGAAATTGAATTTGGACAATACAAATTCGGAATCGTTTTCGCAGTTATTGACGGGAGACCTCAGTTTTCACATCGTACTTTTGCCGAATATTTTTCAGCCCGGTATATTCACCGATATATGGAGCGCTCTGCAAGAGAAGGAGGCATGGGAATTCTGAATATCATCCTAAACGCGGAGAATGGTCCTTTCTTGATGTTCCTGAACAGTATGATTCCAGAGAACAGGAACTGGGTTTGCCGTGACCAGGGATATTCCCAGATAACTACAGGAACAATCTCATCTACTCTTCTAAATCTGTCGCAGCGGAGTGCATGGAAAGTTTTCGATTGTGTCTCTGACATTTTGAAGGAGGAATCCAGCCTGAAACACCAAATATTTATAGACATCATAGAAAGATTTCCAAATGACGTCAATTACTTTATGTTGCTAGGATTCCTTCTGAAATGGGGCATCGATTTAACCTGGACAACTCCGAGCGGAAAGACAATTCTACATTTGGCAGCATCTGAAGCTAGTTCTTGGAAGGCAAGTTCCAGACAGGGAAAACAATCACAATTCTTCCAGCGACTGAACCAGAGATTTAAGATTCCTCTTTGGCTTATAAATTCCAGCAAGTTTGATATGAAATTATTCCAACCAGACTTTTCTACCCTCGACATTTTCAAAATGTTGGTGAAAAACGGAGCAAAATGTACTGCAGATTCGGACAACCTCACACCTTACCATTACGCTGCAGCTGCTGGAAATAAAGATATTTGCGAGGAATTCCAATATGAAGACATCATTTCTGAAGTAGATTCGAGACGGGACGCTTACATTGAAGAATTTGGTGAAACAATTCTTTTCGGGAAAGCACTACGAGCTGAACAAGAGCTGGAAAAGCGGCGCGTATCAGAGAATGAAAAAAAAACCCGGAAAAAACCCTCAAAGTCCCTAAAAACGGAAACGGAAAATTCCAAAAATTTAAATTGAATCTTCAAAATCTTCAATTAGGAATTTTCGAGGTTAGAACATTTAAAGCAATTGGTCACTCATAATAGTTTACAGGCATTTCATCTCTCATCAAAACTACACACCTTTGTCGCCACTTCCCGTCGTATTTGGGGGGACGTATCGCCGACCATGGTCTCAGAAATACTAGTCGCGACCTAGCCAGAATAAGATGATAAGTAATTAAGCCAAATTAAATTGTCATTTGTAATTTCTGAATAAATTTATGGAAAACGTGTATTTCTTTTATGAAGAGATTTGAGTATGCATTCGCCCCATTTTTCAGATTTTTCGGTTGGGTAGTTACTGACAATGGGTCCGTTCCCACTTTTCCAGCAAATGTCAAAACTAAGACCGACTTCGGAAAGTACTAACCGAGACATTTCATTTGATACCCCACATGACTATATTTGATGAAAAAATAATTACACCCTCCTTTTACATGTATGGGGACCCACCCCCCTCAAATTCGACGTAAAAGGATGTGACTCACTGTCTGTGTGAGCGTTTACAGTTCCCATCTTTCTACCAAATTTGGTGTCAATCGCTATAACCGTCTCCGGGAAAAATGTGCGGGCTGGACAGACAGACCTGTGAGGAGTTGCTAGATATCCAATCAGGCGCGACCCCAGGTGACGGATAGGGGCACAGTTATTGATGTGTAAATATGTGTTCATGCACTTTTCTTTTCTGACTGTGCATGGGCTAGTGTTTGCTCATCTCTGGCGGCTATGGGAAGGACACCCAGAAAATAAAACCAACATGAACGAATTCAGAAGGAGTAAAGTTACGGTGCAGGAGCTTGAAACCCCAGTGCCGGCGACTTTTGGGAGTGAGCAAGCGGGCTCCCGGCCGTCGCTATCCCTCGACCGCGATACCCCGGCGGTGAGCAGCTTGGCCACCGTGGCATCTAATGCTACAAGCGTTTTAGATTTTAAGAAGGAGGTGATCAAACGAAGCATAATTCTGCCAAGAACACCAATTGCAAAGGCAAAGAATGATGGGCTAAAAGGAGATTGCTGGCCAAAAAGGCGATTTCGGTACTCATCGGATTTGATCAAGAGGTACTCCAATAGCAGCAAATAGATCCATTCAGGAGAAGCTCATCAATTTTACGATCGCCTCCAATACCGAAGCCGGCAAAAGCTGGAATGGAGCTCAGCAATTGAAAAAGGTGGAGGAGCCTATAAAAGGGGTAATCTTGCTAAGACTCACCGAGACCAGAGCCTTGACCCAGAAGAATTCCCTTTTATGCAGCTTGGAACTAAAATAGTTGCGCTGTCCGAATTCATAGGACAAGCACAACGTGCACAAAGCCATTAAGAACACGGTGATAGCCATCAGGGTGCTTTATAATAGGTCACAGGAAGAAGAAAGAAAGCCTAAGGAAAAGCCGGACATCCCAGCTCCAACAGTGTCACTGGCGACCCAAGTGACACCAAAGCACAAGGTCATCGACTTTCGACCAAGTAAGAAAGTGCGAAACAAAGAGAGGGGAAGCTTTGGGGAATCAACAAGCACCAAAAAGAAAAAAAAAGGTCTTCACCAGTCCAACGAACAGAACTAAAAGTTCAGAAGGGCCCAAAGTGCCCAAAGTAAAAATGCCGGCTAGCGAAGGAAAACTGAAGGAAAATAAGAACGGTGACTGTGACGGTGGACTAAGGTCGTAAACAAAAAAAGGAACAAGAAATCAAAAGTGCGAATTCGCCCGGAAGCAATTGTAATCCCCAGCAGAGGACATCCAACGTATGCCGAGATACTGAGAAAGGTGAAATCTGACCCCGACCTAAAAGACTTAGGCGGAAGTATTAGGAAAATCCAGAGGACCCAGAAAAGGGATCTCACGTTTCAGCTGAAAAAATCCTGCGTGGGGAAAACTGACGGCTTTCGTAACCAAGTTATAAACTCACTTGGGGAGAATGTCGCGGTTCGTTCCCAAAAACGTCAGATCTACATACAGTGCAGGAATCTCGATGAACATCCAGAGAAGAGATCTGCACTGCCTTGAAGCAACAATTCAAGTTGGAGAAATTCATCAAAGAATCTATCGTGAGCCT
Source organism: Hermetia illucens (assembly GCF_905115235.1). Taxonomy (NCBI): domain Eukaryota; kingdom Metazoa; phylum Arthropoda; class Insecta; order Diptera; family Stratiomyidae; genus Hermetia; species Hermetia illucens. Next base: position 4,592,687 of record NC_051852.1, read on the forward strand.
AAGCTTATGGCGGTAATCAAACGGCCGCAATCCAACTGCTAGTGAAGACAGCGCAGAAGTTGTTGGCCATGGGAAGGTTCATATTAGACGTGATGTTTGCCAATTAAGGGAACAGATCTCTTTAAAGAGGTGCTTCAAATGCCTAATGTTTGCACACTTCGCGAAGGCATGCACTAGCGTTGAAGCGTAGATGTTGAAGGTATGGGAAGGAAGGACATATTACCAAGGAGTGCGATAGAGACCCCAAATGCATTTTGTGCGAAGGAAACGAGGGACGGGATGACCGGTGTGTAAATGGCAAGAATTTAGGAAGGCGTTAACTGCAGCGAAAAAATGAGGTTAATACAAATAAACCTCAATCATTGCAGGGTCGCACAAGATTTGCTTGCGGAGACCACTTACGCATCCGCGATGAAGATTGCTATCATTAGTGAACCATACACAAATCTTGACGGTGGTGTATGGGCCACAAATTCAACCTGTGGAGCGGCAATATGGGCATCCGGTCGTCAAGTCATTCAATATAGCATGGGTCAGGCGTCTAGTGGCTTTGTGTGGACAAAAATAAGCGGTATATTCGTATACAGCTGCTACGCCCTACCGAGCCTCACACTGGTTGTGTTTGAAGCCAACCAGTTCATGACGCAAGGGGACGAGCTCCAAAGGTGATAGCCGGTGGCTTTAATCAGTGGGCTATCGAGTGAGGCAGCAAAGAGACTAACGCAAGGGAGCGGTGCTTATTAGAAGCATTCGCCCAGTTGGATGTAGTTCTGACTAACGAAGATTATGTAAACACTAATAAGAAAGGGGGATCTGATTCAATTGTAAATCTGACTTTTGTCAGCCCTGCACTAGCACGTGACATGTCTTGGATAGTTAGCGAGGACTTCACGTACAGCCAAACGCAGGCAATCACCTTTGAACTAAGGACAGAGCCACAAGGCCCGCACACCAGAAGCCGAAATTCAAAAGATTACCAGGATGGTCTGCAAAAGCGATAGGCAAACATTTAGTGAGGTGTGACTAGACCTGCCTCCACGGATAGAGCTCTCCATGTTACACAAAGCATCTCTGAAGCATGTGATTCGTCGATGCCTAGAGATGCTCATTCCCCACTAAAAGACCCAATTATTGGTGGAATAGTAAACTTGCCAGCGTTCGAACGATCTGCCACAGTGCCAGACGAACGGCTCAGAGGGCGATAGGTAGGATCGATCAAGGCCAAAAAGAGAATGCCCATAGGGAAACCCGCAAGAACCTCAACCTCGCCATCCAGCGGAGTCTTGGAAGCGAACATAAATCCGTGCGGTAGCGCATATAAAATCGTGACAAGACGATTCAGAGGCCGATAATCTCCGGAGATCACGTGTTCTATGCTCTTGTTGAAAACAATCCAGGGGTTATTTCCCAAGCAAGAGGGGGGTACTGACACCTTCCAGCGCCCACTGAATGTGACGCCGATTCCACTAGTCACCAAGGACGAGCCGCTGGAGATGTACAGTCGAATAGCAAAACCCCGAGCTCTGGACGGCATACCGAATAAGGCCCTCAAGCTTGCCATCAAATGTAGACCAGATATGTTTGCGGAGCTGTTCGAAACGTGCATATCCGAGGGTTTCTTTCCTGCACTATAGAAGCGGCAGAAGCTGGTGCTGCTGCCTGAGGCTGGCAAACCTCCAGGGGAACCGTCCTCCTATAGACCCATATGTCTTCTAGACACTATGGGGAAAATGTTGAAGCAGCTTATTTATAATAGATTATTCCCAGTCGTCGAAAGCCAAGGGGGTGTTTCAGATAGGCAATAGGGGTTCCGTAAAGTCAGATCAGCCATTGATTCCGTCAAAATGGTTAGTGGCTTGGCTGAAAATGCAATTCACGGAAGGGGTTGTACCAGCAAATATTGTGTGTGACCCTGGATGTGAGGAATGCATTCAACTCGGCCAATTGAAACCTTATACGAAAGTCTCTGGCAACCATTGGTGTTCCCGCCTACCTTGCCGCTATTATTGATAGTTACTTGCAGGAGCGGACAATCTGGTATAATACCGATAATAGACCCAAGGAGTACATTGTCTCGGCAGGTGTCCAACAGGACTCTGTACTGGGCCCACTACTGTGGAACATCATGTATAATGATGTAGTTAACTTTCTGGTTCCGGAGGAGGCCACGGCGGTGGGTTACGCCGACGATATAGCGCTGGTTGTGATCACAAAGGATGACGAGTTGAACTCAAGCGAGGCAATCAGTGTTGTTAAGGTTTGGTTAGGGAGTGCTGGACTGGCACTCGCGGAGGAAAAGACATTTTGTTCGGACTAATTTACTTACGTCCTGAGGCCATCCATGTGTCAAGAACCCTTGGCCATTTCTCGACAGAACCGGGGCCCGTTCTGCCGTGTGACTGAGGTGGAGACAGATCATGTTGTTTCTAACGACATTGGATGTATTTTCTTGGTCGGCCTGTCGTGGGATCTGTTACCATGACGGATCAGGTAGGATTTAGCATAGTGGAGTAACTCCACCTATACTTTATTTATCGCTTTCCCTGATCTTAGCATTTTATTTTTGTTTTACTGAGGATAGTACAGAGTACGTTGCTTCAAACCGTCCTCCTTTACCTGGGCTTGGGATCAGCATACTATGTTACAGACATGACGGAGTTTCATTGGTAACGTAATCTAAGATAAGGAAACACCAATATCAGGAATCAATTCCAGTTCCAGGATTAATAAAGTAGTCATTTCCAATTCAACAGTTCGCAGTACAGATTCCCATTCGTCAAAATCTTTATTCGATATTCCAAGAAATTGTTCGGTGTAAGCCAATACTAAAGATTTTTTCCTAGTCTAGTGCAAGATATGAGTGCACGCTACCTCTATGTAATGAATCGGCACAACAGCTCCACGAATCGTAATCTGTAATTAGCAGTTTAATCTAATCGAATAATACATCCATACTCGTATATGATACAACCAATTTTCGTACTTATTTAAGAGCGACTCATTGCATTTCTTAGCTGGATGCGATAAGATACAACTCAATCTTATTTCTTTTGTCTTGTTCAGTTAAAGCGAACTCGGTCATTGAATAAGAGTGAAATACCCGCCCCGAACTCGTTATCAAAGGGCAATTATTTCTTTTAAGTTTATTTTAGCGGAGGTAAATTTAGCATCAGGAGGTAAACTCCTTCAATACGTGATCGAATAAACTACTACCTTTGTCGTGAATATCGGAAATTTTCGGATGTGTTTTCAACGTGGTCCCATCAAACAAAGAAATGCAGTGAAGACGATCGTTAAGTGGAAAAGGGTGCTCTAGTTAAACAAGTGGAAAACCGGAAGCTCAGCGCTTCAGGTATGAACGATTTTGTGTATTTCTGGTGTAAGAATATTTTAGTGTAGAACTGTTCTGTTCTGTTAGTAATAGTGCGATTCCCACCAAACTTGGTAGTATCTTCGATGACGCTTCAGCCCAAGTCGAGCCTTGGCCTCCCGGATGCATCGCCTCCAATACCTTGATCCAAAGATTCATTTCAGTACTAGTCACCAAATCCTTCACTCGTGCATTCGTTCGATGTGGCTAGCCAATTATAATTTCGGGATTTTGGCTTGTGTTCCTAGTCTTGCACATGACATTTCTACTTTTCTAGATTAAAGCTACCTGACCTCAATAGTTCCGTCATTTGATTGATTTGGATTTTGGCTCCTTTTCTGGTTTCAGTCCCGCTCAACATGTTGCCTATGTAGAAGTTTTCTTTAGATGTCTGGTTGCTACCTAAAGTTCTGACTGACAAACATGAAGCTGAAGTTTCCCCAAACGATACTGTCGTAAACACGTATTCTTGGACCGGCATGTCTCTAGTTAGTCTGGACAAAACCCATTGAAAATTTCTGTAACAGGGTTGCACCTTCACCATACGGAACATCTTTTCTATATCTGCTGAGACCGCGAACTCCCATTTTCTTCACTTCAGCAATATCTGAGCGAGATCGTCCTGTAATTTCGATCCATTATGCAGCTCCATATGCCCTAACTCGACATATTCATTCATGGCCTTATGATAGTCCATGCGTAACTCTGGATTCTTATCCAGGGGTCTCTCCAGTTGCCTGAAACACGCAAATGCCCTGTCCCAGGAGTTTCCTAGTAGAACTACGCTTTTGTCGTCCTTGAAGGGTTGAGTCACTGTAGATCTTCCGTCCGCCTAACAGCTTAATGAACTTTGATAAAACATCTCGCACTCATTCTTGGCTGATGCGTCCTCCGTAGTACAATCTGAGTCAAAGAATCGTTGTAGAGCGTGATTGAAATCGACTGTTGGCATATTCACTAGAACTGCTCCCACTTGGTTTACCTGAGCCATCATCTTGCGCGACGTTTCCTGTGCTAATAAAGGATTCCCTTTTTTGATGCGTCGTTCGATCATTTCCTCTAAAGCCTTAGTACCTAGTGTTAAATCAATGCGCAGTTTTTTTTTGTCCACTTTGGCTTACTGATCATGAAATCCTCGTTTGACAGAAGAGTTGCTAGGGAATCCATCACCTAGGCTTCCACGTTAAGGTGGAAAGTTGATTGGAAACGAGTTGTAATAATTAAACTAACTGCTTTGCAGACCGCCATTCGAATTTAGATCATGCATTTCGTTTTGAATTTATTGACCACCTGAGCACACCACTATACTCGCTGCTGACCCGAACTGCTCGAACACTTCCTTCGCACGAAGCATCGATCGGGCAAGAATATCCACGTTGTCTACGTACGCCACCAGTTGCGCAGACTTTACCAGTAACGTATCTCTGGTATCAACTAAGGCCACCTTCCTGACAATGCATTCGACCACCAAGTTAAAAAAGGTGGGCGAGAGACCATCCCCTTGCTTAAATCCTGACACTATAGTTCATTTTGGATTTTTACCTGGTCCTCGTTGTTGATGATTGTGACTTTCACTACCCGGACTAGCTTCGGTGATATTTCTAATAGAATTATTCTGTACAGAGCATTATGATTTACACTATTATACTCCTGAAAGAAGCCAGCGAACAGTTGGTGCACATTAACGTCATATTCCCAGCACTTTTCAAGCACTTGCTTGACTGCGAATATTTGGTCCATTGCCAATGGTCCGGATCTGAAGCCACCTTGGTATTTCCTGATGAGGTTGTTTGTATATTCTCTCTCACTATACCCTTTTTGTACACTGTCAAATTACACTTTTCCTCCAGATGTTAGGAATTTATTCGGTTATCCAGAGCTCTGTTCTCCCTTCTTTTGAGACCTCGACTGTTCCCTCGTTCTACATGCCCCCCCCTTACATGCTGTACTCAGGAGACCATCCCTATTTTTTCGCCATCACGACTTTCCTCAGGGCCAGAATGAGCTAGTGCGTCAAAATGTCCCTTGATTCTGGATACGTAAACCACTTTGTCCGTTTCGTCTTTCAAATTTTCCCATCGATTTAAGGAGTCCAGCTCCTGTGGCTACCAATGTTTTTGGCTATTCGGCAGCGGTATTTCGCTCTAACCTGCAAATGGTCACTATGTTTGAGGCAGTTTTTTCGACGAGGAAGTGGTCGATTTGATTGAATGTCTGCCTGTGAAACTTACGACTAAACTTTTGCTGCTGACGAAGTCGATGAGTCTTTGGTCATTATCGTTTATTTCATTATGGAGGCTCTGCGCTCCTATTACGCCTCTTTGGAACAGTTCATCGCCAGTTTTAGCGTTGAAGTCTCCCAATAGTTTTTGATGTCATTAGAGGGCAACCTGTCAAAAATTCACTTCAGTTGGATACAGAATTCGTCTTTATTGATACCATCCTTGTCCTGGGTTGGTGCATGGCAATTGATATACCACACATTGAGAAACTTCATCATGAAGCGGATTAAGGGTAGAACGATGTTGCTGACTCCATGCATGCGGTGGCAATAGAAGTAACCATTTCTGAAAAAATGGGTGTGATAGACAGACAAACAGACGAACAGATAGACAAACAGACAGCCAAGCCTCGCACGATATGAGTACAAATCGATGATCAAACATTTGGTCCGAGACGCAGAATCGCATAATCCGAAAATTATAGTGGACATTGGAGTTGCACACTTGGACTGAAAAATGGGGTAGCCGTGGAACAAACGTAAGAGGGCGTATACTTTTTAAGGCTTTCTCGCTGCTGAACATAGTTTTGACAAATACGAAAGATCAAACATATTTTGAAGAGGAGTAATGGGTTCAATAATAGGCAGTGATACCCTGGCTAAGGGCCTCCAAAGGCATATTAGTGATCATTACACGCATTGCGACCATGAAACAATAATCTTTCAAATGAAGTGCATCATTCGACCAAAGCAGCGCAGAACTATTGACATAGGATGGACTTCTTAAAAGGTTCGTCAAACATTCTCGGTACAAATTTGTCAGCGAACGGATTGGATATGGCTACATGGATTCTGGAACATATGCAGATGCGCAGATGAGCTATCATCAGACTAATCTCCCATGATAAGCACGGTCCAAATAAGCCAAAGTGTAATAACTCTTGACCTGGACTAACGAGCAAATCCACAAATTGGCGAACATTCAAAACAATAAAATCAACAATAGTGGACTGGACCTTCGATTAAGGAGTAGATCTAACATCGATGAAGTGCTTGAGCACTTCAACAAGATTTAACTGAAAGCCATCTGTATAGCAACACCAAATACTTTGAAGAGAGCCAAATTGAGCCACATAGGTCTCCCCAAGCAAGAAGCAGACTTAAAGGAACCAGAAAACACAGTCTAAATCGACGATCCCTAGGCAGGCTGTCTGTTTCCAATGACTATTCATTGTGAAAAACAGCTAAAAGCCACCTGTAAATTAATAATATTGAAACAACTGCCCACCGGATTGTATCAGAAATAAACAATACTCTCGAAGGCAAAAGATATTGCACAGCACTATCTCTAGATGTGGCGCATGCATTCGACGAGGTTTGACACGCTGGTCTTATTAATAAATCAAACCACAACTCCCTGGTTGTTTCTATAATTCATTAATATCGGGAATCCAGGTGAATATCTTTCTCAGTAAACAATCTGAAAGCAAAGCAGGAGTTCCTCAGGGGGTTGTACTCGGTCCTGTCCTGTACCTTCACTACACAGCCGATTTGTCAGTGAGCCGGTTAACCACAAGTCACCTTTGCTGACGACACCGCAATCTTAAGTTCACATGCAAACCCAAAGTTAATTTCTTTGCAATTGGAATGGCATTGAAAGAAAGTAGAAAACTGGCTTCAAATGAGGAGGATGATAGTTAATGAGTGAAAAGTCACCCCAACATAATGGCTAAGAGATTTTTATCGCAACGAAAATTCAAGCGGCTGCTAGCACCAGCCTGACAATTTTGCTCTTTTTAAGGTTCGGTGTTAAACAACATCTTATTAAAATCGATTCAATGTCTGCCTTTTTTTCACCCTTGAAAGGTGAAACCTGCTTCTCCTTCCATTCTCCCCGCAGGACTGCTATACAGCATTGCATCGCGGGGCCGGATCAGTTTTTAACTGCGCCTCATTGTGGTTCCTTCTCTTGTTTTTTTCGGAACTCTTCTTGCCTAAGCTACTGATGAATAGTTTTCAACTCCTTTACAGCATGATTCCAAGCCTCCGTTGACTCCAGTATGTTCATACTGGAATACACAATAGTTTCGACTGTCAAGCGCCTGTCTGCGACTGTCACTAGTCTAATTCGGTGTGCGGTAAACCTGGGGCAATCGAATACAACATGGTTCGCATTTTCAACCACGTTACCACGTGTTGGACAGCATAGGGAATCGTCGTAGCCAAATCGATATAGATAAGCCCGATAACCTCCCTGTCCACTTAAGAACTGCGTTAGCCCGAAGTTTCACTCCCCGTGGCATCTTTAAATCTATTTTCAAATGCCCCGAATGATACGGTAGATCCAACGACCAGTTTGTACCTCATCTCATCTCTTTTGCCATTCTACCATGGATTCTAGCCGTGCCAGTTGCCATTGAAATACGCTTGACTCCCGGATTTCGTACATTTTGTCGTAGAGACGCCGATCTTCATTCGCTAAGATTTCCGTGGTGGTTAACTCTGCTAGTACATATGCTGCTTCTCCTGATGTTATTCGATAAGCTCTGCTCTCTTCTTTAGTCGATACGCCATTCCAAATTTTTCGCAGTTTGATTTGTTTTCCAGAACCGTTGCCCAAATGGAGCTGCGTACAGTAGCACAGAACTAACTACCCTTGAAATAAGACGACGTCGACTTTGTCATGGTCCGCCAATGTATCCTCGAGATCGTTACAGCGATGCAAGACGCTTTAGTTGCAGCGCAGTCAATGTGTTTTTTGAAATTGAGCCTTTAGTCAATCATTACTCCCAAGTATTTCGCAAGTGATAGTTTGGACTTTTTCAACCAAGAATTGAACTCCCATATCGCTTCGTTTCCGTAGATCTCGATCTCGTCTAGGCGTTTCGCAACTACTGTTATCGTTATATCATCGGCAAAGCCAATGGTCGCCACATTTTTAGGAAGGTGTAGGGTCAACCCTCCATCGTACATAATGAACCACAATAAGGGACTAAAAACAGAACCTTGTGGTACCCCGCACGTTATCGGGAATAATTTCAGCCCATCGTCCAAGTCACAGTATAATCTTTTCCTAAGAAGATATTTAACAACGATGCGTACAATGTACTTGAGAGGCCTGTAATTTGGTTAGACCCTCTTTGATTTTTGTCCACTTTGCTTTGTTGAACATGTTTTTTAAATCGAGAGTCACCACCGCGCAACATTTGTCGTCTTGTATTGCAACCCGTGCCAGGCTAGTAACCATGTTGATTCGACGCAATCGCGATGGTTGATCTCCCCTTACAAAATCCCAATTACTTGTCAGAAAGACCTCCTTCCTTTTCGACAATAACGAGCAGTCTGTTGCATATTACTCATTCAAATAGTTTTCCAGTGGTATTGACCAAACATATCGGTCGATATGAGGAGTTTACCCGGCTTCGGAATAAGTATCACCTTTTGTAACTTCCCCTGACCGGTGAATTCTCCTTCTCAAAGTCATGCCGTATAAATTTGGACAAACGTACCTGGTGCTGTCCTAGCTATCACTTTCAAATCGATATTCGGAATTCCATCCAGCGCTGGGGTCTTAATTTCAGCGAATTTCTCTGTTCTGTTTTTGACCCATCGGTGTAGAAGAAGTCATTATATCCTGACAAGCATTCTTACGGTTCGTCCTAGTTTTCTATTCGGTTCAAGAGAACTTCATATGTTCTACCAAGCAGATGTATGAAGATCCGAGAATCAGAAGATATTGCGAAAACTGGATTCAGTTCTCCCAATAACTCTTCCACTTGGAGAGTTACAATTTGTTGTTTCTATCTCCATGTATCTTTGGACACTCTAAACTACCACAGACTCCCCCACCATGACAAGGTGCTACCCGAGGGGGAGTCCAGTAATTCTTCATAATATCCAACACAATGCATATTACCCTAATAAAAAGATCTTCCGAGTCTTGAGTGATTATTTCTTCTAGATCGGGAGCCAGTTCTAATGTTAATTCAGTATACTATCCTCTCCTTAATTCCGTACACTATTCTATTGAACATCAGTGAATTCCACGTGATTCCTTCTCTTACAGATCCGGACAAGATTCAATGTTACATCCCACAACCTCCGAACGACCAAGAGGCGTACCAAATGAAAATCAGGATTTTGAGAACAGAACGATCGTTTCCGCAGGATTGAAACATGTCCTGCACGAAATTGAATACCAGACAATAATTCTTAGTCAGTGTTTTTGGCGAGTGGTAGACAAAAAAGTGGATGATTTTCAGATAGCAACTGCTTTGCCTGAAGCTGACAAATTTGGCGATGTTGTTGTTAGATACAAAAAGGATGGGGAAGTAATAGCTCGTCTTTTACGAGTTAAACACAAACAATCGAGCGATCATGAAGAAATTAAACTCAACGACTTACTCACTGCGAACCAAACACATAAATATTCTATCCTGAAATATTTCCGGTCATTTCAGGGAATCCGCTCTCGATACTTATCCAACTCCCCAACTTCCGGTATTTTCGCGGATTGTACCATTCAGGATTTAGTACTTCTAACAAATGAAAACATTGATGATGAAGTTGTCGCAGGGTGCTTAGAAATTGACAGGGAAAACCCATTAGAGGATGATATTCTTCTAAAAATTAATGACCCCAATGCCAGAAAATACAGAATCAGGACTACAGACAACCAGTTGACGCGCCGATTAGTGTCTTTTCTGCTGACTGAGTCAGATTTTCCAAAGCTGGTCAACGTCCTTGCTGACTTTTTACTAGGTAAAACAAAATTAAGTCTGCAGGTGAAAGTTTGCAAGGATTATTTATATCCTTTGGTGAAATATGTCTTGGAATTTCAGAGGGGATTTAGCTGCTTCGCGATGCTTTCGGAAAATTTCAAGGAAAAATACAGAAAACGACCAGATGAAGTGAACATATTAAGAGTAGCATTGGCCCGGGAGATAGCATTTCGCGAGAAGGTGGACTTTGACATACGAATTTCGAAATCTCGCAGAACTGGCACAACAAGCACAAGCGGCCAACCTAGAGAAAGGGAACTTCCCCCTCCAGATTATGTACAGACTAACAATTTGAATGAGTTAGCAGACCGATTTGCAAAGGCTCTTCGACCCCCTGGAGACGTAAATAGCCGTGCTCTGTCAGAAGAGTTTTGTGTACGCAATGCAATTGCTAGGGAAATTGTTGACTGTGGCAGAAAAACATTTCGAGAGAAATTCATAAACGGAGATAAGACCTTAACGCTGCAAGCACAAATTTTCCGAGCTATTCTCATTGGAAAAGTGATAGACGACTCAGTGGCCGAATTTGAATTTCAAGCGTTAGCATCAGGAACTTTCGAAACAACGAAAGGCTTTGGCACTCGATTTATACCCCATAGCGAACCAGAAATTGAAGAGCCGATTGAATTCGCAAAAGAAATTGCAGATCTTATAACAAACTGTGAAGACGACGAGCGAAATATTGAAATCACTGAACAATCCGGAAGCGAGAAATTTATACGGAATTTCTGTGAACTGGCCGGTCATACTATAGTGAAAGTATCTTCATGGAATGAGTTCAGTGGGAACTTCTTAAACGGCCGCGTAATCTCAGAAGACATGAGGAAGTTCCGTGACTCGCTGAAGAAATGTTTGGGGGAGGAAGCATTCCTCACCCTCGATACCTACAAACTGCACATTGACATCAATTCCTTCGATAGCTGCGAGGAAGCGAATTTCTTCAAAACTCTACCCACCCCACCGACCTATCAATCCATAATTGATTTTTATGACAAATTCAGGTTGGTCGTAAGTTATCCTAACCAAATGAAGACTTTCGACTTACTCAAGGACGAACTACAAATTACTCATCGGAAGTTAGATCAGGAAGCGTACCTTAGCTTATTGGTGGGAGGAGTGCGTAAGTGGATGGCGGACAACATTGGGACTTTCTATACACCGAAAAAAGCAACAGCCTTCTTACGGGAACTCGACGAACACCTAACCTGCTACGAGATAGATGGAGTTAATCAACTGAAAAATGCCAAACTGACAATGAAGTACTCTTTCGATTGCACCCATCTCAAGGAATATCTGATAAAATTTCTACTACTACTACTACGGGGTCGAAAATATTAAACTTAATTTGTCCCGAATCTTAAATACGTTTTATATATTGAGAGAAAACTACTTGACACTGGAGGATCCAAAGAGGCTAGAATCTTATCTCTTCACCTACGGATACATTTATCTAGCATTTGAAGATGCTTTGAATGAGGCATATCGTGGTACATTGTCCCAAAAGAACCAGGAGCCAACCAAATGGAGTCTGAGAATTATCGATTGCAGTAACAATGACAACCTTCAATCAAAACCTGACAATTGTAAATCGGTGTTGAGACTAATGCTCGAGAAGCCGAATGGGTGTAAGGTCAGCAGAAAGATTATCTTCGTTGTTAATGCATGCGTTTTCGACGAATTTAACTCTGCTTTAGTTCAATACGCTCAGCAGGAGACACAAGAACTCATTGAAATCAAGTCAAACTTACTTGAAACGAAATTTTCGGAACTCGAATATGTCGCACAGAAAGCGTTACTGGAAAACTCCAAAGTAACTCTCCAAGGACGAAGTGTTAAACTGGGAGATCTGATATCTTCGGATGGAGTAGATCTTGTTGATGAAGATACTTTGCTTGAGCTCGTCGCTGATCGCAACGACGAGGAATCTGAAATCCGGATGGGGGGTGGAAGGCAATTCGCTGCGTTCACCCACAATTCACATTATGTTAGCCGACGTATAAGACCCAACTTCATCGATCGGTCTCCATTTGATATTCCAACCAATATCCAGGGTGGCGTCTACTATTTGAAAAATGGTAACCAAAGCGACGTGATCGTTATCGCTGAAACGAGGGACAGCTTTTCCACTTTGAAGAACCAACAACTTGCCTCCTTTAATGGGAATGTTCACTGGCTTCAAGAACTACAAGGCGAACTCATATGGCGATACTCCATTGGATCCACTAGGATGTTATCCAGCATACCTGGACCGCCAAAAGTTAGTTGGAGTGAGAAACAATTCCTGGAGATAAATGATAACAAAATCATACTTTTGTATGGCATACCTGGTGCAGGTAAATCACAGTTACTTGCCAGTTTGTCCAAGCAACTCGGCAAAGATTCCAGAACTGTCTACACAATTCGTGTCAACCTTAGCATATACTCGGATTTCTTTTACAAAAAACAACAAGAACAAAGACCGCTCCGACCCCTTAACTTCTCCGATTGCGGTGAATTTCTATTGGAAATGTTACAATCACATGAAAATACCAGGCTCAAAACTCAGTTTGAAATCAATGTTTTTCGTGGTTCCTTCAACCAACAAGGATCGGTTAAACTCCAACTGGTCGTGTTCTTAGACGGATTCGATGAAGTATGTCCCGCTTGTAAGGAAATCGTTCTACACTATCTACAATACCTCAAGGACTGTCCGTGCTTGTATAAACTTTTCATAACCACTCGACCCATCTTCCGTGCCGACCTTGAGACCGCCTTGAATACACTTGGTTACGAAATCGAAGATCTGTCAAATCAAGATCAAAGTGAACTTTTCTCGCACCTGGTAGCCGAGAAGGGGCTTGAGATCGAGGAAAGTGAAGCCAAGAAGTTCCTCAAGGAAGCTAGATTGAAACTGTCTTCGAAGGATGAGCAATTCACCACCATCCCCCTTCACCTGAAAATCCTCGCAGATATTTATGCGGAGAAATCTCAGGAGAGAGAAAACCAAGTGGGCTTCAGAGATTGTAATAAATCTGAAATGTTTGAAATGTACGTTAAGCAAAAGTATGAGATATTTCTGAAGGATCAAATGCGTTACAATCAAGCAAATGCAACTGCCAGGGAAGAAGCGGAAGGAGCGTATGAGACCTTCTTATCACGACATGAAAAGCTTGCACTTTGGGCACTATACAACCCAGAAGACCTCAAGCAAATTATCAATTCTTTCGAGGACTATCAAGCTGAAGTTGAGGACCTTCTTAGGGAAATTGAAGTTGGTCAATACAAATTCGGAATCGTTTTCGCAGTTATTGACGGGAGACCTCAGTTTTCACATCGTACTTTTGCCGAATATTTTTCAGCTCGGTATGTTCACCGATGTATGGAGCGCTCTGCAAAAGAAGGAGGCATGGGAATTCTGAATATCATCCTTTCTTGATGTTCCTGAACAGTATGATTCCAGAGAACAGGAACTGGGTTTGCCATGACCAGGGATGTTCCCAGATAACTACAGGAACAATCTCATCTACTCTTTTAAATCTGTCGCAGTGGAGTGTATGGAAAGTTTTCGATTGTGTCTCTGACATTTTGAAGGAAGAATCCAGCCTGAAACGCCAAATATTTATAGACATCATAGAAAGATTTCCAGATGACGTCAATTACTTTATGTTGCTAGGATTCCTTCTGAAATGGGACATCGACTTAACCTGGACAACTCCGAGCGGAAAGACAATTTCACATTTGTCAGCATCTGAAGCTAGTTCTTGGAAGGCAAGTTCCAGACAGGGAAAACAATCACAATTCTTCTATCGACTGAACCAGAGATTTAAGATTCCTCTTTGGCTTATAAATTCCAGCAAGTTTGATATGAAATTATTCCAACCAGGCTTTTCTACCCTTGACATTTTCAAAATGTTGATGAAAATGGAAGCAAAATGTACTGCAGATTCGGACAACCTCACACCTTACCATTACGCGGCAGCATCTGGAAATAAGGATATTTGCGAGGAATTCCAATATAAAGACATCATTTCTGATGTAGATTCGAGACGGGACGCTTACATTGAAGAATTTGGTGCTACAACTCTTTTCGGGAAAGCACTACGAGCTGAACAAGAGCTGGAAAAGTGGCGCATATTAGAGAATGAAAAAAACCCCGGAAACAAGCTTCAAAGTCGCCAAAAACGGAAACGGAAAATTGCAAAAATTTAAATTGAATCTTCAAAATCTTCAATTAGGAATTTTCGAGGTTAGAACATTTAAAGCAATTGGTCACTCATAATAGTTTACAGGCATTTCATCTCTCATCAAAACTACACACCTTTGTCGCCACTTCCCGTCGTATTTGGGGGGACGTATCGCCGACCATGGTCTCAGAAATACTAGTCGCGACCTAGCCAGAATAAGATGATAAGTAATTAAGCCAAATTAAATTGTCATTTGTAATTTCTGAATAAATTTATGGAAAACGTGTATTTCTTTTATGAAGAGATTTGAGTATGCATTCGCCCCATTTTTCAGATTTTTCGGTTGGGTAGTTACTGACAATGGGTCCGTTCCCACTTTTCCAGCAAATGTCAAAACTAAGACCGACTTCGGAAAGTACTAACCGAGACATTTCATTTGATACCCCACATGACTATATTTGATGAAAAAATAATTACACCCTCCTTTTACATGTATGGGGACCCACCCCCCTCAAATTCGACGTAAAAGGATGTGACTCACTGTCTGTGTGAGCGTTTACAGTTCCCATCTTTCTACCAAATTTGGTGTCAATCACTATAACTGTCTCCGGGAAAAATGCGCGGGCCGGACAGACGGACAGACAGACCTGTGAGGAGTTGCCAGATCTCCAATCAGGCGCGACCCCAGGTGGCGGATAGGAATATACCTATTGATATGTAAATATGTGTTCATGCACTTTTCTTTTCTGACTGTGAATGGGCTAGTTTTTGCTCATCTCTGGTGGCTATGGGAAGGACACCCAGAAAATAAAACCATGCTCGGAACCCCAGTACTGGCAGCTCTCGGGAGTGAGCAAGCGGGCTCTCGGCCGTCGATATCCCTCGACCGCAGTGCCCCGGTGTTGGACAACTTGGCCACCGTGGTATCTAATGTTACAAGTGATTTAGATTTGGAGAAGGAGGTGTTCAAACGAAGCACAACTCTGCCAAGAACACCAATTGCAAAGGCAAAGAATGATGGGCTAAAAGGAGATAGCTGGCCAAAAAAGCGATTTCGACACTCATCCGATTTGATCAAAAGGTACTCCAGCAGCAGCAAATAGATCCACTCAGAAAAAGCTCATCAATTTTACGATCTCCTCCAATACCAAAGTCGCCAAAAAGGAAAGCACAAAGGAGCTCACCAATTGAAAAAGGTGAAGGAGTCAGTAAAAGGCTAAGACTCATCGAGAACAGGGCCCTGACCCAGAAGAACTACCTTTTATGCAGCTTGGGACTAAAATAGTTGAGCTGTCCGAATTCATCAAGGACAAGCACAATGAGCACCAAGCCATTAAGAACATGGACAGAGCCATCAGGGGGCTTTATAATAGGTCACAGGAAGAAGAAAGAAAGCCTAAGGAAAAGCCGGACATCCCAGCTCCAACAGTGTCACTGGCGACCCAAGTGACACCAAAGCACAAGGTCATCGACTTTCGACCAAGTAAGAGAGTGCGAAACAAAAAGAGGTGAAGCTTTGGGGAATCAACAGGCACCAAAAAGGAAAAAAAAGGTCTTGACCAGTCCAACGAACATAACTAAAAGTTCAGAAGGGCCCAAAGTGTCCAAAGTAGGAATGCCGGCTAGCGAAGGAAAGCTGAAGGAAAATAAGAACGGTGGTTGGACTAAGGTCGTAAACAAAAAAAGGAACAAGAAATCAAAAGTGCGAATTCCCCCGGAGGCAATTGTAATCTCCAGCAGAGGACATCCAACGTATGCCGAGATACTGAGAAAGGTGAAATCTGACCCCGACCTAAGAGACCTAGGCGGAAATGTTAGGAAAATCCGGAGAACCCAGAAAAGGAATCTCACGTTTGAGCTGAAAAAATCCTGCGGGGAAAACTGACGGCTTTCGTAACCAAGTTATAAACTCACTTGGGGAGAATGTCGCGGTTCGTTCCCAAAAACATCAGATCTATTTACAGTGCAGGAATCTCGATGAACATCCAGAGAAGAGATCTGCACTACCTTGAAGCAACAATTCAAGTTGGAGAAATTCATCAAAGAATCTATCGTGAGCCTAAGCTTATGGCGGTAATCAAACGGCCGCAATCCGACTGCTAGTGAAGACAGTGCAGAAGTTGTTGGCCATGGGAAGATTCATATTAGACGTGATGTTTGCCGATTAAGGGAACAGATCTCTTTAAAGAGGTGCTTCAAATGCCTAATGTTTGCACACTTCGCGAAGGCATGCACTAGCGTTGAAGCGTAGATGTTGAAGGTATGGGAAGGAAGAACATATTACCAAGGAGTGCGATAGAGACCCCAAATGCATTTTGTGCGAAGGAAACGAGGGACGGGATGACCGGTGTGTAAATGGCAAGAATTTAGGAAGGCGTTAACTGCAGCGAAAAAATGAGGTTAATACAAATAAACCTCAATCATTGCAGGGTCGCACAAGATTTGCTTGCGGAGACCACTTACGCATCCGCGATGAAGATTGCTATCATTAGTGAACCATACAGAAATCTTGACGGTGGTGTATGGGCCACAAATTCGACCTGTGGAGCGGCAATATGGGCATCCGGTCGTCAAGTCATTCAATATAGCATTGGTCAGACGGCTAGTGGCTTTGTGTGGACAAAAATAAGCGGTATATTCGTAAACAGCTGCTACGCCCTACCGAGCCTCACACTGGATGTGTTTGAAGCCAACCAGTTCATGACGCATGGGGACGAGCTCCAAAGGTGATAGCCGGTGGCTTTAATCAGTGGGCTATCGAGTGAGGCAGCAAAGAGACTAACGCAAGGGAGCGGTGCTTATTAGAAGCATTCGCCCAGTTGGATGTAGTTCTGACTAACGAAGATGATGTAAACACTAATTAGAAAGGGGGATCTGATTCAATTGTAAATCTGACTTTTGTCAGCCCTGCACTAGCACGTGACATGTCTTGCATAGTTAGCGAGGACTTGACGTACAGCCAAACCCAGGCAATCACCTTTGAACTAAGGACAGAGCCACAAGGCCCGCACACCAGAAGCCGAAATCCAAAAGATTACCAGGATGGTCTGCAAAAGCGATGGATAGGCAAACATTTAGTGAGGTGTGACTAGACCTGCCTCCACGGATAGAGCTCTCCATGTTACACAAAGCATCTCTGAAGCATGTGACGCGTCGATCCCTACAGATACTCATTCCCCACTAAAAGACCAAATTATTGGTGGAATAATGAACTTGCCAGCCTTCGATCGATTTGCCACAGTGCCAGACGAACGGCTCAGAGGGCGATAGGTAGGATCGATCAAGGCCAAAAAGAGAATGCCCATAGGGAAACCCGCAAGAACCTCAACCTCACCATCCAGCGGAGTCTTGGAAGCGAACATAAATCCGGGGGGTAGTGCCTATAAAATCCTGACAGGTCGATTCAGAGGCCGATCATCTTCGCAGATCACGTGTCCTATGCTTTTGTTGAAAACCATCCAGGGGTTATTCCCAAGCAAGAGGGGGGTACTGACACCTTCCACCGCCCCCTCAATCTGACGCCGATTCCACTAGTCACCAGGGACGAGCTCCTGGAGATGTGCGGTCGAATAGGCGACAGCAAAGCCCCAGTTCTGGAGGGTATACCGAATAAGGCCTAACTTGCCGTCAAATGTAGACCTGATATGTTCGCCGAACTGTTCAAAACGTGCATGTCCGAGCGTATCTTTCCATATGTCTTCTAGACGCTATGGGGAAAATGTTCGAGCGGGTTATTTGTAATAGATTACTCCCAGTCGTCGAGAGCCAAGGAGGCCTTTTAGATAGGCAGTATGGGTTCCGTAAAGTCATATCAACCATTGATTCCATCAAAATGGTTACTGGCTCGGCCGAAAATGCAATTCACGGAAAGGGTTGTACCAGCAAATATTGTGTGGTGGGCACCCTGGATGTGAGCAATGCATTCAACTCGGTCAATTGGAACTTTATACGAAAGTCTCTGGCAACCATTGGTGTTCGATCCTACCTCGCCGCTATTATCGATAGTTACTTGCAGGAGCGGACAATCTGGTATAATACCGATAATAGACCCAAGGAGTACATTGTCTCGGCAGGTGTCCAACAGGGCTCTGTACTGGGCCCACTACTGTCGAACATCCTGTATAATGATGTAGTTAACTTTCCGGTTCCGGAGGAGGCCACGGCGGTGGGTTACGCCGACGATATAGCGCTGGTTGTGATCACAAAGGATGATGAGTTGTACTCAAGCGTGGCAATCAGTGTTGTTAACGCTTCGTTAGGGAGTGCTGGACTGGCACTCGCAAAGGAAAAGACATTTTGTTCGGACTAATTTACTTACGTCCTGACGCCGTCCATGTGTCAAGAACCCTTGCCCATTTCTCGACAGAACCGGGGCCCGTTCTGCCGTGTGACTGAGGTGGAGACAGATCATGTTATTTCTAACGACATTGGATGCATTTTCTTGGTCGCCTGTCGTGGGATCTGTCAGCATGAGAGATCAGGTAGGATTTAGCATAGTGGAATAACTCCAACTATACTTTCTTTATCTCTTTCCCTGATCTCAGCATTTTATTTTTGATTTATCGAGGATAGTACAGAGTACTTTGCCTCAAACCCTCCAGGACTTAGGACCAGCATACTATGTTGATGATCTAATCTAAGATAAGGAAACACCAATATCAGGAATCAATTCCAGTTCCAGGATTAATAAAGTAGTCATTTTCAATTCAGCAGTTCGCACTACAGATTCCCATTCGTCAAAATCTTTATTCGATGTTCCAAGAAATTGTTCGGTGTAAGCCAATACTAAAGATTTTTTCCTAGTCTAGATATGAGTGCAGGCTACCTCTATGTAATGAATCCGCACAACAGCTCCACGAATCGTAATCTGTAATTAGCAGTTTAATCTCATCGAATAATACATCCATACTCGTATATGATACAACCAATTTTCGTACTTATTTATCAGCGACTCATTGCATTTCTTAGCTGGATGCGATAAGATACAACTCAATCTTATTTCTTTTGTCGTGTTCAGTTAAAGCGAACTCGGTCATTGAATAAGAGTGAAATACCCGCCCCGAACTCGTTATCAAAGGGCAATTATTTCTTTTAAGTTTATTTTAGCGAAGGTAACTTTAGCATCAGGAGGTAAACTCCTTCAATACGTGATCGAATAAACTACTACCTTTGTCGTGAATATCGGAAATTTTCGGATGTGTTTTCAGCGTGGTCCTATCAAGCAAACGATATTGGAGTCAATCAAACAAATACAGTGAAAACGATCGTTAAGTGGAAAAGAGTGCTCTAGTTAAACAAGTGGAAAACCGGAAGCTCAACGCTTCAGGTATGAACGATTTTGTGTATTTCTGGTGTAAGTATATTTGAGTGTAGATCTGTTCTGTTCTGTTAGTAATAGTGCGATTCCCACCAAACTTGGTAGTATCTTCGATGGCGCTTCAGCTCAAATCGAGCCTTGGCCTCCCGGATGCATCGCCTCCAATTAACTTGATCCAAAGACCGCGTCCCTCAATTAAAAAATCTTAGAATTGATCTGCAATCAGCGCCCACTGAGTGCTCCCAACATTTCCTTGGCATCCCTTTTTGGTCAGCTACAATCGACTCTGTTTTTCAATACTTGTCACCAAATCCTTCACTCGTGCATTCGTTCGATGTGGCCAGCCCACTATAATTTCCGGATTTTAACTTGTGTTGCTAGTTGCTAGGGACCAGATACCGGCCGCCTTCTAAGGCTCCAGGGATGACCGTCACGAGTAATAGATCGTACTCGTGCCTGCCAAATATGCAGGAATATCTAAACATACGGATTCGTTTCGCTTCTTTTTGCCGTACCAGCCGTTCTAGTGGAACTTTCTGGACCTCATATAACGAGCCTATCGTAGTCAGGACATTGGTGATCGCATTTGTCAGGATTTCCTTGTCTACCATCCAACTCGTTCAAGTAGTCCACTGCTGTCAAGTAAGTAGATATAACCTGCCCATTTAAGCCATCTGAGTCCATCCTGATAAGCCAGCCGGGCACCCTGATTCTATAACTGTATTTAGCTTCTCAGTGAATTCTTTCAATCGAGTCGAAAGTGCGGAGTTATAAGCTAGTCGTGCGTTGATTAGAAACTTCTGCTGAGTTGCCCTTCCGGAGATCCTTAATGTCGTTGTAGACCTCCTCGTTAGCACCAAACACAGCTGTCAACACCTTTCCTAATAGACCTTTTCTTATCCTTTTTTCCGCCGGGAGGTCCAGCAGCTCATCGATCTTGCTGGTAACATCCTTCCATTTAGAATCTAGATGTTTTATCAGCACGTCACAATGGGTAGTGGCTTCTACTCTCGTAGCTTCTCTGCACATTGCCTGTGACTGACTTAAGACATCATTCATGTTCCAGTGATCCTTGATGACATCATGAACCGGGAAATGTAACTCTTCTCGAATGATTTGGGCCCGTTCTAATTTCTCAACACAGTACCCAACTTCAGGCTTCCAAATTTCGTATTTGCCTGCCAAAATATATGGTGCAAATAGTGTTCCAAATGGTAGGAATAGGATCGCGATATTTAGCAATGAACGTGCCCAAGTACATGCTGACACGCTGGGTTTTTCAGGATTCCGCACTTTTAGGTTTAGTGTTATGCTTTGGCCCACTATGGTTTGGGGCGGGGACATTCTTTGGATACCTCCTTTTCGTTGATATTGGCTTCCTAGTTAAAACCTTTTCGCTTTCATCAGCAGGAGTGACTCCTCTGGTAATTCCAGAGAGAGATTCACCACGCCAACTTGCTTCTCTAATGAACTATGGTAACGGAAGGTAACTGCTTGTATTTTCCGATCGCTTCTGGGATGAATGGCGCTAATACGAGGCAATGGCCATTTTGTCGACGGTGTTTCTCTCACCTTAATATGAACTAGTTGTCCGAGCTTCATGCTGTGAATCTTCTTGGGTTTGTAAGTGATACTGGTATTCCCGAATCCACTTCTTCCAGAATACCTGATGCAAAGACCTTATCTGCTGCCATCGTTCATACAGTTCACGCTGACTTCTCTCCACGTCCGGTAGAAATTTTAACGGACGGTGAACCAAAAAATGACTTGGTGTCAAGGCCTCTAAATTTTTGGGATTGTTGGCATAATACTGTTGGTACCAATCGTGCTTCATCTAAAATGCACTTCAATTGCCGTTTGGCTGACTTTTCAGCTTCCTCCCACAACCCGCCAAGACGTGGCGAAGCGACTGGAATAAAACGCCATGTAACCCTGTCCTTCGATGTTCTCGTGGAGACCTTTTCTGACGCGGATATTATAACCTCACTAGTTCCAGGTGTACCGCTTTCGTCACCATGCAGACAAAAACACAGACATACCCTTGCAGCGTTGCTGTTGAATGACCCTTTGACATTCATGTTTTGAATGGACCGACATAGTCTACGCCACAATGCAAAAATGGCGGACTTGGCGTGATCCGGACTGCAGGAAGATCCCCAATTAACTGTTGTTTTCGCTGGCACGTGTATCGTACACATGTAAGACAACGACGTATCTCACCGCGTATTATTTTCTGATCATTCAGGATCCAGTAGCGCATGCTTTCATGAAGCGCGTGCATGTGTGCCTCATGAATGAATAGCTGAGTAACGTAGTGATCTCGAGGCGACAGCGTCTGCATGCCGAAGTCTACCCCCAACCCTTAACAGACCCCGATGATCAACAAATGGATGTAATTTTGCTAGTTTCCTCCCCAACGGTCCATTCTTCTTCACGGCCTCGATTTCTTCTGCGAATGCTGACTTGGATAAGTCGTAGTACTCTTCGCCGACTTTGCTCATGTTTGGCGGCGGTGATCGGTCTTTTCATCTTGATGAAAATCGAGTGGGATATGGCACAATCCTTACGAGTTTCGCAAAACTGGAAGACTGGGTTAGCAAGTCGAAATCATTAGACACAACAAGCAACTTCGATTTGGTCATTTTGATCAGAGAGCCATTGCGGCTCTTTCCACCACAAATTGTGTCTTCGTAACTCCCCCGGATTGATGCCTGTTGAGGCGCAATCAGCGGGGTTCTCTTTGGATTTGCCGTGTCCCCAAATCCAGGTCCTTTTGCATATGCTCCGAATCTACGCCATTCGATTGGCGTTCAGTCAGTCTCCTCTTCTGCGAAGAAAACACAATCGCTGAGTCACTCAGTTCTGCTAATAACAATGCACCCTTGAGCTCCAGTTTCGGTAAGTTTATCTTTGTTTTTAATGGTATTACCCAAGCTTTACTACGAAACAACGACACTTTTTTACAACCGTCCAGTTGGATAACCTTGCTATACACAACTGCGCCGTATAAAGCTTCTGATGCATCATAAAATCCGTCCAGCTCACACCGGGCTTTTGCAGAGTAGCCGATCCAACGAGGTACATGGCACCCCTCCAGCAGCGGTAGTTCGGATTCGAGGCGTTTTCAGGCCGTCAAAATATCTGCCGAGGGGACGTCATCTCATCCAAACACTCTGCATCAGTATCTTTGAAGCGATGGTTACTGGTGCCGGCTACTGAAGCGGATAGAAAATCCCCCCGTCTTTTGTTGGATCGCGCATCAGTTCCAGGGTGGTAATTGCAGACTCTTGCATGAACTCGAGGAAACTTTCATTTCCTAGCGTCCTCGGGGATCCTGTCCAACAACCTTGAATCGTTGGAAGTCCACTTTTGTAGGTTAAAACTGCCTGACCTCAATAGTTCCGTCATTTGATTGATTTGGATTTTTGCTCCTTTTCTGGTTTCAGCCCCGCTCAACATGTTGTCGATGTAGAAGTCTTCCTTTAGATGTCTGGTTGCTACAGGATACCTTGCCTAAAGTTCTGACTGACAAACATGAAGCTGAAGTTTCCCCAAACGATACTGTCATAAGCACGTATTCTTGGACCGGCATGTCTCTAGTTGGTCTGTACAAAACCCGTTGAAAATTTCTGTAACAGGGTTGCACCTTCACCATACGGAACATCTTTTCTATATCTGCTGAGACCGCGAACTCCCATTTTCTCCACTTCAGCAATATCTGAGCGAGATCGTCCTGTAATTTCGATCCATCATGCAGCTCCATAGGTCCTAACTCGACATATTCACTCATGGCCATATGATAGTCCATGCGTAACTCCGGATTCTTATCCAGGGGTCTCTCCAGTTGCCTGAAACACTCAAATGCTCTGTTCCAGGAGTACCTGGTGCTGGCCTAGCTGTCACTTTCAAAACGATATTCGGAATTCCACCCAGCCCGGGGGTCTTAATTTCAGCGAATTTCCTTGCTACATCTAAAACTTCCTTTTCGAACCACTATAGGAATTTCCTTGTATAATTCACATTCTCTGGGAAAAGAGTGTTCAATATATTCAACGCAGGACAAGCCATGGGTCAATCTGTCTGTCATCTGTCTGACACAGTCGATTTACACAGGGACGACTATGCCAATTATCAAAAAAGGTCATCCCGGTTCACATGGTACCAGATAACTTTCTTTAAGACTTCGTGACAAGAGCCACTTCAGATGAGTCCCTTGCAAACTCGGGTCTGATCGCCCTACTCGAGTACTTGGGAACAACACTGTAAAAAAAAATACAGGCTTTATTTTTGAAGATGATTCGACACCCTGTTATCGGTTCCGATCTATAAGTGAGAGGAAAAGTCCTTGTTATCATATAAACGAGCTCCGCGAAGGGCACGTTGAAAATATCTGCGTTACGTGTGTTATAAGACGCAAAACGGCAGGTGATCTCGTCAGCGGCGGAGCAGTACATCAGGCCTGAGGAAAGTTTAAAGAATGTGCATAGATCCAGATAGGATCTACGCTGTTGTAGGAAGGGAAGGTTTAGAAAGCGGAGGCGGGAGGAGTAATCCACACGAGGGAAGCTTTTCTTAAAGAAGAGAGAACGGGTGAATTTACGTTGCACATTTTCAAGGGCAAGACAATCACAGTTACAAGTGGGTGACCAGATCACGAAGCAATACTCGAGGGTATCCCTCACAAGGGAATTGAAGAGAGCTAAGGAGGGTTGGATCGAGTCAAAATCAGAGGAGGAGCGAAGAATAAAGCCTGACAATTTTGCTGCTTGATTGATGACATCGAGGCAATGGGTGTCAAAGCAGAGCTTATTGTCGAAAGTGACTCCGAGGTCTTGAGTGGAATTTAAGCAGGATAAGGGATGTCCGTTAAGCGAGTAGGAGAGAGTAGTGTGTGAGGATTTTAGGGAGTAGCACATAGAATGACACTTTCTGATGTTTAGCGCTAAACCATTAGTCGAGCACCAACGAACCAGAGTGTCCAGGTTATATGAAGGGAAACACAGTCCATAGGCGTCGATACAGCGGAAAATAGCTTAAGGTCGTCTGCATAGAGCAAACAGAGACAAGTAAGGTGGGGAGGAAGGTCGTTAATAAAAAATAAAAATAGCAAAGGACCCAGAATAGACCCCTGTGGGACGCTAGAAGAGGGGGAGAAGAAGCGGGAAGTACAGCCGTCAAAAGAGACGCTGCAGGATCGGTTGGAAAGGTAAGAGGCAAGCCATAAAACAAGTGGTATGGGAACGTTTAGGGACGAGAGTTTGGATAGAAGTATCTTGTGATTTACAGTGTCGTAGGCTTTCGCGAAGTCAGTGTAAATGGTATGCACTTCTTGCCGTGAATTTAGACATTTGGCGACAAAGTTGGTAAAGTCAAGCAGATTGGAGGCAGTGGACCTACGTTTAACGAAGCCGTGTTGTTCTTTCACTATGTGTTGGCCAAAGTGGGCGAACAACCAGTCGCTGACATATCTTTCCAGGATTGTGGAACAGGAGGAGAGGAGGGAAATGGGACGGTAATTCTCGGCAAGCGAACGATCGCCACTTTTGTGAATGGGGATAATGAGAGCCTCTTTCCACAAACTGGGAAAATGATTCTCTTCAAGGCTTTTGTTAAAAATAAGAGATAGGGGAAGGGAGATGGACTAACCAGTTTTGATCAAAAAGAGGTTTGGAAGACCATCGTAGCCAGGTCCGACCTTGGCATCAAGTTCGCCAATGAGGTATTCGACAAGGATAGAGGTAAGAAGGGGAATGGTAGGCGATGCGGGGCAGGCTACATCTACTATCGGGAGGGATTCGGAGGAAGGAGGAGGAACATAGACTGATGAAAAGTAGCGGCAGAGTAAATCACAAGATCGTTGGGGGGAGTTAGCTGAGAAGCCAGAGAATTTAATGGACGGAGGGGATAACTGGGCGGGGCAGCGGGAGTTGCGAATGTGGGACCAGAAAGGTTTCAGATTTCCGCGCTTTAGTGAGTCTTCCACGCTGGACAAATATTCGTGTCTGGACTTACGTATTAAAGATTTGATCGAGGAACGAAGAGATTTGAAAAAAACTAAGTCAGCAACGTTTCTAGAAGACAGGAATTTCTTTCTCGCAGTCTGTTTTTGACGTAGTTTTTTGCGAATTTCAGTGGTGAACCAGACGGGGTAAGGGGGGGGGGGAACGTAACAAGGAAGAAGATCAGATAAAATGGTATAGAAAGTGTTGAGTGCTTGGTCACATGTAAATGGAGAGAGCAGGGGGACCCAGTTGATTGACGCCAGGGCTGAGTTCAGACCTTCGAAGTTCGCCTTACGAAAGTTGAACTTGGTAGGCTTGCGAGCGACAGGAGAGTGGAGTCGGGATATCTGAACATCGAACTCGAGAGCAGGATGATGGTCGTCAGGGGCAAAGTAAGACGGAGCATGAAGGGATTGGGAAAGATAACGTACAGGAAGGTTAGAGAGAACAAGGTCAAGAGTGCGATCTAAGTGGTTTCTAGAAAGGTTAAATTGGAGGGCCCCACAGGTGTACATGAAAGTGGATAGAGGAAGGGAAGGGTGGGGTCGAGTTATTAGGGAGGGAGGGAAGGCCAGGTGTAACGGGCCAGGAGAGCATTGGAAGATTAAAATCACCACAGAGGATGAAAGGAAGTGAGAGAAACAAAACGGTTAGGGCCTCTGATAATCTGTCGAAGAAATCCTCGTACAGAGAAGGCGGACTTAGGCAGGGAAAATATACACACGATATGATAAAGGGACATACGTTTGGCGGAAGGACACGTATGGTAACAGAATCGTTGGAGGAGGAGGAGGAGGAAAAGATGATTTCGGCACGGAGAGGAGACTTAACAGCTATTAGGGCACCTCCGCCAGTTGTCTTGCCAAGCGCAACGCAGTCTCTGTCACAACGAAAGACAGAGTAACCTTCGAGGAGCTCAGAATCTAAAATCCTGTCATCCAGCCAGGTTTCAGAAATGCAGATGACATGATGTTGGAATGCTAAGGCAGACAGTTTGAAATCCGACAGCTTGGTCCTTAGACCCCTTACATTTTGATAAAATAGCGTATAGTTATTGGAATCATTCAAGTTCGGCGAGGCAGGCGGGCGGGCCGGAAATTTTCACGAATCTTAGACCTCTGATAAGGCTTAACGAAGACCCCCTGTGGCCAACAGGAGGATTGGACGATAGCATCGAAGTCATGGGAATATGTCACTTTGAAGGAAGCTATCACTCGGTCAGGAGAGCCATCCTTCGTCAGCTTCACACAGGAAAGAGGTGACAAAGTTGAGTTGCTTTTGCTTCTGATATAGGCCAGAATTTCGTCGGGCGTAGTGGAGTATGCTAGCCTTGACACGAACAGCTGTTTCGGTGGCGAAGCGACGTTCAATTGGGGGCCGCTCGGACGACATAAGGTCGGAAGGGCCTGCGGTTCAGCGGTGGCGGGCGTCGATGATACACAGGAGGAAGCGTGCGGTGGTGCTAATGTAGCGACTGTAGGATAAACGCCAGAACTTCGTAGCGCATCCGATGTTGCGTAGGGAACTTGTCCCTCGGATGGAGGATTTTTTAGTAGGCTAGCGGACGTCATCGGGTTGATACCATCTTTTATGGACACACTGGAATTAAGCGAGGCAGATAGAGGCAGAGAATTAGAATTAGTCGAGTTTTGTTAGCTGCAGTCGGCGGCGAGGTAGAAACAGAGCCAGTCAGCGGCATCTCAGGAGCTGAGACTACGCTGGTGCTCGATAAAGCAGCAGCTCGCGGGGGCATAATTGTCGGCGATTTTGAAACTGCAAGTTGAATCGATGCCAAAGTCGCCGTGTGTTGATGCAGCAGCTGAATTGCATCCGATAGCGTGGTACCGCAGCAGGCGTTACAACGATAGGTAACGTTAGGGGAAAATTTAGCCCGAATATCTATAAACGCAGAGGGAATACCCAAGCGCTTGGCGTAGAAGATCGGACCACAGTACCCATCGCAGTCTAAAAATTTGGAGCGAATAGACTCCGGCTCCTTATAAATGGCACACAGAGTACCATAAATCGGTGAGGAAGTTGCCATAATAAATTTGAAAAAAGGTGATTAAACGCACAAGCCACGGGAATGTAGTCACAATAGTTTATCGATAATAGTAATATGAAGTTCAATTGAGAATGAAATTACCCGCCCTCTGTAAAGATTCGGAGTATAGTTTATTAGGGGAAAAAAAGTGTGAAGCGGCGCGCAGGAGGATCGAACTCAGTATCTAGCGCAGAAGAGGCGAGCGTGTTGCCGCAGTACCACGTAACACTTTCTGTATCCTCGACAACAGAGAAACAGGAATTAGTAACGAAGATCGCCTGATATGGAAAAAAAGTCAGAGTTATTTGCAAATCACTGCACTTCAAACAAAAGCTAATTGACCGGGGAACAGTAATTCCAAAATTAGATGCAAAATATTGTTTTCGGAAGAAAATTTTAAGTCTTTGAGAGCACACAAGAAACGCGAGAATTAGCCGTTTCACTTGCGCGAGGTATTGACACAACGCACAGCACCAACGGGTTTCTCAGAGAAAGGCTCAGAGAATAAGGTTATATCCTGACAAGCATTTTTACGGTTCGTCCTAGTTTTCTATTCGGTTCAAGATAACTTCATATGTTCTACCAAACAGATGTATGAAAATCCGAGAATCAGAAGACATTGCGGAAACTGGATTCAGTTTTCCCAATAACTCTTCCAACGCTCTGTTCACCCCCCCCCCCCCCCTCACGACCCAGACTAACATTTATGTTTGTTTAATATGAAAACCGCCGCTAACTGAAAAACCTGCAACGTTCAATGCGGAGCTCACCGGGGTTTCTTTCTTGCGTCCAATTTCTCTGGGTATCGCCACATTTGGTGGTGTAGCAATACCCATGTCCTCATTCTCAAGTAACTTCGGCTTCTTTCGCAGTGCCTTTCATTGTTGTCGGCTGGGAGCTCTCCCAGGTTCATAGTGTCCAGGCTGCTTGGATCTGTTTCCATATACGCGAATTAAACCAGTTGCGTCCCCATCATCAGCTTCCCTTTCTTCCGCTTTTTCTAGTAGAGGCGGAGGAGAAGGTTCTGAAAGCAAGCCTGTAATCTTTTTTCCTGTGCGGCTGAAGTTTCCTTCTGCCAAGCTTTCGTCTTCCGTTTTTTGAAAAAGTTAGGCAACAGTGTCACCGACAGGCCGGGCATAATCAGGTTTCCAGTTCCTCTCATTAAGGGAGTTGCTGTACTATCCTGGTCGACCACCTGCAGATACCAGGTGCAGATTTTCCACTTAAGTGGAGAGCCTGTCTACCACAGATTACTCCGTGGGGAAGCATGAATTTGGTGAGCCCTCTAAAATTTGTGCCTCAGCCACGACCTGATATCTTAAAATCGCGGGTGGATACGAAGTTTGTGACTTCTAACCACTTGGAGAGTTAGAATTTGTTGTTTCTATCTCCATGTATTTTTGGACACCCTAAACTACCACCACCATGACAAGATGCTACCCGAGGGGGAGTTCAGTAATTCTTCATAATATCTAACACAATGCATATCACCCTAATAAAACGATCTTCCGAGTCTTCAGTGATTATTTCTTCTAGACCGGGACCCAGTTCTATTATTAATTCACTATGCTATCCTGTCCTTAATTTCGTACACCCTTCTATTGAACATCAGTGAATTCCACGTGATTCCTTCTCTTACAGATCCGGACAAGATTCAATGTTACTCCCCACAACCTCTAAACGACCAAGAGGCGTACCAAATGAAAATCAGGATTTTGAGAACAGAACGATCATTTCCTCAGGATTGAAGCATGTCCTGCACGGAATTGAATACCAGACAATAATTCTTAGTCAGTGTTTTTGGCGAGTGGTAGACAACAAAGTGGACGATTTTCTGATAGCAACTGAGTTACCTGAAGCTGAAAAATTTGACGATGTCGTTGTTAGATACAAAAAGGATGGGAAAGTAATAGCTCGTCTTCTACAAGTTAAACACAAACAATCGAGCGATCATGAAGAAATTAAACTCAACGACTTACTCACCGCGAATCAAACAAATAAATATTCTATCCTGAAATATTTCCGGTCATTTCAAGGAATCCGCTCTCGATACTTATCCAACTCCCCAACTTCCGGTATTTTCGCGGGTTGTACCATTCAGGATTTAGTACTTCTAACAAATGAAAACATTGATGATGAAGTTGTCGCAGGGTGCTTAGAAATTGACAGGGAAAACCCATTAGAGGATGATATTCTTCTAAAAATTCATGACCCCAATGCCAGAAAATACAGAATCAGGACTACAGACAACCAGTTGACGCGCCGATTAGAGTCTTTTCTGGTGACTGAGTCAGATTTTCCAAAGCTGGTCAACGTCCTTGCTGACTTTTTACTAGGTAAAACAAAATTAAGTCTGCAGGTGAAAGTTTGCAAGGATTATTTATATCCTTTGGTGAAATATGTCTTGGAATTTGAGAGGGGATTTAGCTGCTTCGCGATGCTTTCGGAAAATTTCAAGGAAAAATACAGAAAACGACCAGATGAAGTGAACATATTAAGAGTAGCATTGGCCCGGGAGATAGCATTTCGCGAGAAGGTGGACTTTGACATACGAATTTCGAAATCTCGCAGAACTGGCACAACAAGCACAAGCGGCCAACCTAGAGAAAGGGAACTTCCCCCTCCAGATTATGTACAGACTAACAATTTGAATGAGTTAGCAGACCGATTTGCAAAGGCTCTTCGACCCCCTGGAGACGTAAATAGCCGTGCTCTGTCAGAAGAGTTTTGTGTACGCAATGCAATTGCTAGGGAAATTGTTGACTGTGGCGAAAAAACATTTCGAGAGAAATTCATAAACGGAGATAAGACCTTAACGCTGCAAGCACAAATTTTCCGAGCTATTCTCATTGGAAAAGTGATAGACGACTCAGTGGCCGAATTTGAATTTCAAGCGTTAGCATCAGGAACTTTCGAAACAACGAAAGGCTTTGGCACTCGATTTATACCCCATAGCGAACCACAAATTGAAGAGCCGATTGAATTCGCAAAAGAAATTGCAGATCTTATAACAAACTGTGAAGACGACGAGCGAAATATTGAAATCACTGAACAACCCGGAAGCGAGAAATTTATACAGAATTTCTGTGAACTGGCCGGTCATACCATAGTGAAAGTATCTTCGTGGAATGAGTTCAGTGGGAACTTCTTAAACGGCCGCGTAATCTCAGAAGACGTCAGGAAGTTCCGTGACTCGCTGAAGGAATGTTTGGGTGAGGAAGCATTCCACACCCTTGATACCTACAAACTGCACATTGACATCAATTTCTTCGATAGCTGCGAGGAAGCGAATCTCTTCAAAACTCTACCTACCCCACCGACCTATCAATCCATAATTGATTTTTGTGACAAATTCAGGTTGGTCGTAGGTTATCCTAACCAAAAGAAGACTTTCGAGTTACTCAAGGACGAACTACAAATTACTCATCGGAAGTTAGATCAGGAAGCGTACCTTAGCTTATTGGTGGGAGGAGTGCGTAAGTGGATGGCGGACAACATTGGGACTTTCTATACACCGAAAAAGGCAACAGCCTTCTTACGGGAACTCGACGAACACCTAACCTGCTACGAGATAGACGGAGTTAATCAACTGAAAAATGCCAAATTGACAATGAAGTACTCTTTCGATTGCACCCATCTCAAGGAATATCTGATAAAATTTCTATTGTCGGCAGGAACGAGGGTCCAGATATTCGGGGTCGAAAATATTAAACTTAATTTGTCCCGAATCTTAAATACGTTTAATATATTGAGAGAAAACTACTTGACACTGGCGGATCCAAAGAGGCTAGAATCTTATCTCTTCACCTACGGATATATTTATCTAGCATTCGAAGATGCTTTGAATGAGGCATATCGTGGTACATTGTCCCAAAAGAACCAGGAGCCAACCAAATGGAGTCTGAGAATTATCGATTGCAGTAACAATGACAACCTTCAATCAAAACCTGACAATTGTAAATCGGTGTTGAGACTAATGCTCGAGAAACCGAATGGGTGTAAGGTCAGCAGAAAGATTATCTTCGTTGTTAATGCATCCGTTTTCGACGAATTTAACTCTGCTTTAGTTAAATACGCTCAGCAGGAGGCACAGGAACTCATTGAAATCAAGTCAAACTTACTTGAAACGAAATTTTCGGAACTCGAATATGTCGCACAGAAAGCATTACTGGAAAACTTCAAAGTAACTCTCCAAGGACGAAGTGTTAAACTGGGAGATCTAATATCTTCGGATGGAGTAGATCTTGTTGATGAAGACACTTTGCTTGAACTCGTCGCTGATCGCAACGACGAGGAATCTGAAATCCGCATGGAGGGTGGAAGGCAATTTGGTTCGTTCACCCACAATTCACTTTATGTTAGCCGACGTATAAGACCCAACTTCATCGATCGGTCTCCATTTAATATTCCAACCAATATCCAGGGTGGCGTCTACTATTTGAAAAATGGCAATCAAAGCGACGTGATCGTTATCGCTGAAACGAGGGACAACTTTTCCACTTTGAAGAACCAACAACTTGCCTCCTTTAATGGGAATGTTCACTGGCTTCAAGAACTACAAGGCGAACTCATATGGCGATACTCCATTGGATCTACTAAGATGTTATCCAGCATACCTGGACCGCAAAAAGTTAGTTGGAGTGAGAAACAATTCCTGGAGATAAATGATAACAAAATCACACTTTTGTATGGCATACCTGGTGCAGGTAAATCACAGTTACTTGTCAGTTTGTCCAAGCAACTCGGCAAAGATTCCAGAACCATCTACACAATTCGTGTCAACCTTAGCATATACTCGGATTTCTTTTACAAAAAACAACAAGAACAAAGACCGCTCCAGCCCCTTAACTTCTCTGATTGCGGTGAATTTCTATTGGAAATGTTACAATCACATGAAAATACCAGGCTCAAAACTCAGTTTGAAATCAATGTTTTTCGTGCTTCCTTCAACCAACAAGGATCGGTTAAACTCCAACTGGTCGTGTTCCTAGACGGATTCGATGAAGTATGTCCCGCTTATAAGGAAATCGTTCTACACTATCTACAATACCTCAAGGACTGTCCGTGCTTGTATAAACTTTTCATAACCACTCGACCCATCTTCCGTGCCGACCTTGAGACCGCCTTGAATACACTTGGTTACGAAATCAAAGATCTGTCAAATGAAGATCAAAGTGAACTTTTCTGGCACCTGGTAGCCGAGAAGGGGCTTGAGATCGAGGAGAGTGAAGCCAAGAAGTTCCTCAAGGAAGCTAGATTGAAACTGTCTTCGAAGGATGAGCAATTCACCGCCATCCCCCTTCATTTGAAAATCTTCGCAGATATTTATGCGGAGAAATCTCAGGAGAGAGAAAACCAAGTGGACTTCAGAGATTGTAATAAATCTGAAATGTTTGAAATGTACGTTAAGCAAAAGTATGAGATATTTCTGAAGGATCAAATGCGTTACAATCAAGCAAATGCAACTGCCAGGGAAGAAGCGGAAGGAGCGTATGAGACCTTCTTATCACGACATGAAAAGCTTGCACTTTGGGCACTATACAACCCAGAAGACGTCAGGCAAATTATCAAATCTTTCGAGGACTATCAAGCTGAAGTTGAGGACCTTCTGAGGGAAATTGAATTTGGACAATACAAATTCGGAATCGTTTTCGCAGTTATTGACGGGAGACCTCAGTTTTCACATCGTACTTTTGCCGAATATTTTTCAGCCCGGTATATTCACCGATGTATGGAGCGCTCTGCAAGAGAAGGAGGCATGGGAATTCTGAATATCATCTTAAACGCGGAGAATGGTCCTTTCTTGATGTTCCTGGACAGTATGATTCCGGAGAACAGGAGCTGGGTTTGCCGTGACCAGAGATGTTCCCAGATAACTACAGGAACAATCTCATCTACTCTTCTAAATCTGTCGCAGTGGAGTGCATGGAAAGTTTTCGATTGTGTCTCTGACATTTTGAAGGAAGAATCCAGCATAAAACACCAAATATTTATAGACATCATAGAAAGATTTCCAGATGACGTCAATTACTTCATGTTGCTAGGATTCCTTCTGAAATGGGGCATCGACTTAACCTCGACAACTCCGAGCGGAAAGACAATTTTACATATGTCAGCATCTGAAGCTAGTTCTTGGAAGGCAAGTTCCAGACAGGGAAAACAATCACAATTCTTCTATCGACTGAACCAGAGATTTAAGATTTAAGATTCCAGCAAGTTTGATATGAAATTATTCCAACCAGGCTTTTCTACCCTTGACATTTTCAAAATGTTGATGAAAATGGAAGCAAAATGTACTGCAGATTCGGACAACCTCACACCTTACCATTACGCGGCAGCATCTGGAAATAAGGATATTTGCGAGGAATTCCAATATAAAGACATCATTTCTGAAGTAGATTCGAGACGGGACGCTTACATTGAAGAATTTGGTGCTACAACTCTTTTCGGGAAAGCACTACGAGCTGAACAAGAGCTGGAAAAGTGGCGCATATTAGAGAATGAAAAAAACCCCGGAAACAAGCTTCAAAGTCGCCAAAAACGGAAACGGAAAATTGCAAAAATTTAAATTGAATCTTCAAAATCTTCAATTAGGAATTTTCGAGGTTAGAACATTTAAAGCAATTGGTCACTCATAATAGTTTACAGGCATTTCATCTCTCATCAAAGCTACACACCTTTGTCGCCACTTCCCGTCGTATTTGGGGGGACGTATCGCCGACCATGGTCTCAGAAATACTAGTCGCGACCTAGCCAGAATAAGATGATAAGTAATTAAGCCAAATTAAATTGTCATTTGTAATTTCTGAATAAATTTATGGAAAACGTGTATTTCTTTTATGAAGAGATTTGAGTATGCATTCGCCCCATTTTTCAGATTTTTCGGTTGGGTAGTTACTGACAATGGGTCCGTTCCCACTTTTCCAGCAAATGTCAAAACTAAGACCGACTTCGGAAAGTACTAACCGAGACATTTCATTTGATACCCCACATGACTATATTTGATGAAAAAATAATTACACCCTCCTTTTACATGTATGGGGACCCACCCCCCTCAAATTCGACGTAAAAGGATGTGACTCACTGTCTGTGTGAGCGTTTACAGTTCCCATCTTTCTACCAAATTTGGTGTCAATCACTATAACTGTCTCCGGGAAAAATGCGCGGGCCGGACAGACGGACAGACAGACCTGTGAGGAGTTGCCAGATCTCCAATCAGGCGCGACCCCAGGTGGCGGATAGGAATATACCTATTGATATGTAAATATGTGTTCATGCACTTTTCTTTTCTGACTGTGAATGGGCTAGTTTTTGCTCATCTCTGGTGGCTATGGGAAGGACACCCAGAAAATAAAACCATGCTCGGAACCCCAGTACTGGCAGCTCTCGGGAGTGAGCAAGCGGGCTCTCGGCCGTCGATATCCCTCGACCGAAGTGCCCCGGTGTTGGACAACTTGGCCACCGTGGTATCTAATGTTACAAGTGATTTAGATTTGGAGAAGGAGGTGTTCAAACGAAGCACAACTCTGCCAAGAACACCAATTGCAAAGGCAAAGAATGATGGGCTAAAAGGAGATAGCTGGCCAAAAAAGGCGATTTCGACACCCATCGGATTTGATCAAAAGGTACTCCAGCAGCAGCAAACAGATCCACTGAGTAGAAGCTCATCAATTTGACGATCTCCTCCAATACCAAAATCGCCAAAATAGAAAGCAAATGGGAAATGAAAAAGGTGAAGGAGTCAGTAAAAGGAGTAATCTGGGCAAGACTCACCAAGAACAGGGCCCTGACCCAGAAGAACTACCTTTTATGCAGCTTGGGACTAAAATAGTTGAGCTGTCCGAATTCATCAAGGACAAGCACAATGAGCACCAAGCCATTAAGAACATGGACAGAGCCATCAGGGGGCTTTATAATAGGTCACAGGAAGAAGAAAGAAAGCGTAAGGAAAAGCCGGACATCCCAGCTCCAACAGTGTCACTGGCGACCCAAGTGACACCACAGCACAAGGTCATCGACTTTCGACCAAGTAAGAGAGTGTGAAGCAAAGAGAAGGGAAGCTTTGGGGAATCAACAGGCACCAAAAAGGAAAAAAGGGGTCTTGACCAGTCCAACGAACATAACTAAAAGTTCAGAAGGACCCAACGTGCCCAAAGTAGGAATGCCGGCTAGCGAAGGAAAACTGAAGGAAAATAAGAACGGTGGCTGGACTAAGGTCGTAAACAAAAAAAGGAACAAGAAGTCAAAAGTGCGAATTCGCCCGGAGGCAATTGTAATCTCCAGCAGAGGACATCCAACGTATGCCGAGATACTGAGAAAGGTGAAATCTGACCCCGACCTAAAAGACCTAAGCAGAAATGTTAGGAAAATCCAGAGGACCCAGAAAAGGGATCTCACGTTTGAGCTGAAAAAATCCTGCGTGGGGAAAACTGACGGCTTTCGTAACCAAATTATAAACTCACTTGGGGAGAATGTCGCGGTTCGTTCCCAAAAATATCAGATCTATTTACAGTGCAGGAATCTCGATGAACATCCAGAGAAGAGATCTGCACTGCCTTGAACCAACAATTCAAGTTGGAGGAATTCAGCGAAGAATCTATCGTGAGCCTAAGCTTATGGCGGTACTCAAATGGCCGCAATGTGACTGCCAGTGAAGTCAGCGCAGAAGTTGTTGACCGTGGGAAGGTTCATATTAGATGGGTTGTTTGCCAACTAAGGGAACAGATCTCTTTCAAGAGGTGCTTCAAATGCCTAATGTTTGCACACTTCGCGAAGGCATGCACTAGCGTTGAAGCGTAGATGATGAAGGTATGGGAAGGAAGGACATATTACCAAGGAGTGCGATAGAGACCCCAAATGCATTTTGTGCGAAGGAAACGAGGGACGGGATGACCGGTGTGTAAATGGCAAGAATTTAGGAAGGCGTTAACTGCAGCGAAAAAATGAGGTTAATACAAATAAACCTCAATCATTGCAGGGTCGCACAAGATTTGCTTGCGGAGACCACTTACGCATCCACGATGAAGATTGCTATCATTAGTGAACCATACACAAATCTTGACGGTGGTGTATGGGCCACAAATTCGACCTGTGGAGCGGCGATATGGGCATCCGGTCGTCAACCCATACAATATAGCACGGGTCAGGCGACTAGTGGCTTTGTGTGGACAAAAATAAGCGGTATATTCGTATACAGCTGCTACGCCCCACCAAGCCTCACACTGGTTGAGTTTGAAGCCAACCAGTTTATGACGCAAGGGAACGAGGTCCAAAGGTTGTAGCCGGTGGCTTTAATCAGTGGGCTATCGAGTGAGGCAACAAAGAGACTAACGCAAGGGAGCGGTGCTTATTAGAAGCATTCGCCCAGTTGGATGTAGTTCTGACTAACGAAGATGATGTAAACACTTATTGGAAAGGGGGATCTGATTCAATTGTGAATCTGACTTTTGTCAGCCCTGCGCTAGCACGTGACATGTCTTGGATAGTTAGCGAGGACTTCACGAAGAGCGACTACCAGGCAATCGCGTTTGAACTAAGGAGGGAGTCACAAGCCTGGAGACCCGCACACTGGATCCCGAAATCCAAAAGAACACAAGGATGGTTCTGCAAAAGCAATGGATAAGCAAAAAATCATGGAGGTGTGGTTAGACCTACCTAGCAAAATAGGCACCTCCACGGATAGAGTTCTAATTCAATTGTAGATCTGACTTTTGTCAGCCCTGCGCTAGCATGTGACATGTCCTAGCAAGTTCCTGAGGACTTCACGTACACCGACCACCAAGCAATCACCTTTGAACTTTGAATACCAGGATGGTCTGCAAAAGCGATGGATGGGCAAACATTCAGGGAGGTGTGGCTAGACCTGCCTCCACGGATAGAGCTCTCCATGTTACATAAAGCATCTCTGAAGCATGTGACGCATCGACCCAATTATTGGTGGAATAGTGAACTTGCCAGCCTTCGAACGATTTGCCACAGTGCCAGACGAACAGCTCACAGGGCAATAGGTATGATCGATCGAGGACAAAAAGAGAATGCCCATAGGGAAGCCCGCAAGAACCTCAAGTTCGCCATCCAGCGCAGTCTTGGAAGCGAACATAAATCCGTGCGGTAGCGCATATAAAACCGTGACAAGACGATTCAGAGGCCGATCATCTCCGGAGATCACGTGTTCTATGCTCTTGTTGAAAACAATCCAGGGGTTATTTCCCAAGCAAGAGGGGGGTACTGACATCTTCCAGCGCCCTCTGAATGTGACGCCGATTCCACTAGTCACCAGGGACGAGCCGCTGGAGATGTACAGTCGAATAGCAAAACCCCGTGCTCTGGACGGCATACCGAATAAGGCTCTCAAACTTGCCATTAAATGTAGACCTGATATGTTTGCAGAGCTGTTCGAAACGTGCATTTCCGAGGGTTTCTTTCCTGCACTATGGAAGCGACAGAAGCTGGTGCTGCCGCCTGAGGCTGGCAAACCTCCAGGGGAACCGTCCTCCTATAGACCCATATGTCTTCTAGACACTATGGGGAAAATGTTGAAGCAGCTTATTTATAATATAATAGATTACTCGCAGTCGTCGAGAGCCAAGGAGGCCTTTTAGATAGGCAGTATGGGTTCCGTAAAGTCATATCAACCATTGATGCCATCAAAATGGTTACTGGCTCGGCCGAAACTGCAATTCACGGAAAGGGTTGTACCAGCAAATATTGTGTGGTGGTGACCCTGGATGTGAGGAATGCATTCAACTCGGCCAATTGGAACTTTATACGAAAGTCTCTGGCAACCATTGGTGTTCCCGCCTACCTCGCCGCAACTATCGATAGCTACTTGCAGGAGCGGACGCTCTGGTATAATACCGATGATGGACCCAAGGAGTACATTGTCTCGGCGGGTGTCCAACAGGGCTCTGTACTGGGCCCACTACTGTGGAACATCATGTATAATGATGTAATTAACTTTCCGGTTCCGGAGGAGGCCACGGCGGTGGGTTACGCCGACGATATAGCGCTGGTTGTGATCACAAAGGATGATGAGTTGTACTCAAGCGTGGCAATCAGTGTTGTTAAGGTTTGGTTAGGGAGTGCTGGATTGGCACTCGCGGAGGAAAAGACGTTTTGTTCGGACTAATTTACTTACGTCCTGACGCCATCCATGTGTCAAGAACCCTTGCCCATTTCTCTACAGAACCGGGGCCCGTTCTGCCGTGTGACTGAGGTGGAGACAGATCATGTTATTTCTAACGACATTGGATGCATTTTCTTGGTCGGCCTCTCGTAGGATCTGGATAGTGGAATAA
Source organism: Hermetia illucens (assembly GCF_905115235.1). NCBI lineage: Eukaryota > Metazoa > Arthropoda > Insecta > Diptera > Stratiomyidae > Hermetia > Hermetia illucens. Next base: position 4,631,882 of record NC_051852.1, read on the forward strand.
CTCCAACTATACTTTCTTTATCTCTTTCCCTGATCTCAGCATTTTATTTTTGATTTATCGAGGATAGTACAGAGTACTTTGCCTCAAACCCTCCAGGACTTAGGACCAGCATACTATGTTGATGACAATGACGGAGTTTCATTGGTAACATAATCTAAGATAAGGGAACACCAATATCAGGAATCAATTCCAGTTCCAGGATTAATAAAGTAGTCATTTTCAATTCAGCAGTTCGCACTACAGATTCCCATTCGTCAAAATCTTTATTCGATGTTCCAAGAAATTGTTCGGTGTAAGCCAATACTAAAGATTTTTTCCTAGTCTAGATATGAGTGCAGGCTACCTCTATGTAATGAATCCGCACAACAGCTCCACGAATCGTAATCTGTAATTAGCAGTTTAATCTCATCGAATAATACATCCATACTCGTATATGATACAACCAATTTTCGTACTTATTTATCAGCGACTCATTGCATTTCTTAGCTGGATGCGATAAGATACAACTCAATCTTATTTCTTTTGTCGTGTTCAGTTAAAGCGAACTCGGTCATTGAATAAGAGTGAAATACCCGCCCCGAACTCGTTATCAAAGGGCAATTATTTCTTTTAAGTTTATTTTAGCGAAGGTAACTTTAGCATCAGGAGGTAAACTCCTTCAATACGTGATCGAATAAACTACTACCTTTGTCGTGAATATCGGAAATTTTCGGATGTGTTTTCAACGTGGTACCATCAAGCAAACGATATTGGAGTCAAACAAAGAAATGCAGTGAAGACGATCGTTAAGTGGAAAAGGGTGCTCTAGTTAAACAAGTGGAAAACCGGAAGCTCAACGCTTCAGGTATGAACGATTTTGTGTATTTCTGGTGTAAGAATATTTGAGTGTAGATCTGTTCTGTTCTGTTAGTAATAGTGCGATTCCCACCAAACTTGGTAGTATCTTCGATAGCGCTTCAGCTCAAATCGAGCCTTGGCCTCCCGGATGCATCGCCTCCAATTAACTTGATCCAAAGACCGCGTCCCTCAATTAAAAAATCTTAGAATTGATCTGCAATCAGCGCCCACTGAGTGCTCCCAACATTTCCTTGGCATCCCTTTTTGGTCAGCTACAATCGACTCTGTTTTTCAATACTTGTCACCAAATCCTTCACTCGTGCATTCGTTCGATGTGGCCAGCCCACTATAATTTCCGGATTTTAACTTGTGTTGCTAGTTGCTAGGGACCAGATACCGGCCGCCTTCTAAGGCTCCAGGGATGACCGTCACGAGTAATAGATCGTACTCGTGCCTGCCAAATATGCAGGAATATCTAAACATACGGATTCGTTTCGCTTCTTTTTGCCGTACCAGCCGTTCTAGTGGAACTTTCTGGACCTCATATAACGAGCCTATCGTAGTCAGGACATTGGTGATCGCATTTGTCAGGATTTCCTTGTCTACCATCCAACTCGTTCAAGTAGTCCACTGCTGTCAAGTAAGTAGATATAACCTGCCCATTTAAGCCATCTGAGTCCATCCTGATAAGCCAGCCGGGCACCCTGATTCTATAACTGTATTTAGCTTCTCGGTGAATTCTTCCAATCGAGTCGAAAGTGCGGAGTTATAAGCTAGTCGTGCGTTCATTAGAAACTTCTGCTGAGTTACCCTTCCGGAGATCCTTAATGTCGTTGTAGACCTCCTCGTTAGCACCAAACACAGCTGTCAACACCTTTCCTAATAGACCTTTTCTTATCCTTTTTTCCGCCGGGAGGTCCAGCAGCTCATCGATCTTGCTGGTAACATCCTTCCATTTTGAATCTAGATGTTTTATCAGCACGTCACAATGGGTAGTGGCTTCTACTCTCGTAGCTTCTCTGCACATTGCCTGTGACTGACTTAAGACATCATTCATGTTCCAGTGATCCTTGATGACACCATGAACCGGGAAATGTAACTCTTCTCAAATGATTTGGGCCCGTTCTAATTTCTCAACACAGTACCCAACTTCAGGCTTCCAAATTTCGTACTTGCCTGCCAAAATATATGGTGCAAATAGTGTTCCAAATGGGTAGGAATAGGATCGCGATATTTAGCAATGAACGTGCCCAAGTACATGCTGACACGCTGGGTTTTTCAGGATTCCGCACTTTTAGGTTTAGTGTTATGCTTTGGCCCACTATGGTTTGGGGCGGCGACATTCTTTGGATACCTCCTTTTCGTTGATATTGGCTTCCTAGTTAAAACCTTTTCGCTTTCATCAGCAGGAGTGACTCCTCTGGTAATTCCAGAGAGAAATTCACCATGCCAACTTGCTTCTCTAATGAACTATGGTAACGGACCTTCCGTTGTTGCTTGTATTTTCCCATCGCTTGTGGGATGAATGGCGCTAATACGAGGCAATGGCCATTTCGTCGACGGTGTTTCTCTCACCTTAATATGAACTAGTTGTCCGAGCTTCATGCTGTGAATCTTCTTGGGTTTGTAAGTGGTACTGGCATTCCCGAATCCACTTCTTCCAGAATACCTGATGCAAAGACCTTATCTCCTGCCATCGTTCATACAGTTCACGCTCACTTCTCTCCACGTCCGGTAGAAATTTTAACGGACGGTGAACCAAAAAATGACTTGGCGTCAAGGCCTCTAAATTTTTGGGGTTGTTGGCATAATACTGTTGGTACCAATCGCGCTTCATCTAAAACGCACTTCAATTGCCGTTTGGCTGACTTTTCAGCTTCCTCCCACAACCCACCAAAACGTGGCGTAGCGACTGGAATAAAACGCCATGTAACCCTGTCCTTCGATGATATCGTGGAGACCTTTTCTGACGCGGATATTATAACCTCACTAGTTCCAGGTGTACTGCTTTTGTCACCATGCAGACAAAAACACAGACATACCCTTGCAGCGTTGCTGTTGAATGACCCTTTGACATCCGTGTATTGTATGGCCCTGGCATAGTCTACGCCATAATACAAAAATGGCGGACTTGGCATGATCCAAACTGCCGGAAGAGCATCCTTAATATATTGCGGACTGATGTAATGCTTTCATGAAGCGCGTGCATGTGTGCCTCATGAATGAATAGCTGAGTAACGTAGTGATCTCGAGGCGACAGCGTCTGCATGCCGAAGTCTACCCCCAACCCTTAACAGACCCCGATGATCAACAAATGGATGTAATTTTGTTAGTTTCCTCCCCAACGGTCCATTCTTCTTCACGGCCTCGATTTCTTCTGCGAATGCTGACCTGGATAAGTCGTAGTACTCTTCGCCGACTTTGCTCCTGTTTGGCGGCGGTGATCGGTCTTTTCAATCTTGATGAAAATCGAGTGGGATATGGCACAATCCTTACGAGTTTCGCAAAACTGGAAGACTGGGTTAGCAAGTCCAAATCATTAGACACAACAAGCAACTTAGATTTGGTCATCTCGATCAGAGAGCCATTGCGGCCCTTTCCATCACAAATTGTGTCTTCGTAACTCCCCCGGATTTATGCCTGTTGAGGCGCAATCAGCGGGGTTCTCTTTGGATTTGCCGTGTCCCCAAAACCAGGTCCTTTTGCATCTGCTCCGAATCTACGCCATTCGATTGGCGTTCAGTCGGTTTCCTCTTCTGCGAAGAAAACACAATCGCTGAGTCACTCAGTTCTGCTAGTAACAATGCACCGTTGAGCTCCAGTTTCGGTAAGTTTATCTTTGTTTTTAATGGCATTACCCAAGCTTTACTACGAAACAACGACACTTTTTTACGACCGTCCAGTTGGATAACCTTGCTATACACAACTGCGCCGTATACAGCTTCTGATGCATCATAAATTCCGTCCAGCTCACTCCGGGCTTTTGCAGAGTAGGCGATCCAACGAGGTACACGGCACCTCTCCAGCAGCGGTAGTTCGGATTCGAGGCGTTTTGAGGCCATCAAAATATCTGCCGAGGGGACGTCATCTCATCCAAACACTCTGCATCAGTATCTTTGAAGCGATGGTTACTGGTGCTACTGAAGCGGATAGAAAATCTCAGCAATATTTAATAACAGTTGGCGTTTTGTAAGCGTCTGCTCCGGATCATATGTCACCATTTTCAGGCGGAAGTCGTCTTTTGTTGGATCGCGCATCAGTTCCAGGGTGGTAATTCATGCAAGAGGAACTCGAGGAAACCTTCATTTCCTAGCGTCCTCGGGGATCCTGTCCAACAACCTTGAATCGTTGGAAGTCCACTTTTGTAGGTTAAAGCTGCCTGACCTCAATAGTTCCGTCATTTGATTGATTTGGATTTTTGCTCCTTTTCTGGTTTCAGCCCCGCTCAACATGTTGTCTATGTAGAAGTCTTCCTTTAGATGTCTGGTTGCTACAGGATACCTTGCCTAAAGTTCTGACTGACAAACATGAAGCTGAAGTTTCTCCAAACGATACTGTCGTAAGCACGTATTCTTGGACCGGCATGTCTCTAGTTGGTCTGTACAAAACCCGTTGAAAATTTCTGTAACAGGGTTGCGCCTTCACCATACGGAACATCTTTTCTATATCTGCTGAGACCGTGAACTCCCATTTTCTCCACTTCAGCAATATCTGAGCGAGATCGTCCTGTAATTTCGCCATAGGTCCTAACTCGACATATTCATTCATGGCCTTATGATAGTCCATGCGTAACTCCGGATTCTTATCCAGGGGTCTCTCCAGTTGCCTGAAACACTCAAATGCTCTGTTCCAGGAGTACCTGGTGCTGGCCTAGCTGTCACTTTCAAAACGATATTCGGAATTCCACCCAGCGCGGGGGTCTTAATTTCAGCGAATTTCCTTGCTACATCTAAAACTTCCTTTTCGAACCACTATAGGAATTTCGCTGTATAATTCACATTCTCTGGGAAAAGAGTGTTCAATATATTCAATGCAGGACAAGTCATGGGTCAATTCGTCTGTCATCTGTCTGACACAGTCGATTTACACAGGGATGGCTATACCGATTATCAAAAAAGGTCATCCCGGTTTCCATGGTACCAGACAACTTTCTTTAAGACTTCGTGACAAGAGCCACTTCAGATGAGTCCCTTGCAAACTCGGGTCTGATCGCCCTACTCGAGTACTTGGGAACAGCACTGTAAAAAAAAGTACAAAGGCTTTATTTTTGAAGATGATTCGACACCCTGTTACCGGTTCCGATCTATAAGTGAGAGGAAAAGTCCTTGTTATCATATAAACTTTTTTAAGTTGAATAAACTATTCCTTAACATTGAAAAATTGAAGGAAATGCTAGGCATCATTTCTTTGGATTGGCCAGCAATAGTCCAGACCTCAATCCAATCCAAAATGCGTAAGGCCAAATGACAGCTGAAATACGAATTAGGAAGCCCACAACCATGGCTATGGCTAGGCTTAAAAACACAATCGAAAAAGTTTGATATGAGAAAATTACGGCCGAATATTTGATTGCTTTATATCCTTCCAAAAAAAAAAGTTAAAAATTTATTCTTCTGTATTTACCATGCTCTGTTTGTCAAAAGTTCTAACGACGTGCCTTGTGAAGCTTCTATGCCGCGAAGACCGGGATCACGGAAGCCCGAAATTCCGATGGAATGCTGAAATCAATGAATACCCTAAAGTATTGAGGCATTGGAAGTTCCGCATCCACTTAATGTCAGATGGGATCAAATAGAGAACAACTTACTCCTACCCTTTCGGTCCACAGACTCCTCTTTTTGGCCTTAACACGCAAATTTTTAAAAAAAAAAAGCTGACGTAGACAGCACGCCGTTTCGTACCAGAAAAGAGGCAACTTATCAGACGCTGTCTCACCGATGCCTTTGTTGCTGTTGAAAGTTAGAGTAGTTGCTCTCTATCTGGTCCGATCCGACATCAAGTTGGTTGGGATTTACACCTGACCCTCACTACGGTGTACTTCCAGTGTGTGTGTGTGTGTGCTTGTGGGGCGGGGGGAGAGTCAAGATCTCTGAACACATAGACCCTAGTGGTCCATTATACTAGATTCCTGTCTAGCGGTATATCCCGGATTGGTTGATGTATCGCAGGATTTCCGTTAGTGGATTTGATGCTACTCGCTGAAGTTGCAGCACATCAGCACCAAAAATCTAATGTCTGATTCGTCCATAGGCGGGGCAATAACATTAAAAATCTTTCGTGGATCCCGCTTCCTCATTACAGGATGGACACGTATCATCCTTGAGAATTCCTATTTTGAATATATGCCCAGCTAGTGAATTATGACCTGTCAATACTTCTGTAAGTCTTCCTACTTTTCGATAGAATAACATCGAGACAATGGGTGTCAAAGCGACATCGAGGCAATGGGTGTCAAAGCGGAGCTTATTGTCGAAAGTGACTCCGAGGTCTTGAGTGGAATTTAAGCAGGATAAGGAATGTCCGTTAAGCGAGTAGGAGAGAGTAGTGGGTGAGGATTTTAGGGAGTAGCACATAGAATGACACTTTCTGACGTTTAGCGCTAAACCATTAGTCGAGCACCAACGAACCAGAGTGTCCAGGTTATTCTGAAGGGAAACACAGTCCATAGGCGACGATACAGCGGAAAACAGCTTAAGGTCGTCTGCATAGAGCAAACAGGGACAAGTAAGGAGGGGAGGAAGGTCGTTAATAAAAAATAAAAATAGCAAAGGACCCAGAATAGACCCCTGTGGGACGCCAGAAGAGGGGGAGAAGGAGCGGGAAGTACAGCCGTCAAAAGAGACGCGGCAGGATCGGTTGGAAAGGTAAGAGGCAAGCCATAAAACAAGTGGTATGGGAACGTTTAGGGACGAGAGTTTGGATAGAAGTATCTTGTGATTTACAGTGTCGAAGGCTTTCGCGAAGTCAGTGTAAATGGTATGCACTTCTTGCCGTGAATTTAGACATTTGGCGACAAAGTTGGTAAAGTCAAGCAGGTTGGAGGCAGTGGACCTACGTTTAACGAAGCCGTGTTGCTCTTTCACTATGTATTGGCCAAAGTGGGCGGACAACCAGTCGCTGACATATCTTTCCAAGATTTTGGAACAGGGGGAGAGGAGGGAAATGGGACGGTAATTCTCGGCAAGCGAACGATCGCCACTTTTGTGAATGGGGATAATGAGAGCCTCTTTCCACAAGCTGGGAAAATGATTCTCTTCAAGGCTTTTGTTGAAAATAAGAGATAGGGGAAGGGAGATGAACTTACCAGTTTTGATCAAAAAGAGGTTTGGAAGACCATCGTAGCCAGGTCCGACCTTGGCATCAAGTTCGCCAATGAGGTATTCGACAAGGATAGGAGTAAGAAGGGGAATGGTAGGCGATGCGGGGCAGGCTACATCTACTACCGGGAGGGATTCGGAGGAAGGAGGGGGAACATAGACTGATGAAAAGTAGCGGCAGAGTAAATCACAAGATCGTTGGGGGGAGTTAGCTGAGAAGCCAGACAATTTAATGGACGGAGGGGATAACTGGGCGGGGCAGCGGGAGTTGCGAATGTGGGACCAGAAAGGTTTCAGATTTCCGCGCTTTAGTGAGTCTTCCACGCTGGACAAATATTCGTGTCTGGATTTACGTATTAAAGATTTGACCGAGGAACGAAGGGATTTGAAAAAAACTAAGTCAGCAACGTTTCTAGAAGACAGGAACTTCTTTCCCGCAGTCTGTTATTGACGTAGTTTTTTGTGAATTTCAGTGGTGAACCAGACGGGGTAAGAGCGTAAGCACTTAGGAGAGGAGGGAACGTAACAAGGAAGAAGATCAGATAAAATGGTATAGAAAGTGTTGAGTGCTTGGTCACATGTAAATGGTGAGAGCAGGGGGACCCAGTTGATTGACGCCAGGGGTGAATTCAGACCTTCGAAGTTCGCCTTAACTTGGTAGGCTTGCGAGCGACAGGAGAGTGGAGTCGGGATATCTGAACATCGAACTCGAGAGCAGGATGATGGGCGTCAGGGGCAACGTAAGACGGAGCATGAAGGGATTGGGAAAGATAACGTACAGAAAGTTTAGAGAGGACAAGGTCAAGAGTGCGATCTAAGTGGTTTCTAGATAGGTTAAATTGGAGGGCCCCACAGGTGTACATGAAAGTGGATAGAGGAAGGGAAGGGTGGGTCGAGTTATTAGGGAGGGAGGGAAGGCCAGGTGTCACGGGCCAGGAGAGCATAGGAAGATTAAAGTCACCACAGAGGATGAAAGGATGTGAGGGAAACAAAACGGTTAGGGCCTCTGATAATCTGTCGAAGAAATCCTCGTACAGAGAAGGCGGGCTTAGGCAGGGAAAATATACACACGATATGATAAAGGGACATACGTTTGGCGGAAGGACTCGTATGGTAACAGAATCGTAGGAGGAGGAGGAAAAGATGATTTCGGCACGGAGAGGGGACTTAACAGCTATTAGGGCACCTCCGCCAGTTGCCTTGCCAAGCGCAACGCAGTCTCTGTCACAACGAAAGACAGAGTAACCTTCGAGGAGCTCAGAATCTAAAATCCTGTCATCCAGCCAGGTTTCAGAAATGCAGATGACATGATGTTGGAATGCTAAGGCAGACAGTTTGAAATCCGAGAGCTTGGTCCTTAGACCCCTTACATTTTGATAAAATAGCGTATAGTTATTGGAATCATTCAAGTTCGGCGAGGCAGGCGGGCGGGCCGGAAATTTTTACGAATCTTAGACCTCTGATAAGGCTTAACGAAGACCCCCTGTGGCCAAAAGGAGGATTGGACGGTAGCATCGCAGTCATGGGGATATGTCACTTTGAAGGAAGGTATCACTCGGTCAGGAGAGCCATCCTTCGTCAGCTTCACACAGGAAAGAGGTGACAAAGTTGAGTTGCTTTTGCTTCTGATATAGGCCAGAAGCCAGAAGCGCGAGAATTAGCCGTTTCACTTGCGCGAGGTATTGACACAACGCACAGCACCAACGGGTTTCTCAGGGAAAGGCTCAGAGAATAAGGTTATATCCTGACAAGCATTTTCACGGTTCGTCCTAGTTTTCTATTCGGTTCAAGATAACTTCATATGTTCTACCAAGCAGATGTATGAAGATCCGAGAATCAGAAGACATTGCGAAAACTGGATTCAGTTTTCCCAATAACTCTTCCAACGCTCTGTTCCCCAAACCCCCAACCCCCCTTACGACCCAGACTAACATTTATGTTTGTTTAATATGAAAACCGCCGCTAACTGAAAAACCTGCTACGTTCAATGCGAAGCTCACCGGGGTTACCAGCTTATCCTCACCTTCCGCCAAAAGTATCGCTTTCTTGCGTCCAATTTCTCTGGGTGTCGCCACATTTGGTGGTGTAGCAATACCCATGTCCATTCTCAAGTAACTTCGGCTTCTTTCGCAGTGCCTTTCATTGTTGTCGGCTGGGAACTCTCCCAGGTTCATGGTGTCCAGGCTGCCTGGATCTGTTTCCATATACGCGAATTAAACCAGTTGCGTCCCCATCATCAGCGTCCCTTTCTTCCGCTTTTTCTGGTAGAGGCGGAGGAGAAGGTTCTGAAAGCAAGCCTGTAACCATTTTTGCTGTGCGGCTGAAGTTTCCTTCTGCCAAGCTTTCGTCTTCCGTTTTTTTAGAAAAGTTAGGCAAGAGTGTCACCGACAGGCCGGGCATAGTCAGGTTTCCAGTTTCTCTCTTCTACTATCCTCTCTGGTCGACTATGCGCAGATACCAGGTGCAGATTTTCCACTTAAGTAGAGAGCCTGTCTACCACAGATTACTCCGTGGGGAAGCATGAATTTGGTGAGGTCTTCAAAATCTGTGCCCCGGTCACGACCTGATTTCTCAAAGTCGCGGGTGGATATGAAGTTTGTGGCTTCTAACCACTTGGAGAGTTACAATTTGTTGTTTCTATCTCCATGTATTTTTGAACACCCTAAACTACCACAGGCTCCCCCACCATGACAAGATGCTACCCGGGGGGGAGTCCAGTAATTCTTCATAATATCCAACACAATGCATATCACCCTAATAAAATGATCTTCCGAGTCTTCAATGACTATTTCTTGTAGATCGGGACCCATTTTTATTGTTAATTCACTATACTATCCTCTCCTTAATTTCGTACACTCTTCTATTGAACGTCAGTGAATTCCACGTGATTCCTTCTCTTACAGATCCGGACAAGATTCAATGTTACTCCCCACAACCTCCAAACGCTCAAGAGGCGTACCAAATGAAAATCAGGATTTTGAGAACAGAACGATCGTTTCCGCAGGATTGAAGCATAGCCTGCACGGAATTGAATACCAGACAATAATTCTTAGTCAGTGTTTTTGGCGAGTGGTAGACAAAAAAGTGGACGATTTTCTGATAGCAACTGAGTTGCCTGAAGCTGAAAAATTTGACGATGTTGTTGTTAGATACAAAAAGGATGGGAAAGTAATAGCTCGTCTTCTACAAGTTAAACACAAACAATCGAGCGATCATGAAGAAATTAAACTCAACGACTTACTCACTGCGAAACAAACAAATAAATATTCTATCCTGAAATATTTCCAGTCATTTCAGGGAATCCGCTCTCGATACTTATGCAACTCCCCAACTTCCGGTATTTTCGCGGATTGTACCATTCAGGATTTAGTACTTCTAACAAATGAAAACATTGATGATGAAGTTGTCGCAGGGTGCTTAGAAATTGACAGGGAAAACCCATTAGAGGATGATATTCTTCTAAAAATTAATGACCCCAATGCCAGAAAATACAGAATCAGGACTACAGACAACGAGTTGACGCGTCGACTGGAGTTAACTCTACTGATGGAGTCAGATTTTCGGAAGCTGGTCAACGTTCTTGCCGACGGTTTATTATTAAATCTAAGGTTAAGTCTGCAGGTGCGGGTTTGTAGAGATTATTTACATCCTTTGATGAAACATGTCTTGGAATTTCGAAGGCGAGAAATGATGCTTTCAAAAAATTTTAGGAAAAAACATAAAAAGAGACCAGATGAAGTGAACATGTTAAGAACAGCATTGATCCGGGAGATAGCATTTCGCAAGAAGGTGGACTTTGAAATACAAATTTCGAAATCTGACAGAACTGACACAACAAGGACGAGTGACCAACGTAGAAAAAGGAAACTTCCTCCTCCAGATTGTGTACAGACCAGCAATTTGAATGAGTTAGCAGACCGATTTGAAAAGGCTCTTCGACCCCCTGGAGACGCAAATAGCTGTGTTCTGTCAGAAGAGTTTTGTGTACGTAATGGAATTGCTAGGGAAATTGTTGACTGCGCTAAAAGAACATTCCGACCGAAATTCATAAATGGAGAGAAGACCCTAACGCCGCAAGCACAAATCTTTCGAGCTATTCTCATTGAAAAAGTGATAGACGACTCAGTGGCCGAGTTTGAATTTCAAGAGGTAGCATCTAGAACTTTCTACACAACGAAAGGCTTTGTCACTCGATTTATACCCCATAGCGAACCTCAAATTGAAGAGCCGATTGAATTCGCAAAAGAAATTGCAGATCTTATAACAAAATGTGGAGACGATGAGCGAAATATTGAAATCACTGAACAATCCGGAAGCGAGAAATTTATACAGAATTTCTGTGAACTGGCCGGTCATACCATAGTGAAAGTATCTTCGTGGAATGAGTTCAGTGGGAACTTCTTAAACGGCCGCGTAATCTCAGAAGACATGAGGAAGTTTCGTGACTCGCTGAAGGAATGTTTGGGGGAGGAGGAATTCCACTCCCTCGATACCTACAAGCTGCACATTGACATCAATTTCTTCGATAGCTGCGAGGAAGCGAATTTCTTCAAAACCCTACCCACCCCACCGACCGATCAATCTATAATTGATTTTTATGACAAATTCAGGTTGGTCGTAGGTTATCCTAACCAAATGAAGACTTTCGAGTTACTCAAGGACGAACTACAAATTACTCATCGGAAGTTAGATCAGGAAGCGTACCTTAGCTTATTGGTGGGAGGAGTGCGTAAGTGGATGGCCGACAACATTGGGACTTTCTATACTCCGAAAAAAGCAACAGCCTTCTTACGGGAACTCAACGAACACCTAACCTGCTACGAGATAGACGGAGTTAATCAACTGAAAAATGCCAAATTGACAATGAAGTACTCTTTCGATTGCACCCATCTCAAGGAATATCTGATAAAATTTCTATTGTCGGCAGGAACGGGGGTCCAGATATTCGGGGTCGAAAATATTAAACTTAATTTGTCCCGAATCTTAAATACGTTTTATATATTGAGAGAAAACTACTTGACACTGGAAGATCCAAAGAGGCTAGAATCTTATCTCTTCACCTACGGATATATTTATCTAGCATTCGAAGATGCTTTGAATGAGGCATATCGTGGTACATTGTCCCAAAAGAACCAGGAGCCAACCAAATGGAGTCTGAGAATTATCGATTGCAGTAACAATGACAACCTTCAATCAAAACCTGACAATTGTAAATCGGTGTTGAGACTAATGCTCGAGAAACCGAATGGGTGTAAGGTCAGCAGAAAGATTATCTTCGTTGTTAATGCATCCGTTTTCGACGAATTTAACTCTGCTTTAGTTCAATACGCTCAGCAGGAGGCACAAGAACTCATTGAGATCAAATCAAAGTTACTTGAAACGAAATTTTCGGAACTCGAATATGTTGCACAGAAAACGTTTCTGGAAAACTTCAAAGTAACTCTCCAAGGACGAAGTGTTAAACTGGGAGATCTGATATCTTCGGATGGAGTAGATCTTGTTGATGAAGATACTTTGCTTGAGCTCGTAGCTGATCGCAACGACGAGGAATCTGAAATCCGCATGGGGGGTGGAAGGCAATTCGCTTTGTTCACCCACAATTCACATTATGTTAGCCGACGTATAAGACCCAACTTCATCGATCGGTCTCCATTTGATATTCCAACCAATATCCAGGGTGGCGTCTATTATTTGAAAAATGGCAATCAGAGCGACGTGATCGTTATCGCTGAAACGAGGCACAGCTTTTCCACTTTGAAGAACCAACAACTTGCCTCCTTTAATGGGAATGTTCACTGGCTTCAAGAACTACAAGGCGAACTCATATGGCGATACTCCATTGGATCCACTAGGATGTTATCCAGCATACCTGGACCGCAAAAAGTTAGTTGGAGTGAGAAACAATTCCTGGAGATAAATGATAACAAAATCATACTTTTGTATGGTATACCTGGTGCAGGTAAATCGCAGTTACTTGCCAGTTTGTCCAAGCAAGTCGGCAAAGATTCCAGAACTATCTACACAATTCGTGTCAACCTTAGCATATACTCGGACTTCTTTTACAAAAAACAACAAGAACAAAGACCGCTCCAGGCCCTTACCTTCGCCGATTGCGGTGAATTTCTATTGGAAATGTTACAATCACATGAAAATACCAGGCTCAAAACTCAGTTTGAAATCAATGTTTTTCGTGGTTCCTTCAACCAACAAGGATCGGTTAAACTCCAACTGGTCGTGTTCCTAGACGGATTCGATGAAGTATGTCCCGCTTACAAGGAAATCGTTCTACACTATCTACAATACCTCAAGGACTGTCCGTGCTTGTATAAACTTTTCATAACCACTCGACCCATCTTCCGTGCCGACCTTGAGACCGCCTTGAATACACTTGGTTACGAAATCCAAGATCTGTCAAATGAAGATCAAAGTAAACTTTTCTCGCATCTGGTAGCCGAGAAGGGGCTTGAGATCGAGGAAAATGAAGCCAAGAAGTTCCTCAAGGAAGCTAGATTGAAACTGTCTTCGAAGGACGAGCAATTCACCGCCATCCCCCTTCATCTGAAAATCCTCGCAGATATTTATGCGGAAAAATCTCAGGAGAGAGAAAACCAAGTGGGCTTCAAAGATTGTAATAAATCTGAAATGTTTGAAATGTACGTTAAGCAAAAGTATGAGATATTTCTGAAGGATCAAATGCGTTACAATCAAGCAAATGCAACTGCCAGGGAAGAAGCGGAAGGAGCGTATGAGACCTTCTTATCACGACATGAAAAGCTTGCACTTTGGGCACTATACAACCCAGAAGACCTCAAGCAAATTATCAAATCTTTCGAGGAATATAAAACTGAAGTTCAGAGGCTTCTGAGGAAAATTGAAGTTGGTCAATATAAATTCGGAATCGTTTTCACAGTTGTTGATGGGAAACCTCAGTTTTCACATCGTACTTTTGCCGAATATTTTTCAGCCCGGTATATTCACCGATGTATGGAGCGCTCTGCAAAAGAAGGAGGCATGGGAATTCTGAATATCATCTTAAACGCGGAGAATGGTCCTTTCTTGATGTTCCTGGACAGTATGATTCCGGAAAACAGGAACTGGGTTTGCCGTGACCAGAGATGTTCCCAGATAACTACAAGAACAATCTCATCTACTCTTCTAAATCTGTCGCAGTGGAGTACATGGAAAGTTTTCGATTGTATCTCTGACATTTTAAAGGAAGAATCCATCCTGAAACGCCAAGTATTTATAGACATCATAGAAAGATTTCCAGATGACGTCAATTACTTCATGTTGCTAGGATTCCTCCTGAAATGGGGCATCGACTTAACCTGGACAACACCGAGCGGAAAGACAATTTTACATTTATTATCATCTGAGGCTCATCCTTGGAAGGCAAGTTCCAGACAGGGAAAACAATCACAATTCTTCTATCGATTAAATCAGAAATATGAGATTCCTCTCTGGCTGGCCACTTCCCACAGATTCGATATGACTTTATTCCAACCAGGCTTTTCTACCCTCGACATTTTCAAAATGTTGGTGAAAAAAGGAGCAAAATGTACTGCAGATTCGGACAACCTCTCACCTTTTCATTATGCGGCAGCATCTGGAAATAAAGAAATTTGTGAAAAATCCCGACCTCAAGGTGTGGTTGCTGAAGTAAACGCGAAACGGGATGCCTATATGCAGATGTTTAGTGAGAAAACTCTTTTTGGGAAAGCGTTGAGAGCTGAACAAGAATGGAAAATGTGGTCAAAATCAGAAGAGCAGAGAAAAGCTTTTGATAAACGTCGCGCGGTTGAGCGTGAATTGGAAAATTTACAAATGTAGATTCAATCTTTAATATTTTATGTAAGCAACTCACGAGACGCTAGAGGACTTTGCAGAATTTGTCAGTCCTAATGATATTTTGAAATTAGCAATACTTATTTATTAGACGGACTTTTGGAATAAATATGTAAATAATAACCGTGACACTGGTTTTTTTGTCACCACGTTAATGGAGAACTAATACGCGAGGAACGTCCTGCTCAACCATAAGGACTAGTGTAAAGGTAAAAGCAGTGAAGCAAGTAGTCCAAAGGGTGCTTATATCCGGCATTAAAGTTGGTTCATGAGCTACTACCTACCGGGAAATATCAGTCCGGGCCAGACGTCCGAGCGGATCCGAGGTGTTTAAAAAGTGTTCCATGCAACATGCCCGCGAAAAACAGCCCCGCCAACATATGCTAATATCCGACTCCGGAATACTCGAAGGCACATCAACAGCACCTCATTCACACCAACTGTAACTGCAGCGAAAACCTGCCTTGCAGCTTCAACAGCCAGTCACCCATATCCCGAAGGTAGCCTCCACCAATAATCCAGAAGCCGCCCAAAACATCGGAAACGAACCAACAACAGGTGACCCAGGAAAAATTTCCTTCCATTATTACCCGGGCAGACCCCACTACAATTAAGTCAATAACTAGCAAATTCCTTTCCAATCCCCAACAAAATCGCTATCTACCCTACGCACACCCTCGCCACATCTCAGGCAGACTATGAATCCGCCAAAAACATCCTCAGAAAAGGTAACCACCCCTTCTTCACATACACCCCATCCCACCTCAAACCCATCAGCCTAGTCCTACGTGGGCTTCGGCTATGAGATCCCCTTTCTGGGTCCCCCGGATTTTGCTCACATTTCCGCCTAGGTTTTTTAAGTCGGGGTCAGCTTTGACCATTTTCAGTATCTCCGCGTAGGATAAACTTCCATTGCTGGAGATCACAATTGCTTCTAGGCGAATTCGCACGTTTGCCTTTTTCTTTGTCAATCTGGGTCCATCCACTGTTGTCATTCCCCTTGGATTTTGCTGATCCGATTGCCGCAGCTCGCATTTGGGGTCCTGCTTTCTCTCTGTGGTGCTTTTAGTTCTGCTTTTTTTCGGAACTATTTCTATGGCCTTTTTCCTCTGAGGCGCCTGCTGATTTCCCAGAAGATCCACATCTTTTTCCCGCAATCTCTTGTTCGGTGGCAGATTGATTGCAATACAAATAGTTGCCTCTTGGATCGGCTGTGATATCGTTGGGGCAACAGATTTCGACTTGTCCTTGATATTTCGTTCCTCCTGCTGCGATTTGTTGTAGAGGACTCTAATAGCCCTTATCATACTTTTTATGACTTGGTGCATGTTGTGCGTGTCCTTGATGAATTCGGACAACTCAACTATTTTTGCACCAAGCTGCTCCTCTCCTTCAGGGCTCGGCTCTCCATGAGTCCTAACCAGATTACTACTTTTAGATACTCCTTCACATTTGGCATTCATTGACCTTCCTTCCGTTTTATCTTTTTCGATGTTTGGCATTGGCGATCTCAAAGTTGACGAACTTCGTCTTGTTCTGGAGTACCTCCTTTTGGTTTTTGTGGTCAACAACTTGCATTCTACATTGCAAATTGTCTTGTTCCGCGACTATCCGCCGATGACCATTCTCTTATTGAGTGTTCTCATTTTGAGATCTCCACGAACTACAACAGCTGTTACTCTAAGACAGGGTCCTGCTCCCTCACAGTACCAAGTCCCCGTCGTCAAACAAGCACTTTTCTGTTGCGTTCTGGCTACAGACTCATCCTATTATTAGTTGCTATCACTATCTACCGTAAGACTGGTGTAGCAATCTTAATGCATATCTGGTTTACCATATTACTACCAGATATTCATATTGTAGAGTGTAATTGCACAGTAGGTGACTGAGACCACTACGCATGGGAGCAGCCGCCCCTCCCATCTGGACATAGTAAGAGAGTCCAGTGTTGAGGAACAGCTGCATCTCACTAGAGGGAGCCCGATGTTAAAGGATTAAATAGAGTTACCAAAAAACCAACAAAACAACACAAGAAGGAAAATCAAAGAAGTCCCTTGAACACTTAAAAAAGGTTGAAGGAGATTCCAAGAGGATCCACAGACGTCATCTGAATAAGATTTTGGCAAGTCTTAAGAGTTTAGGTGCCCAACTGCTTTCAGAAGGGCTGCCTTACATAGTCTGTAAGGCCCACGACTCTAGATAAATTAGGGCGGAGGAGTAGACACCCCAGTAGGACATCAGCCTCTCTGCGCCTGATCACTTCATGATTATAGTCTCAATATCATGAGTGGAAACCAATGTTAGAACTTCAGAGAAGAGCCAGCACCGCGGATCCAACCCATAACACACAGAAACTTATAACATGGTTCTCAGCGACTTCTCAACAAGAAGATAACGTAAGATTGCCGTTTAAGCTAAATAGGGAAAAAACAGACATATGGCTAATATGACCAGGGTCTATCATGCTACAATGATGAAGGTCATTGCCATGAGGGAAGTTAATAAAGAGAGGGGTTGTACTCACGGTATTATATTGGAGTACCCCAGGGGGAAAAAGGTCCCAACTAACGACTCAAAAAATATGTTCTCATCGACCGTAAAGGTAAAGAGCAACATAACACTATGTCCTGGTAACATTATTAGCCACTTTTAAATGTTTTGTTTATAGTATTTGGTTTTGGGGTACGTAGAGGCAAGAGCAATGTTTGCCTGGTGGCCATTCTTTGGGCGCGACGCGTTTAATGTGATATCGGACAATAAAACGAAAAGGAGACAGAGACAGTCAAAAAAAGTATAGTTACGTATAATCATGGAGATTTAAATACAACACACCTCTTTAGTTAATTGGACAGGTGTGAGGTGAAAAGATCCAGCGGTGGCAAAACTGATGACTTTCGCACTCAAGTGAAAAACTCACTTGGGGAGAATGCCGCAGTGCGTGCCCAAAAACATGAGATCTACCTTCAATGTAAGGATCTCGATGAAGTTACATCGAAAGGAGAAATTTGTACTGCTCTGAAGGAGCAATTCAAGTTGAAAGAACTTACAGAGGAGTCTGTTGTCGGTCTACGGAAAGCCTATGGTGGCACTCAAACGGCCACCATACGAGTGCCAGCGGAGGCAGCGCAGATGTTGTTAGCTGCCGGAAGGGTTCGGATTGGATGGGTTGTTTGCCGTTTAAGGGAGCAAACTTCACTAAAGGGGTGCTTTAAATGCCTCATGTTTGGGCACTTCGCGAAGGCATGCACCAGCAACATTGATCGGTCCGATCGATGCAGAAGGTGTGGGGAGAAAGGCCATATTGCCACAGAGTGCAATAGGGACCCCAAATGCCTATTGTGCGTAGCCAAAGAGGGACAGGATAACCGGCACATTGCCGGAAGTGCCAAATGTCCGGAATTTAGGAAGGCGCTCACTGCAATGAGAAAATGAGGTTTATTCAAATAAACCTCAATCATTGCAGGGTCGCTCAGGATTTACTTGAGCAGACCACGTTCGAATCTAAGATGGAGGTTGCCATCATAAGTGAACCGTACAGAAACCGCCACGGTGGCGTATGGGTCACAGATTCGACTGGTGGAGCGGCGATATGGGCTTGTGGTCGACAAGCCATACAATGTACTGCAAGTCAGGCAGCCAGTGGCTTTGTGTGGGCGAAAATAAGCGGTGTATATGTATACAGCTGCTACGCCCTACCAAGTTTGACACTGCCTGAATTCGAGCAAATGCTTGATAATCTTGTTCTCGACGCAAGGGGACGAAGTCCAAAGGTGATTGCTGGTGATTTCAATGCTTGGGCCCTGGAGTGGGGTAGCAGAGAATCAAATGCTAAGGGGCGCAGTCTATTAGAGGCTTTTGCGCAGCTGGACATGGTTTTGGCTAACGAAGGTGCCGTAAACACCTTTCAGAAAGGGGGGTCAGGCTCGGTTGTAGACCTGACCTTTATCAGTCCTGCGCTAGCGCGTGGTATGTCCTGGTGCGTCAGCGAACGCTACACCCACAGCGATCACCAGGCAATCTTCTTTGAGACATGTGTCGAGCCACAGGGCAAAGAGCTATCATGCCCAAAACCGAAAAAGGTTCCAGGCTGGTCTGCCAAATCTTTGGATGAGCAGAGCTTCTTAGAGGTGTGGTTAGATCAACCTGATATAGCAGGCGCCTCTACGGAAAGAGCCGTCCATCTGGCTCAATGCATCGCCAAAGCATGTGACGCGTCTATGCCTAGGAGGTGCTCATTCCCCAGTAGAAGACCAAACTACTGGTGGAATGATGAACTGACCGGTCTTCGATCAGCCTGCCACCGAGCCAGAAGAGCCGTTCAGAGGGCGGTAGGTAGAGTCGATCAGGGGCAGAAAGAGTGCGCCTATAAGGCAGCCCGCAAAACCCTCAAGCTCGCCATCCAGCGAAGCAAGACAAAATGCTTTAAGGAGCTCTGCTCAGAAGCGGACATCAACCCGTGGGGGAGTGCTTATAGAATAGTGATGGGACGATTCAGAGGCCGCTCCTCTCCGCAGATCACGTGTCCCACCTTCTTGCTGCAAATCATCTAGTGGTTATTCCCCCAGCAAGAGGAGAGCACCGACGTATTCCAGCCATCTCTGAATGTGACGGCAATTCCTCCAGACACCAGAGACGAACTGCTGGAAATCTGCGGCGGAATAGGAGACAATAAAACACCGGGTCTGGACGGAGTACCGAATAAGGCCCTTAAGCTTGCAGTGGAATCCAGGCCGGACATGTTCGCTGAGTTGTTCGAAGCGTGCATGTCCGAGGGAATATTTCCAGCGGTATAGAAGCAGCAGAAGTTGGTGCTTCTGCCTAAACCTCCAGGTGAACCATCCTCATACCGACCCATATGTCTTTTGGACACGGTGGGGAAAATGTTAGCGCGGGTAATCTATACAAGATTACTCCCGGTTGTTGAGGGCCAAGGCGGCCTTTCAGATCGGCAGTATGGGTTCCGAAAAGCCAGATCAACCATTGATGCCATCAAATTGGTTACTGGCTTGGCCGAAGATGCAATTCACGGAAAGGGTAGTACCAGCAAATATTGCGTGGTAGTAACCCTGGACGTGAAAAATGCATTCAATTCGGCCAATTGGAATCTAATACGGAAATCCCTAGCGAAGACTGGTATTCCCGCCTATCTCGCTGCTATCGTCGATAGTTACTTAACTGAAAGGAGGCTATGGTATGATACTGATGACGGACCCCAGGAGTATGTTGTTTCCGCCGGTGTCCCACAGGGCTCCGTATTGGGCCCACTACTGTGGAACATCATGTACAACGATGTACTTAATCTTCCCCTTCCGGAGGAAGCCACAGTGGTGGGTTACGCTGACGACATAGCACTGGTTGTTGTCGCAAAGCATCTTGAAGATGCTGAGTTATACTCAAGCGAGGCAATCAGTGCTGTCAAATGCTGGTTAGAGAGCTCTGGTTTGACGCTTGCGGAGGAGAAAACAGAAGCGCTCCTCATCACGAAGCGCCGGAAGAGAAATTACGCCTGTGTTAGAATCGGGAATCATATCATCACTTTTAGAATCGGGAATCATATCATCACTTCCAAGCCGACCATCAAATACTTGGGGGTGGTGATAGACGGGAAGCTCAGCTATAAGCAACACTTACAGTATGTTTGTGATAAATCATCCACTGCTAGTATGGCCCTGGCGAGGATGATGCCGAACGTGGGAGGGCCACGGCATACCTCTAGGTTGCTTATAGCCAGGGTGGTGACCTCGATCATTCTCTATGCGACCCCAGTTTGGAGGGAGGCGTTGTGGATGTCAGGGAATGCTAACAAACTGAGTTCAGTCTACAGGAGGACAGCCCTGAGGGTATGCTCTGCCTTGAGGACTGTCTCAGATGATGCAGCATTCGTCATCTCTGGAATGATGCCGATTGACATCTTGGCAGATGAGATGGCGAATATATACAATGCAAAGCCAACCTCTTCCTCATCGCGGACGAAGAACGCTGAGAGGGAGAGATCCATAAATAGATGGCAAGAGCGGTGGGAACGCTCGGGAAAGGGCCGGTGGACGCACAGGCTCATTCCTGCCATCAAGGAGTGGTTGGAGAGACGACACGGTGAGATTAATTATAATCTCACCCAGTTTCACGGGACACGGAGGATATCTCCAATACCTTCACAGGTTTAAATTGGGGACCTCACCCGATTGTCCAAATTGCAATGGAGTCCCAGAGGACCCAGAGCATGTATTCTTCCACTGTCCGAGATTTGTGGAAGAAAGGAAGAATCTAGAGGAGACTCTAGGAGAGGTGCTGGTACCAGAAAATCTGGTACCGAAAATGCTAGCACATCAAGAGAATTTAGATGCGGTGAACTCCATGATCGCATCTATTCAAGATAAATTGCGAAAGGCAGAGGAAAGGAGAAAAGCGCGGTCACGTGCGCCGCGTATAGAAGAAAGGTGACAAAGCTAGAGTGAGCTGACTCCGCCCCGTGATGTAATACCTTATGGTGGTTCCGCGGGGCAGGGAGGGAGTCGGGGGTGGTTTTAGTGGGTAAAAATCCCACACGCTGGTGTGTCCAGACCAGTGTCTTTTTGAAGATTTCCACCTCCTCAACAAAAAAAAAAAAAAAAAAAAAGGTGTGAGGTGAGTGACCCAGTTTTGTGTTCGATGTTGATCCCTTTCCCTAATCCTCCCGAATTTCCTAAAATTACTAACCCTACTGATGTCCTACTGGGGTGTCTACTCCTCCTCCCTAACTTATCCACATACATGCTTCCAATATCGTGTTACTGATGACTGTATAAAAGAATCCCCCCTTACACTTGAGTGTTGTGCAGTGGGGGTGGGGCTGCTGCATTGTATGGCAGATATGATTACCTAGCTATTCCCTTAAATACCTTCTTTGGTATTTTGTCTTTTTATCCCACACGTTTTTTAGTAAGATAGAGTACTACCACCATTACTCTTCTTGCATTTTGTTTTTTGGCTGATCATCAATCTGTTATTGATAATCTGCCATTTTTTCTGCTCTTCATCATAATTGTATTACTTATGTCCGAAGTAGTTTTTACTATGCCTTTTTCTTTGGTATAGTTTCCTTCCTTTTTTCAATTGTCTTGTGGGGTTGTCCGTCCATCTCCAAGTCGGAGTCCGGAAATTTATAAATATTTTACCAGGACATAGTTGTATGATGTTTTTTACCCTTACGGTTGATGAGAGCATCTTGTTGAGTTGTTAGTTGGGACATGTTCCCCCTGGGGTACTCCAATATAATACCGAGAGTACAATTTCTCCTTTTTAACTTCCTCCATGGCAATGACCTTCATCATTGTAGCATGATAGATCCTGGTCACACTAGCCATATGCCTGTTCTTCTTACTAATTTTGCTTAAACGGCAATCTTACGTTTTTCTTCTTGTTGAGAATTCGCTGATAATCATGGTAAAGGTTTTTTGCGGGTTGTGAGTTGGAGACTCGGTGTTGATTCTTTTTCTAAGTTCTAACACTGTTCTTTCCACTCATAGCATTGGGACCTTAATCATGAAGTCATCAGGCGCAGAGATGCTGATGTCCTACTGGGGTGTCTACTCCTCCGCCCTAATTTATCTAGAGTCGTGGGCCTTACAGACTATGTAAGGCAGTCCTTCTGAAAGCAGTTGGGCACCTAAACTCTTAAGATTTTCCAAAATCTTATTCAGATGACGTCTGTGGATCCTCTTGTAATCTCCTTGAACCTTTTTAAGTGTTCAAGGGATCTCTTTGAGTTTTCCTCTTTATGTTGTTTGTTGGCTTTTGGTAACTCCATTTAATCCCTTAACATCGGGCTCCCTCTAGTAAGATGTAGTTGTTCCTCAACACTGGACTCTCTTACTATGTCCAGATGACAGGGATGTTTGCTCCCATGCGTAGTAGTCTCAGTCACCTACTGTGCAATTACACTCTACAATATGAATATCTGGTAGTAATATGGTAAACCAGATACGCATTAAAGATTGCTACACCAGCCTTACGGCAGATAAGGATAGCAACAAATGATAGAATGAGCCTTTAGCCAGAACGCAACAGAAAAGTGCTTGTTTGACGACGGGGACTTGGTACTGTGAGTGAGCAGGACCCTGTCTTAGAGTAACAGCTGTTGTAGTTCGTGGAAATCTCAAAACGAGAACACTCAATAAGAGAATGGTCATCGGCGGATAGTCGCGGAACAAGACAACTTGCAATGTAGAATGCAAGTTGTTGACCACAAAAACCAAAAAAAGCGGCTCCTCTTGAACATGACCAGTCGTTGTTGTTGCTTTTTTTGTCGTCCAGCGATCTGTTTTCAATGCATCCTTGTTCGATTTTGTTACTGGTGTTCTTGGTAGAGTCGTACTTCTCCTGAACAATTCCTTTTGCAAATCTAAAATACTTGTAGCATTAGATGCCACGGTGTCTAAGTTGTCCACCACCGAGGTACTGCGGTCGAGGGATATCGACGACCGGGAACCTGCTTGCTCATTCCCAAAAGCCGCCGATATTGGGGTTCCGAACCCCTGCATGTTCTGGGTATCCTTCCCATAGCTATTTTGGTCCGCGCACCAGAGATGAGCAAACACTAGTCCATGCAAAGTCACAAAAGAAAAGTGCATGAACACATATTTACACATCAATAGGTATGCCCCAATCCGCCAGCTGGGGTCGCACCTGATGGGAGATCTAGCCACTCCTCACAGATCTGTCTGTCTGTCAAACCCGATTTATTCGGAAATGGCTAGACCGGTTGTCACGAAAATTGGTAAGAGCGTGTGATCTGTTGTTCCCTTTACATGCAGCAAGCGTTCAATTTAAGGGGAGATAAATAGAGGGTGCAACTCTTTTTTTCATAAAATGTGGTTCAATTAGTACTTTTCAAAACTGGTTCGCCATCGCTCCGTCTTAGGCAGGGTCTGCCTCGTCTTCTTTTTCTACCATAGATATGGCCCTTATAGACTTTCTGGGCTGGATTATCCTCATCCATACAGATTAAGTGAACTGCCCACCGCAGCCTGTAGAGCCAGATTTTATCCACAACCATCCAACAATCGAAGTGACGACCGGGTTGTTTCTAGATGGAGGTGGATTTAATTTTCGTGGGGCAGTTTATCAAACTGAATCTCATCGACTTTAAGGAGGTATGTGTTTCTGCGTCTAGCAGAATTGACGGCATCAGAAGCCAAGATGATGGCCAGCTAGTGTAGGCGAAGGTTTTAATTTTTTTTGGTACTCGCTTCTGCAGTTGAGAGATGAAGTTTTGCACGTTAACACCTGTAAAGTGAGTGTATCTTCTCCGGACATTAGGGAAAAGTCAAGTATGGATTGGCCTTGAAGTCTTGTGGGTGTGTCGGGCAGAATCATCTCAAGCTGGTTTAATGGGTTTTGGTTGTGGATCCATTTCTCTAAGGTAACCCCATTTCGATTTTTTGTCAAACCGCCACAGGAAGTGTGCTTCGAGTTGAAGTCGCCACCAAAAAATAGGTACTTAGATTTTGACTGGAGATCGCTCAAGACTTGTAAGTCTTCGCCCAGTTGCTCGGTTGCATTTGATTTAGACTCCAGCTATTAGGACGCGTCTACTGTCAGTGGTTTTAACTAAATCTGCTGGCGCGAAACAGGTTTGCAGGTTTTTGAGGGTAACGTCCTCAAAATCATAGTCTTTTCTGACTAAAAGGGCGGTACCGCAGTTGGTGTCGTTCCAGATAATGTCATAAGTCCGCTCTCAGAGAATCTACCAACTCTTGTGCGGTGAATGCTGGCCGTGTGAAACCAAGGACGCGGAGTTAAATGTCATGTGAAACTCCATAGGCTCATTATCAGTTGGATAGCAACAAATTGTCGCTGTTCGTTAGTTTGGGCCGAAACGAGAGTTTCGACTAAGTTTCTGAAGGCCAACCTGTTGTCTTGAGGAACTTGAGGGGCTGCAGTTCTAGGAAGAGTATTCCTAGCTACTTGAGCGTAAGATACGCCTGATTGGGCCAAGTTTTGTGAAGCTTAAGGGGCTGCAGCTGTAGGAAGAGTATTCCTAGCTACTTGGGCGTAAGAACGCCCGCTTTGTGACATCTGAGTCACCGCCTGTTTGGTTCTCATAGCAGTAGCATCCTTTTTAATTCTGCCAGTTTGCTTTCTGCCAACCATGCCCTTGTATGCCGGACATCCGCGTTAGTTGACTGGATGCAAGGTCTAGCCGCAATTGCAGCAAGTTTGTGTCTGCCGCGGGTCTTGGGCAGTCCTCTCGCACATGAGTTTTTGTGCACTTAACGCACCTGTGCACGATGGAGCAATTGGGGGCGATGCGTCCAAAGTTTTGGCAGTTGTAGTACTGCACTTCCTTGATAGGCTTGACTTTGTCAAGCGAAATTTTTTGGAGTACCTACTTCATCTTAAATGCTTCATTGAACTCTTGAGAGAGCTCGAAGGTAGCATTGGGTTCTGGCTATGGGCTCGCATGACCAGGTTCGACACGCATTTGACCTTCAAGTGCGGATACTCTTCATTGAGCTCTGACATTTTGTCAACTGGGTCTATCTCTCTATGGAGACGGCGGATTACTAAGGACTGAGTCATTAAGGCTGGTGGGGTGCTAGTTGTAGCATGTAACCCCTTTTCTTTAATATGGTTGAAGATAGCCGCATGATCTTCGATGCTCTGCGCAAAGATGAGGGCCCTATCGGCCCTCGTACTCTTTAGGGTAGCTTTCAACCCTTTTTCTTTTTCTGTAGTTTGAGATAAGATGCATATTTATATTTTTTCTGCTATTACTCGAAAAGAATGCCAGGCAAGCATTGCAAACAGGCATACCCAAATGTTCCACAGCTTTTTCTGGAAGGTGTTTTTTTGTTTCTCCTCTTGCGTCATTACTGCTAATTCCGCGCTGTGTATCTTTCTTTGATCTAATTACGTCATTCAGTTGCGGAAATGCAAGTAAAAGATGGAGAGCTGCCTGGAAATTAACATGACTACGAAAAACAACATTTTTGTAACCCTATTCCACTATGATGCTAAATTTAACTAACTTATGGACTTCCTTAAGGGGTGGGTTTTGAAAATTGGGATGAGGGGTAGTTTTCGGTGTAGAAGACTACTCTACCGTCGGGGTCGAAAAGGAGGTTTCGGGTCTGGAGCGATAGGAGAATTTGAGGGAACAGATGAGTTCGCGGAAGATCCTTTTCGACGATCTCAATCTGGATGGCCTAGGAGATAAGGGGATTAGGATGGGATAGACATTTATTGAGAAATTTGAGGGCTAGGATAGCGTCGATGCCGGGCGTTTGGCAGGAGTGGTAGAGGATCTGGTTGGTCTTCGTTTTTGTAAATGTCGGAACAGTGGCCAAGGATTCTGCGCTCTTTAAGTCGGTGTCGATCGATTTGGGTAGGGGAACTGTCAGACCAAAAGATGAAGCCGAAAATAAGGGGAGGACTGTTTGTAGCAAAACAGCTTGACGTTCGGAGGTGCTGCTGTATTTCCTGACTGGGTGAAGGGATTTGAAGACACCAGTTGCACGGCTTAGTGTCTTCGTGACATGTGGACGGTGGGATAAACGGGAATTCATGATTCATGTCCATTGTCGGAAGGTTTTCACAGTATTGAAGAGCTTTCAATCGGCGTGTTGTTGGTTTCAAGAACTGATTCCTGGGAATAAAACCACCAAAATTTCCGAACACTGTCAATGTTTGCGGTGATAAATTTTCTGTGGGGCCCATTCTGAAGTTTTGGGTGTTAAAAGAGCTAATCTAAGTATTAAAACATTGAGCATCTTGAGCTTAATGTCTTTCCTACGTAGGACTAATCTCTCTATATATGTAATCAAACTTTTATTACAGATAAGTAGTTGCTGGATGGTAACGATCCTTGTTTATTTCCCAGCAAAGTCGATTCACACGTTCCAGTTGGTAGTTCTGGATAACCACCAGTCTAGTAGTGAAAAGTGCGAAATGCGCGTTGCCCCAGTGGAGACGGGGACTAGTGGTGTTAGAGAGAGTAGCAACGTGGAAAGCAATAGCTTTGACGGCCAAAAAGGAGAGACACCATTTAGCTCGAGGTAGAAAAAGGGCCACTAGA
Organism: Hermetia illucens; assembly: GCF_905115235.1. NCBI lineage: Eukaryota > Metazoa > Arthropoda > Insecta > Diptera > Stratiomyidae > Hermetia > Hermetia illucens. Next base: position 4,658,936 of record NC_051852.1, read on the forward strand.
AAGGGTGGCATTCAGGCGGAAACGTAAATAATCTCAACTGAGAGGATGAACCTCACCCGAAAGACAGAAGAAGGAAAGCTACTCAAAAACTGAAGAGTAGTCTAATGAAAAATGAAGGCTGCTACTACCGCCCAGCGAAATATATCTCTATGGACGTTAAAAATGGCATAATTGTGGTAGAGGAACTCCTGGATCTTATTATATACTAGTGAAACTCCTAGAGAGTTAGTGGAACTCCTGGACCTTATTAAATTCTAGTGATACCCCCGGAAGACTGCTAAAGAAGTGCTGAGGGAATGGCGCATCGCTAAGGCAGCTCTTAGCTCCGCAAAAAGCGGTGTTCTCAACAGTGTAGATTTGCTGCCAATGATATAGTAAAAAGAATTTTGTGAGGTGATAACCAAAAGCGTCGAAAACGGCGAAAATACTGGAACAACAATGTAAGTTAACTAACCACCGCAGTAACTCAGTAACAACAACAGCATCAGTGCCAAAGAAAAAGGTTCAATAAACCAGGTTTTCTCATTAAGCAAAACAAAGAAAGATTTTCCGTTGAAGTTCTTCGATAAATTCGCAAACAAAAAGAGGATGCGATAGACGTCAAATCTATCCAACGGGGTTAGTTAGTTAGTTTAGTTAAATGGGGGGGGAGCCGCAGCTCCGAGCACTCAGGCCATTATTAGGCCCATTGTACTATCCCCGTAAGTTGCCTATTCAATTGCTTCCCGCCTACGATGTTCGCAGGCTTTAGCGAATCTGAGAACATTCTCAAGAGGCAGAGAGTGTGCAGATTCTTCATTGAAGAAAACCTTGCCAAGGTGTCTTCGTCTGAGATCTGAGGATGCCGGGCAGCTGCATAAAAAGTGCAGGGCAGTCTCCTCCTCCTCCTCACATTGGCTGCACACAGCCGAAACCACTACCCCAATCTTTTCCATATGGTAGTTTAAGGGGCAGTGTCCCGTCAAAAGCCCTACTAGGGTTTTCATGTCCCACTTCTTAAGGGACAACAAAAATGCCGCTCTAGTGGCCCTAGGCTCCTTCACAAGGATTTTCGCTTGCCGGCAAGAGTCCAAATTTCTCCACTCGGTTGCGTGAATCCTTGCAATTTCACCCTTCAGAGTAGACTTGACAGTAGATGGTCGGATTCCAAGAGCTGGTTCTGGGCCCACCATTGTGGATCCAGACCCTCGGCGAGCCAGTCTCCAACGGGGTAGAACCAATGGTATACTTGTCCAAGCTTAGCAAGAGGAATACGATCTGCAGAATCCAGAATATTCTAGACACAAACGCAGTCGTTTCCAGCCTAGAACCGATGTGCAACCTCGAAATAAGGGATCCAGACTGTCCCACCAACTAGCAAGAGGTGAAAATACTCGGGGTTCTTCAAAGGGCAGGAAAGAAGCGAAGACTTGCGCGTCGAAGAAACAGTTGTAAAAAATTAAGAACCAGATACCATGATCCACATCTTGCAAGGGAACATGCATAGGAGCGCAATTACTCACGATTTGGTGCGGTAAATAATACAAGAAGGAGAGAATTCACTCTCGGAGTTATATCTGGCACTGATGTCATCTGGGTGAGAAAAACGGTCAACTTGCGAATTCGAGGTCATGCCCGAGGAGGTGGTTTCGTTGTGCCGCAGTGACTTTTTTCAACGTTAACCTTGGTATAAGGAAGTCTATGTCCACTTTTCGGAGTAGGCTCGGCGCCTTGGATACACAGACACGGTAGGGAAAGCTGGAGATGACTTTTACGCCAGAACCTTCGCATGGTTCAATCAGATTCTCGGGGCATATACTTTTTGGAGGTGGCCCTTGGATAACACTTATTGTCGGTAGCGCTTCTATATTGTGACGTCCTGGTTATGAGGGCACTATCCCTGACGTACTCTTCGCTACAGATTGCTTAATGTCAGCGATACAACGATTAACAAACGGCTCCTCCCAATGTTCTGACGTCCGACACCAGGTAAAACATCGGGAAAAACGACAATGGCAAATTTGCCGAAACTCTCTCAAGAGTGTTATCATCATCATCAACGGCGCAACAACCGGTATCCGGTCTAGGCCTGCCTTAATAGGGAACTCCAAACATCCCGGTTTTGCGCCGAGGTCCACCAATTCGATATCCCTAAAAGCTGTCTGGCGTCCTGGCCCACGCCATCGCTCCATCTTAGGCAGGGTCTGCCTCGTCTTCTTTTTCTACCAAAGATATTGCCCTTATAGACTTTCCGGGTGGGATCATCTTCATCCATACGGATTAAGTGACCCGCCCACCGTAACCTATTGAGCCGGATTTTATCCACAACCGGACGGTCATGGTATCGCTCATAGATTTCGTCAAAAGTGTTAACGAGCCACAAAACCCGGACACAGACAAAAGGACTGCAATGAATTGTTCGTTAACTGAGCAATGAATCTTATTGCCGCAGCTTACAATGTATCGACGTCCAAAAGGAGACTCCGTCAAGGGAAGTTACATGTGTGCTGGTGGATAGTTGAAATTACAAGTTTACGAATGAACTGTCCCAGACCACTTCGGATTACACAGTGTGCAAGAGGCAATGAAGAGGTAAAACTTAGCTCCGCAAAATACAAGAGAGCGAACGAGCCTGCGATGAAATTAACAGAGGAAAAGCACGCAAGAACTAGTTAGGGACATTAGGGATCCATCCATGTCACGCCTTATTTTCGGCGACATCCTTGCCTTACCGTAGAATACGATAGTCTCGCGTTTCTGTGGGTTTAGGGAGAGTTTCTAGTGGGTGAAGTGCCGGTAGAGCTCTTCCAAATGGGAATTCAGGCTTGCTTCACTGGCCAGGATGTTTTTGGTGGAGGTGTAAAGGATGGGTCATCCGTGTATTGGACGATTCGGATTGAGTTTGGGTGTGAGGTCGGTTTGGGTAAGTGGCATACGAAGTCGAAAGCTTCCTTCATGTCGAGGAAACTGGCCATGGTCGCCGCGTTCCGGTTGAGACCCAGGAGGAATGCATGCTCAACCGAGTATTTGGGTCGGTTGGTGAATTTAAAATCAGGGACTCAATGATTGACTCCCGAAGATCTTGGGGAAGGATGAAAGGATCGAGATAGGCCTGTAGCTATCAGGATTTAAAGGATTCTGGTTCTTTTTTGGGATAGGAACTATCCAAACACTCTTGCAATCTGTGAGGAAGGGGGGTGAGGAAGGGGGGGGGGGGGGGGGGTGGGAAGTGAGCATTCATCAGGCAATGGTTAATGATGGAAGACATGATGGGAGCAATGTTGGGAGCGCATTTCTTTAGAGGATTTTATCAAGTCCAACCGATTTTTTTTTGTTTTTTGAGGTGACGATGGACGCCCTGATGGAGTCTGGATATTTTCACGGAGATTTGGGTCGTCGAGAACTTGAGTGAAGGGATTTTGCACGGGTTCAGGAATGTGGGAGGGAACACGGGAAAAGAGTTGGGAGATATTTCCGCTTACCTCGTTATCGAAACGTGGTTCACGGAAGTGGAGGGTGTAGTGGTGTGCTTAGAAGAAGTAATCAGCGAGGACGTTCACCTTTTCTCTGTTGGGAAGATTGTTTGGGGTAGAATCACCTTTTGTTGGATCGATTTGCTAAACACGGGCAGGTTTGCCTGAGTTTCCTATATGTACCAGGGTCCAGTTTGGTGTTAGCAATTCGGTTGTGGAGATATTAGGTGTAGAGGGTGAGAACTTTTTCTCGGATGCACCTGTCCAGTTCGCGGATTTCAGAAGCAAGGTGAGAGGTTTGCTGATCCCCGTTCTGGTTCGACGGTGCATCGAACAAGGACGGGTGTTTGGCGTTGAGGTCTCCACCAATAATTAAAGACCATTGTTTTCCACGAGGCCGAGGTTGAGAAGCGTAGACGGACTTTGCGGACGTGCAACCCGATTATCTTAAGGTCCATTAATGAATGCCAAGATACCGACCATTGAGTTGAACATCTGCAAGAATTCTTGCGATTTCCTGGCGAACTCAAGGAAATCTGCATTGGAGATGGTGGTGGGGTAGTTTATACGGTTAGGTACATGAGGAGAGGTTCCGCTTCGTGCGGCGCCTGCGAGAGACACAGATGGACAGGTGAAGGTGGGATTTTTAATTGGGCGACCAGAGAGACGGGTGGCAATTGTGGGGTGAGGGTAGGTGCGAGGCGCACTTTTTTCTCCGTTTCTCCTTGCCACTACCTGGACAAACCGAGGGCATTTCCTGTAATTTGCGGTGTGGTCGTTTTCCCCGCAGTTAACGCAGTCAGGTGCCTTTTCAACCATTTTGACGCATTCGCCTGGACCATGTAGCGTGCCCAATGCGTTGGCAATTTTTACATTGCAGCGCTTGCTTGCTCTTAATCTGCTCGAAGCGGACGATCATGTGCTGCATTGCTTTGACGTGTTCTTCACTGAAAGTCGCGTCAACAGTGACCAACCACAGGTCGAGGTTGATATTGGTGTTCTTTGTCCAGGTCGTGGCAAAAGGTTTAGCGCTCAAGGTGCTGGAGACTCCCTGAGCCTTTAATTCGTCGACGATCTCCTAAGGAGAGAACGTCACATCCAAACTTCGGAAAATGAGGCCAATGGTCTTCTGGGACGGGAAAATGTACGTGAAGAACTTATTATGGTTCTCCACAAGGATCTGCTTGGCGGTGGAGTAAACTTCCGGCGTTTATGTTAAGATTTGGTGTGACCTGCCTGATTTTTTTATCAGGTAGTTGTTATGGAGGGCGTTAGGGAGTTATTTTCTGCGACCACGAATGGAGGAATCTTTCGACTTACCTACTGTTTATTTGATGGCGCTGCGTTGTTGGTCGAAACGGTTGTTTACCTCAGTTGACGAGGCTGCTCAAGTGAAGGTCGAGCTGGCAGGACACAGCTTTTTCGCGACTGCTCGACGTGGACGGTTGTGTCCATTTCCTCGTTTTGCTTAGTCGGCATGGGAGTCCGAAAGTACGTGTGATCGTGGCCTCTAGCGACACGATCACTGCAGTTAGTTCCTTTATCCGGTCTTCTCACCGGCGGTTATTGTCGGGGCTTTCCTCGGGTTTCTTCATCAACTTTTTATTCTCCTTTCGGATTCGCGGATCACACCAACCAAAATGAAGCTTCTGACCGTGTTGTCAGAACCGGACTGTGAGTCGGCCTCATAGCCACCTGAGAGCATGGTCTCGGACGCCACATCTCCGCCACCGTCAGGGCCTTCCGGTTGAAGTTCAGCGATCGGGCAGGCGGCCGCCTTTCGACGCTTTTACCGTGTCAGCTTCTCAAATCAGGGCCACTTTCGTGGACACGTCTGGCCCGTTCATGTATTGGTCTCGCAAGTCCTGATCCAACACTGATGAAGGGAACAAATGATTCCCGAAATATCGGTATTTGCAGGACCATCTATTGATAGTTCACTATACTGTCCTCCCCTAAATTTCGTACACTATTCTTTTTAACGTCAATTAATTTCACGTAATTCCTTCTCTTACAGATCAAAATAAGAATCAATGTTACTCCCCACAACCTCCAAACGACCAAGAGGCGTACCAAATGAAAATCAGGATTTTGAGAACAGAACGATCGTTTCCGCAGGATTGAAGTATACCCTGCACGGAATTGAATACCAGACAATAATTCTTAGTCAGTGTTTTTGGCGAGTGGTAGACAACAAAGTGGACGATTTTCTGATAGCAACTGAGTTACCTGAAGCTGAAAAATTTGACGATGTCGTTGTTAGATACAAAAAGGATGGAGAAGTAATAGCTCGTCTTCTACAAGTGAAACACAAACAATCGAGTAGAAGACATAACGATAATGAAGGAATTAAACTCAACGACTTACTCACTGCGAATCAAACAAATAAATATTCTATCCTGAAATATTTCCGGTCATTTCAGGGAATCCACACCCAATACTTATCCAACTCCCCAACTTCCGGTATTTTCGCGGACTGTACCATTCAGGATTTGGTACTTCTAACAAATGATGATATTGATGAAGAAGTTGTCGCGGAGTGTTTAGAAATTGATAGGGAAAACCCAGTAGAGGATGATATTCTTCTAAAAATTAATGACCCCAATGCCAGAAAATACAGAATCAGGACTACAGACAACCAGTTGACGCGCCGATTAGAGTCTTTTCTGCTGACTGAGTCAGATTTTCCAAAGCTGGTCAACGTCCTTGCTGACTTTGTACTAGGTAAAACAAAATTAAGTCTGCAGGTGAAAGTTTGCAAGGATTATTTATATCCTTTGGTGAAATATGTCTTGGAATTTGAGACGGGATTTAGCTGCTTCGTGATGCTTTCGGAAAATTTCAAGGAAAAAGACAGAAAGCGACCAGATGAAGTCAACATATTAAGAGCAGCATTGGCCCGGGAGATAGCATTTCGCGAGGTGGTGTTTGACATACGAATTTCGAAATCTCGCAAAACTGGCACAACAAGCACAAGCGGCCAACCTAGAAAAAGGAAACTTCCTCCTCCAGATTGTGTACAGACTAACAATTTGAATGAGTTAGCAGACCGATTTGCAAAGGCTCTTCGACCCCCTGGAGACGTAAATAGCCGTGCTCTGCCAGAAGAGTTTTGTGTACGCAATGCAATTGCTAGGGAAATTGTTGACTGTGGCGAAAAAACATTTCGAGAGAAATTCATAAACGGAGATAAGACCTTAACGCTGCAAGCACAAATTTTCCGAACTATTCTCATTGAAAAAGTGATAGACGACTCAGTGGCCGAATTTGAATTTCAAGCGTTAGCATCAGGAACTTTCGAAACAACGAAAGGCTTTGGCACTCGATTTATACCCCATAACGAACCACAAATTGAAGAGCCGATTGAATTTGCAAAGGAAATCGCAGATCTTATAACAAACTGTGAAGACGATGAGCGAACTATTAAAATCACTGAAAAGTCCAGGAGCGAGAAATTTATACGGAATCTCTGTGAACTGGCCGGTCATACCATAGTGAAAGTATCTTCGTGGAATGAGTTCAGTGGGAACTTCTTAAACGGCCGCGTAATCTCAGAAGACGTCAGGAAGTTCCGTGACTCGCTGAAGGAATGTTTAGGTGAGGAAGCATTCCACACCCTCGATACCTACAAGCTGCACATTGACATCAATTCCTTCGATAGCTGCGAGGAAGCGAATTTCTTCAAAACTCTACCCACCCCACTGACCTATCAATCCATAATTGATTTTTATGACAAATTCAGATTGGTCGTAAGTTATCCTAACCAAATGAAGACTTTCGAGTTACTCAAGGACGAACTACAAATTACCCATCGGAAGTTAGATCAGGAAGCGTACCTTAGCTTATTGGTGGGAGGAGTGCGTAAGTGGATGGCGGACAACATTGGGACTTTCTATACTCCGAAAAAAGCAACAGCCTTCTTACGGGAACTCGACGAACACCTAACCTGCTACGAGATAGATGGAGTTAATCAACTGAAAAATGCCAAACTGACAATGAAGTACTCTTTCGATTGCACCCATCTCAAGGAATATCTGATAAAATTTCTATTGTCGGCAGGAACGGGGGTCCAGATATTCGGGGTCAAAAATATTAAACTTAATTTGTCCCGAATCTTAAATACGTTTTATATATTGAGAGAAAACTACTTGACACTGGAGGATCCAAAGAGGCTAGAATCTTATCTCTTCACCTACGGATATATTTATCTAGCATTCGAAGATGCTTTGAATGAGGCTTACCGTGGTACATTGTCCCAAAAGAACCAGGAGCCAACCAAATGGAGTCTGAGAATTATCGATTGCAGTAACAATGACAACCTTCAATCAAAACCTGACAATTGTAAATCGGTGTTGAGACTAATGCTCGAGAAACCGAATGGGTGTAAGGTCAGCAGAAAGATTATCTTCGTTGTTAATGCATGCGTTTTCGACGAATTTAACTCTGCTTTAGTTCAATACGCTCAGCAGGAAGCACAAGAACTCATTGAAATCAAGTCAAAGTTACTTGAAACGAAATTTTCGGAACTCGAATATGTCGCACAGAAAGCATTACTGGAAAACTCCAAAGTAACTCTCCAAGGACGAAGTGTTAAACTGGGAGATCTGATATCTTCGGATGGAGTAGATCTTGTTGATGAAGATACTTTGCTTGAGCTCGTCGCTGATCGGAATGACGAGGAATCTGAAATCCGCATCGGGGGTGGAAGGCAATTTGGTTTGTTCACCCACAATTCACATTATGTTAGCCGACGTATAAGACCCAACTTCATCGATCGGTCTCCATTTAATATTCCAACCAATATCCAGGGTGGCGTCTACTATTTCAAAAATGGCAATCAAAGCGACGTGATCGTTATCGCTGAAACGAGGGACAGCTTTTCCACTTTGAAGAACCAACAACTTGCCTCCTTTAATGGGAATGTTCACTGGCTTCAAGAACTACAAGGCGAACTCATATGGCGATACTCAAATGGATCCACTAAGATGTTATCCAGCATACCTGGACCGCAAAAAGTTAGTTGGAGTGAGAAACAATTCCTGCAGATAAATGATAACAAAATCATACTTTTATATGGCATACCTGGTGCAGGTAAATCACAGTTACTTGCCAGTTTGTCCAAGCAACTCGGCAAAGATTCGAGAACCATCTACACAGTTCGTGTCAACCTTAGCATATACTCGGATTTCTTTTACAAAAAACAACAAGAACAAAGACCGCCCCAACCCCTTAACTTCTCCGATTGCGGTGAATTTCTATTGGAAATGTTACAATCACATGAGAATACCAGGTTCAAAACTCAGTTTGAAATCAATGTTTTTCGTGGTTCCTTCAACCAACAAGGATCGGTTAAATTCCAACTGGTCGTGTTCTTAGACGGATTCGATGAAGTATGTCCCGCTTATAAGGAAATCGTTCTACACTATCTACAATACCTCAAGGACTGTCCGTGCTTGTGTAAACTTTTCATAACCACTCGACCCATCTTCCGTGCCGACCTTGAGACCGCCTTGAATACACTTGGTTACGAACTCCAAGATCTGTCGAATGAAGATCAAAGTGAACTTTTCTCGCACCTGGTAGCCGAGAAGGGACTTGAGATCGAGGAAAGTGAAGCCAAGAAGTTCCTCAAGGAAGCTAGATTGAAACTGTCTTCGAAGGATGAACAATTCACCGCCATCCCCCTTCATCTGAAAATCCTCGCAGATATTTATGCGGAAAAATCTCAGGAGAGAGAAAACCAAGTGGACTTCAGAGATTGTAATAAATCTGAAATGTTTGAAATGTACGTTAAGCAAAAGTATGAGATATTTCTGAAGGATCAAATGCGTTACAATCAAGCAAATGCAACTGCCAGGGAAGAAGCGGAAGGAGCGTATGAGACCTTCTTATCACGACATGAAAAGCTTGCACTTTGGGCACTATACAACCCAGAAGACCTCAAGCAAATTATCAAATCTTTCGAGGAATATAAAACTGAAGTTCAGAGGCTTCTGAGGAAAATTGAAGTTGGTCAATACAAATTCGGAATCGTTTTCACAGTTGTTGATGGGAAACCTCAGTTTTCACATCGTACTTTTGCCGAATATTTTTCAGCCCGGTATATTCACCGATGTATGGAGCGCTCTGCAAAAGAAGGAGGCATGGGAATTCTGAATATCATCTTAAACGCGGAGAATGGTCCTTTCTTGATGTTCCTGGACAGTATGATTCCGGAGAACAGGAACTGGGTTTGCCGTGACCAGGGATGTTCCCAGATAAGTACAGCAACAATCTCATCTACTCTTCTAAATCTGTCGCAGTGGAGTACATGGAGAGTTTTCGATTGTATCTCTGACATTTTGAAGGAAGAATCCATCCTGAAACGCCAAATATTTATTGACATCATAGAAAGATTTCCAGATGACGTCAATTACTTCATGTTGCTGGGATTCCTTCTGAAATGGGGCATCGACTTAACCTGGACAACTCCGACCGGAAAGACAATTTTACATTTGTTATCATCTGAGGCTCATCCTTGGAAGGCAAGTTCCAGACAGGGAAAACAATCACAATTCTTCTATCGATTAAACCAGAAATATGAGATTCCTCTCTGGCTGGTCAGTTCCAACAGATTCGATATGACCTTATTCCAACCAGGCTTTTCTACCCTCGACATTTTCAAAATGTTGGTGAAAAAGGGAGCAAAATGTACTGCAGATTCGGACAACCTCTCACCTTTTCATTATGCGGCAGCATCTGGAAATAAAGAAATTTGTGAAAAATCCCGACCCCAAGGTGTGGTTGCTGAAGTAAACGCGAAACGGGATGTCTATATGCAGATGTTTAGTGAGAAAACTCTTTTTGGGAAAGCGTTGAGAGCTGAACAAGAATGGAAAATGTGGTCAAAATCGGAAGAGGAAAGAAAAGCTTTTGATAAACGACGCGCGGGTGAGCGTGAAATGAAAAATTTACAATTTAGATTCAATCTTTAATATTTTATGTAAGCAACCCACGAGACGCTAGAGGACTTTGGAGAATTTGTCAATTTATATTGTATCTTGAGATGTATTACTTGAATGAAACTTACCAGTGGTTTTAAGCGAATATCGATATGAATCTGGGAGTCAACTTACTAGGTTCAGGAAAGGCTTAGTTTACGCCTGAGATGTCATCTAGCCACGTGGCTCACTAACGGGAGCACGCAGCTTCCATAAACATTATTAACTAAATTGTTAGACATTTTACTTTGGTCAGAAACAAATAAATATAAATTATCAAACATTTTAAATTTTTAGATTTTTGGAATAAATTTTAGATTATAACGTTGACTCTGTGTTTTTTTATCCCCACCTTAAGGGAGGACTGACACATGAGCAGAGACCTCTTGCTAAACCATAAGAAATAGTGTAGAGGTGAAAGCAGTGCAGGACGCCAAAAGGTGCCCCCTTTTGATGCCAGGAACTTCTAAGACCATGCAGTAAGAGTAAGGATCTTCAACGCCAGTCCATAGCAGCTGGAGACGTGCTTGAGGTCCACAAAAAATGATTTACTGAATGTTCGTAGGCTGGCTCTAGCCTAGGTCAGTCAAAATGGCTGCATTAGCCTAGGGGCTCGGATCATGATCCAGCCAGCAGTAGGCTCCCAGTATCGTCAATACTTTTGCTCGGAGTACATTGGCGATTCCTGGTATAACTCGGCTACACTGCGTCTATCCGAGAAAACTTTCGCAGCAACTCCGAAGACCATTTTTGATCTTTTGGTGAAGAATAGTATACCATATCCTTGGAACACGTGAGCAGTCCTTCACTCAGCTATGGTTAGCACAGAAAATCAAGGACAAAATTCCTCTTCAAACTCGGCTTCTTCTTTCTTCTTCTTTTTCTTCAGCCTTTGTCCCGTTCACAAGCGGGGTCGGCTCGTCGTGATCGGCTTCGCCATTTGGCTCTATCGAATGCCTGATCTGGGTGCAATCTCGAGGCTTTCAAATCGCCATCCAGCGTATCAAGCCACCGTTGCTTAGGTCTGCCTTTTGGTCGTTTACCATCGACTTCGATGTTCAGACCAATCTTGGCAAGTGAATTCTCATTTGCACGAACTGCGTGACCATACCATCGAAGACGCCTCTCTCGCAACTTTTCCACGATCGGTGGCATAATCCGTTGGGAACGCTCAGAGTTTTTTTAAATTATTTAACCCAAAAAAAAAAAACGAAATTACATGGTGTTAACCGGAACTGGAGCTTTTTAACGTCGGGACGTGTAGTGTTTTATCTGACACCAAAAAGGTTTTCATTTTTCATTACTAACTAATTTTCTAATAAAATGAACCTCAATGCAGGTGAAAATAATCCAATTTAAAAATTTTGCACTTGTCCATTGTTCCATTGAAAGACGATAAGCATTCGAGAGGCATTTGTGGCATCTCATAATGAGATCTGAGAAATTGCCAACACGAATCAAAGAAGTGTAATTTGAAGTATATATAATTTTTTTTTTTTTGTGCGTACACGGAGGTGGAAAATCTTAGAAAGACACGTCCGCCGCAGCTCCGCCGCCCGAACGGCGGAACTACAGCGGGCGCGTGTGGGATTCACACCCACTAAAAACCACCCCCGGCCTCTCCAGCCCCAGTCCCGCGGGACCACCATTGAGGTATTACTTCGCGGGATAGGTTTGCTCTTAGGCACTCATCCTTCTCCTATTTGCAGCTTTCCTCCTTCTTTGTTCCTTCAGCAACTCCTCCTGTATTTGGATAATTGCGGAGCCAACCGCAAGCCACTTCTCCTCGGACTCCAGCATCTCAGTAACCAAGCTCTCCGGGGTCCCGCTCCTGCCCAGCACCTGGTTTAAGCTCCTTCTCTCCATCGCAAATCGTGGGCAGTGAAACATCACATGCTCTGGATCCTCCGGTATGCCATCGCATCTGGGACAGTTCAGAGAATCATCCAACCCAAAGCGGTGCAGATACTGCCTGTAGCAACCACGGTGTCCCGTGAGGAACTGGGTAATGTAGTAGTTGGTCTCCCCATGTTTTCGCTCAAGCCACACCCTAATGTTGGCAATGAGCCTGTGCGTCCACCGACCTTTCGCAGACTCGTCCCATCTGCGTTGCCAGAGATCAAGCGACTCTGACCTTGCCGCATTTCTACGCTGTGCATGCCCCTCCATATGTCTTGCACTGTACAGGACACTCATTTCTTTGGCCAGAATGTCAACCGGGATTATGCCTGCCACCACCAATACTGCCTCATCTGATGTGGTTCTAAAAGCACTGCAAACCCTCAAAGCCATCCGCCGGTAAACCGAGTTCACCTGCTTCCGTCTCTGAGAGTTTGCAAGCGCCTCTGCCCACACAGGCGACGAGTAGAGCAGGATGGAGCGCACCACTCCGGCTAGGACCCAGCCCACCAATATTTGGCAACATTTTTGCAAGTGCCGTGGTGGCACTGGTTGCCTTTTGGCATGCATACCCTAAGTGTTCCCTAAAACTCAATTTGGTGTCAATTATTACCCCCAGGTATTTGATAGCCGGCTTTGATACGACCGTATGTCCACCGACCTCTACTTTTACAGTGTTATTTTTCCTGCGTTTCGTTATTAAGACCGCTTCCGTTTTCGCGTCCGCCAAGGTCAGCCCGGCCTTTTCTAGCCAGAACTTTACCGCTCTCACTGTTTCTGCTGCGTAAACCTCCACATCTTCTGGGTGTTTTGCTGCAACAACCACAGCTAGGTCATCAGCAAAGCCGACAATCGTAGTCCCCTCTGGGACGGGAAGAGCAAGCACCCCATTATACATGATATTCCACAACAGGGGACCAAGTACCGATCCCTGCGGTACCCCGACTGTGACAATGTACTCTTTGGGGCCCTTATCCGTCCCGTACCAGAGAGTCCTCTTTGAGAGGTAGTTTTCCACCAAATTTGCTAAGTATCCAGGGACACCTATGTCAGCCAACGCCCCTTTAATTCTACTCCAGTTGGCCGAGTTGAATGCGTTTTTCACATCCAACGCCACCACGGCACAGCAGCCGCCAGAAGTCAGTGCACCTTTTGCCATGCCAATTGCGTCTACCGTAGAGTGGGCGCGTCGGAAACCAAACTGGCGTTCCGACAAACCATTGCTGGCTTCGACGATGGACAGGAGTCTGTTGTAGATGACTCTCTCCATCATCTTCCCCATTGTATCCAACAGGCAGATAGGACGATAAGACGCTGGGTTTCCAGGTGGCTTGCCAGGCTTCGGAAGCAACACCAACTTTTGCTTTTTCCACTGGGCAGGGAATATTCCTTCTTTTAGGCACGCCTCGAAGGTGTTGGCGAAAAGTTCGGGCCTAGTCTTCACTGCCAGTTTCAAGGCTCGGTTGGGGATGCCATCCAAACCTGGGGCCTTGTTGTCACCGAACCTACCACATATTTCCCGCAGCTCCTCCACAGTTACAGGCGGTATTATGCCGCCATTTAGCTGGACAAAAATTTGCCTTCCCCTATTTTCGGGGTGAGGGAACAGAGTGGTAACCATCTGTTTCAGGAGGCGCGGACAGGTCACCTGGGGTGATTTCCGCAGCCTTTTCATCACCACTCTGTAAGCCTTGCCCCAAAGGTTTATGTCAGCATGGTCGCACAGCTGTTTGAAGCAGTTCTTTTTGCTCCTCCGAATGGCTTCCTTTAGGCGGCCACGCAATTGCTTGTGTGCCTCCTCTTGACCGTCGCCACCGGGTTTTCCGCCTCTGGCAAAGCCTCCTTGCCCGAAAACATGCGGCTCGCAAACTTGCGATTTCGTTGTTCTGGGGAGTTACTGGGGAGCAATCGCTTTCTGGGCATAGTAGCATCGCATGCTTCCGTCACCCATCGAGTGATCTGGGTGGCTTTCTCTCCAGCCGTACCATTCAGGGATATGTCGGATTTGAGCACCGCAGAAAACGTGTCCCCCTCGAAAGCTCTCACTGTCCAGCCAAGCATACCACCCGGCATTCTGCGAAAACTCTTTTTCGAGCTCGATCCGCCCTTGATCTCTATGCAGATTGCCTGGTGGTCGCTGTGAGTATAGTCCTCACTGACATGCCAAGCGGTTCTACTGGCTAAAGTGGCACTCACGTATGTCAGGTCCACTATAGACTCCAGGCCCCTTCCCCGGAAAGTGTACGAAGTATATAATTTAGGAAATATTGAAACATTTCTAACCAGAAGCAGGCAAAAAGTACTAGATATGACTCTCTCTAATCCACGAGCAGAATAATCAGGAATTGGAGGGTGTTGGAGGAATCCTTCTAATAGAGTCACAGATTAATAGGATCCGACGCTGAGGGCAAGTCCGTAGTAAAAAGAATAGTAAGGTATTCTCGAAGAACAGACTGAGGGTAAGGCGCCAAATCAATAACATAGCTCTTTTAGTGGTGGGCTATATCAGGAACGAACTGGAATAGAACAGCGTCGTGAAAAGCCCCAAGCGTGTCATCAGCAACGCACATGAAGTCAGCTGTCCGGCTAGAACAGTCATCTCAGCAAGCCACATTTCTTGGTTCCACAGGAACTTAGCCAAAATCAAAACAGCTATCGTAATACTCTTCAATTGACGAAGTTAACCGGAAACTGGATTAGCTTCAATTACGTGTTGACGACATAACTTCAGGAAACTCTGAAGAAATTGAACAAGCCACAAAAGCATTTATCGCTTAGAGTGCAATAGCCAAGGATAGGTTAATATCCTTTGCCTGAAAAGAAAAGGTGAAATATTTGATGTTTAGGATAGTGAGGGATCCAAAGTCCACATCCACTTGATGTTGGACCGGACCAAATGGAGAGCAACTTACTCTCATGCTTTTAGGCCCACGGATCTCCCGGTTGGGGCATAGTACCCAATCCGATCCCGATCCATGGACCAAAAAACGTGAGAGTAAGTTGCTCTCCATTTGGTCTAGTCCAACATCAAATGGATGTGGACTTAGGATCCCTCACTATCCTAAACAATAATTTAGCTTTAGCCTAGCTTAGGTTCAAACTATTGGCGGTTTCACCTGGATATAATTCGCACCCTTGTCGGGTTTTGCAGAGCATTTCCCACCTCGTGCCACTTTCGGTCACGCTGGTCCGAGGGCAGAGGTGAGGCAGCGTCTGATGAGTTGCCTTAGCCCTGGACGAAAATGAGGAGGACAGGGTACATTTCCCTTTCAAAACTCATTTTCTCATCGCGGAAGGCAATAACGATCTCATTCGCACCCAAATCACAGAAATACGAAATAGCCTACACCGTAAGGGAATCCGAAGCACTGTAGTCTTCTGGATAGACACTATGTTAAAAAGCAAGCAAGTGGAAGTACAAACAATTACCAATTTGATTGTCATAAAAGCTACTCAAAGCTGTCTACAGTTCGCGGTACTACTATCGCTTATGGCGAGTATAATAATTAACAAACTCCTAGAAGAGCTACGAAATACTAGAAGACAAGTCTAAGTCACGGTTACGAACCCGGCGGGTAGACGGAAGGAGACCTAGCTAAAGTAAGCTAACTCTGTCCTGTGGTGTAACACCTAAAGTGGTTCCACGAGACCCGAATCCTCCAGTCGGGGGTGGTTTTAGTGAGTAGGCCATAGTCTTTTGAAGATTTCCACCTCCATAAAAAAAAGCTTTTCTGTGTATCACTAAGCAATGAGGACATCCCTGTAGGTCCTTCTGGGATTGAATCTCTTCATCTTACATCTTTACATACAGAGGTCAAATAGAGCCATCTTGAGAATGTTTGAAAATATCAGCGAGGCGGGGAGGTGCCTAAATCGTTGGAAGATTAGCATTCTTTTGGGAAGTATTCCGAATAACCGATATCAAGTGGCAAATTGACAATCAAGTTTCATTACACAAACTGAAAAGGTGTGCCAGTGGCCTATAGTTTAAAACCCGCTACTGATTGTCCGATACACTGACTGGTCCCCCAGGGTACAGTTCAGGATGAACGTACTTTGGACCGATGGGTAGGCACACTAGCATATTTAAGGATGAAATATATGGCGTAGGTAGGTGTGTTTAGGGACGAACAATGCTATTCTGACCGACAATCAGGCAGTTATAAGACGCTAAGGTCCGATTAAGGAAACTTTAATAAGATGTGGATACTTTGGGTTCCAAGCAATACAGTGAACTAACGAGGGAAGGAGCGGAAAGTTATGTGGTCCAAAACTCCCTTGTGAAATCAGGACAGAATTCATGGCTATGGTGCCAAGAAATGAAGAGAAAAGTTTGGAGAACTATATTCAGAGAGGTTATCAGAAACAACACAGTCTAAGGTGTTCATGAAGGGATAAAAACCTGAATGCTCGCGGGATTGTTTAAACTTCTCCGAGAAGAGCCTAAGGATTATAGTAGGAATATTCCATTGGTTATTGAAGGCTAAATTACAGTAATTACAGGCCCCAGCCGCAAAAGGAGTCGGAACGACTGGTTTGACGATGAATGCAAGTTAGCAACGGAACGGAAGAATGGTGCATACCGAGTAATGTTGCATTCTCAAAGAACGCCGGCACGCGAAGAGACTTATCACGAACTCCGTCGAGCGGAGAAGCGACTTCACAGACGTAAAAAGTAAGCCTGGGAGAACCAACAAGTCTATGAACTAGAAAAGTGCAGGGAGAAACCCCACCAGGAGCGGAAGTTGCACCAACAAGTCAGCAGGATGAAGCCTTATACACCACGAGGCTCATCCTGTCGAGACAAAGAGGGAAATCTGATTTCCGACATAATGGGCATATTGGAGCGATGAGTTGAGTACTTTGATGAGCTACTGAACAACCAGAACATCGGCAAGTTGGAGGTCCCGCCAACTGAAGACGACGGACAAATACTGCCACCACCAAGTACAGAAAAAACAGTCCGTGCAAATCATCGGCTAAAAAATCATAAGTCACCAGGAGCCGATGGAATTACAGCCGAATTGATTAAATATGGAGGCGACCAGTTGCACCATGTGGTTCATCAACTTGTGCTCAAGGTATGGGACAGCGAATCAATGCCTGAAGATTGGCAACGAGGCATTATCTGGCTCATACATAAAAAGGGAGATATCACACAGTGCGGCAATTATAGAGGTATCACGTTTCTGAGTACCATCTATAAGATATTCTCCGCTATCTTGCTAGGCCGGATAGCCCCATACGCTCAGAACATCATTGGCCCATACCAAAGAGGCTTCACTCCAGGCAAATCAGCAACATATCAGATTTTCGCTGTGCAGCAAGCAATGGAAAAACTGTTGGAATATGGACATTAGTGGCACCATCTGTTTATCGACTTTAAAGTGCCTATGACAGTATAGCCAGAATAAAACTGCATACGGCCATGAGAGAATTCCGTATCCCAACAAAATTTATAATACTGACTAGGTTGACCCTGACCAATGTACGAGGCCAGATAAAAGCAGCAGAATCACTCTCGAGACCATTCAACATCAAGAACGGTCTAAGACAAGGGGAAACCATATCATGCGTCCTCTTCAACCTGGTGTTAGAGAAAGTGATTCGCGATGCAGATGTAAATGCGAGAGGCATCCTCCTCTTCAAGCAGCTACGCTGACGATATTGATATTATGGAAAGAACAACCCGAGATGTAGTCTGCCTTCATCCAGGTCGAAAATCACAACCGATAACAGCAACGACGACGAAATCCGAAATACGGTGGTCGGCAGCCAATAGAGCCTATTCTAGCTATACAAAAACTGTTCCGCACGAACCGTCTCACCATAGGGTCAAAGCTCTTACTGTACAAGACAATGATCTTGCCAGTCCTCATGTATTCCTCGGAGACTTGGGTTCTTAACAAGAAAAATTGCGAACTCTTCGCCGCGTTCGAGAGAAGAATCCTCCGAAGAATTTTCGGCCCCCTACATGAGGATGGACGATTCCGTAACCTACACAATGACGAAATCTATGAGTGATATCATGACCGTCCGGTTGTGGATAAAATCTGGCTCAATAGGTTACGGTGAGCGGGTCATTTAATCCGTATGGATGAGGATAATCCAGCCCGGAAAATCTATAAGGGCAATATCTATGGTGGAAAAAGAAGACGAGGCAGACCCTGCCTAAGATGGAGCGATGGCGTAGGTCAGGACACCAGGCAGCTTTTAGGGATATCGAATTGGTGGACCTCGGCGCAAAATCGGGATGTCCGGTTGTTGCGCCGTTGATGATGATGATGTTTTATTCCATTGGGAGGTCCAGTTAACCCATTGGGGAGTTCCGTCCCCACGTACTCGAGGAGGGCGATCAGACCCGAGTCGGTAAGGGACTCATCTGAAGTGGCTCTGCCACGAAGCCTCACCAGAGGTTATCTGGTACCATGGGAACCGGGATGGCCCTCTTAGAGCATATGCTCCAGGAGAATTCCTGGAGGATGTGTTCTCGGCTCGGTTGTTTGCGGTTGGCCCCCTAGTGGGAGTTTCATGGTGGTTGTGGTTATGCCTACATCGCGGGCAGAGCTCGAGCGTGGAGTTGCGCTGTACAACTTGGATGCCGTACCCCTTGTGTGTGTGTGTATGGTGGGGGAGAAGCTACAGCTTCAGAGCACTCAGGCCGTGTTGGCCCATTGTACTCGCCTCCCCCGTCTAACGGAATATTCCGAATTCGTTCACGTATCGCAGGATTTTCGTTAGTGGATGTGATACTACCCGTCGCAATTGGAGAACATCGGCACCAAAGATCTGATGCCTGATGCGTCCATAGGCGGGACATTCCCATAGGAAAAGCTCCGTGAATTCCGCTTCATTACAGGAGGGACACGTATCATCTTGAGTAATTCCTATTCTGAACATATGCCCAGCTAACGAATTATGGCCTGTCAGAATGCCCACAATACACCTGCAAGTCCTCCTGCTTTTCGACAGGATAAACTTTGCGGTACGTATGTTCGGTTCTGACAGGAAAAGTTTGGTGTGTCGAGTAGCATTTAGGCTCTGCCACCTGTCATTATGGGAAACTTGTTCCCAGTTTTTGAAAACAGATTTAGCCAATGCTACTGATACCCCAATTGCTGGCTACGGTCCCGGCATAGGGGAGATTGACCCCTCTTTCGCTAAAGCATCCGAGATTTCATTTTCCTCTATGCCACAGTGACCAGGTATCCAGAGTAGTTTCACCGTATTGAATTTAGACATAGAGTTCAAACGGTTTCTGCATTCCTGGACAATTTTCGTGGTGGTCAAAGGACTGCTCAATGCTCAATTTCGGCTTGAAAAACCGTTGCATATTGTCCCAAAGGAAAAGCTCACTTCTCGTTTTTATTCGAGAGGTAGACTCCGGCTCCAAAACCCTCTTCTATTTTTAAGCCATCGGTGTAGAAGACTTCCGTATATCCCGCCACGCACTCCTCTGGGTCTTCCCAGTCCTCTCTACGCGGTAACTTCATATCTTCTACCAAACAGATGTATGGAGACACGAGAATCGGAAGACATTGTAAGAACTGGATTCAGTCCTCCCAGTAACTCTTCCAATGCTCTGTGCCCCCCACATCCGTTATTTCCCCATAGATCTAATCGAATTAGTCTATGAGCTGCTCTCATTGCAGTGCTTTGAATAAATATATCCAGGGGCTGCAAATGGAGTAGTGCATTCAGAGTTGTGCCGGATGTCGTGCTCATGGCACCACTGATACCCAGGCACACAGTTCTTTGCAGTGCGGCTAGTTTACAGTGAAAACCTTTTTGTCTCACCTTAACCCACCACACTACGGATGCATATACGAACATCGGCCTAATGATAGCAACCTATATCTACATTACCACATGAGGCTTGAGTCCCCATGTCGAGGCAAAGGTCCGTCTGCACAGCCCATAAGCTGTGTGTAATCAACTCTAACAATTTTGAGGTACAGATTGTTAGGCCAATTATTTCGCTTCTTCTCGGTCCCACGAACGTAGGGGCGCCCCCTACGTTTGCAGTCATAAGACCAGCTGAAATGATAAAATCAAATAGCTTCTCCCCTCTTGGATTGCATTTGCTACTGCCCCAACAAATATGTTGAGCATTCGCATCGCAACCTACTAAGAGCTCGAGACCACTTGATTCTGCCTACGCCACCAGATCCCTGAGCTTTTGCATGTCGGTGGAGGATACAAAGAATCATAGGGTAAATAAGCAGAGGCAACTATGATGTTTTTCCTCTCGCCATTTATCTGGTATTGTATTATGACCGTAGCTAAGTCCTGGGAACAATATTGTCTCAGCATAGTTGCCTCTAACCGTCTTGATATCAGGACGCAAGCTCTCGGTCTTATGGATCTTTCGTCGTAGAAGATCCTAGCCCCCTTTACTGATCCAATGCCACAGATTCTGTTAAATCGAACCCACGGTTCTTGCACCAAAAAGATATAGGGGAAATCCTGTAGCTTTGTCATTCTCGCTGCCAACAGGTAGGAGGGAGCTTTGGCATGCTGCAGGTTGATTTGACCAATCTTTATGTTTTTCGACATAAACAGTCTATTGTCTTATGGAAAACAGTTAGAAGCGTATGCGGCAATCCGCGTATGACGGGGTTTCCCCCACACCGTACCGCCAGAGACTCGATCCCCTCGTGATTGATTTCTCTGAGAAAAGCCGTACCGCAATTCCCATGTTCTCATCCACGAAAGATCTCATCTCATCCCGCAGAGCATTCGTCTGTTTTCCATTTAGCACCTTAATTGGTTTACGGTGTCCGGGTTGCATAGATTCGATCACTCGAACTGGCATCAAGTCAGTTTCGTTCACGTCTCTGGCTTCTCTTCCTTCCGCCTGTTCCTTGAAAGGTGTAGGAGAAGTTACTAGCAGGTAAGATTCACTCTGTACTCCCTTCCCCAGTGCGAGCCCCCATACGGGGGTTCCGCACTATCCTCCGCGCACGTCTCCATTGTGGGAGAGCGCACCGAAGATGCTGCAATTTGCTCTATGTTGTGTGAGTCGAAGACCATCATTGTCCTTCACTCTCAAAATGGAGATGATGCCCTACATTTTCCTGATATGACTGAATTTTAGTCTATATAGGAAAAAGTGGAGCACCATATGGTGACTTCCCCTGAGCACATTCAGACTCTTTTGGTCCAGTTCGAATACCAAGTTGAAAGTTGTAGATTTGTCCTTGCTGGCATTCATGAACCTTACCCTCCAGTGTCCAAAGTCAATGCCCGGGTTCTGTTCACCCAGCATGCGGATGATGTCCTCTACCTTCCTTCGAGGGCCCGGTAGCCAACATGTTCTGTCCTGCGTAGCTGAGTGTTCACAATAGTGAACTTGGGCCGACCGCCGGAACTCAAAGTTGGAATTACCTGCTGGAGCCACTTTATGGCAGCCTCGTCAGTGCACTCCAAATGGAGAAGCCCATCACGAAAATCTTGATTGTTAAATCGTGGCTTCCTTCCAGGCTCCAGAATTTTTTTCCACAGGCATTCCCGGAGGAATGTAAATTGTCCCTCTGATATTTTGCCATCCTTGGCGGAAACTCCCACGGCAACAGTCAGAACAGAGGCTGCAGTTTGCGCATACGTCCTCTTCCTTCCCGTCTTCGTGTTCGTATTCCTGTAGGAGGGACCAGCTTCAGTGAGATCTCTCTCCCTGATTTGATCACCTCACGGCACACCGGTCCTAATCCCCGCGAGACGCGTGGATATAAGCCCTGGTGCGGAGCACAATAAAGCGTTGGCCACAGCAGATGTGTTGGTCTTACGCTTCTTGCGCGCATTACCGCTGGCAGAAGAGTCTGGTGCGTCCAGTGTGGATCTTACCGGGGTTTCCAGTTTATCCCCACCTTCCGCCGGAGATTCCGCTTCCTTGCGTTCGATTTCTCTGGACGTTACCGCGCCTAGTGGTACAGCCACGCCCATGTCCTCATTCTCAAGGTGCTTCATCTTCCTTCGCAGTGCTCTCTTCTGCCGTCGGCTTGGGGCCTTTCCAGGTTCACGGTGTCCGGGCCGCTTGGATCCGTTTTTACATACTGGCGTTAAACCAGTAGCGTCACCGTAGTTATCGGACCCTCGTAATCTCATGGGCAAGGCTCCGATACACGGAAAGCTGTAGGAACTGGATCAGGCCCGGAAAGCGCGGACCCATCGTGCTGGTGTAAACCAGAGCCCTTAGTAGACGTACAGCACCGAAGTAGGGGAGAAGTAATCCACGGAATATCGGTATTTGCAAATCAAATAAGTGACTCTAGAGCAAAGAAAAAATACGGGAAGGGACGAGGCCCAACCCACCTAGACACGGTGCTGAAAATAACAGAATCAAATTTGATATTTAAACAAAGACCATTCATTTGTAGCTATTGGATTTATTACACATTCTTATTGTATAGCCATGTATTCTGTAGAAAATAAATCTAAAAATTTCTATTCCGTAAATTATAATTCGATGACTTATATCTTTCTAATTGCTAATATTTACAGTCTTATGTCTAAGATGATGTGGAAAATTGGTAAATTTTCACAAAATTATACAAATTTCATCTAAAACTCCTTCAGATTGAACAACGTTAAATAAATGAATACAACAGCAAAACTCAAAAGATATTCTTCATCCTTATTCAGTAACAAGTATCATTACTATTTACATCTGTAACTTATGCACCAATTTCTTTTGACTATAAGAAGACGACCAAATTATTCAGTAATTTCGAGCGCGCTGTAAGCAACTACGAAGCAATCGATTTCTAGAGTGAACGAGGACCCTTTCTTACCGTCATTTCGCAACGTTACTCAAAATTATCTCGGATATCATAAAACCTATCGGAACCAGACATAATTAAATGCTAAACCCTCAATTCAGAGAAGGGACCCACTGCAGGGAAATCGTTTACTTCGTAATCCTAACGACTCTGACAATATTACTATTCGACATTTATCAATCCAGAATTGATAATAAAAATTAGATAAATCAAAAAAATTTTAAAAATTCATATCTATAAGAACCTTCAATTAAAGTAAAAGTAAAGCAGTGACCAAATGGTGCGACTATTAAAAGATTTTTATGTCAAACTAAAGATTTTCACGACTCCTCCACTGTTATTATCCACGGGACTGACTTCCACCAGTCTGACAACTTCGAAATGATCCTTCAATGAGTTGTGAGGCAAAAAAATATATTCACAGGATCAGGACAAAGGTCGAAGCAAGCTATTTATCACAATCGGGATAGGCGTGGGAGCCTACTTTGCGAATGCGTCGGGTGGAATTTTTCCCTGCTTGTGCAGCTCAGTGAAAACATTGATAGCACGATTGTAGTCCCAGAGGGTTTCTTCCAAGCATCTGTGAAACGTAAATTTTGACAGGTTCAATAAAGATTCCGATGCTGTACAACCCAGCAAACGTGAAGGTTGAAACAGGAGACATTTTTCGGCTCTACTTACTTTTTACTCCATTCAAAGTTCATCGTACTTTGCGTTGATAGTGCTTGGATCATTTGCAATTTAGTACTCTCATCAACGACGGGTGATGTGACCACGTTGGGTACGGCTGGAGCCACTTGCGGAACCTGTAGACATATTGAAGAAATTGATCGGCTTCACAAACGAACTAGGACCTTTTCGGGGGAAAAAATGCACTTACCGCAGGGGCCGGTTGTATTGGCTCCGCTGGTCGAGGTTTGAAGGCCATTTTTGATTGAGCTTGGGTCGGATTGGAAATAAATAGCATCTCATTTCGTATGCAGAACCCACCATTAGCCATCGGTACAATCATAAAAACGCGCTGAAATGATCTCATGATCTTCGGTGAATCCGGATTTCCATTGCCGTATTGTTCCTTTTTAGAGAGCTCTCGAAAGACACCAGTGACGACAAAGTTAATGAGCTTGGGCTGCACATAGAATTAGCAAAATATTAGTATGAAGAGATTCCAATTTGATTATCATTTGAGTGGAAACCTACCGTGAACAGAGTTAAATCAACAGAAAACGACTGTGGGTCGTGCTGCGTTTTGGGCAGTTCCGAGAGAAATGAGACAACTGGAAGTCGTCCGTAACGGATATGTCGCGATTTGTCCCCAGCCATACGCAAGATATTGCGACTCCAATCAAAATAGTTGTTCAATCTAAATTGCAGA
Organism: Hermetia illucens; assembly: GCF_905115235.1. Lineage (NCBI taxonomy): Eukaryota > Metazoa > Arthropoda > Insecta > Diptera > Stratiomyidae > Hermetia > Hermetia illucens. The sequence continues at coordinate 4,683,420 of NC_051852.1, forward strand.
AGTAAAATCAGATTATGACAAACAAATCAGGTAAATATTGAACACCCACCTGGCCCCTTGATATGAATTCGATGCTACAGATAAGGATAGCATTGCCTGCTCGTGATATGCATCTAGAAGCGGTTGACGATTGGCTGAATCATATATGATAAAATATTGCTCGATAAATTGTCGAACAACATCTGCTCCAGCCGCGTCGCATAAAAAGGATGCTTTTGCTGGTGGCAATGTGGTCTGTTCGGCAACATCAAAACCAATTTCAGGCTCCAATTCGATACCATCCTTTATGGGTTTACAGAGTTTATTTGTGAAAAGAAAAACAAAAATATCAGTTGGGAAGCAATGACGAATGAAACTCTCAAAAGAAATCTGAAGTACTCATCGTGGGCTAGTGTCATCACGGATAACTAATGAAGTTGTTCCTCTTTTATGGGTTTGAATCAATTATGTGTGTTGTAAAAGCTGCAGCTATTCGGAGGGTCTTTTACATTATGGAGTCCGGAGGATATGGCCCTCTCATCCAATAATACGGAGGTGAGCATCTTCTGAAGTGCATGTGACGATCCGTCCTGGACTCAAGTCTTGCCTCTTGTCCTACGTACAACCCGCCGAGAGAAATTTGCTGCCAGCCTCGCGGAGCTGGTATACGGGGAGGACCCAAGACCCCCAAGTGATCCGGTCTTCGACAAGAGGTCGGGTCTCACAAAGTCGGGGTTGGTGCGTCTGATGAGGGACAATCTCCGATGCATCAAGGCCAAACCTCCCACCCGACACTCGTCCGCGGTTGCCTGTGCGCCCAAGGAACTGGACACGTGCACACACGTCCTGGTCAGGACGGATGCCGTCCGGAAGCCGCTGCAGCCTCCATATGAAGGCCCATACCGCGCCACTGGAGTGGAGAGCTAGCGGTGAGAAAGTGCCGTTGTTTGAAGGCAGAGGGACCGGTCTCTTCAGGCTGGGAGTAGTCTCATCCAACTAAAGAAGCTCTGCTTGACTGCTGGTTATGTGTTAGCGGCAAGTGGATCTGGCGGGGGGATGAGCCGAAGCAACAGTCCGGGAATCATCCTCCCTGCACTGGAGAAGGTGTTAATAGGACCCCAAGCCAAGGTGGAACAACATACGCCGAGGGTTGCGTAGCCAATGGGGAGCTTGGTCTTTAGTATGCGAACTCTGAATACCTTGGGCACTGACAGTTTGAAATAAGACCCTTACCTTGGTGGGCGGGCTAGTCAGGGTGGACATTCTTCCCGGACTACTTGTGGGACCAAGACGTGGACTCAATTTAAAAAAAAAAATAAGTAAACCGATGATAGAAGACGGAGGACGAGCAGCTAACATCCAGCCAGGAGACAGTAGTCGTCGAGCAGCACACTCGATGCATCGCTGTGCTGATACCAACCGAAAAACAAAGTAGTGGTGTCCAGCCTGGAGTCCACTGCCGTCAAGCCGGGTGTTGCGAGTAGCAGACATAGTACTCCTAAACCGAAAACCTCGACGTCGGGGGATCCCTCAAAAGTAAAGACTGACAAGAACGTCGGTCACAGGAAACCGGCTAAGAAGCGAAGGTCCGCTGGTGCCCTGCTCAAGAGCCAGTACCAGAAGGCCACACATATTCTCAGCAATATTGCCAATGAAGAGGCCGGCACTGTCGACGAGCGGGATGAAAAAGACCTCCCTAAATACCAGGCGATTGTTGAGGAATACAACAGCAAACGCCTGGCAGACGAGTAGAAGGCAAAGCCCACCGCTCTCAAACAAAATCGATCTCAAGACGAGGTCGAACTAAATCACAAGCAGAGCAGAGTGGGTAAGAGGAGCTCAGACGCTAAGCAGCATCTGGGGAAAAGAACGCAGCAATTGCCAGCCGACAAGCCACGAACTGCGAAACCTTCCGGCAACGTGACCAGGACCCATTTACGTGTGGCGCTGGCGGATGATAATTCCGCTAGCGGCAAACCACCGACGGATGTGTGGATCCGTGTTGAGGCCAGATTGCCGGAGATCTCCTGGACGACAAACGAAGACACACGGGACTCATCTCCTGCTTTGATTCCTCTCAGGTGATCCTTGGGTTCCACCTTATCGCTTGCGAAGACCAATTCTCCAGGGACTTTCTCAGTTCCTGCGTCGCTAAGATCAGCGATGCTTGGGAGGGCTAAAGCCATCATCCCCTACGATGAAACTCCCTGGAGACTAGTCGCTCGCATCTGGTTGACGAAGATCTACTTGGATAAAAACAAGCTCGTCCAATCCCAACACCTTCAAAACCCCAGGATTCTCATAGCCGATTGGGGAGTAACCCCAGACAAACAGTCAACCTTTTCTACTAAGTATAAACGGAGAGTGCCTGAGAGACAGTGGAAAAGGTCGACTGTAAAGTGCGGTTCGAAGGTAAAAGTTTACCGCTCTATAAAACCGGACGACGACCTGGATCTAATCGATGCCGCGAACGAGCTATTGATGGAGATGAGGATCGACGGTCCGACGGGAACTGACGAGCCCCCACGCAAGCAGATCATACTGAGGGTAGCGCAGATAAATCTGCAGCACTTGAAGTGCGCCTCGGCTAATTTGCTTCCCTTCCTCCGAGAAGAAGACATCAACATTGCACTAATACAGGAGCCTTGGATCGAAGGCGACCGAACCATCAAAATGCTCCAAAGCAAATATCTTAATTTATTCCACAGCACAGGAGATGTTGATCAGGACAAACTTAGAGCATATATCATAGCGAAGAAGACTCGGCACGCTTTTTTGTGTCCCGACTTGAATTCCAGCAACCTCGTAGTGAAACTGGAGTCGGCGGGGGCAGAGAACGTATATTCCCTCGGCTTACATGGCTCACGGCCGATCAGCTCCGCCAGAGGAACTACACAACTTACATTTCAAGAGCGTCATAGCAACAAAGGAAGCCAATGTAAGGCATACGCTTTGGGGTAGCTCGAAAATCAACGAGAGAGCTGAGTCATTCTTTGATTCTATTATTACTTCAAACCTATCGGTGTGTAACAGGGGTGTGTGCAGGTGCTACTGGGACTCTGCAGTCCTGCCCGGCAAATGCTCTCAATGTAGTCCTGCATCTCTTCCCCCTAGACCTCCACATTAAATACGTTGTAGCGTGCAGTGCCGTCAGACTACGTGAGTCCGGATACTGGGCAGCGAACCCCTACGGCCATAGTAACATCCTAGACGAAGTTCCTCGAGAAGTCTGAGCATTCCCCATGCAAACTGAACTTCACGAAAAACTTTGCTGTGGACTTTCCAACCAGGGCAGAGTGAAAAACCGGCGGCGTGTTGCAAGGTTATGACATAGTATTCTTCCCCTATGGATCAAAGGTGGTCTGTGGAGTCGGTATGGGGGTTTTCTCGAATACGGACGGTGTATCCGGCGAGTACAGTCGGTGTCTCGCTAGCGACTGCCAAGGGCGGAATCTATTCGTTTTACTTAGCTGTCGCGGCCTTTAGGTAGCGAAAGCTTATCACCTGTGCCAAGCCAAAGAGGATTTGATCCGCTTATAACATAGCCCGGTCACGAGAGATCCTTTGCCAGCCGCGTGCAAATGCATTCAAGACTACGGTGGTCTGCACGGGGTACTGGTCCATAGGGGACCATGTCCGCAGGCTCGACATACCCTACAATTCGCATTTCCGAAGTTATGGAGAAGGGAATTCTCAGGCACTTCCTCTGCGAATCCCCCAGCTCTAGTAGAGTAGGCTACAGACACTGGTTAAACCATTCTTTGGGAGTTTTCCAACTGCAGGATGCAAGAACTGCTTTCCTTTGTGAATGCTATGGACTGGCTCTGAAGATACCAGCTGGCTGAAGATCGAGAAAAAAAAAGAATTATAATCCAAGGAGATTTTAACGCCATCATCCTCTAATAGGGAATACCTCAACCAGATTCCCGAGCTGCACACATTTTAGAAATGACGGTCATCATAGGACTTATAGCTCCCAATATCGGTAGCACTCCGACACTCCGGCGCTTTGCTTGTGATTATACCATTACTGACATGATCTTTCCGACGGAGCCCTTAGTGTCAACGAAGCAACGATGGAAGCTACTGGAAGATCTCATGGCCAGTGTACATTTCTTTCGAAGTGACAAACGGCTTCTTCCAATGTTCTGACCCTCGGCAAATATTTGTTACCTGGTGGAACGCCCGAAAGATCAACGTTGTTAAATTTGCCGAGGTTTTATAAAGAAGGGTAAACACAGCACCCGGACGCGGGTAGAACAATGGCGACTCAATCGTTAGTGAAATCAACAATGAGCCTTATCATCACAATTTGCGATACATGGGCGCTCAAAACGAAACTCAGTGACGGGAAGTCATCTGTGTACTGCTAGGCAGCTGAAATTCAAGTTTACGAAGTAACTGCCTCAGACTCCGGCGGATTGCTCAGTGTGCAAGAGGACAAGACGTTGGAAGTTTGTTTTTTTTCTGTACATATTGAAAGTCTACTTAAAGAATGGTGTCCTGCTCTACGAAACCCGGCAAAAATAGCGTAGAATGACGATCACATCTGGGGCGGCTCAGAATTCAGTCCTTGGTCCAGACGATCGTCAGTTGCTCGAAATCGCATCTGGTCAGATACGGGGCTAATGATACGGAATTGATTCCCGCCCGTACGGTCGAAGAAGCTCAGCACACCTGGGACTGAGCATATATTCTCCGTAACTCTGAAGAAAACAAAAGAGTCCATCCTGAACAATCTGAAGTGGCACATGCTACAAAGCCACACCGGAAGTTAGATACCATGGGAACTGGGATGACTCTCTTCTAGGCGAATTCATGGAGGCTATGCTCTCGGCCGGGATAATTGCGGTTGGTTCCCTTGTGGGAGTTTCATGGTGGTTATGTCTATATCGCGGGCAGAGTTCCTTGCGAACTGAAGTGTTGAGTTGTACTGTACAACTCCGGCGTCCTACCCCCTTAGTTGCGGCATAGATGTTAGACAGGCCTCCCATCCACGAGTATGAATATTGAGCCTGTAATTTGTATAAACCAGTATCGCTGTGCCCGTCATGGCGGAGCTATGATTGTGGTTTCCAAATCAATTCCTGTTCGAAAAGGACCGTGAAATTGTACCTACTTTTGTACCCTCAGTCCTCCCTATTCAAGTTAGTGGAACCATGGTCTTGCTGAAGCTGGCGGTGAAATACCTCGGCATCATGACAGACATGAAAATGAGTTTCTTCGAACAGATTTTCAGCACCGAAGACAAGATTGGAGCTAGAATGTTTGTAAGTTTCTGATTGATGTCAATATCAAGAGTTCCTTATCCAAAAGGCGTTGTTTGTTGATGAGTACTGTTCAGTTAGTCCTTTACGGTTCCAAAGTAAGGGCTGAAGCACTCAATTAAGGACATGTACCGCAGACGCCTAGCGCAAGTATAAGGGTGAAGGCCATTGCAAGTTGCGTTTACCTATCGGAATGTCTCGGAACGAGCAGTAATGGCGATAGCAGGAATTACTCCGATCGCCCTGCATACTGCAGAGGTCTATATTTCTCAGAAGAGGTGACGCAAATAACGAAACCGTCGCTTGTGAGGAGAGTCTGCACTCTCAGCGCATAGCAGCAATCCTGAGAAAACCAATCGAGAGCTAAATGGACCGCCCATTCCATCAAAAACGTGCGGACGTAATTCAATCAAAATTGAAATTGACTAATACCTAATCCAGCTGCTTGTTGGACACAGATGTGGTGGATAATGCCTGCAGAGACCATGTGGAGCAGAGTGGCACATTACACATTCTTAGGGAGAAAAAAGGAGGAAATAGAGACGAGAGACGCGAAGATAGCTGAGTCTCCCTGAATCACGAAGTTTTCCCTCTTCTCCTCATAGCCCTGTCCTGAGGGAATATGTCAAACGGTTCCGGGTTAGTGTGCTAGACAATCCGTCACATTAGGGTAAATGCATTTCACATCGCCATCCGAAAAAAATCAACTACCGTATTAATTCCACAATATACTGCAGCGTTGGTGGACCTGGGGTCCTCTATGATTCCGAGTGCTGGCCGATTATTAAAGTCAATGAACCTCGCCTCGCGGTAATTAAATACTGGATGATCTGGTCATATAATGCGCGTTAATTACAGCCTCGATGGAGAACAAAGGTTGACCGAAAACCGATTCGCTTGATTGCCTAGATGGTGAATTAAAAGCCTCCCAACTCCAGTAGGTAAACATTTGACATTAACTCATGTCGCGGAAGGTGCGGCAAATGACAGCTGAGATATTTGTGCAGTACATTGATCATTTCATTGAGTTCTCAGGTGCCAGTGCCATCTCACCCATACTTTTTCTGGTGAAAAATCCTGCATTTGTCTATTGAGGTCATCGAAAGAACGATAATTGGAAGCGTGTCAACGTCGGTGTAGTGTTCGATCTCCACCAATGTCTTGATATTGCCGTTACATCAAATAACATAAAAGGTGATAAGAACAGCTGACGCTTTACTATCCAGTATGTACGTGGAGGGGTGCTAGTCTGTCCTAGTCCTTTCGAGATCTAGGCCGTCGCGCACCCAGCATAAAACCACCGCGCTCGTACAGGTAACGATTCCCCGTCCATAGTACCCGGCCCAATACCCCGCACTCGGAACAAATTTCACTGGTAAATGACAAGAGAGAGCGGCGACCTAGGTGAGGCCGAAAATTGCGTCCAGAAGAACGTGACGAGCCGAGAAGCCAGGTAGCAAATCCTGCGGAACCTCCGCAAGAGGAAGCAACAACAGAAGCAAGAAAAAACAGAACATTGGCCAGGCCAGAAATTCGATCATACGGGAAGTGACGGTGAAGCTTCTATCGAGGCATCGGAGGAGCCCTACGGGTCGCACGTGAATCCCGAGGTTATCCGTGAAATAGACATCAAAATCAAAGTACGGAATAAATCCTAGATGAGCCTGGGCGCTACCCATACAATCGTAGGCTAGAGATCTAATATAATCGATGTATTGCTGTACTCCGGGAGATAGATGGTTGCAGTACATAAACAAGTTAGTCCGCACACAACGAACAAAACAAATACGTGTCTGCACGCTAAATGTTGGTACCCTAACTGGAAAGACGGAGGAACTCGCAAGAGCCCTTCGGAAAAGGTGCATTGACATCTGCGCTCTGCAAGAAACCCGATGATCTGGTGCCAAAAGCTGCGACATTGAACACGAACGCGGTAAAAATGGCTACAAACTTCTCTATTTTGGTAACCCACACACTCAATATGGTGTTGGCATTGCCATCTCAGAGGATTTCCGTGATGCCATTTATTATATCAGCTGATCGCACTATTCACTTCTTCACCGCGGTCGACCTGATGCCGAGAAAGACGCCTTCTGGCAACTTCTCGATGAAAAGACTTGTCACGTGCCTGCTGACGATTACATAATCATTGCCGGCGACCTTAATGGTCATGTGGGTGAAAAGGCAGACGGTAACAGGTGCCATGGGGGAAAGGGGTTCGGAGCGCGCAACGAAGGTGGTGAGCGTATAATCGATTTTGCGGACACCCATGACCTTGTACTTATGAATACATGGTTCATCAAACGATTGTCTCATCTTCCCACATTTTATAGTGGGAACAATAAAACGCAAATCGACTATATTCTCATAAGACGCCAACATTTTACCACTGTCACTGATTGCAAAGTCATTCCCTATGAGACCATCGCACCTCAACATCGGCCGTTGATTGCTGTCCTGCGAATTAAGCCACCGATAAAACGGCGTGAGGAACGCACTGGCCCGCCGCGCATTAAATGGTGGCGATTTGGTGAGAAGAACGAAGAAACGGTCTCACTCATACGATTGCCAACCATTACGAATGTGGAAGAATCATGGAACCAAATGAAAGACACGATCTACAAAGCGGCCTCTGCAACCCTCGGGGTCACCAAGCCGGGTAAGCGGTACATCAACTGAGATACTTGGCTTTGGAATGATGATGTTGAAATGAAGGTCCGTGAAAAGAAACGCCTCTACCACAAATTTCACGACGATAAAACGCCTGCTAATTGGCAAATTTATAAGAATGCCAACCGGGAAGCAAAGAAAGCAACCGTATTCGCGAAATCGTTGAAATAACCGTGAATCAAGCCGGATTTGTCAAGAACTGCGGAACTACTGACGCAATACACGCTGCGCGGCTACTCATGGAGAAACACCGTGAGAAGCATCGCCCTCTTTACATTGCCTTTCTGGATCTAGAGAAAGCGTTTGACCGTGTACCACACGAACTCATCTGGTATGCTTTACAACAACACTTCGTGCTAGAAGAACTCGTGCGCTGGGTTCAATTGCTCTACCACGATCCGAAAAGTAAAGTTCGAAGTATGGCGGGTGTATCAAAACCGCTTCGTGTCTCTGTTGGAGTTCATCAAGGAAGTGCCCTCTCACCACTCCTCTTTGTCCTTGTTATGGACACCGTCACACGGGATATCCAACGTCCAGCGCCCTACACACTGCTTTATGCAGATGATGTTTTCCTAGCATCTGATAGCAAAAATGATCTCGAGCAACTTGTTCGAAAATGGAATGATCGCCTCATGCAACACGGTCTCAGATTGAATTTAAACAAAACTGAATTTTTGAAGACCGATCCCCATGAAACAGGCACAATCACTGTCAGCGGCAGCGATCTGAATGTGAACTGAGCGATTTAAATACCTCGGGTCAACGCTATCAGCCAATGGAGAATTGCGTTATGAAATTGCTTCACGCATTAACGCAACCTGGATGAAGTGGCGTTCCACAACTGGTGTCCTTTGTGATCGACGTATCAACGAACGTCTCAAATCTAAAATTTATCGCATGTCGTCCGTCCAGTCGCTCTCTATGGTTCTGAGTGTTGGCCGACCATAAAAGACAATGAACGGCGTCTTGCGGTAATGAAGACGAAGATGCTACGTTGGACTAGTGGCGTCACACGTTTAGACCACATCCGAAATGAGGATATCCGCGTTATGGGGTTGCACCGATCGTGGAAAAGTTGCGAGAGAGGCGTCTTCGATGGTATGGTCACGCAATTCGTGCAAACGATAATTCACTTGCAAAGATTGGTCTGAACATCGAAGTCGATGGTAAACGAGCAAAAGGCAGACTTAAGCAACGGTGGCTTGATACGCTGGATGGGGATTTGAAAGCCTCGAGATTGCACCCAGATCAGGCATTCGATAGAGCCAAATGGCGAAGCCGATCACGACGAGCCGACCGCGCTTGTGAACGGGACAAAGGCTGAAGAAAAAGAAAGATTGGCCAGGCCAGAAATTCAATCATACGGGAAGTGACGGTGAAGCTGCTGTCGAGGCATCGGAGGAGCCCTACGTGTCGCACGTGAATCCCGAGGTTATCCATGAAATAGACATCAAAATCAAAGTACAGAGTAAATCCTAGATGAGCCTGGGCGCTACTAATATAATCGATGTATTGCTGTACTCCGGGAGATAGATCCCAAGGTGCATGGTTGCAGTACATAACAATTGGCTTGAGGTTGAAAGGCTGATATTCCACCAACTTGGCCATCGAAGAAATAAACACAAAACGGAAAAGATTGTTTAACTTTATAGGGCAATATAGTGGTGAAATAGTCCATCATGACACTTGACAAAAAGCTCCATATTTCAGATTAGTTTGAGAGTTTCTTTAAATAAAAACTTAAAGTCTAATAGGATATTTCCAAATGTACTTACCAATTTTCTAAGTTTTGGGAATTTCCTCCTTATATCACTGCGAAGTAGAATATCGAGAGAAAAAAAAATCAAATATAAAGGCAACGATACCTTCTCAGCTGTAAATATACTAAAACCATTACATATATCTAATAGATACGAAAAAAGATTCGATCCATCATTGATTTTAATATTGTCGTAACCAAATGATATTTTGGAGATCGCTGAGCAAGAGCAAAATTGCGTATTAATCCATTAAAAAATATTAACTTCAAACTTAGATTTACGCGCAATGGAGTTAGTTAAAATTGAGCCTACGTTTGCGCATTTCTTTCAAACATAGTTTAGTCAGATGTAAGAGAAGGAAGCCCACAGGGCATCTTTCTCAAACTTTATTTCGTTTTGTTCTATTTGAAATGAAAATGGCGTTTGTGCTCTATCGAAGTTCATGCATTTTTTGTGGGAAATAACATGGAAAGAAGGAGTGTCATCCGTTAGCTGGTAGGAAGTATTGTTAATGCTGAACAGAGTGCCTTAAAGGCTGATATCGAGACGCGCAACGTAAGAGGAACTATACAACCTCCAAGGAATTTGTCATGAGAAAAATATGGTCTTTTTAACGGATTGCGGATTGCCTAATTTTATATTGTCAAAAAACATAAAAACTTTGGGCTGGTTCTTTCTCGCGCCTAAATTGTATGACACTTTTTAGAGCATTTTAATAGCACTCGTGATTTATTTTTATTTTTTTTAACCCCTCTTTTTATAGTTTATGTGAGTTTCAGTTTTGGGCAACAATTCGTGCCGTATCATCTGCCATCCCCCAAATATCAAATCACACTTATCCATTCCATTGCAGAGTGAGTGTGAGAGTTGCAACGAAACAGCAAAAACTATGCTGTCGACCAAAGCAAAGCAAATCAATGCTCGTTTGAATCTAACAACGTCTCATCTTTATCTCATTTCTCTGCGGCGTCCAACAATGAATGAAGGATCATATTTTGATGGAGTCGTTGTGATATATGTTCATGTGTTTTCGTCGTTGATGAAATCCTTTGAAATATTCTTTTTTTTTTCTTTAATTTTTATTTTTTATTTCGATAAAAATATATTTTATGGGTGCCATTAAAATACAGGAAATACGAAGCCGAAATGAGGCGTGGTAATTATCTGTGTTTATGCTTTTTCACAATATTCGTATCATAAGAAACACTCGGTGGTTTTTCAATAAATTTTCATATTTTTCTTATGAATTGATTCATTGAAGTCATGGGGAACAAGACATTATCTATCCTAGCCGAGTGATAAGTCGACATTAACAATACTTCCAGCAGAGGTGGAATCTATCTACCAATGATGAATATTCGATAGAGTTCAAATTTAATATAATTTGTTGCTTTCAAGTAATCTAATCAAAACATTAGTTATCTTGTTATCAACTACAAAGAGAACTTATAAATATCGCCGGAAATTTGCTAAAGAACACAAGAAAATGTTGGGTAAATGCAGTTGCTGACCGAAGAATTCTTCCACTTTGAAAAGTGTTAGACAAAAAAATGGATAACGCAATAAAATAACCATTAAAAGGCGCTTTCGCTTCCAAGTCCTCTTATTCTCCCAACAAAAACAAAACAAACCCTCGAGAGTGTGCAAATACTCTTGACATAGATTTCTAAATGATGGTAAGTCTTAAAAAAACCTTTGAGACTAGCCCTCTCTCCAGCCGCCTGTAATCCATGTATGTTTAGGGAGAGGGGCTAAGCTTGCACTAATTCTAATTAATTAGCATAATTTTATTTGAAACTTTATATTTTCCATAAAACCATATTCTATCAATTAACTATTCATCAAATTAGAATGAATAAATTCGCATGAAAATGAAGAAAATACTAATAAATTTCCAGCGGTGGTAATCGAGGGCGAAAACTTTATAGCAAAAGCAAGAGAGATTTCATTAGAAAGTAACTAAATAAACAAAAAGTTAATGTAATTCTCAAACTAAACAATTCACTGAAGCGTTGAGAACCAACTCAATCTCATTGACTGGTAATTGTCGATAAATTAAACCAAATTTGATAAAAGAACGATATTAAACTGAATCATTGTCAACATCTGACCAATGAACTGCAACCAACTTCAGACCGCTATAATTTCCAAACTATTCATGACAGCACGCTCAAATTTGGCCTCATGACAGATAATTTTGTTGTTTACAAATGTACCAAACGATTTACGTTTAGTGAGAAGAAAAAATTTCCGTGGCGCAACTCAAACATGATAGTGTTATTACTTTATATTTGACTGGAAATTCATTAGCTATTGTTAGAGCCCTACAACACCTCAATGTTAATAAATCATTTATATCTCGAACCACCGTTACAAAGATACTGGCAGCATTGCAAAACGCTATTGCGATGGTCGGAAAAAATCAGCAACATCGTCAGATATGGTCCGGAAAGTGAAAAAGCGACTTGAACGAAATCCCCGTCGCAGCGGCAAAAAAATGGCTGCTGAGCTTAACATATTCGCTCGAAGTGTGCAAAGAATATTGCAAGATGAGCTTAAACTGAAGCCTTTGAAGTTTCAAGAACCACAAGATAGACCGTAACAGAAGAAAGCAGGAGTGGAACGAGTTAAGAAATTGCTTCGTCGGGTCGAAAGTGGTGAATTGCCGAATTTTGTTTTTTTCCGATGAAGCCCTATTTACCATTGAGCAATTTGTGAACAAAGAAAATGACCGAGTTTACTTGCTAGAGAGATCTTTCGAAAATTTACACTTTCGGACGACCACCAGAATGCAAGCAGCACCGATAGTGATGGCATGGGCTTGTAATTACCACCGATGGACGCTCTGCGCTCGTATTTTTAAATAAATCCAATAATCTATCGCGAAACTGTCTTGGGGGCAGTATTAAAGCCCCGGGCAGACAAACATTTCGGTCGTCGACCATGGACATTTCAACAAGACTCGGCACCGTTTCGTCTCAGAAAGCACGCGTCAACCAAGAATGGTTCCATTGGCGGAAAGTCCTGCAGTAGTGTCCAAATCTTTGCTCCAAACCAACATCGCAAGGCATCTCTTGAGACATTACATCCTAACGAAAGAACTTGTCGCTGAATGAACTCGTCGATTACCAAGCTGCCAACTGAGAGTTCGGAATCATGATGGAAAAAAGTATATGTCACCCTTCAAAAAGCCCATGGTCGAGCCCACTTCATTTAATTCGGAAAACTTCAAAAAAATGGAGAACATGCGGTGATTATAGGCGTCTCAACGCAGCTACAGTTCCTGACCGGTATTCAATTCCAAATCTGGAAGACTTCATACACAACCTTCACGGGAAGATAATATTCTCCACAATCGATTTGCTTTGTGCATGTCACGAAATTCCGGTAGCAAAAGAGAATATTGCGAAGACAGCGATTAACAGTCCATTCCTGTTCAGACTTTCCGAATTTTCAGTCATGCCTTTTGGATTACGAAATGCTGTAGGGACATGTCTGGATGATATTTTAATTGCTTCCAGTTGAACAAGGGAACACGTCAATCATCCCCGACATTTTATCGCTCGACTGCAGGAGTCGGTCTAAAAATCTACGCAGCTAAATGCACATTCGCACAACCATCTGTGTGATTATCTTGGGTTAATGGTGAGCGCCGAAAGAATGGTGATACCTTAAAAAATTGAAATCGTCATCAACTACAAAAAGTCCCAAATAATCTAGGACCTAAGTCGCTATCTCGGTATGATGCCTACCATCCATCTTCTAATGGGATGATTGAGCGAAGACATCGGACTTTGAACGCAAGAAAAACCGAAGATCGTTAAGATTAAAAGTCAAATAATTGTAAAGTTGTAAATGTGTAACAGAGATTTTGGAATATTTCGGTATTTCATTATCTTGACTCCCAAAGTTGTGGCCCCGACAAAACCATGACCGAACAACAAGAGCAACTTTTCGACTCCAAGGACGATGGTACAGCCGTCGTCGCAGGTAAGCTGTCACCATTTTGGCGTGAAAATCCAGAATTATAGATGAGACAAGTTGAAACAATTTTCGCGACCAGCAAAATTACCGCTGACGATGCAAAATGTAGGCATATTTTTGCCAATATCGAGCCAATAATCCTGCCCTTCGTTGCTGATCCAATTTATTACCCACCAAACCAAAACAAATTCGATGCCATAAAGGCGAAAATTATACAACATTTTGAGACGCACAGCGGCATGAAATATCGACGTCCTCTCGACAGCGAGTCATGCGGAACAAAACCTCCGGTGCTTGCGAGCTACACTTACTTAAGCACATTTTTCCAAGCCGATTACCAGTTCATATTTTAAAAATCTTGGCGGTAAGCGGCGCTAAGACGTTAGAAACCGACCAGCTACACGAAATTCATGGTAGATCCGGAATCACCAACCCTAGTTCCGTCGCCTCTGTTCAAAGAGAAACGGACCACGAGCGCTTAACAGCTCTCAAAAGAGTGGTCGAAGCACTGACCAGGCCGTGCCCTCAACAACGATTCAAACGCGCCGCCGTCTGCTTCTATCGCCACCGATCCATCGCAGAACCTCGAAAATTTGGAACAAATCATAATTTCGATCGAAAAAATAGGAGAAAAAAGGAGGATGTTGGTCACTCTCGGAGATAAAGGATCATCGTTCTAGTCACCTCGACATTCGCGACCATACCAACAATCTGAAGTACACCATCAATGCAAGCGCCGAAGTATCTATTTTTCCTCGATCGCAATGCCATCGATCCGACCAATAAACGTTTTCACACCGCCAACTCAACATTGATCGGAGCGTTCGACACACCCGTGTTCAACACGAACTTAGAACTCGGGCGCAAACGGCCATGGACGTTTTGCATCGTCAACGTGGAAAAAAAAGCCATCAGAGACGCAGATTTCAACATAATCGTAATTTTTCAACAATTAGTAGCCGAATATAGGGACTTGTTGAAAAAAAAACAAAACAAAAACAACCTTGTGGCCAAATACAACATTCAACACATCTCAACCCGAGGCCTGCCAGTCGCCGAAACGGCTCGTCGTTTGCCATCGGACAAATTGCGAATCGCCAGACCGAAATTTGACTATATAATTCAAGCAGGAATATGTCGCCCATGCAGCAGTGCGTACGTAAGCCCAATACATATTGTACCCAAAAAAAAAGAAAGACGGAAGCTGACATATTTGCGGCAACTATCGCAGACTGAACGCGCAAGCCGTTCCGGATCCACAATATTTTGTCTGTTGATCGCGCTGCACTATCCTTAAAGATTGATTTGTTCAGAGCCTACAACCAGGTTCCCGTGGCAATTTAATCAACCAGGAAACAGCTAATTTTTCTTCCAACCCCCACTTGAACAGAACATGCACGGGTAATCAGCATCTTCTGAAAAAATTCACCGATCAAAGCTGCTACACCATTCTTCTTGCTCGTTCAACCGGCTCCCGTACTTAGTAGCTGAAACATTAAAAACGAATACCTCTTGTAGAGCGCATCATTCTTGAAACGATTCTTAAACGGATTTCCTTCCAGCATGATTTCAATCAGGGGAATTGTCTTCAAATTGAGGAGAGCGATGGATGTTTGAATCTGAAATGAGAAAAGACGAAGACATAAGTTATTGATGATGCAGAGTCAAAACGAAAAGGGTGGCAGATAAAAACTAATTCGAATTTCAATGTAGCAAACCATTATCAGATTGCAAGGACTAAAGCAGATATTCAACGCTTTCTATTGCCTAACTATTGAAGTATATATCATATGGTTGCGGTTGCACTCTAGCACTGTGCATCCTTGAATATATGTTTTGATACTGACCAGAGCCGCTCCAAATGTTTCTCTTCCCTTTCATATGTTCCGCACTTTACAAGATATTCTACCTAAGCATTGAAGAAGGAAAGAACCAATTCCCGAAGTACGGTATTTATGTTTAGATGAAGCAAAATTATAACTTAAATGAAAATCAAGAAAGGCGGAAATTGCGAATCCACATTGTTAGAAAAACAATACATGCCCAACAGCCCATTCCTTTTAACCCAAACCACAATCGCAACCAGGAAATGGAAGCATACAATGGCATGGTACACAGTCGCAATACGAATGAACAAGGACAGGAAGAACAAGGAATTAAAGTGCATAAGGAACAGATCATCACTAAATGGATTCCTGAAAAATGTTCTGCTTTTTCCTCAGCCTTTGCCCCGTTCACAAACGGGGTCGGCTCGTCGTGATTAGTTTCGCCATTTGGCTCTATCGAATGCGTGATCTGGGTACAATCTCGAGGCTTTTGAATCCCCATCCAGCGTATCAAGCCACCGTTGTTAAGGCCTGCCTTTTGGTCGTTTACCATCGACTTCGATGTTCAGACCAATCTTGACAAGTGAATTCTCCTAAAAATGTTGGCTTCTCAAATTTCACCATGAGTTCCGGAGCACTCCCGCTGTTGATTTGCATTTTCGGTAGGCATGTTGCCTGCGGTGACGTGCCCGCCTAAGCAAGTATTATATATTGGGTTGGGGAAAAAGTAATGTCGTATTTGTGATTGAATTTTAACGCTTTAGTTAATATACTTAGAATTATCCGACTTAAGTCAACTATGCGCCGTTTTGTTCGCAAACTTGTTGCTATTTAGAAGGCAACTCCATTATCCCCCTCTCATAAAACCCCCCCTCCTTATTTGCAAAAAACTCAGACAGCCAGTTTTCGCAATCCTCTTTTGAGGCGAACTTAGTAGCACCAAGAGCGTTTTGCATGGACCGGAAGAGATGGTAATCACTTGGTGCCAAGTCCGGACTATACGATGGGTGCGATAGGACATCCCGTCCGAGCTTCCGTAGCTTCTGGCGGGTCATCAAAGATGTGTGAGGCCGAGCGTTGTCCTGGTGGAACAGAACACCATTCCTATTGATCGATCATGGCCGCTTCTGGTCAATCGCCGGCTTCAAACGGTCGAGTTGCTCACAGTAGAGGACCGAATTGAGGGTCTGGCCACAGTTAAGCAGCTCATAGTGGATGACTCCCTTTCAATCCCACCAAACACACAGCAAATCCTTCCTGGCCGTCAATCCGGGCTTAGCGATGGTTTGGGCCGGCTCGCCGTGCTTCGACCATAATCTTTTTCGCTTGAGATTTTCGTACCTGATCCACTTTTCATCACCAGTCACCATCCGCTTCAAAAATGGGTCGGTCCAAGAGATTTTTTTCCGTCAACACGCGTGGCAACGAAACACCCAACTTTTTTTGGAATCCAGTCTTCTGCAAATGGTTCCAAACGGTTTTATGGTCCTTACCCAGTTTCTGGCTAATCGAGCGAATGCTCACATGCCGGTCTACTTGGATGATTTCGACGATTTTATCGGTTTCTACGACGATTGGCCTACCAGTACGGGGGTGCATCTTCGACATCCACTACACCAGAAGGAAATCGATCGAACCAACGCTGTGCTGTGCGAATCGTTACAGTATCGGACCCATAAACTTCACAAATTTTTTGGCCCCCTTCGTTGCATTTTTACCTCTCAGGTAGTAAAAATGTAAAATATGACGAATTTCTTCCTTGGTGGACTCCATCTTTGACGCGCTATAATTTGAGACTGAAATGTACGATCATAAAACTGTCGTCTTCAAATCGCCATATAGTATGACCCGATGCGATAAATATAACCCAAGATATGTTTAAGTGCCCCCATCTATTGACAAAATATGACATTACTTTTTCCCCAACCTAATACTTGAAGCGCTTGACGGTTTCGCACGCCCGGTCAAGCATTGGGTCTTCTGGATCTTCTCGTCCATATGACGATGCAACGGTTAGACGCACGCACCACTCGAGACTGGCAAACATCGGGTGGAAAAATCACGATGTCTCCGACATATCAAGGGCTGAACGAGTTTTTGAAGAATCGAATCGTTGGAGTTTGTTTAGCGCCTGAAACTCGTGGCCAGGATGGACGATATTGTCAAGCGTAACTCTAGCTCCCAGAGTCACATCAAGCCATCTGCAGTGCGCATATCCGCGCACAATACCTCCCGATGTCCTGTAAAGTGTTCCTATGGTGGGGAAGAGCACTACATCGCTTCCTGTCCGAAGTTCGCTTTGATTGCTGTTTCTGAACCCAAACGGTTCACGGTCTCGGCGCGTTTGTGTTTCAATTGTTTGGGCGCGCATATGTTGCACCCCTGTCGAACCAGGCAGACTTGCCGGATTTGCCATGAACGGTATCACTCGCTGTTACATACCTCAAGCAGCTCAGCTGACACATTTCGATGATTAGAAGTGGTGGCGAGAGAACGTTCTCATACTTACGCATCTAACGAACTACGACCGCCAGCCTTCAAAGTGCTCTATCATAAATCTGTGCAGGAGTACATCGAACTGGGCCACATGAGCCCTTCGCTTGAGTCCTTGACAACTTTGGAAGACAGGAATCCCTTCTTTCTGCCTCATCCGTGTTAAAGATCATCGACGTGAAGGAAAAGCTGCGTGTGGTGTTCAATGCTTATGTCCGCCTTTGAGGTGGGCTTTGACACCGAATGTCTGCATGTAGGGCCGAAGCTTCAAAATAATATAGCTGATGTGCAATTACGCTGGCGGGTTCACCGCTTCGTTTTCGCCACTAACATCAAGATGTATCGGCAAATCGTCATCGTGCTTGAAGATCGTCAATACCAGCAGATATTTTGGCGGAACAATCCCCAGGATCCTCTACGGCATCATACGTTGAACACCGTCACCGGTATATCAGGCTCTGCGAGTTTTCCGGAATTATCCAACTGCCAGCCGAGTTGAGCTATTCGAGAAAATTCTCTTGTGGGTGCTAACACCCTCTCTCAGCTCCTGCATTTGCGACAGGAATATTGCTCAAGACGGTCAGCTTCCCGCTAAATAAATTGATGGCACCCGAAGTCCTATCGTCCATCCCAACCTATAGGCTTTTCATCGCAGAATCGTTTATGATGCTGCTATATATCTAAGGACCTTCACTATGGATAAGCTAATTTGTCATCTTTGGTCGGATTCTAGGTTGACACTTTCGTAGATCCGTGGGCAACCTAGCAGTAGCTAACCGCATGGCCGACGTACAATTCTCCCTGCCTCACGCTTATTGGTATCAAGTTGCCAGCATCGATAATCCCGCGTATATGTGGATTCACGTGGAATGTCCGCTCATATACTCATCAACTAGGAGCGGTTTTCGGCTCCAGACTTCCTTTCTTGCTCATCCGACCCGTGGTCATGCACGGACGATTTTGAGTCTGCTCCCGGGCAACGTCCCACCTCCAGCACATACATTGCGACCAATGCGCCGTTCGGACAGAATTCGGACTGTTACTTTGATATTCAACGTGCACTAGATTATTGAGGAACACAGCTAGATGCTTGGAGTTTATGGAAAAGTTACGCCGACGGACGCCAAGAAAGGGCGAGGCTGATCCCACCCGGAAAGTCTATAAGAGCAATATCTATGGTAGAAAAAGAAGACGAGGCAGACCCTGCCTAAGATGGAGCGATGGCGTAAGTCAGGACACCAAACAGCTTTTAGGGATATCGAATTGGTGGACCTCGGCGCAAAACCGGGATGTCTGGAGTTCCTTATTAAGGCAGACCGAATACCGGTTGTTGCGCCGTTGATGATGATGAAATTTTCCCGGCTTGGAAACTTTAGTTTGTTTTATCGTGAGGTTTTTCTATTGCTTTCTCTTCTGGACCTCATCATGAAAACTATTGGAAAAAAAAAATAGGGTCTCACTGATGCGGAAGCTGGACAAAACGAAGCACATATTATATGAGCAATCATTAACTGATCCCCGGAAAGTGCAGTTACTTACGTTTCTAGTATTCTTGTAAAGTCGATATCAAAACAATAGAGAGAAGCGACATTTACCAGAAACATCTCTAACATGGAACCTCTAGTAGTGACGAGAGAACTTGAGCTCTAAAATGTTGACTCTGAATAACTTAGGAACCTTCAGTTTTAAGAAGACCGTTACCCTGGTAGCCCGGCCACCCTGGGTAGACATTTTTCCCGGATCGGATAGATTTCAATTTAAAAACTAATAAATCAACGACAGAAGATGAAAAGGTGCTGATTCCAGGCGCATCATTGTAGAATGAGTTCCAGCCAGGAGACAGTAGCCCCTGGGGGAATATAGTGCTGGAATCAGACACTTCCGAGAGCGAGGCAGCAGACGAATCCGCAGTTTCCAGGATGGACGTAACGGGTACCAGTCACAGTACTTTTTCCCCAAAAACTTCTCCGTTAAAAATATCAACAACTGGAAGTCAATGAACAAGCGAAAGTCCGCTGGTGTCAAAAACCAATACCAGAAAGCCATTCATATTCTGAGCAAGATTGCGAGAATAAGGAGGCCGATATTATCGATAAACGGAGTTGGAAAGGAGCGCGATAAATACCAAGCGATTGTCGAAGAAGTCAACAAGTAAAGCCTGGGAAACCACCAGAACGAGAAGAAAGTATTATATATCCGTTATAAGTTGATCCACCAGTCTCTATAGTCCTTTTGACAGAAGCGCCATCGATCCCAGGATGAGGTCAAATATTAGAACAAGCAAAATTTCCAGGAACTCGGTCCCTAAGAAACCTCTACAAACAGTGAAGCAGCAATGGCCGCCGACGAAGCACGGACTGCGAAACCCTTCTGCGACATGGCCAGAACAAATGGCGATGTCGGATGATAATTCCGTTAGGGGCAAACTGGCGAAAGATGTGTGACCCAAAGTGGAAGTCAGGCTGTCGCAGATGGTCGTCGAAGATCTCCTGGACAGGAAAGGGAAAAGGAGCAAGTTCTCTACTTTAATTCCTCTTAATTAGCCCGTGGATTCCGCGTTATAGAATACGAAGATCAATTCTTCAGAGACTTCCTTCTCTTCGGGAAGCCGTAAAGCTTAAGATTGTTCCATATGAAGAAATTTCCAAGAGACCGGTGGCTCCAATCTGGTTATCGAAGAACCATATAGATAAAGCCAAGCAAGACCAATCGTTGTGTTGTCAAAACCCCAGGATTCCAGTGGAGGATTGGATGGTGGTCAAGGAGGGAGAACCTCAGATAAAAGGCCAAACTTTTCTACTCCCTCCGTTCGTGAGCTCCGTAATTAGCTAAGCGTATGCCAGACATCAGGGAACTGGGCTTGGGTATTGTTCCCGAGGGTCTACCCATTCCTGACTATTGCGGCCCCTTCCCGTTCAGACATGGAGAACAGATTTAAAAAAAAAACCAAATATTGGACGAAATATCAGGAAAGGGGGAAGAGCAGACTGCGTTTGGGCGCAGGACGAATATGCATCGCTCACCGCAGCGACCGATGAAAGAGGCAGCGAGGGCTGAAACACCCGCTGTGCGACGGGGACGCCCAATTAAAGAGGAAGCCTTACAATTGGATGCAGCTGTCGGTGCGAGAGCAGGAACTTCAAGATCCTGCAGTGTCCGTGTTCAGAAAAAAAAACCAAAGTCGCTAGACCTGAGCAGGACATAAACAGAGTGGAAATGCAGCTGCAACCTTCCTAGCTAGAGCCGAAGATGAAAAGTTCATAAGGAAATGCGCGAAAGTGGAGAAGAATATGCAGTGGACAACGTTCCACCAGAAGAACGTCAACAAAGGCATCGAAAACGGTCTGACAGGACCTGAGGAAGAACCGTATCTTCTTCTACAAGCGAACATGGACGCGCGAAAAGCAGAAGCAGCTACACTTCCCGCTGTAAGCGCCAAACAGATCGCAGATCGCACTGCAAAGTGAACTCGAAAGCAACTTAATCCAAGTAGTTTCCAGGTCTCAAAAAAAGAAAGCAACGAAGGACACAAGGAAAGAACACGCTACACCATCAGAGACACGTCTGCCCAAAAAGAACGAGGTTACAAATAGAAAACTAATCACAAAAAAGACGAGGAAACGAAAAGGGACTGGACAGTCAGCTCTGCTCATTAAGCCAACGAAAGGCAAGATAATTACGGAAATCCTCCGCTACAAAAACAATGAAGTGGAAGTGTCTTCCTTACGGAAAACGAAGGGTGGTGGAGTCCTCGTTGAATTAGGCCTGACTAGCAAGAGTACGTTCTGCGAAGCGATCAAAGGGTGACTGCGGGAGAAGGCTTTCGTTTCTATTCTAGAGCATACGTGCTCTCTAGAAATCCGAAGTCTTGACTACCTTACAGTAAACATCAAAGTGGAGGAGGCCATTAAGCGTGAATATCCAATGGTGATCAATGCCTGGATAGGTTTCACCTCTGTAAGTGCTCGAGGCCGAAAACTCGCTGCAGTGGAGTCCTCGAGCAATATGCGAGGAAACTTCTTAGCAGCGGGCAAATCAAAATTGGATGGGTAGTATGCAGGATACGAGCGCGGATAACACCTACCAAGTGCTGCAGGTGTCTAGCAATTTGTAAGGGTCCCGAGAAGAGAACAACATGCGGAAGATGTGAAAGTCTGCAACGAAAGCGAAAATTGTGTTCTATGCAGGGATCGTGCCGCGTCTGGGCGCGTTGCATACATTGCGGGTTCGAGACAGTCTTCAGAACGGAACTAGAAAGAGCTAGGATGCGACTTGCATGATCCGCAACTTACAAATGAACATGGACCGGTGTGAACATGCACCCCTAACGAGTTGCTGGCGCAGTTCGCTGCAGAGGTAAAAACTGATCTAGTGCTAATCAGAGAGCAATACCGGACCAAAGACCCGGCTTTATGGCATTTCGATTTATCAGATATCGCTGCCATCTGGATTCGGGGCGTTTTTTAGCGTTTACTTAACGATGAATGAAATACCCAACTTTCAGTGTAGATTCATTCTCTGAAGGATGGGCACGAAGAGACGAATTCTGGTCGGCGGTTACTTTAATTGTAAGAGCCTTGAATGGAGCATTCCTCAATCAGACTCCGAGGGAAACGTATCCTGGGAATGACGGCGAGAACTGAGTCTATAATTTTAAACTCCAGATCCACACCAACGTCTCAGATTTCTAGGCAAATAATCTGAAATAAATCGCGTCCGAAGTGGTAACGCTACTTGCCGGCGTGCTATCACCTGGCGTGTGAAACGTAACGAAGGTGGACATCGGGGAATTCGTCCTTGGAAAAGACAAAGTTATACTAGGGGCACTTCTGAGGAATAGTAGCGTTGAAGATGTCACTGTCGTAAATTTAATGAGTCGGATAACGACAGCTGGTGAAGCTTCCATGCACCAGCCGTGAAAAGCGACCTACGGAAGGAGTGCCTTAAGAAAAATGATTTGGCGCCAGGTCCAAATTGTATTTCAGTGGAAATTTAGAACGAGGGCATTTTTCCTTGTCGCTGGAAGGTGGTGCTCAAAGGTGGCAGGGAGGAAGACGGCGCGGCAACCCTGTCGGCCGAAACAAAACCAAATGGCCGAGGACAACCTCCATAGTGGTGGCACCGGGAGACATTGTATCACATTGGTTTGCCGGGCATGATGCAGTAGGCTAATGCCCCAAAGACCTAATTAGAGCGATCAGACCCAAATCTGCATGGAGACTCATGTGAAGTGGCAACAGGTCACGAAACCTTACCAGGGTTATACTGGCGGTTCAGTAGAATTCCTGTTGTATGTGCGTTCAGCTCGGTTGTTGCGATTGGCCCCTTGGTGGGAGCTTCATGGAGGTTATGAATACGTTCAAGCGAACAGAGACCTTCGGGCCTCGACGTGGTGTTGCGTTTCAACACCGGTGCCGTACTCCTTAATTTGGTAGAAATTTAGGTACGTCTTGCATCCACCAGTATGAATGGTGAGCCATGCACTCAGTATAGACTGGTACCGTTGTAGCTTATCGCAGCGGGGCTCTGATTGCGGTCACAAAGTTGTGTGTGTGTCTTAAGAAGACCGTGGGAGACAGTTACCCACGTAAAATCATAGAGACGTAACTGTCGCTGGAAGGAGGCGAGGCTCGCGGTAATGAGCAAAAAGACCCCGGGCATACCGTCCACTGTATATGCTTGACAGGGACGGGATAATGTTCGAAAAATTCATCAGGAGTAGACTCTTCTCCGTGCGGACAGGAACTTATCCCCAAGGCAGTTCGGGTTCAGAGCAGGGAGACCCACGATGAATACTGTTATGGAGGTCGTGGATGCGGTTCACCCAGCGGAAGCATACAACCGCCAATCTAGACCGATAATGCTCCTCATAACGCTTGATGTCAGAAATGCCTTCAATTTTGTAAGACGGACAGATACGCTAGGCACAATAGAAAACTCATTCCACGTGCGTATTCCTTGCGAATATTGAGGGATTGCTTGAGAGACCGCTCTCTGATTTATGAGATGCTAGAGGGCCAAAGGAGGATGGAGATTATTTCGGGGGTAGCACAGGGGTCCATCCTAGGGCCGGATCTGTGGAACGCTTCGTATGATAGTCCGCTAAGACTCGAAATGCCAGAAGAGTCGCGCTTGGTCGGCTATGTGGACGACATTGCAGCACTTGTTGCCAGACCCACTGTTGAACAGACTCAAAGTAGACATAGGATATTGATGTGCCGGGTAAGCGGAGCCTTGCGCTAGAAAAAAACCGAAGTTTTCATCTTGAGAATCGCGACCCTGTCTCCCATATCGATCGGCGAGTTGACTATAGAATCAAGATCAGCGATTAAATGCCTTGGTTTAATCCTCGACTTGAAAATTAGCTTCTTCGAGCAAATCAAAGCAGCAGCGGATAGGGTCTCGGTCTTGAGTCGGCTAATGGCAAATTTTGATGGCCATATATTTACCAGGATTCGTTTTCTTACGAGAGCAATGCAGTCCGCTTTGCTCTACAACGTGGAGACATGTGGAGGGAGAGAGAAACGTCTCGTAAACGCCTTGTCCAGGAGCAGTGACAGCCGTGATGGTGACTGCGAGAGTGATCCCCGTTGCCCTCCGTACAGCGGCAAGGGTGGAGATTTAAAAGGATGTGGTCGTTCTTGAAGAACGTTAACACAGACTTGCCGATTGGCACCTCTTGGGGAGGCACGATCTCCTGACTGTGTAGCGGGCGACGCCGAACAAACTTTTTCCTCTTGTGAAAGAGTTGAAAGTTGGTTTCTTGCAGATAAAGGGGAACCCTCTCCAGACCACATTGTCAGAAGGATGCTGAGGGACGCTGGTAGGTGAAGTCGCGTCGCGCATTATGTTCGGGTTCTTCTTGTTGCGAAGAAGATTGACCTCGACCAGCGAAGGGAAAGGTTGGCAAGAGATTTCTTGGACTTACAATTCACTTTCCCCACTTCCCTCCCGTTAATGGAAGGAATTCACTGATTTAAAGGCTTCCTAAGCCGGGAGAGCGTGATGGCTGTCCGGAGTAATGTATCAAACTGTTCCAGGCCGTGCCACGAAACCGGAGGATGACACGCACCCAGTCGACGCCGCAAAAGAATGGTCCGATGGGGACTGACGATCCTCCTAGGGAAAAGGATCATGCTGAGAGTAGTGCAGACAAATTTGTAGCACTTCAAGTGCGCCGCAGCTAATCAGCTGGTATTCCTCCGAGAGGAAGCCATTGAAGTCGTATTAACACAGGATCCCTGAATCGCAAGAGTATCAACAATCCAAGGGATCCAAAGTAAATATTAAAATTTATTCCACAGCACGATTGACATGAAGGCTCACCATCACCGCCAAGGCGAGGAAGATTAGGCCCTCCTTTAGCATTATCCGGCCACGAGAGCTTTAACAACAAACACTCGCTAACTCCTACAGGATTACCGCGGTCTGCAGGATCATTTCGTAAGTGCTACGGGACGGCTAGATTCTGGTCCTCTAGCCTTCCCCACAATAGTTATTGTCTTAGGGAGTTTGTGGTATCAAACCCACGCACCGCAGCGCAAAGAACACAGCTGTGGCGACCAAAGATGGTCTTACTTGAAAATTAACATCATTCGCTATATCCTACACACGGGCGGACTTCCGGAAGCAACCGCGAAATCAGCAAAAGACTTCTTAAGTTGCATATTCGCTGAGGAAAAGATTGTTTCGATTTTTGAAGAGTTTACTAATTTACTCTGCCAGATCGAGGCGTGCCTAAATTGTGGGCGGTTCGTTCCGCTTTCCACCGACGCGGCTTTGACGCCAAGCGACTTTCTTCACCAAGGACGCGGACTGATACTATCACATTGAATTGGAACGGCAACAACAGACGTCCCGTTCGTTCCTGGCCTTGATCCTTCTGCATGATGCTCGCAGTGAAGCCCATGGTGTTTTACGTAGACACGTGTCGTGAGACTTAAATCCTACGGTCCTCTTCAGACACGGATTGATTTTGTGACCACAACCAGTGTTGATACGCAACACCACGTCGAGGCCCGAAAGTCTCTTCTCGTTTGAGCACAACCACAACCACCATGAAACTCCCACTAGGGGGGCCAACCGCAAATAACCGAGCTGTCCTCACATACAACAAGAGTTCACCCGAAGTTTGTGAGTCCAGGGGCTTTCCCGGTTCCCATGGTACCAGTATACCCCTGGTAAAGTTTCGTGACCAATTTGCCACTTCAGATGAGTCCTCGTGCAGACTCGGGTCTGATCGCCCTAATTAGGCCTTTGGAGCATTCGCCTACTGCATCACGGCCGGCAAACCAAAGTGAGTACAGCGTCTCCCGGTGCCACCACTATGGAGGTTCTCCTCGGCCACTTGGTTTTGGTTCGGCCGATAGGGTTGCCGCCCCATCTTCCTCGCCGCCACCTCTGAGCATGATGCTCGCAGGCAAATAAGCACTTAGATTCCCGCTCCTCCTTCTAATAACATAAATCCTACAAAATAAGAGCAAACGACTCACCCGATTGTTAGCCAAATACAAAATCTTAAGATTCGGCAGCTTTTTCGCCATGCACTTGAAGTGATCCAGCAAATGAATGCGATTGTCGTTCAAATTCAAAGCCTCCAAGTCGGGAATGTTGGCCTCCATGATATCAATGGCAGCAAGCATGATTGAGGGTCGCGACAAGGCACAGAAAATATCCTTCAAATCCGGATCCGCATGGAACTTGGTCAAGTCCAGAGCCTTCGTGGCTGCATTGTAGCGTTTCGCCATCACCAACTTCATCCGTTCTTTCACATTTGCGTCGATCTGAACTTGTGGGACGCCTGGCCGGACCCGAATCGACAACTTGAATCCGTCCGGCATCTGAATCTCCCAATTTGCTTGCATCAGTCGTTCGGCGATCTTGGCGTCGTCCACGTAGAATACGGCGTCCTCGTTTTCGTACTTCCAATAATTTGGGATGAAAATTTCCGGGGAAATGGCTGTGAGGATGTGACGGATCAGGACGTCTTTCTCGTATTTGCGACCGAAGGGAATCTGAAAGAATGTGGAGGGGAAAAGTTGTGAGAGATGATCGGCGGGTGGACGTTGGTTGTAGGACTTACCGTGACCATGTACCAGCCAGCCGAGCTAGGCGGGAGCTTCCTCGGTACTGGTGAGCCTTTTCTGCGATTCTTCTTTGAGTGCTGCAAGGAAATGTTGATTTTTAGATAAAAAGATAAAGTCGTTCGCCTTGCACTTTGCCCGGAATCTGATGCGGACTCGAAACGTGCAAAGCATCCTCCCCAGTAGGGACATTCCCCCCAAAATAAACAACACCAACTCACATTAGCCTTACTGAATCCGAAATCCGCCATTTCCTCGTCATCCTCGAGCCGCGCTTTGATTGCGAGTTGAAAATTTCTATTCTTCATGCCGCCGCGTCCCACCACCCCCGAAGGCTTGAAGCTAACATGCCTCTTTGTGTTCTTGGGCTTTCGTTCGAAATCCTCGACATCCTGAGCATCTTGAAAGCGTGTAAAGCGGTTGTCGCCTAGAAAAATCACAAATTCCATAAAATTCACCGCCCAAAGTCAGCTCGGATCCTTCACAACTCACCGTCATGCGACCAATTATTTGAGCTGCCCGAATTGTGTCTGTTTTGATTCCAATTGCGTCCACGTCCACCGAATCCGCCGCGTCTGGACATTGTATTTGTTGCAAATGTTCTTCCCGGTGTGGAAAAAGATGTGAATTATGCTCCGAACTAAATTTATCAAACACGCGAAATTCTTGGTTTCACTGATTTCTTGTAGGAGCACGTCAAAGTGAAGCATCCCGGATGAAGTTGGCTGAGCTTGGAAAGTCCAGATACGATAATAGGGGGAAAATGGGGGTTTCCATTTACAAATACCTTCATCGTCTATTGTGAATGGGCGGGGACAACGTTGCCACTTTGCAGACAGTGTACACAGGCATCAAATTGCTGATGACGTCACTTGGACCGATATAATGTATAGTGAAATTTAATTAACATCTTGTATCTCTGGAACTATTGTGGCTAACGGAAAGTTATGAATTAAGATTTGTTGGTAACATTTCTATGTATGAATAAAGTCCATATCTATGAAAATCGGTAGAAAAGTCTCAGAGATATTCGATCGGAGGAAATGTGTCTTTTTAAGTATCTTTTTGTTGTGGAATCATCTTTATTTGACAGTTGAATGTATATTTAATACAGTTGTAGTAAACTTAATTGTTAATTCACACTATGTATTACATTTAATGGTTAGTTCACACTGTTACATTTCTCCTTCCTTCAGTAATTTTACATCTCTTCGACTAGTCTCTTGGGTCGATTTCTTAGCCGTTGGCTTCGCCGTACTGGATGTTCAATTTGTTGTGCTTCGGTGTGTTGTCCTTGTTCACTCATGTTTCCGTTTTCATGCGACGGTATAGCGGGCTGCATAGACTGCTGATGTTCCTGTTCATCATTTGCTGTCGGACTTGCAGATTGGTAATGGAAACTGTTTCGCTTAAAATCTGAAACATCCCGGAAGTCGATTGATGGTGGTATTACCCTCCGTTCTCGGATATGATCTGCATGTCGTCTTCTTTCTACACCGTCCTTTGTTCGAACACGGTAGGAATATCGATTTGTTCTTTCGACTATGTTGGCTGGTTCCCACATTTTCTCGATGTCTGTCTTTACGAATACTGGTTGTGCTGGTTGGAACTCTCTGTTAGACTGCTCTGCTTGAAGATTTTGTTTTACATGTTTAAAATGTATCTCTCGCCGTACATTAGGCTTCAGATTGTCAAATAAAGTTCGCAGGCGTCGACCTAGCAAAAATTCAGATGGTGCCTTCCCTGTAAAGGAGTGTGGTGTGTTTCGATATGTAAATAGAAATGTGCGCAAGCGCTGACGTTGTGATAAACCATCATATTCACTGGCTTTCATGCGCTCCTTGAATGTTCGTACGAATCGTTCGGCTAGTCCGTTGGTTTTCGGATGGTACGGTGAAGACGTTACATGTTTTATTCCATAACTTTGACAATAATTTCGAAACTCTTCTGACGTAAATTGACTACCATTATCCGACACGATAATTTCCGGATAACCAAATGTTATAAACTTCTCCTCTAGGAATTCGCACAAAGTTCTTGTGGTGGCAGCATAAAGTACATCTGCTTCTACCCACTTTGATAAAGCATCAACAAGCACAATCCACATTTTTCCTTCGAAGGGACCTGCAAAGTCCACATGCAGTCGTTGCCAACAATGCTCTGGCAGGGACCAAAAGTAGATTGGCAGTTCAGATTGTTTTGGGCGTTGCCGTTGACATGCCATGCATGATTTCACTGTATGTTCCACGTCCTTGTCGATGTTCGGCCACCATACATAGTACCTCGCTGACGCACGCATAGAGCCAATGCCTGGATGCCCTCTATGAAGATGCCTCAATGTTACTTCTTGAAGATTATCGGGCACGATAATTCGTCCTTGCCACATCAAAATACCGTTTTCGTATGATAGTTCCTCCCGTTTGTCGTAGTATGGTTTCAGCTCGTTGTTGATACACTTCGTGTCTGGTCAGTGACGCTCAATTAACTCAATTACTCGTCGTAATATTAGGTTATGTTTCGTCTGCTTCCTAAGTTCCTGTTCTGTTAGTACAATATCATCAAGCTTCCGTGTTTGAATTACCGCATAAATTTTATGAATCTTCTGCGCTTCCTCCGAAATTGCTTCATGTGCGTTTGGTAAGCGTGATAAGCAATCAGCTAGAATATTGTATTTACCTTGACGATACTGTATATCGTAATTGTATGCACCTAACATTAGTGCCCATCTCGTCAGACGGTTGTTTACGATTTTTTGCAAATTTCGTTTGTCTCCCAACAGGTGTTGAAGCGGCTTGTGATCCGTAATTAATGTAAACTTTGTCCCACGTAAATATGGATCAAATTTCTTCACGGCGAAAAATGTTGCTAATGCCTCCTTGTCAATGGTAGCGTATTTTTGTTCTGCTTCGTTCAATTTTCGTGACACGTAGGCGATAGGTAACTCGTTGTTAGCCTCGTCCTGATGATATAAAACAGCACCAAGGCCTACATCGGATGCGTCTGTTGCCAAATAAAGCGGTTTTGTGTGATCGTAAGGAGTTAGATGACGGGCGCTAGCTATCATATGACTAACATTATCAAATTGTTTCTGTTCCTTTATTGACCATCGCCATTGCGACTTTGTACCAGTTAATGCGTGTAGTTCGGAACATGATCCATGTAAGTTGGGTATGAATTTCTCGTAAAAATTGACCAATCCCAGAAAAGATCGTAACTCCTTCTTGTTAGTGGGTATTGCAGCATTTTTGATTGCTATCAGCTTGTCTTCCATTGGATAGATCCCTTTTCGGTTGAATTGATGGCCCAAATAGTCGATACTGTCTTGAAAAAGCTACATTTGTTCTTTTCGATACGAAAACCAGCTTCACGCAGACGTTTAAAACTTCTCTTAATGATCTTAGATGGCTATCTTCATCTGGACCTGTAATGCCTATGTCGTCGAAATAGATTGCAACGTTGGGTATGCCAGCAAGTAGATTTTCCATATAATTTTGAAATGTTCCGGGTGCACTCGATATACCAGGAGTCATACGGTTATACTGAAAATAACCCTTGGCAAGCTGCTGACGGATGTTTTCGAATGTTGGTACTGGATGTCGTATTGTTACTAGTGCTGGATTCAGTGTAACACGAAAATCACCACAAATACGTATATTTCCTTTCCTTTCACCACGTTGACAGTGGGTGTTGCCCATTCGATCGGTGTTTCGTTGGGGTCAACAGGTGAGATAATTCCAAGCTGCTATAACCTTTCAAGTTCGAATTCCACGCTTTTTTGAATTCCGAATCGGACTGGCCTGGCTGGAATATGTATTGGTGTTGCTGTTTCCTTTACGTGAATTTTAACTTGGTAGTTATTTATTTTTCCCAGTCCTTCTTCGAATAGCTGCTTGTTCTCTTCCAATATGTCATTTAATTTCTGATGCAGTGGTTTCGTTGTCGGCTGCACGTGGTTGTTGACACGATCTACGTTGTACACTGGTTCGGGCAGTGGCAAATTGAAGGCTTCATTCCACTCTAAGCCAAATAACATTGGATTCGCGTTGTCCTCCACGACTACTTTCAAAGATCGCGTTCGCTTGTTCAGCGTCACTGTCACTATAGCTTCCCCTTGGCAAGGTAAATCGAAATTGCCATAAGCCCGTAGTTTTGGCTTCCCTTTAAGCGTTGGTGATCCGATCTGTTTCCAAAAATCTGTACTTATAATGGAAACTGACGCGCCCGGATCCCAGTCCATCGTACACGTGACACCGTTTATCTTAACGTCAATGTTTCTTTTCTTAGCAATGGCACTCATTACTTTAAAAACTTGCTCACAACTCGAAATAGATGTATCACTATTTTTTACGTTGTAAATACGCTGTTGTTTCTTTTTGTCTCTTGCGATCAATTTAGCTCTGCCTTTTCTTATACAGCACGACCCGTAATGTCCACGTTTGCCACACGCTTCACAATTGTGATTCGCCGCCTTGCAGTTGTCTTTTGAATGTCTTTCACGCGCACCACATCTTAAACATTGTTCTTCCGACAAAATTCGGATTCGCTTACCGATTTTCGAACGACGTTTTACTATCTTTTTCACTTCACGCACTGTTACAGATGGTTTTCAAGTTTATTGAAAAACCGCTCCGTAACGTTGAGAATATATTCTCTAATGGGGTCTATATTTGCTCGCCGGTATACTATGGCGTTTCTGCCACACTTCTTAGTCTTCCAATTGTAAGACAATCCACTGCAATGTCTTAATACACAGCGTTCGAAAGACATGCATTTATCCATGGCTCTTCGAAAGCCAATGATCCACGAAGGGGCTCCGATGAGAGTCTTATATTGGATCAGCTTAATTTTGATGCTAAGACCCACTTTTTTGCGAAGAAGAAAGTAGATCTTGCGCAATGCACCATTTGCTTTTCCAATGGCGAGTTTAACATGGTCGTTAAATCTTAGGAATTCGTTGAAATTGATTTGATTTGATTTGATCGATTTCGACCCTCTTACTATTGTATTCCCGATTTCCAGTTTCAGGCGTTTAGCCTTCCTGTGGATAGATCTAGATCCCGAGTATGTAGATTTCCTCCTGAAGATGCAGACTTGTGTCTTGGTTGAGTTAATTTTAATACCCCAGCTCTAGTAGTAGTAGCAGAGGTCAACCAAGTAATCCTCTAGATCGCTAACTGCCTTGTCTGGGCGAAAATTAGAGGAGTAGACGAGTGTGTCGTCGGCATACTGCATAAGTTCTGTACTGACCTCAGGGGAGGGGACATCAGCAGTGAAAATGTTGCATAAATAGGACCAGAAATGGATCCCTGCGGCACCCCAGAAGTAACCGACAAGAGATCGAAAATCTCATTTCCGACACTGACGTAAAAATGTCTATCCTCGAAGAAACTGATGGCAAGTCTGATCGTCGGGATTGGGAATTCGTATTTGATCAGTTTATAGATTAGCCCGTTTATCCAGACGGAATCAAAGGCCTTTTCTAAATCCAGAGCGCAAGCTACCGTGGATTTGTTATTGACGTTAAGTCTGCTGGCCACAGTGTCGTGGAAGTAGCTCAGGGCGTGCTGCGTTCCGTGTTTAGCACGGAAACCGAACTGATGGTCTGGAATAATGTTGTTAAGATTGCAGTGTTGGACCAGCCCTACGGTCCATGCTCTCTCATAAAGCTTCCCCAGATTAGATAGAAGTGAAACGGCTCTGAAGTTACCAGGTTCATAGGAGACACCTCCTTTTCGAATGGCTATAATTTTGGCTATTTTCCAGGTGGATGGGAAGTACCCATTATTATTAATGGACGCTACTGGAAGATTTTTTAAGACGAAATTCGTAATTCCATCTGGACCGGCTGACTTTTTACCGTTAAGGTTATGGGTAATAGCAGTGAGTTGTGATAAACTCAGAAATTTGCTCGAATCAGTAGGCTTATTGGAAGAGTTCTGGGCAGAAAAAGACGTGATTCTGTAGCAGTTCTTAGAAGTGAAATCTCTGACTGTTGAATCAACAGTCTTAGTGTGAGCCGTTCTGTTGCTCGGAGGTGTTGCGTTGTGCTGCCGCTCGAAGAATTCCCCAAGTGTTTTTGCTTTCTCAGCATCACTGCAGACTCGCACTTTCTTTTGGGTTAGAACAAAGTTGCGGGCTTTGTATTTCCCCGTTAGCCTGTTGATATTTTGGAACATATTAGCTCCAGGCTTAATGTCTGCAAGTTTGCGGGTCAATTCCTTACTACGGAAGGTCGCCACCATACCACGGATTAGCGTACTGAGACAGTTAATCCTGGAGAGTAATGCTTTATATTCCGCATTTATTTTATTCCCGTGCTCGTGAAATTTGCGCTTGAGATTACGCCTCCAAATCTGCCTAACTTTCAAGAAGAGAATTGAATTCAAACTCATCGACTTTTATCAGCTTAGAGTTCCTGCGTGTAGCAGTGTCAATAGCGTCAGATGCCAAGTTAATAGCCTCGTCGATTTCTTTGTCCGACAGATTGCGATTATTTGAGAGCTTTATCAAGTTGAGTTTTGGTGCTAACTCAGCCCTGAATTTATCCCAGTCAGTGTGGGCGAAAGACCTAATTGTGGTCATTACTCTCTTTTTCAGAGAAAGAGGTGAGTACAGTTTGAGATTGACCGCGAAATGGTCGGACGTGTCTGGTAAGGTATCACATGAAAGCTTTACTTCATTTCCATAGACAGAAGGAAGTAGTCTAATATAGATGGACTACTGGGCTTTGACGGAGAATTCGGCAAGACCATAACGAGATTGGTAGGCGAGAAAGGGTCGTGTATCCATTTGAGCAGGGTTTTCCCATTACAGTTAATGGCCGTGTCGCCCCAGTGAGTGTGCCTGGAGTTGAAGTCGCCTCCAAAGACAAGGTAATTAGATTTAAACTGGAGATCGCTCAAGACTTTTAAGTCATGGCCCAGTTCTTCATTTCTAGATTGGCACCTAATATAAACGGAGACAATGAGAATCCGTTTATTGCCAGCCGTTTTAATGGAAGCCGCCGCGGCGGAACAGGTTAGCAGGTTGTCTATGGCGACTTCCTCGAATTCATAATCTTTTTTGATTAATAGGGCAGAGCCGGTGTTGTTATCGTCCCGGATGGTATTATATCCGGTGAAGTTCACGTTATGCCTGCTTTTAAGATGGGTCTCCGAAACGCAGTAAATGTCTGCTTTCAGAGAGTCGATCAACACCTGGGCAGTGACACGTTTGGCGTGAGATACAAGGGACGCGGAGTTAAAAGTAACGATACTTAACTCCATAAATTAAGAATAAGTTTAATGGCAGCGAATTACCGTTGTTCATTCGTGCTGGCTGAGGTGAGGGCGCCAACCAATTCACGGAATGCAGCCGGCTGGTTTGGGAGAGACTTTGTTGGAGGTGGAGGTGCAGGGGCCACCCAGGGCAATGATTGTTTCATGGCTTGGGCGTAAGATATGCCTGGTTTGGCCAAACTTTGCGACAGTTGTGCTACTGGATGTTTGGTCTGCTGTGCTTCTTTAGATTTGCGGGCTTTGGCAGCTTCTTTTCGGGCCAGCATATCTTTATATGCTGGGCAACCGCGGAAGCTGGCGGGATGTCCGACTTTGCCGCAGTTGCAGCATTGCGACACCTCCGTTGAGGGGCGTAGGCAGTCGCCCCGTGGAAGTTTTGTGGTGCACTTAACGCACCGATGTACAATTGTACAATTTTGAGCAACGTGGCCAAAGTTTTGACAATTGAAACATTGAATCTGTCCCAACGGTCTTATTTTTTCTAAGGTAACCTTCTGGTGTAGAATATATTTCACCTTGAAGGCGTCGTTGAGCTCTTGAGAGGGCTCGAAGGTCACTATAAAAAGTCCCGATTGAGACTTCATTGGGAGAGAAGGATTCCCCTTATGCAGAGCTTTGTCCTGATTTGTCAGGAAGTTGGCTACAGACCGGATTTTAAACTGCGGATGCTTAGCTTTGAGCTCCGCCAGAATTTCTACAGCATCGGTTTCCCGATGTAATCCTCGAATAATGAGGGACTGCGTCTTTAGGGATTAAGGGGTGCTCGTTGTGGCGTTTAAGCCTTGCTCTTTGATGAGAGCGAAGATTTTGCCGTGATCCTCGATGGATTCGGCGAAAATGAGGGTCTTATCCGCCCTCGTGTTCTTGAACGTTGTCTCTATCCCTTTTGCCTTAAGGGAGTTTAGCAGAACAGGAACATTTAATGAATATCCGGTAATTACCGGTATCTTTTGCTTCTTTGGTTTCTGAGCGGGGGTTGGGGTAATATTTGCCTGGGGAGTGCTTTCAGTAATTTTAACACTTTTGGCACTAACCTTACTCCTTTTTGGCTTACGTCTTGTGACGAAGTTGAATGGGTCTTCGTCCTCCGATGTTGCGGCAATGATGTTGCTCGTTACGGTCTTGTTGGCTCCAACGTTGTTGGCTTCAATGTTGCCGGCTACGATGTTGCTGACTTCTAAGTCGGTCGGCTCTACCGAGACAGCTCCGGCGAAAGCAGACGCACATCCCACGATGTTTTCCACTTCAATGGGCTGTCCGGTTTGCAGGTTTTCCTTCTCCTGCCGTTTTTCACATTCTGCTCTGAGCTCTGCACGGAGCTCCGCGATCTCCTTCTTCAGCATTTTAATAATCTCGAGCAGATTTGCTCGATTCTCATCTCCGGGGCTCGGGCCCCCCTCTTCGTCAGAGGGGCCCCCGGTCTTCGCCCTCTTGGCGGACATTTTGTCCCCAAGCCGGTCCTGCGTGGATGTCAGGAATTCGGTTCACTAAAAATAAAAACAGAAAAAAGCAATCGCATGTAAATTATACTTTAATATACGGTGTCTCAATAATACTGAGATCCATTGTATATTGTTAACAGAACGATACTCCCTTTGTTTAATTGCTCTACAGAGCACTCCGCTAACACTTCCGTCACTTTTTAATTTTCCGTTCCTAGAACACTTGGATTGCTCCGCAATACGTCCGTTCACTACGAGTTCTCGAAGCGAACTGTGTCTGAACATCGAAGTTGATGTAAATGACCAAAAGGCCGGCCGAAACAACGATGGCTTGATACGTTTGATGGAGATTTAAAAGCCTCGAGATTGCATCCAGATCAGGCATTTGATAGAACCAAATGGCAAAACCGATCACGATGAGTTGACCCCACCTGTGAGCGGGAGAAAGGCTGAAAAAAAAGACCTGATTTTAAATTCAAAACGTCTTTTATTGGCTGAGCATTCACCAATTCACCCTTAATAGTTAAACCATAAAAGGGAAATGAATGCCGCAATAACCGCAGTCAACAGAGGACCTGGAGATGAAGCATCAACAAATGATCTTCACAACCACCTGAAGAACGTTATCATTGATACGGCCACAAAGATACTTGGCCCCAGCCGCAAAAAAAGTCGGAACGGCTGGTTTGATGATGAATGTAAGCTGGCAACGGAACGGAAGAATGCCGCATATCGAGTAATGTTGCATTCTCAAAGAACGCGGGCACGCACAGAGACTTATCACGAACTCCGTCGAGCGGAGAAGCGACTTCACAGACGGAAAAAGGAAGCCTGGGAGAACCAACAAGTCTGTGAACTGGAAAAGTACAGGGAGCAACCACACCAGGCGCGCAAGTTTTACCAACAAGTCAGCAGGATGAAGCCTTATACACCTCGATGCTC
Source organism: Hermetia illucens (assembly GCF_905115235.1). NCBI lineage: Eukaryota > Metazoa > Arthropoda > Insecta > Diptera > Stratiomyidae > Hermetia > Hermetia illucens. The sequence continues at coordinate 4,720,143 of NC_051852.1, forward strand.
ATCCTGCCGAGACAAAGAGGGAAATCTGATTTCCGACAGAATGGGCATATTGGAGCGATGGGTTGAGTATTTTGATGAGCTACTGAACAACCAGAACATCGGCGAGTTGGAGGTCCCGCCAACTGAAGACGACGGACAAATACTGCCACCACCAAGTTTAAGAGAAACAGTCCGTGCAATTCATCGGCTAAAAAATCATAAGTCCCCAGGAGCCGATGGAATTGCAGCCGAATTGGTTAAATATGGAGGCGACCAGTTACACCAAGTGGTTCATCAACTTGTGCTCAAGGTATGGGACAGCGAATCAATGCCTAACTATTGGCAACGAGGCATTATCTGTCTCATACATAAAAAGGGAGATATCACACAGTGCAGCAATTATAGAGGTATCACGTTGCTGAGTACCATCTATAAGATATTCTCCGCTATCTTGCTAGGCCGGATAGTCCCATACGCCCAGAACATCACTGGCCCATTCCAAAGAGGCTTCACTCCAGGCAAATCAGCAACAGATCAGATTTTCTCTGTGCGGCAAGCGATGGAAAAACTGTTGGAATATGGACAACAGTTGCACCATCTGTTCATCGACTTTAAAGCCGCCTATGATAGCATAGCCAGGGTAAAACTGTACACGGCCATGAGAGAATTCGGTATCCCGACGAAATTGATAAGACTGACTAGGCTGACCCTGACCAATGTGCGAGGCCAGATAAAAGCAGCAGGATCACTCTCAAGACCATTCGACATCAACAACGGTCTACTACAAGAGGATGCGCTATCATGCGTCCTCTTTAACCTGGCCCTCCAGAAAGTGATCCGTGATGCTGAGGTAAATGCAAGAGGTACGATCCTCTTTAAGTCCACCCAACTACTGGCCTTTGCTGACGATATCGACATCATGGAAGAACCACCCGAGATGTACAAACTGCCTTCATCCAGATCGAGCAGGCGGCTCGAGATCTTGGGCTGCACATTAATGAAGGCAAGACAAAATATATGGTGGCAACGTCAGCACCGAAGACGAACCAGCCAACAACATCAAACCGCACTGGTCAACCGGGAAGAATAAAGATAAGAGAATACAGCTTTGAGACCGTTGACAATTTCTCCTATCTGGGGTCGAAAATCACAACCGATAACAGCAACGACGACGAAATCCACGCACGGTTGTTGTCAGCCAACAGAGCCTATTTCAGCTTACAAAAACTGTTCCGCTCGAAACGTCTCACCATAGGGTCAAAGCTCTTACTGTACAAGACTATGATCTTGCCAGTCCTCATGTATTCCTCGGAGACCTGGGTTCTTAGCAAGAAGAATTGCGAACTCTTGGCCGTGTTTGAGAGAAGGATCCTGGGAAAAAATGTTGGTCCCCTACATGAGGATGGACGATGCCGTAGCCTACATAACGACGAAATCTATGAGCGATACCATGACCGTCCGGTTGTGGATAAAATCCGGCTCAATAGGTTACGGTGGGCGGGTCACTTAATCTGTATGGATGAGGATGATCCCACCCGGAAAGTCTATAAGGGCAATATCTATGGTAGGAAAAGAAGACGAGGCAGACCCTGCCTAAGATGGAGCGATGGCGTGGGCCAGGACGCCAGACAGCTTTTAGGGATATCGAATTGGTGGACCTCGGCGCAAAACCGGGATGTCTGGAGTTCCTTATTAAGGCAGGCCTAGACCGGATACCGGTTGTTGCGCCGTTGATGTGATGATGATGATGTTTGAAAAAGAAAGATGGGACATTTACCGAGAATGAGGAGGAGGCAACGAGGCAGCGGACGAACTAGCCAAGAAGGAAGTAGGGACGCCTTTACACGGGCCAAAACACTTCTGTCTGTGGAATCGGAAACGGTTTCATGGCAATGAATCTAAGAAAAGAAGAGGAAAGGTTGAGGGAACTATACTGGGCGGGCCTACCAGGGATGGAGCAGTCCAGGGTGCTTATTGGGGGATACGAACCCATGCGTACAAAGGATTGCTTAAACCTCACCAAAGAGAACCTCCGAATCATAGTGGGAATTTCTCACTGGTCATTGTCGGCTGAACTATCATCTAGGGAAGCTAGGGATATCTACGGACATTGCCTGCAGGTTTTGTGAGGAGGAGGACGAAACCTCTATACACGTCCTGGAACAGTGTCCGGCACTTGCGCAAAGTAGGTCGAGACATCTGGGAGAACACTTAATACCAGATGCAAAGCTGAAAGATCTGGAAGTAGGGAACATTTTAAAGTTCCTAACGGTTATAGGCCTGCTTGAGATACTATGATCAATAGATACACTATAACCAGTAAAAAGGGCACAATGGTTCTTCAAGGGATGGGTAGCTTCAGTCTGGATGGCTGTACGCCACCGCAGCGTCTCAGGGGGTAAGTGAGGAAAGTGCAGGAACTTTGCAGTCTTGCAGATTACTCACTAAGGAAGCTATCTCAACACCTGGCAGCTAGGGATAAAATGCACCACCAAAAATGAGAAGAAGGAGAAATTTAAGGTCCGGTACGGATAACTGGCGGGAGTCGTCTGACTTGGTGACTGGGTCGGGCTCTCGTAATGAACAGCACGGCGTCGAAACCGCTAGTCGTGGGGCGGTTCGACGTCTAGGCGCCACGACGACCAGGAGCACAGGTCCGCCTACTGCAGCTGTTTCGCCACAATCTGTGGCGACCACTTCAGCAGGTTCGCGTAGGAAGCGGATGAAATGGACTGAAGAAATGAACCTCTTCATCATCCGCTCCTACTACGAAATAACGGCGGGGGCGGGTACAACATCTTACCGCCCCTTGTTGCACCAGAGATTCGTCGAGCGTTTCCCGCAATCCGCGCACGTGACTGTGCAGCGAGTCGCACACCCGTACCGCTTTATTACTCGCAGCGACACAATCCCGGCTACCATCAGGGAGCGTGTTCGACTTGAGGTCATCGGGGAAACTGGTGATCGAGAGTCGATTGGGGCAGAGGTGGCGACATCAACAACACCACACCGCACTGCAGGTAACAGGTTCAGTACTCGCCGAAGCACCCTTCTCCACCGTCCAGCTGAGGTTTCCGTTGAGATTCGGGACGAATTCCAAAGAGCGTGTATAGAATTCTCGGATATGGATCCTTTGCATAGACCAGGTATTCCCAGGCTCTATGCATCTCCAGCAACCCCGGGAATTCTATCTCAAATCAATGATGAGATTGCGTCTCAGCTGTGTGCTGATATGTCCCTGCTGCAACTACAATCGCTTGTGTATTGTGGTGCAGTTGCGGCTATCAGGTCAGAAGATTCGCTTTCGTGTTATTGGTTTCAGTGACAAAAGAGATCCACCATGGAAAATTCGTCTGGAACGTCGGCGGGACTCACTAAGGCAGGACATTGCTAGACTGATTCAGATCAGCACTGGCAATGCCAGCCGACGGGTGAGAAATAAAGTGCAGAGGTTTTACCGGAACTATGACATCCCCTGTGAGACACCCGTTGTTGAAATTCTGGACACACTAAAACAGAAACTTTCTGTCATATGCAGTCGGTTACGACGGTATGGCGAAAGCTATTTCAGACGTGTCCAGAATGCAACATACGCGAGGAACCAGCGGAGCTTTTTCAGATCTCTCAACGAATCCCAACAGAGCGCCCAGACAATACAGTTCTCGGTGACGGAAGCGAAAGAGTATTGGGGTGGAATTTGCTGAGCAGTGGATCACCGCTGAAGGCACCCGCCATACCAATACACCTGGTATGAATTTTGCGGATGTTACCGAAGAGGAAGTTCGACGAGCCATAAACATCTCGAAGAACTGGAGGGGCCCAGGTCTGGATCGGGTGCAGAATTTCTGGTATAAGAAATTTACCAGCGTACACAGTCGGTTGGCAGGCAGTATAAATGAGGTCATGAGTCGGCCGGAGGAATTTCCACCTTTCCTCATTGCGGGGATTACCTACCTTATCCCTAAGGAGGACACGGTGCAGGACCCCGCAGACACAAGATCGATTACTTGCTTACCAACCCTCTACAAATTCATCACGTCCATTATTAGTGGAAGGATCAATGCGCACCTCGAGACCAACAACATTCTGTCCGAGGAGCAGAAGGGCTGCCGAGTTGGGTCAAGGGGTTGCAAAGAGCAACTCATTATCGACTCGGTAATGGTAGGACAAGCAACTAGAGGCCAAAGAAACCTCTTCAGTTGCTATATCGATTATGCCAAGGCTTTTGATAGCGTTCCGCACACCTGGCTAATCGACATCCTACATCTGTATCGCATTGATCCGAAACTAATAAAGTTCTTGGCGACAGTCATGGAAGGATGGCATACCACCTTATCAGTCCGTACATCTGAGGGTGCTAACACCTCAGAGCCCATCCGTATACGGAGGGGCATCTTCCAGGGGGATTCATTGAGTCCTCTTTGGTTTTGTATGACACTGGACCCCCTTTCATGACTACTGAATGATGCTAGAGGGCATGGTTTTGCAATAAAGTATGACCTACGTGCTAAGTGCGAACTGACACACTTGATGTACCTAGATGACATCAAGCTGTATGCTGGTACTGACAACCATCTTAAAAGTCTGTTGCGAATAATAGACATGTTCAGCCGTGATATTCGGATGGAGTTTGGATTAGACAAATGTCGAATCCAAGCCATCCGCAAAGGTCATCACGAGCCGCATGCCAGACATAGCATTGGTGACCTCCACATCGAAGCTATGACCGAGACAGACTTCTACAAGTACCTAGGAATTCTGCAGGGAACCCATGCTCGAGTTGGTGATCTGAAGGATGCTCTGCTGTCCGAATTCCTGCGACGTGTAAAGCTGGTGCTGAAATCGCATCTCTCGGGGAAGAACAAAATAAGCGCGTTGAATGTATTCGCTATCCCTTCACTGGCTTATGCATTCGGAATATTGCCGTGGACGAAGACCGATCTGAAAAACGTCCAGCGGCGGATACGGACAACTATGTCCAATTTCCGAATGCATCACCCAAAGTCTGCCGTGGAGCGGATGAACCTGCCTCGTGACATCGGAGGTAGGGGCGTGGTTGACGTGGCGGCACAATATCATCGCCAAGTCGACTCGCTGCGCGCTTATTTTTACAGCAAAGAGCAGACGAGTCCCTGGCATGCGGCTGTCTGTAAGGCAGACTGTGGACTGACTCCACTTAACTTGAAGGATCGATCTTTCAATCCTCTGAGTGGGGTGTAGTCGGACCAAGAGCGGATCGATGAATTGAAGTCGAAGGCAATGGACGGTAAACACGTGAATTATCTTTGGCAACCATTTGTCGATTTGCATCTGTCGAACAGATGGCTGTGTGCCGGGGAGCTCTTTGCTGAGACGGAGGGGTTCATGTGTGCCATTCAGAACGGCGTGGTCGCCACCCTTCTTCTTCTTTTCTTCTTTTTCTTCAGCCTTTGTCCCGTTCACAAGCGGGGTCGGCTCGTCGTGATCGGCTTCGCCATTTGGCTCTATCGAATGCCTGATCTGGGTGCAATCTCGAGGCTTTCAAATCCCCATCCAGCGTATCAAGCCACCGTTGCTTAGGTCTGCCTTTTGGTCGTTTACCATCGACTTCGATGTTCAGACCAATCTTTGCAAGTGAATTCTCGTTTGCACGAATTGCGTGACCATACCATCGAAAACGCCTCTCTCGCAACTTTTCCACGATCGGTGCAACCCCCCATAAAAAGCCCATCATGAAAGAACAGGTGGAGAACGACCAGTGCAGAATGTGTGGTTCGGCGTTAGAGACGTTGGACTATTTCTGGCTGTACTGTTATGGCACCGGTGCAATACATCACCAGGCATAATGCTGTATGTAAGGTTATCCATCAAAACCTTGCATACAAGCATGGGCTGATCACGGGAACATGTCCGGTTTACCGATATGAGGCGCAAGCAGTACTTGATAGTTCTGCTTACAGCATGTATTGGGACCGGCAAGTTCTGACTGATCGCCATACCGCACACAACAAACCTGATGTACTGTTAGTTGACAAGACGGGTCGCTCCGCGTATATTATTGATGTTGCTATCCCTCATAATAGCAACACTGAACAGAAATACGTGGGGAAGAAGGTGGACTATGAGCCATTGGCTCGGGAAATCAAAGAAATTTGGCGTCTCGAGCGGGTGGTTGTAGTTCCCATAACATTGTCAGCTACAGGTATTGTACCTAAATCCCTCACGGCTTCCTTTGATGTCCTGGGACTTTCGCACAGTCTGGTTCAAACCATGCAGAAGTACACCATTCTGCATACGTGCTCGATGTTGCGGGGAGTACTCGACGGATTCTCCCACTGACCTACCACCGGCCGCCACCACCAGTGCCCCTTTAGTTCTTAAGTAGGTAGGATCGTCCGAGCCTAAATGCTTGGTACTTAGTGCTAGTATTAGGTAAAATCCGGCATCTGCCGAGATTGTGATAACTTGGAAATAATAGTATTCGCAAAGATTTTCAAACCGAAACGGATTACTTGATAATCTTGACCCAAGTGACGTCACCAAATTAAAAAATGGCGGACATGAAGCTCCTTTACAGGTTCCTGTCAGCTGTCAACTGTCAGGGAGACTACTGATAGCAACCGCAGCTCTTATTGGGTCGATCTTCAATTTGTTGCTCAGGTTATAATCATAGAATTGCTCGTTTCCTGTCGCTTATTATTGTTCTAGGAAGAAGTTAAAATGGCACAGAAAGGCACGAATGTTTTCGGAATCATGAAGAACATCTACAACAACGAATATCAATGGTAAGTCCCGCGAGCAAATCGGGCGACCTAACCTCAACGTCGGTGCGTAATTTCGCCTAAGCGGAAAGTAGTGAATTTTTATTGCTTTTTCTGTTAGTGCAGCTTCTTCGGCGATTGCCGGCCGATAGGGGTGAGGTCTGCGGTTCAGTTCGGGTCAGTGGGCAGATTGCGTAGTTGCGCTGAGACGACGAATTTTGGCATTTGGTGCAGTTTCCAGCTTCCGGGGTGGCCGGATCAGTTCTTGTTTTTCGGGTTTTGCTGATCGTGAGATCATCCTTACATTTCCTGCTGTTGCAGGGTCAGGTGTTTATTGTGTTGCAAAACGTTGCTGACTAATAATGTGGAATTCGGAACATTTACTTAGTTTTGGTGGTCATTTTGTCGGAGGAGGTTCCGACCAAGCAAGGGGTAGTTGCTCGGTACATGGATCATCCACTGGTACATACCGGAATTCTTCAGCTTTGCATTCGACTTATAGAGCGACTGACACCCCATTGCTCGCACTGCATCCCAGAAAAGCCCCTGGATCACCAGCAACCCTGCTACCTCCCCATCGTTCGTCGCCATCGACCTGCGTCCAAAATCTGCTGCGTTTCATCTAACATTTTCCCCATTTCCCATTGCAGGGCCGTCGTTAAGAGTCTGGCAGTCTTCCTGGTGGGCGTGCGAATAGCGCAGGAGTGCATCGGGATGGAGATAATGCCCGCGATCGCGAGTCAAACGGCATAAGTCGTGCATCGTTTCACGAGCGCAACCCTTCCTCGAAATTATCCGGAAATAATTTTACAATTTTTTTTTCTAGTTTTATAGAGACGCAGTGTAGAGTGTTAGTCGCGGCCCAACTGGTTGGAACGCGAACAGTTGTGCGAAATAAAAGTTTCAGAATTATTTCAAAACATTAGCCTAAGTCGTATCGCGTGCAGCCTCCGGCGTCCTGCATTGTCCGTCCGAGGCTTTTCCTCGGCTGGGCAATCACTGAACGTTTGTTTGGCAAAATTCTAGATGTTAACGAGAAAATTGTTGACCATGTGATCTTGGTAGTGGCAAATTTGAGAAATATATGAACTTTGAAAACTTGTAAAAACCAAAGACGTTTCTCTGTTGAGTGCTTGTGAGAATTTATTGCCCCTGGACATGTTGTGCCGCAAAGAAGGTGGTGCTATGTTGTTCCAAGGTGCTGTGCAGTGCCTAGTGGTCCTGTTCGTCTTCCTCGGGCGCTCGAATGCCGTCTCGCAGCCCAACATCGTGCTGATCCTCACTGACGACCAGGATGTGGTGCTGCAGGGACTTGTAAGTTGCTTAGACTTTACCTGGCTTGTGTTGCTTCTAAGAATGGTTGGTTTTGCTCTCCTCAGATCCCAATGACTGCCACGCAGAAAAATCTCGCCTTCAAGGGCATAACCTTTAATAATGCGGTAATTGAAGATTGTATCGCTTTCGGACGATTTTTCACACATATCCCCTGTTTTGCAGTTCACAAGTTCGCCAATCTGTTGCCCGTCGCGCGCCTCAATTCTGAGCGGACAATACGCCCACAATCATGCCTCAATCAACAACTCCGTCTCGGGCGGATGTTATGGCGACTTCTGGAAAGAAAGGGTCGAAAGGCGAACCATTGCGGTTCAGCTGGAAAATCTGGGCTACGAGACATTCTTCGCTGGGAAGTACCTCAATCAAGTATGGTCGCCTTAAACCTCTTTGGTGCGTGGTAAACTAACTATTCCTAATTTTCAGTACCACTCGGACAATGTTCCGCCCGGTTGGAGCAAATTTTACGGACTCCACGGCAACTCGAGGTACTACAATTACTCACTGACCGAGAATGGGGAGGTGGTGAGTTATACGGACGAGTATCTGACGGATGTGCTCAAGGAGAAAGCGCTGGACTTCCTGAAAAGCCGGGAGAGTAACAAACCGTTTTTTGCTATGATTGCGCCACCAGCTCCACATGCTCCTTTCACGCCAGCACCGAGGCATAATTTGTCGTTTGAGGGAGTTAAGGTCCTACAGACGCTGAACTTCAACGTGGCATTTGGACCATTAGGTGAGTTTTACACTCCGGCAAAGTGAAGATTAGTCTGTTCGAAGTTTATCAAGTGGGAATCCATGACATCGCAGATAAGCTCTGAAAAACGAAGAGTTGCGACCCGAACAAATTGGCTCAGTGAGTTACTTATTGAGGAGCTAAAACACCATCTAACTAGCAAATAAGCGCGGCGGTTCCAATCCCGAAAAACAAAGGTAGGGTAGGTAGGTATCAAAGGCCGCTCCCAGGAGCCCAATTAGCGCTGTGGTGCGCCGTTTTGATGCCACATACTCCTAAGACTCTGACTGCTGTTATGAGAGCAGGACGGCAGAGTCCAGTCGACTCGGATCTTCAGACCCAGTCGATTGCATTCACGCAGAAAGCAGCTCTACCAAAATGCCTAGAAATCTCTCTGAGGTCCCCAAAGAATGACTTACACAGTGTTCGTAGCCTGACTCTAGCTAGAGCTGGGCGATCGCAGAGGAAGTGCCTAAGGTGAGGTCCGGTGAATAGGCGGAGTGGGGTAGTGTCACCCACTTGCGCGTTTCTAAGTAGTTTCGAACTTTTTCCGACGTGTGCGACAGAGCATTATCGTGGAGGAAAATCAACTTTTGCTGATATTCCGGCCGTTTCTCATTCAGAGCACGATGCAATTTGATGAGTTGTTGGTGATAACTGTGGGCATCGACAGTTTTACCAGGTTTCAACAGTTCGTAGTAGACAATACCCCGCTGATCCCACCACACGCACAGTATCGTCTTCCATCCGAAGCTATTTGGTCTTGCAAAAGATGTTGCTGGTTGGTCGGGATCAACCCACGATTTTTTTGTTTAGGATTCTCGAAATAAATTCACTTTCCGTCACTAGTCAAAATTCAATGCAAAATCATTTTTTTTATGTCTGGCAAGCAAGATTTCGCATGTGTTTTGGCGCCGATCCATCTGCCTATCGTTCAATTCATGCGGCACCCATTTTCCGATCTTTCGAACCTTACCCATTGCACGTAGACGCATGGAAACCGCTTGTTGAGAAGCAACTAATTGCTTGGCGGGCATTTTCTGCGTTTGAGTATCATCCTCGTCCAAAAGAGCCTCCAATTCGTGGTCCTTAACTTTTCTGGGCCGATTTTCACGTCCCTAGTCGCTCAGATTGAAATCGCCATCTTTGAACCGACGGAACCAGTCTCGGCGCGTTGTTTCCCATAGACCATTGTCGCCGTAGGCCTCCACAAGCATTCGATGCGATTCAGCGGCTGATATCTTCAAATTGAACCAAAAAAGTAGAGCTTTCCACAAATGCTTTTTTCCGGGAACAAAATTGGACATGATTATTGAAGAGAGAAAATGTGGTTTTGCATGAAATTGCTGATGATATGGACTGACAATTGTCGACTAAAAAAAAATATGGCGTGCTCAAAGTAGCTTGATACGCTCACTGACGCCATCTGTGAGCAACCAGCGGATTTAAGCTTGTATACCTTATGTTATAAGTGGGCCAAATCCTCCTTGATTTGACGTAGTTGGTAATCCTTCGCCATCTAAGGCCGGCGGCTGCTAAGTATTGTGAGGAGAATCCACCCTAGACAGCTACCAGTGAGGCACCAACTGTACCCGTCGAAAGGTTGTTAAGAGCAGGGCCCCGCCTGGCCAATGCATCAGCCCGCTCATTTCTCTCTATGTTCCCATGTCCAGGAACCCAGAAGAGGGTAACCTTGAGCGCGTCATTTAGATTGTTCAGCGCGTTTCTGCACTGCCCCATTAGCTTGGAGGATGTCGTCACTGAGTACAAAGCTTCAATGGCGGCTTTGCTGTCGGTCAGAATGGCTAGGTTATGCTTGGGGCTCGGATCATGCTCCAGCCATCGGTAAACTTCCAGTATTCCAGTGAATGTCCAGGACGCGCTGTAGAGTCTTCAGCACGAAAGAGGTGACGCTGATTGGTCGAAAGTCCTTCGCAGACACATGGACATGCTTGCCCGCTTTCGGTATGAAAACCACTCGTGTGCTTCACCAGGACTGTGGTACGTATCCTAAAGAGATGCAGCTCCTGTAAATCTGAACAAGCCACGGCACAACCCTATCCTGGGGGGCCGGAGATTTATATGCGGAGAAGCTGTTTGTAGCCCAGCCGATCTTATCTTCCGTAATTACCGATTTGGTAGTATCGCACGACTGAGATAGCCGCGAACCTTTCAAGCAAGGCTGACTGTCGATGTTCTGGCAATAGTCCAGCCTAGATTTGATGACGGACTTGTACTTCTTCAGGCCGTCCTTGTATGACTGCCATTATTTATGGCTGTATCAGATGTTGAAGATTTCCCTGATCAGCTCCCTGAGGCTGGAGAGATCTTCATTCTACCACAGACTTTAAATGCGATATCAAATGCCTTTTCCGTAGCCCCGACTTTGACTCCAGTTTGCCTGTGCCAATCTTGCCAATTTGCGCAGCGGAGAGTTTGTTCTTAATTACTTGACCAAGCTTCCAATTAGGTACTAGCACTGAGGAAGGAGGAACGTGGTCTCCGAAACGATCGTATGCGGGGAAAAAATAAGAATATTTACCGGGTAAGGAAAAAAACCTAGTTATCTTTTTTCAACTTAAAATATTTGCTTTGGAGCCCTTTGATGCTTCGGACACCTCTGATCCAGGGCTCCTGTATTAGTCCGATGTCGACGTCTTCCTCTAGGAGGAAGACAAGCAGATTAGCCGAGGCGCACTTCGAGTGCTGCAGATTTATCTGCGTTACCCTCAACATGATCTGCTTTCGTGGGGAGTTCGTCAGTCCCCGTCGGACCGTCGATCACCTCCTCCAACAGCTCGTTGGCGGCGTCGATTGGATCTAGGTCGTCGTCCGGTTTTGCAGAGCGGAACACTTTTACCTTTGCGTTCTTGACTCCGAACGATACTTTATAGGCGACCTTTTCCAGTGCCACTCTTCATTTATACGGAGTAGAAAATGTTGACTGTTTATCTGGGGTTCCTCTTCCTTGACGCAGGGATTTTACGAACTTGTTCTTATCCATGCGGAATTTCGTCGTAGGGGATTATTTTGGGTTTTACGCCCTCCCAGCCGTCACTGATCTTAGCGACGCACGAACCGAGAAAGTCTTTGGATAAATGGTTTTCGCAAGCTACAACGTGGAACCCACGGATCACCTGGGAGGAATCAAAGCAGGGGATGTATCCGGTGTGTTTGCCTTTGGCGGCCAGGAGATGCTCAATGACCATCGTCGACAGGCTGGTCTCAACACTGAACCACACCTCCGGCGCTAATTTGCGGCTAGCGGAATTACCATCCGCCAGCGCCACACATAAGTGGCTCCTGAATGGTTGCGCAGTTCGTGGTTCAAATGATTTTGTTGTCGTCTTAAAATTGAGTCCATTTGAGAGCGGTGAACTTCGTCTTCTGCTCGTATGCAAGGCGTTTGCTGTTGTATTCCTTAACAATCGCCTGGTATTTAGCGAAGATTTTTTCATCCCGCTCGTCGACAGTACTGGCCTCCTTATTCTTAGCAATTTTGCCGAAAACATGCATGGCCTTCTGGAACTGGCTCTTGATCAGGACACCATCGGACATTCGCTTCTTAGCCGGTTTTCGGTGACCGACGACTGATATCTAGAGTTGTCGACAACAACGGCACATCATCCAGTGTCAATCTTTCTGCTCTAAAACCAAACTGTCTTGGAGCAAAGTTCCCAGCAATACATATATTTCCGCGAGTCTACTCATGAGTTTTCCCAGCATTTTCCCGACTGCATCAAGAATACGAAATGATTGGTAGATAGTAACTCACTGTTTACTTTGCCTTAGCTGATCGGCGCCAGCCAGACATTTTCCAGCGAGGAGCAGGTCCCGGCAATGGTGAAGCAACAGTTTGTGTACCTTTGCCGAAATGCCCTCGGTTCCCAGCCCCTTTTTATTTTTTATGAAGAGGGCTGCCTCTTCCCTATCTTTGCCTATCTCCAGTAATTGATACTGATCCTCAAATAACTACAAAAAGCTAAAAAAGAAAAGTAGTCTTCATCGACCCCGCCGTTCATATAAGCTCACTTTATACATATAATGACGACGCCATGCGACATGTCCTAGAGTGCAATCAATTTAAATTTTATATAACTTTATTAATAATAGTTGGATTGCGTTCAAACTTTCTAGAATTATGTCCTATATTATCGCCTAAACTGATGTCAAATTTTGTACTTCTACGAGGAACTTAGGGGGGTTCGTTTTGAGAATGACCAATTCTCAAAACGAATATTTCAGCCCTGGCCAGCTTTGGTCAACAAGGCGGATTTGCGCTCAATATAATTCGTAGGCATGTCGTGTTTTACGAATTATATAAAAGGAGCATTTAACATCTGCGAGCCGCTACGGTCACGCTGCTCCCAGGGCAGAGGTGAGGCAGCGTCTGACGATTTGCCTCTGCCCTGGTAAGAAACCGTAAAGCCGTCGTCGCTTGACTTTTTTTAACTTAGGGGGGTTTCCAGGTAAATTTTCAAAATATGGTAATATGCTATTATTAAATTTATTTGAGCAGATACCGGAACGGAACGTATTTTGAGGCCTAGATTTCGCATAGATGCATCATTGAGATTTTTTTCAGATTTTTCGGTTGTTTAGGTTCTGAGAACGAGACTTGTTTCAATTTTTGGAGCACGTATTGTATGTAAAATGTACACCCCCCTTTCGCATTATGGCCAGCCCCCTTCAAACTTAATACAAAATGGCGCCACTTGTTGCATGTAAAGAGACACAGAGACCACATGTTTTCACCAAATTTCGTGACAATCGGTTCAGCGTTCTCATAAAACCTTAAAAAGAGGCGGTCCAAATTTCAACTGGAATAGCTCACGTAGGACTTGGTAATTGAGATCATTGTAATTGTTCAAGATATCTACGGTCCGATCAGAAAGATAGTTTTCAAACTGCCAAAGGACGTCGAGCGGTGTTCAGTTTAAAGGGTCCTCTCTACTTCTGAAGATGCAGACACAATAAGCAAGCGAAGGCAATCTCCCGTCAAGTAATAATTTCACTCGACGACGACATTAACTCCCGTCTTGTTTCAGACATCCAAAAGACAACAAAATTCTTTTCTGGCCGATCAGGCTACAACTGTATCCCTCAGTGGTCTTTCAGGACAAGCAAAGCATTCCCTTCCCACCTTCTAGTAATAGATTCTTGGTAGGGCTTCTGGATCCCGTCTGTGAGAGCATTTCTGAAGCTATTGTTGGATGGCTCATTACATCCAACGTTGAATAGTTCGTAGTTGCAATCTTCCTTAAACTTCGTCCCGTTCAATAGTTTGGTCTTGGTGGAGTTAAGAGGCTCTCAAATCATCAACTAGCGTACCAAACTATGGGCTTTTTTGGCCGGCCGTCCCCTATTGTCATATGTTAAGTCTTGTTTTGCTCTAATTAATTTGTATTTCCATTTCCTTCCATTGCAGACAAACATTGGCTGGTAAACATGCGTGGACCTTTCCCGGACAGTTTAATTCCAACGCTGGACAACTACTACCGCAGTCGATGGCAGTCTCTGCTAGCCGTTGATGAACTTGTCGAGTCCATTGTTCAGCATCTTGAATCAGCCGGTCAAATCGATAACACTTACATAGTTTTCACTTCAGACAACGGCTATCACATGGGACAGTTTGGGCAACCGTTTGATAAGCGACAACCTTACGAAACGGACATCCGAGTGCCATTCCTCGTTCGTGGACCCAACATTCAACCCAAATCGATAACAAATGCTCCAATAGCTCTGATTGATCTGTTCCCCACATTCTTGGAATGGGCCGGCGGAACTCTGACTGGATATGAGGATGGAGAATCGTTCAATAGACACATTGTGGAGCAAGAGAATGAAATCACCTCGGATAGGACTTATCATCGGTCAATTTTGATTGAATATTGGGGCGAAGGCAATATGGAGACGTATAACCCAGCGTGTCCGTGGAAACTATCAGATGACTTGGCTGAATGTACCTTGGACGCAGATTGTTACTGTCAGGATGCACGGAATAATACTTACTCCTGTATTAGGCATTTTGCTTTCAACACGGATAAGATATATTGCGAATTTCGAGATTCAGAGGTAAGAGAAGTCAGACTAGGGAAGTCGTTTACTTTTTTTTTTTAGTATAAACCTTCTTGGAAAGTGGAGACTATAGTTTTGTCACGGGATTAGATTGGTACCTTTTGTGAATTTTCGAGAACAGAAGAGGATCTTACCCTGTATGTGGCATGCTGTAAACTCGAAATAATATTCGTGATTGAAGTTGAGGTCCCAGGTAGTGCCCCTGTTTGAAAGATTCTCCTCTCCCAGGGCCGTAGCATGAAACACTCGTCTAGTTGATTTCTAGACTCGCTCGCTCATGTCTGTAGATTTGCTCTCGGTCGTTCTTCTAAAAGTTGCGGCTTTGAAAGATGCTGAAAACGTGGCTAAGAAAAAGGGAAAACTCCAATGTTCGATAGTATCAGACAATTTATCATCTTATGAAGTCTTACGATTACTCCTCTGTCGTCCATTCGTTGCTGCACCTCCTCAGTAGTCTTTCAGGCCGAACAACTTGATTAAACACAAAACACTACAATTTTTTTTCTGATCAGAGTCTCTCGCTAGTCTCAGCTCGAGTTTAAGCACCTGTTAGGGCTTGTTCAATAGGACTTGGTCCGCTGATCATATACGAAATGAAAAAGGTAAAAAAAAGTGTTTGTACTCGCGAATTCGATGATTTTGTACCGCACCAAAATTGCACTTCTTGATTGCGATAGTTGGCAAAATTTCTTTGAAGAACAGGAACTCCAAAGACCGCTTGAGGAAATCTAAGTCGCTCGAGAAACTTGGCAGGCACAACACTAAGGACCTTTTTTTTTATTTGAACGCGCCCAACAACAACACCTAAAAAAACCAATGATGGTTGAGTTCCGCTTAAGAAACGTGGGAGGCGCAACAATCCTATTTCGATAAGTCGCTGATGGATGAATGATACCCTGCGTGGTTTGCTGAGGACGCACTACCGAAGGAGCTTCCTTCTACGACCACTCAAGCGCAACTAGGAAGATAGAGGGTTTGTTCTATTACAGTTGGTGGGTTTTCATCCATTCGTTGGTAAGAAAATCGACCGCTATCCTCAAGACTGTTCCGTTCGAAACGTCTCACCATAGGGTCAAAGCTCTTACTGTACAAGACTATGATCTTGCCAGGCCTCACGTATTCCTCGAAAACTTGGGTTCTTAGCAAGAAAAATTGCGAACTCTTGGCCGCGTTCGAGAGAACAATTTTTGGCCCCCTACATTAGAATGGACGATTCCGTAGCCTACACAATGACGAAATCTATGAGCGATACCATGACCGTCCGGTTGTGGATAAAATCCGGCTCAATAGGTTACGGTGGGCGGGTCACTTAATCCGTATGGATGAGGATGATCCCACCCGGAAAGCCTATAAGGGTAATATCTATGGTAGAAAAAGAAGACGAGGCAAACCCTGCCTAAGATGGAGCGATGGCGTAGGTCAGGACGCCAGACAGCTTTTAGGGATATCGAATTGGTGGACCTCGGCGCAAAACCGGGATGTCTGGAGTTTCGCCGTTGATGATGATGATTCTCAAGGTTCCCCGAACAATCCTAACCTGATCTAACCTTTTTATCTTATATGCGGTGTAAGGTTTACATATCTCGTGGTCTTGGGTGATAACGTTAATAGAGAATACTATGCCAAATGCAAGAAACAGTCTTGTTAGTTGTTTAGGATATGGGGGATCCTAAGTCCACATCCACATGGTGTTGGACCGGACCAAATGGGGAGCAACTTACTCCCACGTTTTTTAGTCCACGGATCCCTAGTTCGGAACATAGCACCCAAGTATTCAAAAACCAAAAAAAAGGGCTAACGGTTTCGTCCAGGGCAGAGGCAACTCTTCGGACACTGCCTCACCTCTGTCCTGGGAGCATCGTGACCGAAACTGGCAACAGGTGGAAAAACGCTCATTTATATAATCGCAAAAACACGACAAGAATTATATTGAACTTAAACCGCCAGTTGTTTGCGTCTAAGCTAGACTAAAGCTGGGTAATTGTTTAGGATATGGGGGATCCTATGTCCACATGATGTTGGACCGGACCAAATGGGGATTATATAAAGGAGCGTTTTTCCACTTGTTGCCACTTTCGGTCACGCTGCTCCCAGGGCAGAGGTGAGGCAGCGTCTGAACAGTTGCCTCTGCTCTGCGCGAAACCGTTAGTCCTTTTTTGTTTTTTTTTTGGAGTATTGTCAGATTTACCCATGTAGATCCGTCATTTCTTTCGACGTGTCATCATTTCCACATTCACAGTGGAATTTGGGAAATGCATGTTTTCATTGGTTTTGGCGCTGGCTGGCTCTGCTTCGCAGATGTTCGATTTTTCCGTCGGAAGGGGTCCTTTGGTCTTACTATAAACCTCTATCGTTAGCAGGCATAAGTTGACGATTTCGGTTTGCTTCTCTTGCATTTCGTGAAATCGTACGCCTGCACCAATGTTAACATAGCAACCACGATAAACTTCGCGAATCCAGGCTAAAGGACATTTTACATGAGAGGTGCTGCGCTATCGGAAAAGTACCAGCTGCCCAAGCTTTACGTTAGGGATTTACTTGGTCCACTTATTCTTGGAATCATCTATTCTAAAATTTCCGATGAAGTGCCTTCACCTGCTACCGTCGATCGTAAAGGTGCTCTGGTGTATTGACATCTGGCTATGATATCAACGGTGACTATACCAAAAAATGTCGGTGTTAATGTTGTCAGGTCCTCAGGATTGCTTGATAGTGGCATCACCGGCCTTAGTGTTTCCTGTTGACTCCGTTGTGGAGTATAGGGCATCCACACAGTCAGATTGTGCTTCAGGTTCACTATCATTACACTTAAGGCTGTGCAAGTGACAAGCACAGCAGCGAGACAATCACATCCACCCATGACGACTGTGATTCATTTATCTTTCGTGGGAATGAAGGTTTTCTCGATCTATCGAGGTTTCTGCTTCTTGCTTTGAATCATTTGACAGTGACCATAAATGCATCAGTTGATAGATCGCTGATCAATTCGAAATGTGCAGCCTTCGTCACGACCACCCCTTTGATGTTCTTATCCTAAACATCCTGTGTAATCAACATCGCAATGCAGGAACCATGGAGTTGGGAGGATCCTGACGGAAGGCAGTTCGCCTATTAACTGTCGGACATGACTATTAGCATACCCCATACAAGTAAGACAGCGATGAAATTCGTTTCGTATAAGCCTTTGAGGATCTAATACCGCATTCGTTGTAGCTTGTTTTTGTGTGCTTCCCAAAATATTAAGCCAGTGACGTGAGATTCTCGTGATAGGAGTATCGGATGTGATCGTACCAGACAGGACTTAGGGGTCCTCGGATTTAGTTTTTGCAGTCCTTCCTGCAGTGAATGACTTTCTACCACGTTTTCCATCTCCTTGCCTAACTCTTCCTTTTGAACTTTCGTACTCCTTCGAAGGGACAGGTCCTTTTCTCTTTCGCCACGAAGCGTAAGATAAAGTCTTATCAGCTTCGAAAATGACGAGAATCATTCCAGTAGATCAAAGTCAGTAATTATATTCGAACAACTCTTCACGTCCTCGGTTGTGCAATCGCCTGTGAGGCATTAAGGACCTTTTCACCATTATGGACGCTCTTCATGCATCTTAGGGCTTATTCTTCGGGAGGCACAGTCTGTTGGATTTTCATTCGATTTGATATATCCCAAGAATCAGGATTTTTTACTGTCTATGCTCGCTGGTCCCTTCTTAAGCCATTCCACGGCATAAGTGGGGTCACGCCAACTCGTATCACTCGTAATTTCTCTTTCGGCTCTAACCCGAACAGATTTATTTTTGCCTTTAGCGTTTGATGCATGTGCTGATATATAACAGAGGCCTACGCAGACTCTGACGCGCCACATTAAAAATATAGCAAGTTTGTGGTTGCTTTTTAGTATTGAACCTATCGAGGAATCCGAATAGACTCCAATATTGGTAGTTCGACTTTGATTTAGCAGATCCTTTAATGAGCGTCGTTTGTCTCGGCTCCAGATATGATGGGTAGGGTAGGGTAGGTATCAGTGGCCGCTCCGAGGAGCCCAATTAGCGCTTTGGTGCGCCGTTTTGATGCCACAAACTCCTAAGACCTTGACTGTTGTTATGGGAGCAGGGAAGCAGAGTCCAGCCGGCTCGGATCTTCAGAGCCAGCCCGTAGCATTCACGAAGGAAAGCAGCTCTCCCACCCTGCAGTTAGAGATCTCTCTGAGGTCCCCAAAGAATGGTTTACCCAGTGTCCGCAGCCTGACTCTAGCCAGAGCTGGGCAATCGCAGAGAAAGTGCATGAGGGTTTCCCTTCCTTCTCCGCAGCTTCGGCAATGCGAGTTGTAGGGTATGCCGAGCCTGGCGGTATGGTCCCCTATGGGCCAGTGCCCCGTGCAGACCGCCGTAGTCTTGAATCCAGATATGATATTGTCTATGGTCATACAATTCGCGGTGACCAGAACTTACTAGTTAAGATTGGTCTTAACTTCGAAGACAATAAGAAATGACTGAAAGGCCTAAAGGAAACAGTGATGACTTGACGGTGATTCTAGGGCTTCTAAGTTCCACATGGACTAAACCTATGGCCGAGACAAGTGTCGAATCCAATCTAGACGAGCCGAACCCCTTACCGAATGAGATAGCCTTTCGTCAACCACGAGGACAGGGCTGTAGTTCATGGCGGGTAGACAGTGAATGTTTAATTGATAAGCCTAAGGACATTTATGTGCAGGTTCACAAAAATTGACGGTAATACGCTCTTGCGTTTAATTTTGGTAGCTGGTTCGAAATAGAGGGCGGCATTTTTGATATCTATTGCCTTCGCTTTAAGTTTCCTCTAGTAATTGACAAAATCTAACTCTGGATGACATTTTGATCACCTTAACTCCGTCATATTCATCACACGTCTGAGGCTTGGTTTCTTTTACTTTTGAGCCAGGCGTCACGACATCCCCAAACAGTTTTCGTCATATCATATGAAGAGTTCACCTCTCAAACCAATATTTCTGTTGCAATTCCTTGAATAATGTAAATATTCCTTGTTTATTTCAGGACTTTGTGGAGGCATACGATCTAAGCACGGATATCTACCAAATGCAGAACATTGGCTACAGCATGTTACCTTCGGAGCGTGCACTTTATAGTTTGAGTTTGCGGAACTTAACAGAATGCATGGGTAAAACTTGCAGAGAGTCTAAAATATAAAGTGATAAATGAGTTCCCGGGAAAGTAGAAAAATAGACGAGAGACATGTACGCATTGTTGCAGGAAAATTTTGTGATGAAAATTAAAGGGGTTGTGCGCACTTTCAATTTAGATTTATTTATGTATCTGTACGCTTTGTTGCACATTTCTATTGAGCACGGAAGAATTATTTGTAAGTTTTGGATTTAGTAAAAAGGGCACAATAAACTACACTTCTAAAAAGCAAACTAGCTTTTTAATTTATTTTTGACTTTTCATCCTCTCATCACTTTAATTTGGCAATGTGTCGTCAAAGTGGTGGCATTAGAAATACCTCTTCGTCTTCAATGTTTTTGTATGGCACTGTAAAATTTTGGGATGAACTCCGCTTGGTTGTTGCCAGCCAAATGAGCCTATTTCAGTTTACAAAAACTGTTCGCATCTCAGTATAGGGTCAAAGCTCTTATTGTACACGGCAATAGTCTTCCTAGTCTTCATGTTTACCTCGGAGACTTGGTTTCTTAGCTAGAAAAATTGGAAACTCTTAACTCGGTTTGAGAAAAGAATCCTCTGAGGAATTGTTAGTCCCCTACAGAGAGCTATTAGCGATACCAAATTGGTGACGGTTACAAGGCTGGCCTAGACTGGACACGGTTTTTGCGCCGTTGGTGATGACGGTTCGGTAGCGGAGTTGACTTTCGCTCATAAGGCAGTGTTGGTAGGTTTTTAAGATATTGTTTAGAATATCATACCATACCATACCACCTGCGCCCTTTTGTCGAAAGAAGCATGTTCAAACTAATTACAGCTGGGGAATTATACTTCTTTTGCAATTTTTCGACGATGGATGCTACGAACTACTGGTGGCAAACAAAGGATTATAGTGATTACGTTAATGGAGGGGAAGGAGGCAGCACCACCTCTTCAATCCGGATGAAAACTCGAGGTGGTCGCCTCAACTTAAAGAGCCGTGGCCATTCAAAGTAGGGCTCTTCTATGTCGTTATGATGAGGTTTGATTTTTGAACGCCACTCGGTGAGGCGAGGATGTATCAGAAAGGGACAGCTCCCCCTTTTTAATCCTGTCAAAAATTACCTCTCTTAAAGGTTCACGGGTGGGGGGGTGCTATTTTCATGTCATATTGAAAGAGTTTAATTTTGAACCCCAACCCTGCTGGGAGAGAAGAGGGTATCCAAGCAGAAGAAGGAAAGAAAAAGCAGAATATTCTCTCTCAGATTCTTTTAAAAAAATCGTGTGGTCACCACCACTTAAAAAGTTATGGCGCTTCTAATGCGCGCTGATTTGATAACATCATTGTACAGTCTGATTTCTCAGCTCCATGCCTGGAGGCTGAGCGGGTATATATTAGGAAGAAAAAGGTTCCCTGTTAAAAATCCGCTCCCCTAAAAAGGACTATTACAATACCTGCAAGGGAGCGGAGTGGGTGAAACAGAACGGGGCGTCCCTCCTTGCACATGGCGACAATGATTATCCTACCAACAAGCTTTTAATGTTACGAAACTAGCTCTATTTTGAGGCGCTGTAGTCTTTCAATTCGATTGGACCAACACAATTCTTTTTCCTCCTAAACACCCTCTTTATTACGTGCCTAACCAGGAATGGGACTGGCAAATGAAACTTTACTATGGTGATTTCAAAAGACCTTCCATTTGAAGTGGCATGACTTTTTAAGGGGGGGGATATGATTGCCGTGTCCGTGGAGTGTCCGGATGGTTCAAGTGGTTAGAGCGCTGGGCTGTCGTAGCAGAAGGTGGCAGTTCAAATATCACTGGTGGCAGACAGATTTGTTATCATGACTGGATGTCGGCTGCCAGTTGACTCAGCTGTGAATGTGTACCTGAGACAAATCAGGGTAATAATCTTGGGCAAGCGCAACGCTGACCACCTTGCTTCCTATAGGGTACTATAATCCTGTAGTGTACCGTTCGGTCTTGAATGAAGTGCTCTCACATTTCAAGGCCCTGATCCAATATGGATTGTTGCGCAACGATTAATATTATATGATTGGCGCTATTTTTCAACGTAGTTTGAAGAAAGGACCTCCCCCTTAAAAATGAAGCCCTACGGCTTTGATATGAATATAACCACAACTTGGGGCGGCATAATTTCTTAATGAGGGATGGGCCCTGTGTTTCTTTAAAGGGGTTAAAGAGGGGAAATGTTTCAGTTTCCCCTGCACACCTTCCCCATCCTCTCCTCTCACGTGGTGGGATTGAAAATTCAAATAAAAATAACTTTGACGGGCCACAACTTTTTAAAGGGAGGTGATCTCCACAAATTTTCTTTTCAACCTCTCCGGGTATGGGGTTGAAAATTAAACCTTCACCATACAAAGGCTTATCAAGCTATTTTCCTTTAAATTTCGTTTCGTCCAATTGGGTTAGGGAAAAATCACACACTTCAGAGCGACCGTGAGACCAGTAGCAATATACCAAGGTTTTCCCATCAATTATCGAAGCGTATCAAGTCGTCGTTATTTTGGTCGGCGTCTGGGTCGTTTCCCATTTATTTACAAGCTCAATCAAGCCGATCTTCGGTAGTTAACACGGCACACAAGGCCCCTTTTCGAAGTTGGTTTACGATGTGTACAATTCTACACATATTACATCACTAATCCAAAGCAACACTTCTGTCTCCATTACTACGATGCGGTTGTCGTTGTTTCCGCCAGTCAGCGAACACTCCGAACCATAGAGAGCACCAGGGAGAACTGCGATCAATCTTGGATTTGAAGCATTTTTTGATGCAATGACTACAAAGGGCGTCAGCTGAAGAGTGCCAATTCATCTAAATTGGGTTGATCACCGAAACAAGTTCGTAACGTAGTTAACCGTTGAGTGATATTATTGAACTGGGATTCATTCATTTCTTGGTAGTACGCTGTCACGAACTGATGGTGCCTTCTGCATTGGGATCGGTGATCAAAAACTCTATTTTATTCTGATTCACTCAGAGATCTATTTGCGGGGGGGGGGGGGGGCGATCATTCTACTTCTAGAAGTTTGAGGTCAGCTTTGTGGTAGCATAGAGCAGTGTATCATGGCGCTGGACATTGGACGCTCCGAGTGACACTATTTGCATACCAGACGAGGGAGTTTGGGATCTGGTCAAACACCTTCTTTAGGTCCAGGAATATAATGTAGGGAGGGCACTGCTTTCCAGTGTGTTTCTTCATGAGGAATCTTGAACCGTGTACTGTCTCAGTGCTTCCGCAGACTTTGACAAACCTGCTTATTTGAGGCTGTCGCGAATATGGCTATCAAGAATATTTTCCAGAATCTTCATGGGGTGAATTAACAATCGAATCGGTCGGTAATTTGAGCATTCTGCTGGGCTACCTTATTTTCTCCATATGGAGGAGGTCGTGCTTTTTTGCCAATCAGATGGTGTTCTACTCTCCTCAATAACACGATTGACCGCCTCTTAAATCTTTGTAGCACTGACAGGTTATTGGAAGTCGTATGAGATCACTTTTTATCCTTTCTTGTTAAATCACCACTATTTGATTTGCATTGAGCCAGTGCACTCCACTGTTGTTTCGCAGAGTAGCAATTAACAGCCGATATGAGGTCCGACGCTTCGTAGAGAATTGGTTTTACTGTCAGCGATGCCTTCTTATGAGAATATAGTAGACCTTTTCCAAAAGGCTTTTGAAAGCTTCTCCGTCTTACCTATGGAGATACCTTCAAGAAAGCTAATTGACTAAAAATAAACGCATGGAGGAGTTTTGAAAATGTTCGTTTTATTACCTAAAATCTTATATCACTGGTAAACAACATTCAACAAAACAATAAACCTATTTACAGACAAACAATACTTATTTCACAGCTCCCAAACGTACAGCTTTGTCTTTTATATTCTTTTCTAAACTTCTAAAATACTTCATTCGAATTAGGAGAAATTTAGCTTTCTCAAAGTCATTTTGATTAAATATTTCTTCTAATTCCACGGCAGCTTCTTTCAGTTCGTTTTGAACAGTTTGAAGTAGTTCAAGAATGTTATCCTTGGTCGCTTCTTCGACTTCCTCGTTTTTCTCCATCATTTCCATGAGAAATTCCTTGTCCAGCGTGCTGTTATCTTCGGGTATGCTGATGCCTTGTTGTTGCAGCAGATATTCTCCACGATCAATAGGCACTGAAAGGGTTTTATACGCTTTGTTTACAAGCGAACTCCATTCTAGGGAGTTGGTTTGTTCGCGTTTGGATCTAGAGTGTAGTAAAAATATCTTTTTTATTCATTTTAGAAAAAGCTAAGGAATGGTTGTGGATGGGCTGGTTCTTTGAAAATTTATGAACTTATTCAAAAAGTCGGACCAATTCGTGATATTTGAACGAAAATCTTGCGCAAAACTTCAATCAACATGGAAACATCACTCTTGATGGCGACCTGGTCGAGCATAATCTCTAGATTAAGGTTGCATAATTCGGCAAGTCTTCACACGACCTTCCAGTGGTGGCTTCTGGATATCGTTTTTGGACGGGTTAAGACAGCGTAGAGCTGGATTCATCCAAGCGGCAGGGATCTGTTTGTTTGCTGGTCATATTTTAGGCGTAGGCGAATTTTGTAGGGGACGGGTCGAAGCAGAATCCCAGAAACTGCTTTCCCTGCACTGGAAAAGGATCTGAGGAATACAAGAATAAATTCCCGGGAAACCAACAGAAGGCAAAACCTACCGCCTTCAAGTGCAATCGATCCCAGGATAAAGTTGAATAAGAAAACAAGAAGTACAGTTTGTGCAGGCGCCCGAACACCTAGCTACCTCTGCAAACAGCGAAGCAACAACGGCCGGTCGACGAAACATGACAAGCAAAGTGGAGCTAGACGTCTGGACTAGCATTAAGGTAAGGCTATCGGAGTTGATCATCGAGAATCTTCTGGACGACAATGGGGAACGGTGGTGATGCATCCCCGGATTTGATTCCTCTCGAAATGGCCGTGGGTACTGCATCATAGATGCGAGGACCAATTCTGCGTCACTAAGATCAGCAACGTGCGGAAGAGCGTAAAGCTTCGTTCATCACCGAGCTGCCGCACCATTTCCAGCAGTTCAGGCCAACGACCGAGCGACAGCATAGGGAACACAAAACGTTCATCTCCAAAGACATAGAAGCCAGGTTGGGATATATATTCATTAAGTCACGACGTCATCAAGAGTACAATGCTAATGCCGTACGTGTCAACATTCACGGTAGGCAGGCAAACACCTCTATCGACCGGTTGAGTCTGCCTACATACATGGTTAGAAGTCAGATGATGAGGGACAAGCCATTCCCAACGATAACACACGACCTCAACAACATCAGCCAAATTTGCAGGACGACAAACAACTAACGACACATCTGAGAAAATCAATAGGATTCCGTGCCACATTTCGGAGTTCTCCGAACGGTTTTTTCATTACTATCGTAGTGTGACCCACGCTTCCTTCCTCGTTTTTGGATAAGCAGCGAACGGAGACTGCCACACGAAAGCAACTTCTACGGACAGCGGAAGAAAACACCGATGGAGAACCGAAACGAATGTGGGACCCTTGTTACCGAACAATTTTTTCTACGGACTGAGGGAACGTACGCGGCTACGCCACGGCCGCCGAGAACCGCATGCATACCGAATTATTATGGGGAAACAACCTCCTCCCCAAAATATCACATCTCAGAACATGCACCTAACCGTACAGCTTTTTGCAGCACCAGGGCCAGGTTGAAAGGACGCATGATAGGGCATCCCCTTGTCCTTTGTTGGTGAAGTGCGAAAAGGGAATAAAACCACCGTTAAAAATGTGAGAGTGAGCAGCGATCAAATATTCGCTGAATGTGCCGAGACCATGCCAAAATTTTCACATTAATGAGAGGACAAGGTCTTAAGTGTCTCTCCTACACTAGGAACCCAATCTTTCATAATTATAACAGAGACTCTGTCAATATTTTGGTGTATCTCAAAGCTGAGCAGCCGGAGTTAAAAATCCTTTCAATCGAACTGTGTGTAATAATAATAAAGTTTTGAGCAAGGAAAACTCTTCGCATGCAGGGTCACAACCGAGGCTATCTGGAGCCACCTTCGAGCCCATTCAAGAGCTCAATGAGGTCACAAAGATCTGTATATCTTCCACCAAATGGTGACCCTCGTCTGAAATTGTATCATTGTGCACAGATCTGTTAAGTGCTTAAAAAGTCACCCACGAGGGGAAAGCCCAGGCTCCCAAGAGAAATGCCACACAGGTGCAAGTGGTTACCCAGTTAATTATCGCGTAGTGATGGCAGCCAGAACTAAAATACGCAAAGTCAATAAACAATGTCACGCCAAGCAGACGGTGGCATAACCTCCACGAAGCTTGACAACTCCTGGTATCTCTTACGCCCAAGGTGCGCGAAAGACTCTTCGTGGATCTTACACTAGTCGAGTCGAGAGCACCTGCTACTTTGAGGAACTGGTCATCGAGAAGCTAATTGTCTGTTTCGCTGCAGTATGGTTGTTGTAGCGGAACTCATAGAGGAGGCGAATCCTGATAGTCCCCGTCTATATCTGATCCAAATCTCCATTAATTCCGAACAATTGATCCAAGATTTAAACACTGCGCAATTTCCAATAAAAATCTAAGTAACCCATTTTTTGCAGCAACTTTAACTGTGAGATCCTTCGCACATACGAACTGTGATAAATTCAAGTCAGACGTGACACCGGAGCTGAACTTAAAGGAACTTGCAATGAATCGTAATGGGGCAGGCAGGAGCGGAGAATATGTATATCTTCTTAGCTTAAATGGCTCATGATCGATCAGTTCCACCAGGAGAACTACAATATCTGACGTCCAACATCACAGCTAGCAAGGCAAGAGAGGCGTTGATTGCCGTACAAAGCATACGCTTTGTAGTAGTGATTTCGTTATTAAAAAAAACTTATCGGTGCGTAAAAAGAGCAGTTTACCCACCTTTCATTTCCACAGCTCGGGGGACCGTGACGGTTGGGAGGAAGTCCCTGATAAAACTATACTCTTCTTTCTTCTTTTTCTTCAGCCTGTTTCGTTCAAAAGCGGGGTCGGCTCGTCGTGATTGGTTTCGCCATTTTATCAAATGCCTGATCTGGATGCAATCGCGAGATTTTTAAGTCTCCATCCAGCGTCGGTTGTTTAACATCGATTTCGATGTTCAGACCAATCTTGGCAAGTGAATTTTCGTTAGCACGAATTACGTGACCATACTAAATCCTACTTACTACTAATCGACAAAGGGACTTTCAGGGGGGGGGGGAAATGGGAGTGTCACAGTCGAATATTTTTGAGTCTAAATCTCGTAGAGGTCTTCTACCTTTCCAGAGACCTCAGAAGGATTGACTAGAGGGAGTTTTGTCAATTTATCAATAACAAAGTCTCCGGTGCTCGCAACTAGAGTCAAAGTTCGGGGCTCTGGAAAAGATATTAGAAACGGTCTTCAAAATATCGTGCCCTGCAAAAAAATACAGCTACCATGGAGAAATGAAGATTTGTCAAATCTCAGGAAATTGACCAGGGACTCACTTCTTCGCCAGCGTCTGAAGTCTGTAAGTCAGAACATTGCTGGGAGGGTATGCAGCTCTAGTCGTGTGAGTCCATCGAATGGACGATCACCGAGGATATGATCAATTGAGCTATAAACACCTCTTCTTTAAATAAATCTGCGGTCCCAAATGGCATAATGCCAATCATGTTATAGAAGCAGTAAGAAAGGCTATGCCACCTCTTGTAGAGATTTACCGGAGCTGCATTTCTTTTAGATACCCACCGCACTCCACGAGGCCCGCGCGCATGATTTTCATACGGAAAGCGCTCATGGGCCGCCTCCCTTCTGTTCCTAGAGCGGGTCCTGGACATTCACTTACGGAGGATTATGGAGAAAATGTCCTTCTTCAAATCTGATCAGATTTGCTATGAGCAGAGGAACGCCCCAGAACGACGTCATCTTTCTGATGATCTGATTGAAAGTGATGGATGAAATTGTACGGATATTGGACAAGAGCCATCAAGGTGAGAGCGTATGCTAACGGCTTGCGATATTGGTGTTAGGGAAGTTACCCGTTGATTGAAATCATGGAGGGAACGTTGGAAAAGGTGATCATGTGGGCTGCAATAGATGGTTTCGGCTGAATCCAATCAAAACGGAGCTGATGCCATTCACCACCAAGCCAAGGGTATCCGGATTTCACCGCACGCGGTTAAACGCTAAACGGACAAAGATTGGCATTTTCTTAAAATATACAGTATATGAATGTGATCTTGGATCTTAAGCTAAATTAGATATTAAATATATAACTGAGGGTTAAAGAGGCCTGTATAACCTTCTACGCATGAAAGAAGACTCTTGTAAGGAAATCTTCGACCGAGGATGGCTCTCTGGATGTACCCAGCCACGATTCGATCCACTCAAACGTTTAGTTCTATTGTGTGGTGGCCGGCACTAAGCAAGAAACACAATAGAATCAGGGATAATAGGATTCAAAGAATCACGTGTGCAGATACTCCAGGGGCCCTGGCCTGCCTGGCGGATGCTTTCAATATATCCCTGCATCTCCTCCCCCTGGGCCTCTCCATTGAATTCCCAGTAACATGCATTGTCAGTCAGTCAGTCAGTCAAAATATGTGAGTCCGAATGTGAGACAGAGAAGCTCTTCCCTATAGTAACACCCTCGACGAAGCGGGGGACCTCTGGCCGTTCCCAACAAATCATACCGCAAGCAAGCCAAGCTTCAAGGCAAATTTTAATGCCGGCTTAATAGCAGGATAGAGTGGAGGACCGGTGACGTGATGCGAGGTTATGATGCAGCATTTAAGCTATAACCAGTTTTTGAATTTTTTACTTCAAATATATAGTTTTACTCAAACGCTCAATTAGGTTTCTAATGAGCCAATCTTGGTCGGTATTTCGAGGGTCGAGCTCGAGGCTTTATCATGTGTTTTAGAGGATTTCGTTTGGATGGGGTATATTAGATAAAGGAAGCACGTTATCCTTGAGAGAGTAAGAAGAAATATTTTGCCCTAGTCAACCCGAAAGGTCACACATTATAGGTCCTACAATGTAACGATATTTACCACTCTTTGAACTTCTACTCTTTCGTTTCTCTTGCTTTTTTGAGGGAGTGTTCACCATGTAGTCAGGTTATGACAATGAAGTGTCGTAAGCTGAATGAATATTCGACACTTTTGTAAGGCAGATTCAGAATGAAATGACTTGCTACTCATCAGATGCTGCCTCACCTCTGCCCTGAGAGCCTACGAGGTGGCAATTGCTTTCTTATATAAATTCAAATTCAAAAACACGGCAGGTGTATGAATTCCAATAAATGCCAGGAAACCGTTGAGAAAATTCAGATCCAGCGACCGAGGCTAGACTAGTTTTTGTTTAGGAATTGAGTGAGACATAAGTTCACCATCCACTTGATGGTGTGCCAGAGTGGCTGGCAAGCAACATACTTCCACGGTTGTGAGCCACGGAGCCCTCATTTTTGGGCAAGCACCGAAATTGCAAAAATGATAGTCTTGCGGTTTCGTCCAGGGCAGTGATAACTCATCAGACGCTGCTTCACCTCCAGCTCGCAATCAAGTGGATGGTGGAATAAGGACTCTCTCAGATTCAGATTGTTTGCCATTAGATTTGTATGTTTCTTACAAATATCAATTTAACCAAAAAGTAGGGAGGACTGCCAATAAAAGGGTAAGGGGAGGAGTAAGGCAAAGTTCAACTTACTTGTTACTATACTTATCTGGATGCAAAGTACTTTGAAGCTGCCTAAATCTGGTCGTCAATTCAGTCGGGTTCAAGTTAAAACTGTTGCTAAGAGAATACAATTTGAAATAATCCTAAAAGAACAAAATATATTAGATACTGACTCTCTCCAAATATTTTTTAACTTACACATTTGCTATTTACATCCTGAAGGCTTCCACACTTCCCACAAAAGAACTGATCCTTCCCTTCAGATTTGGCTTGACAATTCCAGCAAATTGAACCCTGGATCTCGCAATAAGAACGATTCAAACCTAGCCTGCTAGGAGTTCCGTGAAATTTCGTGTTTAAATATTCCCGCCTAGATGAAACGTTTTCAAGACTAGAAATATTACGTACTAGTCGCCGACCGGACTGTGTT
Source organism: Hermetia illucens (assembly GCF_905115235.1). Classification (NCBI taxonomy): domain Eukaryota; kingdom Metazoa; phylum Arthropoda; class Insecta; order Diptera; family Stratiomyidae; genus Hermetia; species Hermetia illucens. Next base: position 4,750,306 of record NC_051852.1, read on the forward strand.
GTGAAAAGGGCTATGGCCTTACGCATTTTAAATCAACGTTCCTGTATTTTACGTAAAAAATAGCAACAGCCTCCCCTTGAATGAAAACACGTCCCAGACGCCGACTTACCTAATCAGAATGAATGACATACAATACGATAACATTAACGAAACCAGCTGACGCGCTGATAGTGAGCTGTCATTGTCATATGGTATGTTTCGTTCAGTTCTGGCAGACATTTTGGAGGAAACGGAAACGCAATTTCAGGAAAGTTACGTTATTTGAAATTTGCACTGGAGAAGTGTAGAGAATACCAAACCACTTTAAGAATGACGCATGATAATAATAATAATCGTTGGCGCAACAATCCATATTGAATCAGGGCCTTGAAGTGTGTTAGAGCACTTCAATCAAGACCGTAACGGTACATTACAGTAACACTGCAGGAGGCAATGTGGTCAACATTGCGTTCGCTCAAGATTATTACCCTGATTGGACTCAGGTACTCATTCACAGCTGAGTCGACTGGTATCCGACGTCAAATCACGATACAAATCCCACTGCCACCAGCGAGATTTGAACCGCGGCCTTCCGTATGCCAGCCTTTTGCTCTAACCACTTAGATATCCGGACACACACACACATTATATAACTGCTAATTAATAATACTATAATCATAATGCACCTTTCCGTTTGATATGTTACACCCTGCTTTATTGCAGTCCAGGATGCTTCGAGGATTCGTAGAATGGAAGCGGTTCTAGACGTTTTACTATAAAAATGTAATTTTTACGGGTGATGAGAGACAAAAGAAGTTTTTATGTGAAAATGCTCTCCATTCTATAAAGGAGTGATAGAAGGGATAAAAGGGCGCAGATTTGTTGATTGGCTAGTTTCTTAGAATGAGTCCTGTCTCACTGAATGTTTGTACTTTTTAACCTTTTGTCCATTGTCAGAGTAACGCTTATTTATTATGCATACTAACTGATGAGATGACCATCATCTATTGAGGGATGCATCTTAGGTCGCATTTATTATTGACTGAGAAGAAGGGGACAAGTCGCGGAAACGGTGATTTTAAGGGTAATCGATAGGTGAAATGAAATTTAATACTTTGCGATAGGAGGGAGAGAGGACAGTAGTTGGCGGTGATTTTAGTTGGTAAACATTGCACATGCTTGGAATGTATATGCCTAGGAACTACCCTCTGGACAAGCTGAAATTTAGAGTGCACCGTCCAGTTCGTAATTTTAGTAATTTAGCTGCATTGATTGAAGCTGCAGTTTCGCAGCGAATCGCGCGGCCTTTAATGGATGTAGAAGTAAATTCAACGTAGTTTCTTAAAGACTACCTTCCTTGCTATTCCTAGAAATTAGTCTTCCAATGGTAGCCAGTGACCTTTCATTTAATTTGTTTGTATCTATGGCAAATGTGACGTTAGATTTACGTATATGGTTTCCATTCACCCTTTAGTGGGGTATAACGGGTGAATCACACCTACGTGTTGTTGCTCGCGATTACCTGAAGTGTATTTCAGCTCTTTCCAGGACTTCTCGAGATATCTGCACTTATTCTTTACTGTTCTGCGGTATGTGCCTTTGGGGCGGCCCACTTATTGTCCATCTTGGGCTTCAATGTAATTTTCGCCCCTCCTAAATGTGTGAGCTGTCCCGACTTGTTCGTGGTGTTGGGATAACTGCATTTCAGTTGACGAACGTTGTCGGCAGAAGCCACGCCTGCGAGATATAGAATTTGATCGGTACCTTCGATGCTCTACCCATTAGTACAGATAAGGCGAATTCGAAGACCCATCTGACTGAAAACCTTAGTTTTGTTGGTATTTATCCTTAGTCCAACTCTTCTTGTCTCTCTTTCCAAATTCAGGGCCACTTGGCCCAGGACCATGATCCAGCAAGGAAGCAAACAGATGTTATCAACGTAGCCGAAGTGTTTGAGAAAAGATGTCATAGTCCATTGAATTCCTCCATATCCTCCGGATTCAAAGTGGAAATCAGCTCGCTCCCTGTCGATTAAACTTCCAAGGTGTTCTTTGATGCTTTCATGATTATTTTAGCTATTATCTTTGTGACGGTAAATAGATACCCCTCCAGTTGTCGTACTTAAGATTGGGGCAATCATACCCTTCTTCCACTCTCTTTGGGAAAGACCTCTCTCGAAATGACCGTCGAAGCCTCAACATAATGTTTTATCGTGGAATATCTTAAATAAAAAAACAGGGAGACAAAGTTAATTAACGTAAAGTGGACTTATAATTTCATTTTAAAAAGGTGGGGTTAGAATTGTACTTTGATTTAATTGAAACGAATAGATGATGAAAGGAAAAGCCCATCTTTTATTTAAAGGGAAACGTTTCCAAAATGTCATGGCAATCTGGGACATCTTCTGCTTCTTTGACCAACTCAATAACAAATTGCCTTTTATCACGGCGCACACTGCTTGAACTTCAGGGGAGTTGCATGATATCGGAGTTCAAGCACGTCACGCCCACCATCACCCGCAACGGTTAATAGAGCCTAAAATCCCTTCTGTTCATCAATCTGTTTTCACGATTTGAGATGCGGTCGACTTTGAACTTGGAGGAAAGGGGGGGGGGCAGTTGAAACCCAACTGACCTTATAATGAACAATATGTCATCAATGGCAAGGCGGTACAAACTGCCGAAATCCACAAAAATCCCAATATTATGATTACGGGCGTCAAGATCGTGCTTCTGCATCACATTTCCGAGCAAGGTGTTGTCAATGCTTACATTGGCAAAGGTGGATCACTTTTAAGAAGCCTCCCCTGAATTGCGTTAATTGCTCGTAAAAAAACAACCTCCTCTACTATATCGGAAAATAGTAATCTCCAGAGCCCCACAATTTCGCTCAGATCCAGAATTGCCAGCTTATATCGTTAGAGTTTTCGTTCCATTTGGAAAAAGCGAGCATTCTGAGGACCCTCGATACCATTGTCAAGGAACGTGTATACTTTCCAGAAACCAATCATAGTCCGTTTTCGACGGTGTGAGGTCAGGCCCTGTGCGAGGGGTTGTTGGCGTTTCGGTAGGCAATTAATCGAGTAGGCAACAAATTTCTATACTTATTTCTCGCTTCTTACGACAAGCATGGAAGATTTTGAGCCCATTCTTAAGCGCCAACTCCCAGTGCCTAATATGCAAATGCAGTTAGTTCAACCCCAAGATCAAGTTGAGATTATTCTGTGCCTATGTTTTTTCTGTGCCGCTATTTGGGACTAGCATATGGAAAATGACTCCACTGTTACTCAAAAACTATAAGCCTTCGTCAATACATGTCTGGGTCGCATCATCGAAGTGCTTGGTACTATATCAAACGAAGAACTTAGTCGGCGCACAGGTTTGGCACCTGTACGCAATGTGACCGCGGGCGCTGGCGCATAAGTGTGGTTGACACACAATATCGCAACTTTATTTGAGGAACGTCATAAGTCACTCAAAAATCGACTTTGTGCTAAGTTCTGTGCTCGAACAATGCACTCTCAATCGAAATGCCGTGAAAATTGTATGTCCCTTGATTAATCCTCTTTAGAGTAAGTGACAGCTATTATGAGAGTAGGGAGACAGAGTCCATCCGGCTTAGATCTTCAGACCCAGCCCACAGCATTTACGAAGGAAAGCAGCTCTCCCACTCTGCAGCTAAAAATCTCACTGAGGTCCCCAAAGAATGGTTTACTCAGCCTCAGTAGCCCGACTCTAGCTAGAGCTGAGCAATCGCCTGGGGGTTTGTCCCTCTTCTCCGCAGCTTCGGCAATGCGAATTGTAGAGTGTACCGAGCCTGGTGGCATGGTCCCCTATGGGCCAGTGCCCTGTGCAGACCGTCGTAATCTTGAATGCATTTGCACGCGTCTGGCACAGGAGTTCTCGTGATCGGGCTTTGTTATAAGCGGGCCAAATCTTCCTTGACTTGGCGCAGGTGATAATCTTAGCCATTTAAGGCCCGTGGGTGCTGAGTAGTACCAGTAGATTGCGATCATGCTCCAGTCATCGACAGACTTCCAGTATCGCCAGTACTTTCGCTTGGAATACAGTAACGAAACCTGGGAGACATTGTGTGTATTCGAGAAAACCCTCGCGCCGACCGCACTGCACGTTACAAAGTATTTAATGTGGAGGTCGAAGGGGAGGAGATGCAGGAGTTCATTGACAACACCGGTTCTTCGAATCTTATTAAACTTCGTTCAATGAAATTTTTTGCTCAAAGCCTGTCACCATACAATAGAATCATACCTTACGATTGGAGGCACCACAGCAATGAACATCCAGAGTACCATCCTCGGCCATAGACTCAATTTCTTTGTGAAGGTTTTCTTGTAGGCATAGGAGGCTATACAGGCCTCCTTAACGTTCAGGTCTGGTCTCAATCTTTAATTTAATTTTGGAGCCAGGATTATACTCAGATGCTTTACATTGGAGGAAATAATCAATCTTTGTTCATTCAGCCATGCTAGGCGCAATTCAGGTATCCTTGTCTTGGTGGTGAATAGCATCAGTTCCGTTTTGGTGGGGTTTATGCTGAGTCCGTCAATTGCGGCCCACAGGCACACCTTTCCCAACGCTCCTTTTATGATGTCGTTCATAATGGGCGGAAACTTCTCTGACACTAATATTGCCAACTCGTCGGCTTACGCCACTACCTTCACCTGGCTGCTATCCAATATTCGTAAAATTTTGTGCACCACTTTTAACCAGAGCACCGGAGAGATGCCGTCATCCTAGGGCGTGGCTCTGTTCACAGGTCAAGAGGTTGCCTTCCAGATCCAACTGGATTATCCTGGTACTTAGCATGAATATAATCTCATACGTAAGATACCTTTCGAATCCAATACTGGTCAAGGCTTCCTTGGTGGCATTGGCACTAACGTTGTTGAATACTCCCTCTATATCCAAGAAGGTAGCCAGGGTATACTGCTTGTACTGCAGCGACCACTCAACAGTGCTATTTACTTCATGGAGAGCGGTTTCTGCGGATTTGCCTTTAAGGTATGCTGGGCCTTAGAGAAAGGTATTTTCTCCATAATCGCCCTTAAGTGGATGTCCAGGACGTGCTAGGGTCTTCAACAAGAAAGAGGTGAAGCTGATTGGTCGAAAGTCCTTCACGGCCTAATGGCCGCGACTGCTCGCTTTCAGTATGAAAACCTCTCGTGCGCGTCTCCAGGACTGCTGCTTCTGTAGCATGACTAGCATTATGTCATCTGGGCCCGGAGATTTATATGCGGAGAAGCTGTTTATACCCCAGCCGATCTTATCCACGGTAATTACCGATTTGATATTCTCGTACAACTTGAGTGACAGCAAACCCTCCAAGCAAGGGTCTGACTTACAGTCCCCCTCGCTGGCGAGAAAATGCGTCTGAATCAGCAACTCCAAAGTTTCAGTAGAAGATTCCGTGCAGGAGCCTTCCGACTTTTAAAGTTCGGAAACGATGGGCTCTTATGTTCCTTGGACAGAATCTTACTGATCCTCGTGGATTCGCTGGTGCTTTCGATGTTCTGGCAACAGTCCAACCAAGACCGCCTTTTGGTGGTCCTTATGGCCGACTTGTACTTTTTCAGCAGTCCTTGTATGGCTGACAATATTTATGCCTGTAGCATATGTTGGAGATTCCCTGGTCAGCTTCCTGAGGCTAGAGAGATCTTCATTCCACTACGGTGGCAGTGTCTCCTTCCAGTACTTAGCATTGCACGAGACTTTAAAGGCGGTATCGAATGCCATTTCCAGAGCCCCGACCTTTGACTACAATTCGTCTGTTGTGCCAATCTTGACAATTTGCGCACCGGAAAGTTTGTTTTTAATTACTTAATCAAACTTTCTCCAGTCAATCCTCCTGGGATCTCTGAAGGATTTGGAGTCCTCTGCGGCGAGATCTGGACTGAAAAGTGTCCAACCGTGATTTGAGAAGGATTTTGCAGTTCTCCACCCTAAGAATCCCATTGTTGATTATTGGGGTGATATCAAGGACCTTCTCTCAACTGTCACAGTTCTCCGAGCTGGGGAAGTGGAAGGTTGGTGTACTGCCCCTGTTACACGCCGATAGGTTTGAAGTAATAATAAAATTAGAAAATAACTCACCTCTCCCGGTGAATTCCGAGATGTCCCAAAGCTTATGCATTGCATTTGAGTTGCAGCCTATCAACAGGTTGGCTTTCTTTGTTGCTTTGGTGTTCGTCAAAAGTTGTAGTTCCTCTGGCAGAGCTGATCGGTCGTAAGCTATGTAAGCCGCAGAAATATACACGCTCTCTTCGCCCGCCTGGTCCATCTTGACCCGGACTAGGCCGCTGGAACTCAGGTCTGGACACAGAAAAGCATGCAGACTCTTCTTCGCGAAGATACATGCTCCAAGTCTGTCCTGATCAGCATCTCCTGTGTTGTGGAATAAATTAAAATATTTGCTTTGGAGCCCTTTGATGGTTCAGTCGCCTCCGGCCCATACTCCTGTATTAGTACAATGTCGACGTCTTCCTTTAGGGCGAAGACAACCAGATTAGTCGAGGCGTGAAGTGTTCATCAGTCCCTGCCGGACCGTCGATCCTCATCTCCTCCAACAGCATGTTGGCAGCGTCGATTGGATCCAGGTCGTCGTCCGGTTTTGCAGGGCGAAACACTTTCACCTTCGCGTTCCTGACTCCGAACCACATGATGTACTCGACGTTTTTGAGTGTTTCCAGGTACTCTCCGTTTATACGGAGTAGAAAAGTTTGGCTGTTTGTCTGGGGTTTCTTCCCCTTGATAACAACCCAGTCGCCCGTGGAATCTTGGGGGTTTGAAGGGGCTGGGATTGGACGAGTTTGTCCTTATCCATGCGGATCTTCGCAGAGCAGATGCGAGCGATCGGCTTCCTGGGAATCTCGTCGTAGGGGATTACTTTGAGCTTTACTAGCTCCCAGGCGTCGCTGATCTTAGCAAAGCACGAACCACGCACGCACGAGTCCCTGAAGAATTGGTCCTCGCAAGCTATAGCGTGGAACCCACGGACAACCTGAGAGGAATCAAAGCAGGGGTTGGTTCCAGTGTGTTTTCCTTTGCTGTCCAGGAGATGCTCAATGACCAACTCCGACTGCCTGGTCTTAGCACTGGTGCACACCTCCATCCCTAGTTTGCCACTAGCGATATTACCATCCGCCAGCGCGACATGTAAGTTCGTGGCTCTGCTTATTTTTCTCCAGATGTTACTCAGCATCCGAGTTTTTTCCCACTCTGCTCCACTTGTGATTTTGTTCGACGTTGTTTTGAGATCGATCGCGTTTAAGAGCGGTGGGCGTGCCTTCTGCTCGTCTGCTGGTCGTTTGCTGTTGTACTCCTCAACAATCACTTGGTATTTAGCGAGGTGGTTTTCATCCCGCTCGTCGACCGTACAGAGCTCCTTATTCTTAGTAATCTTGTTGGTCTGGTAGTGGCTCTTGAGCAGGACCAGTGCACCTTTGCTGTTGTACTTCTCAACAATTACTTGGTATTTAGCGAGGTGGTTTTCACCCCGCTCGTCGGCCGTACAGAGCTCCTTATTCTTAGTAATCTTGTTGGTCTGGTAGTGGCTCTTGAGCAGGACCAGTGCACCTTTGCTGTTGTACTTCTCAACAATTACTTGGTATTTAGCGAGGTGGTTTTCACCCCGCTCGTCGGCCGTACAGAGCTCCTTATTCTTAGTAATCTTGTTGGTCTGGTAGTGGCTCTTGAGCAGGACCAGTGCACCTTTGCTGTTGTACTTCTCAACAATTACTTGGTATTTAGCGAGGTGGTTTTCACCCCGCTCGTCGGCCGTACAGAGCTCCTTATTGTTAGTAATCTTGTTGGTCTGGTAGTGGCTCTTGAGCAGGACCAGTGCACCTTTGCTGTTGTACTTCTCAACAATTACTTGGTATTTAGCGAGGTGGTTTTCATCCCGCTCATCGACCGTACAGAGCTCCTTATTCTTAGCAATCTTTTTGGTCTGGTACTGGCTCTTGAGCAGGAGCAGTGCATCTTCGCTTTTTAGCTGGTTTTCGGTGATCGACGTTCTTACCGGTCTCTACTTTTGGGGGATCTGGTACTCGCTACACACAGCTTGACGGCAGTGGATACCAGGCCAGTTGGATGAGCCTACTTCCAGTCTGGCCCTACACACTCTTGGCCTGTCCGAACGCGGTTTCCAGCGGCCATCGCGAGGCGGTCGTGTGAGGACTTGCCGAATCATGCAAGTTTAATCTGAAGCATAATCAAACCAGGCCGCCATTCGAACCTTATGAATAAGACGCTGGGAGAGTTTAATTGGATTTTTGAAACTTACGCATTGAATTTTATCCCAAATTGATCAAAATTAGGTTGGGAAGAGCAGATTTTCTATTGTTCTTCGTCGAATTTTTTATTTTATACACGCACCGAACTCAATCTTTGCTAAATTTTGAGAACATAATGCGAACAAGTTTAACACCATTCACTTCTACAGCGGCTTCTAATCAACTCTCCGGTTCAGCTGTTCCACTGCCAATCGATCAGCCGGTCCCTCCGTCATTTTTACTTGCCTCAACCAGATCAACCGTTAGGCTTGCATTCCGAAATATATGAAGCAATATGTCTGCACCATGCCGTCTATAAATGTTTCTTCGTCCTCGCCCTCCTCTTAATTGTCTCTCGTTTACCCAACAGACATTTATATGGATTACATTTCAGAATTCTTAGCTTTTAATCCTTCAAAGCCACCAGAAATGAAATGAACTAAAAACTTCAAAACTAAATCGTCCATAAAACTTAACTGCCCATTACAGAACATTCATTCATTCATATTGAATCCAAACAAAAAGGACTTTCAAAACATAGAGTCATTTCGTGAAATTTTCATTGAAACCAGAGATAAAACTGTATAAAGGAGACTTGACGGAAAATCATAATAAAAAGCAACTTTTTTTTTTTTTTTCAATTCAGAGAAGAAAACGACTCTCACGGTCCTGAACAAAGGACACCGACTCACTGTTTTGCACAGAATTAAAGAGAACTGGTCCAGATACCATACTATGAAAAAAGGATCGTTCCCGTCAAGTTTTTCCTTATTATTTTACAATTTTATGTTTCGCCTGCAGGGCAAGATTTGGTTGTATCATCAGATAAATTATTATTAGGTCCACTTTTATTAAATTCATTTGACTGCCATCGTAATCTTCTCCTTCTCCAGTCTCCAAGTGGGGTTGTTGTTGGATTCTGGAGCTGAAATCCTGGACAGTCTCTCATCAGCTGGGATCCGACACTTCATCCCTTCCGTGAGCTCCTTGAATTACTTGCTGTCGTTGAAAGTGGAGTACATTTAATATTTTCCATGGGCTCTCCACCCTCCATTGCGAATTATAGCCAAATCCGTCCGTTCAAGGATAATATACAATGCCGAAATCATTCGGTGTCTATACAAAGCAAATAGATTCATTTTTTTGGTATTCTGTGACCTTGGTGGGGGTTTTTATTTATTATTTCGCCACTTAAAGCGCAAGTAGGCTAGGGATTAGTGCAGGTCGAAGCTTCAGTGCTGGGTCGGATATCGGGAGGATGCAGGGCTTAAGGGAACGCTCCCAGTATCGGTTTTGACCGTTGGGTATGAGAGCCTTAATTAATTCCTTTTTATTATTTAGATGAGGTACAGGAAATATCTGCAATTTAACCCCTAGGTTGGAGCTGAACACGACAGATGAGAGATGTGATGGTTACTATCGCCGATAATGGAATACTTCGTTTTGACCGAACAACCCCCAGGTTTAATTAGTAAATTGGTTGATGGTTTCTTTTGAGATCTTATTTAACTAGTGAGAAAGGTTGAAAATGATTTATTTAGCCTAAGTATGTGTCCATCCGAAGTCTATTTTGCTTAGGAAGCTAGAGAGTATCTTGATGTTGACGGAAAGCTGGGAGAATCCTTAACCAACAAAGAGCAAGTCCACTAAACCGTTAAGACGCTAGACGTTCAAAGGTTCGGCTTAAGCACTTTTCTTGGATTCAGAATTTATCTGTTCAAATTCCTTCCCGAAAAGCATCTCATCGTGCCCTCTCTTTTATTGTCCTGCACAAGACAGGTATTCTCTATGTCCTCGTGTTATTATTGCCAGCATTTCTGTTACGCTTATTCCTCGAAGGAACCGGAAACTTCTGAGTAAAAAAGTGGCCGTTCCTTTCGTTGCCGTCGTTGGTGACAACGGAAACCAGCAAACCAGCTACCAGGCAAGGGCTTTAAACTGAACAACAAAAAAGGATTTTGTTGGTTTTTATGCGACGATGGCGGTGGTGGTGGTGGTAGCGGCGGTGTTGAGGATAAAGATACAAATTAATGTGAAAAACGAAACGAGAAGAAAACAGAAGAAATTTTTCCTCAAGCACTTGGGTGTACAATGCCATTAAATTGGTTTTAATTAAAACCAAACAAGAAGCTTAAGGATTGCCAAGACGGGCGGACAGATTCTGTATAGTCAAAAAATTTGTACGTATACATATATCATTGCATTTGCAAGTTCAAGAGACCACAAAGGAAAGGTTTAACAGCCACCAAAGGGACTGTATAGTTCAGCATTCATGAATTCAACCATTTTTCAAAGTGGAAAATTCGTAACAAGTGGTGAAAAGTGTCTTTAATTGGAATAACTTTTAATAACAAGCCAGAATTAGACATGGTTGAATTATTCAAATTTTGATGCGGAACAAATACCCATTTCAGCGTTGACTGTTACCAAGTGAAACGGCAGGACATATTAAGAACAAAAAAAGGATAATTAAAAGTTTAAATGCATTATGAATTGCAGGAAGATTGCTGAATTCATTTTTATGTTGGGTACAAGAAGGACTGAGAACTGAATGTTGAATACAAAAAAAGGACAAACATTTTTTTCTTTGGAGGAAATTCAGGAAATTTTAAATTAAAATGAAAGTATGAAGTTATACGATGGTAAATTCATAAGTACCTTAGCTTAAAGGTAGGTGGAGTTGCTGAGAAAATTAGGCATTACCATTTTATACTACTGTCGTTCAAATGACATTTATCAGAATTTGACGTTGACTCATAAGTAAGTCTTGATTTAACAGCCATTTGTATTAAACATGTTGGATATTTTCCACCGCAATGTAAACAGGGAATTATTTATTGGAATTTGGATTTCTAACATCCAAGTTGGAAGTTGGATGGTGACTATAGGGATCTAGTAACATCGGTCTAGAGGCAAAGTATCTAGATTTTCTCAATTAATTTAAGTACCCTAGCTACGGTAGTATTTGGTGTAGTTGAAGTTCGAAAAGAAGATAAGCGTGTCATCGGGATATTGTATCAGATCAGTGACAATGTGAGAGGTTAGGACGTCAGCTGCGAAAATGTTATGTAGGATAGGATTGGAAACAGATCCTTGTGGTGCTTCCAAGTTTACTGGAAATAGATCGCTAATTTCATTTCGCACTCAAAATAAAAAAAAAAGCTTATCTTCAAAGGAACTTATCACAAATATAATCATCGGTGTGAGAAACTAGTTTTCTATTAAGTCCGTTTACCAATACAGAGTCGATGTCCTTCTCTAAGAAGGCACATTAGAGGTGGGCGAAATATTACCTTAATAGGTAATATCACTTTTTGAAAAAGTGTGGTCAAAGGGTAGTATAAGTCGCAGGGCGAAAACGTGAATTGGTACTCACGATGGAACATAAAACCTGGAAATGGTCTGCTGAAACAGCGCCAACAACTCTAATACCAAACCCTGTCTTCACCTTCATGCGGTGATCGCTAGGAGTTCTTTTTTTTTTAGCGAAAAGCTGCAGACGTAGAAAGATGAAGGCGAGTCTCCCCGTGGGGCAACTTACATTAACTGGTCCTCCTGCTTAGGGTTTGGGTAGGGCTGACAATCCTAAATGGAAAACATACCTGCCCCAGGTATGATATCAAAACCATACTTTGAGAATCTAACAGCTAGGAGGGATAGGCTCCCTATTGAGGCGATACGTTGGCTTTCATGGCCTAACAAACATGGGTCTCTCGTGACTGGACCACTTTCAACCAAATTGACTACGTGTTGATTGAACGGTATCAACTCTCAACCTTGATGAATGTCAGAACATAGATTGGGGGGAGGGGGAGGGGGGTAATATAGGCTTGGATCATTATCATGGTGGTCAAAGGGTAGTATAGGTCCCAGGGCGAAACGTGGATTGGTACCCACGATGGAGCATAAAACCTGGGAAATGCCTGCTGAACCAACACTAACAGCTCTACTACCAAACCCTATCTCCACCTCCACGTGGTGACCGCTGGGAGCTCTTTCTTAACGAAAAGCTGCAGACGGAAAAGGATGAAGGCGAGTCTCCCGCGCCTAAAAACGGGACAAATTGTACCAACTGGTCCTCCAGGTTGGGGGTTGGGTAGGGCTGACAACCCTACACGGAAAACAACTCGTTACGAAGCCACAACAGGAGCCCCGGACAGGACGGATTTTAAAACGACGGACCCGGCAACGAACACGGAATAAAGATTTGCGCATTTTCTCATGGAACGTGCGCTCCCTGTACAGAGATGAAGCTGACCAGCAGCTAGCCGATACCCTGTCCCAATATAGGGCTGATATAACAGCGTTGCAAGAGATGCGATGGACAGGGACCGGTTTCCTGGAGAAGAGCCACTACACCATATATTATAGCGGTCATCCAGTAAACCATGTGCTCGGAGTAGGTTTCTTAGTCAACCAAAAAATGAAACCTGCTGTTATCGGCTTTGAAAACATAAGCGAACGGCTATGCACTCTGCGCTTGCGAGGCAAGTTTAGAAATATAAGCCTCATAAACGTTCACGCCCCTACAGAGGAGACTGCAGAGTCGGAGAAGGATACCTTCTACGAGGCAGTAGAACGAACCCTCGAAGCCTGTCCCAGATATGATACCAAAATCATACTTGGGGATTTTAACAGCCAAGTAGGGAAGGAGCCCGTATTCAGGCGATACGTTGGCTCCCATAGCTTACACGAAAAAACAAATGATAACGGACTGCGGATTATTCAATTAGCAGGGTCACACGAAATGGTTGTTGGAAGTACCTGGTTTGCGCGGAAAGCGGTCCACAAACATACGTGGGCCTCTCCAGACGGGACCACTTTCAACCAAATTGACCACGTGTTGATTGAACGCCGCCACCTCTCAGCCTTGATGAATGTCAGAACATATAGGGGGCCAATATAGACTCGGATCACTATCTCGTTGACATGGTGCTCCGAGCTCGAATAACAATACCACCTAGAATCTCCTCTGACAATCAGGTGAGAGTGAACACTGAAGCCATTCACAACACAACCCTCCGCGACACCTATAGGAGGGAAATGGATGCCGCAATAACCGCAGTCAACAGAGGATGAGATGAAGCATCAACAAATGATCTTCACAATCACCTGAAGAACGTTATCATGGATACGGCCAGAAACATACTTGGCCCCAGCCGCAAAAGGAGTCGGAACGGCTGGTTTGACGATGAATGGAAGCTAGCAACGAATCGGAAGAATGCCGCATACCGAGTAATGTTGTATTCTCAAAGAACGCGGGCACGCGTAGAGGCTTATCACAAACTCCGTCGAGCGGAGAAGCCACTTCGCAGACGGAAGAAGAAAGCCTGGGAGAACCAACAAGTCTGTGAACTAGAAAATTACAGGGAGCAACCGCACCAGGCACGCTAGTTTTACCAACAAGTCAGCAGGATGAAGCCTTATACACCCCGATGCTCATTCTGCCGATACAAAGAGGGAAATCTGATTCTCGACAGAATGGACATATTGGAGCGATGGGTTGAGTACTTTGGTGAGCTACTGAACAACCAGTACATCGGCGAGTTGGAGGTGCCGTCAACTGAAGACGACGGACAAATACTGCCACCACTAAGTTTAGGAGAAACAGTCCGTGCAATTCATCGGCTAAAAAATCATAAGTCGCCAGGAGCTGATGGAATTACAGCCGAATTGGTTAAATATGGAAGCGACCAGTTACACCAAGTGGTTCATCAACTTGTGCTCAAGGTATGGGACCGCGAATCAATGCCTGACGGTTAGCAACGAGGCATTATCTGTGTCATACATAAAAAGGGAGATATCACACAGTGCAGCAATTATAGAGGTATCACGTTGCTGACTACCATCTATAAGATATTCTCCACTATCTTGTTAGGCCGGATAGCCCCATACGCCCAGAACATCATTGGCCCATACCAAAGAGGGTTCACTCCAGGCAAATCAGCAACAGATCAAATTTTCTCTCTGCGGCAAGCGATGGAAAAACTGTTGGAAAGTGGACAACAGTTGCACCATCTGTTCATCGACTTTAAAGTCGCCTATGATAGCATAGCCAGGGTAAAACTGTACACGGCCATGAGAGTATTCGGTATCCCGACGAAATTAATAAGACTGACTAGGCTGACCCTGAGGAATGTGCGAGGCCAGATAAAAGCAGCAGGATCACTTTTAAGACCATTCGACATCAAGAACGGTCTACGACAAGGGGATGCCCTATCATGCGTCCTCTTTAACCTGGCCCTCGACAAAGTGATCCGTGATGCTGATGTAAATGCAAGAGATACGATCCTCTTTAAGTCCACCCAACTACTGGCCTATGCTGACGATATCGACATCATGAGAAAAACCACCCGAGATGTACAAACTGCCTTCATCCAGATCGAGCAGGCGGCGCGAGATCTTGGGCAGCACATCAATGAAGGCAAGACAAAATATGTGGTGGCAACGTCAGCACCGAAGACGAACCAACCAACAACATCAAACCGCACTGGTCAAACAGGAAGAATAAGGATAGGAGAATACAACTTTGAGACCGTCGACAATTTCTCCTATCTAGGGTCGAAAATCACAACCGATAACAGCTACGCTGATGAAATCCGCGCACGGTTGTTGTCAGCCAACAGAGCCTATTTCAGCTTACAAAGACTGTTCCGCTCGAAACGTCTCACCATGAGGTCAAAGCTCTTACTGTACAAGACTATGATCTTGCCAGTTCTCATGTATTCCTCGGAAACTTGGGTTCTTAGCAAGAAAAATTTCGAACTCTTGGCCGCGTTCGAGAGAAGAATCCTCCGAAGAATTTTTGGCTCCCTACATGAGGATGGATGATTCCGTAGTCTACACAATGACGAAATCTGTGAGCGATACCATGACCGTCAAGTTGTGGATAAAATCCGGCTCAATAGGTTACGGTGGGTGGGTCACTTAATCCGTATGGATAAGGATGATTCCACCCGGAAAGTCTATAAGGGCAATGTCTATGTTAGAAAAAGAAGATGAGGCAGACCCTGCCTAAGATGGAGCGATGGCGTAGGCCAGGACGCCAGACAGCTTTTAGGGATACCGAATTGGTGGACCTCGGCGCAACACCGGGATGTCTGGAGTTCCTTATTAAGGCAGGCCTAGACCGGATACCGGTTGTTGCGCCGTTGATGATGAATCTCCACCTATCCCCACGCTGTGGTAATCTATGGCTACTCAGAACGCTTTGGTGGTCTATGGCTACTCAGACTGACGCTATCTATCCTTTCTTCTTTTACAACTGGGCTTGGGACCGGCTGTATGAACGTTATTTAATTTTTGTGGAATCCCAATGTCAGTGTTTGGGCGAAGTCCTGTCCATACTGCGCTGAAAGGAATCATGTTGTCCTAAGAATCGGGTTTTTGTTTAATTGGGCCTTTCCTCGGAGAAGTGGAAGTGCTACTTATTTCAAACAAGTGTTTCCTAATGGCTATTTCTTCTCTTTCCTCCAATGACAACCCACGTTGGGCGCCAAAAATTAATTTGGCAGTAATGGGGTTGATACGGACAAATTAATTTTTGGCGCCCAACGTGGGTTGTCATTGGAGTAAGTAAGGCTATTTTTCGAACTTGGAAAACTGAATTTTATATGTCAAACGCATCAATGGGATATCATCGCTTCAATGAAACCTCGTAGGTATTTATCCTGAATGTGAAATTTGCAATTTTCCCTTACCCCTATAGGGAAAAGTCAGATTCCCAGATCGTAATCACTACATGGTCCAAAAGCAATTCCAATTCTTAATCTCAACTAAAGAATTCCACGTGGACTCGTTGAAATTTTCAATAAAATGCGATCCCAATAGAGAATAAATCCAAAAAAGATATTTTCCATAAAAATTCCATAGAAATTGTATTTATCTTCCCAAGCTCTATGCTGGAAGTCCACTCTGCCAAAGCACAGAGGGAGTTTGTATAAAACGACTCTTCTCTCGTCTATTTCGTGTCCTTTTTGAATTGTTCGCTTGAAATTTATTCTAAAATGTGTCACAGAGTTGAACGCATCATCAATCGGTCCGATCGTAGTCGGAATCCTCTTCCGATATTTCAGGATGAATTTTTAAATCTCCAAAAACGGAGTATTTGCATACTCGATACTGCAAGGCTGTGGGACCGCCTGATGAATCCGCTCATCAGTTCAACCCTCCTCCTGCATTGCACCTCGTCAAGGGCCTTGCATAATGGGGCTTTGTACGGAAATAGAGGAGGTGAACCGGAATGCCTGGCACGTTGTCCTCCACCTGAGCCGAGTGGGGCTATCCAAACAAACCTCTTATGCTATTCAATATGTAGATTGAATCCACTCGACATTGGATATTTCGTATATGATTTTCATTTTTCTTCCTTTCGGCTGTTTGCGACAGTTTTCCGTGTCAACTTTTCCTGGATTTTTCCCACGTCCACCTTTTTGTCGAGTAATTGGAGCGAAAAGTAGATTTCACCGGTGATGCACCTCGGCGAAACGTGAAAGTCACAAGAGATCAAAGCCACGAAATGTGACCAGGACGGCCATTGTCCACATGACTGACTACATTTTTTTTCCGGCCATCCAGTATCCTTCGCCTGCTCCTTGTTTCATGCCTACTTTTTGCCAATTTATGATTTATGCAATGCATTTTACAGCCGGTGGTGGGCTGTTGTTATGGTGACTAGTTTGGCTGATATGCAATCGTGTGGATTGACGCCAAGGCGATTTATTTCAATTCTAAAAATGGACCCCGAGTATGAGGGATGTAAATGGCGCGAATGCTATGGAGAGCTGTGTACGTGAGGGAAGCTCTATTATGTCTGGGTTATAGACGAGCCATTTTGCACAGCCTTGGCATATTCACATTTTTTTCTGAAGACTGGAATGTGCCGTTTTTACTGCAGTATTTGTTGGTGTTGTCCCATTCAATGGTCCTGGGATTGGTGCAGGAACAAAGGGATGAAGAATTTCATATGCGAATTCTGTGTAATATGGTTTACGAGTGATTGTAAATTTGCGGAGAGAATTGAGGCTGTCTACGCAGGAAGGAGTATAAATTTCAAAGATTTTAGTTTGAGGTTTCTGGATTATGGAGATGGTTGGCGAAAAATGGAAGTCGGAAGTAATTCAGTAGGAACTTTACAGAAAGTTATCCATCTTTTCTCAATAAAAAAATGTTTATTAATCTATGAACCACATCTGTAAAACACAGAGAAAAAGCTTCCAATTTTTTGGTTGAAAGGAAGAGAAACCCCTATTGAAGAAGTGAACAGATGGTACTCGAAACTTAAGCTCCATACACGCTTCTTATCCAGACAAAGGGAACTTCATCAAGGTTTTCCATTTTTGTCAGTTCGGCTACGGGTGGCAAATGTAACTATGTGGGGTACCAAATGAATGGTATCACTTATCAAGCAGATCTTAGCTTTGCTGTTAGTTACAAAGAACTGCTTGGGGGCGCTCAAAAGTACATGCTTCTATCATGAAGGGGGATAATATCCAGGAAGGGTAGTTCTTTCTAAAGAATAAGATTAAGAGAATTTGCGATGCGTATACCTAGGTCTTAAAATGAGTTCAGATATGACAGAGGGTTGCAATGCCAAAGCATGTGACGTGTCCATGCCTATGAGGTGCTCATTCCCCAGTACAAGACCAAACTACTGGCGGGATGGTGAACTGGTCAGTCTTCGATCAACCTACCACCGAGCCAGCAGAGCGGCTCAGATGGCGGTAGGTAGAGTCGATCTGGGCAAAAAGAGAACGCATATAAGGCAGCCCGCAAAACCCTTCAAGCCCACCCTCCAGTGAAGCAAGAGGAAATGCTTTAAGGAGCCCTGCTCAGGAGTCGCTTACAATATGGGGTGTAATATTCCCGAGGTGCCCAAGTAAGTAGTTTTGACCCCGTAGCTGGCAGTATACCTGCGTTCTAGCTAGTACCCTCGAGGGCTGACATACCCGATGTAACACTGGGGCGCCCAAATCAAGAGGAAATCTGATCAAATGCAGCGACCGACCGTGCGGAGGTGGCAACTCCAATACCTTGTGGTGCCCCTATTCCGAAAGAAATCCTGATCAGAATCGCTAGTCCTGAGCAGATGGATTCGAACACAAACCGAGGACTGGAGGAACTATTGACTGCATATCCTTCTATAGGTGAACGTGGAGAGTAAAAGACGATTGGAGAGCAGAAACAGCTCACTCCCCCCTGAGAACGCTGCTTGCGTCAAACGGAGCACAGATAGTCCACTGCAAAGCGAACTGGGGAAAAAACGGAAAGAGGGCGGCGTGCCTGAAGGAGACTTTATCGAAGTAGTTTCCAGGGCCCAACAAAAAAAAGACGAAGAAGGAAAAAAGGAAACAACTGACTACGCCGCCAGAGACACGTCTGTCCAAAGACAAGGAGGCTGCAAACCAAAAGCCAGGAGCAGAAAAGACGAGGAAACTAGGAAGGACTAGACCGTCGGTTCTGCTCATTAAGTTGACGGAAGGCAAGACATTTGCGGAAGTCCTTAGTGAAATCCGCTACAGAATGAAACCCAAACACAACGGAGCAGTGGTGTCTTCCATACGGAAAACCAGGGGAGGCAGAATTCTCGTCGAACTGAGCCCGAAGACGACTACCAAGAGCACGTTCTCCGAAGCGGTCAGGAGGTTATTGGGGGAAAGCCAATGTGTTCTCTAGAAATCCGGGATCTTGACCGCCTCACAGGAAAGGTCGAAGTGAAGAAGGCGATAAAGAGTCAATGCCCAAAGATAACCAGTACACGGATAGGTATCACCTCTGTAAACGCTCGAGGCGAAAAGCTTGCCGTGGTGGAAGTCTCCGAGCAATATGCGAGGAAACTCCTTGACAGCGCGAGAATCAAAATTGGATGGGTAGTATGGAGGGTATGAATGCGTATAGTCCCCATCAAGTGCTACAGGTGTCTGGACTATGGACACATGTCAGCAACTTGCAAGGGACCGGACAGGAGGACAGCATACCGGAGATGCGGTCAAGTAGGCCATCAAGCGAAAACCTGCAATGAAAGCGAGAGTTGCGTTCTCCGCAGGAATCGTGGCGTGTCTGGTGAGAGCATCGCACACACTGCGGGCTCGGGACGGTGTCCGATCTTTAGGACGGGGCCTCATTCACATTTTTTCCACGCTCACCAGTTGCTAGCACAGTTCGCTGCGGAAGTAAATGCTGACCAAGTGCTAATTAGCAAGCAATACTGAAACAGGGACCCGGCTTCATGGCATCTCGACTTATCGGACATCGCTGCCATCTGGGTTCAGGACGACGTTTTGTCTGGATCCGGTGTTTAGGGATAACATTTTTTAGCGTTTATCTGACGCCGAACGAGACGTTGCCGGACTTTCGGCGCCGGGTTGATGCACTGGAGGTCGCCGTTTCGAGCACGGAGGGACGATCCCGGGTAGGCGGTGATTTTAATGCCTGGGCACGCCTCAGTTAGATGCCAGAGGGAAATGGATTCTGGAAATGGCGCCGAGAACCGGACTCGTAGTTTTAAACACCGGATTCACGCCAACTTTTCGGCGCCCAGGCTGTGAAGGAAGCATTCCTGACATCACTTTTGCGTCGGAACCTCTGGCATCATCGGTCGACGGTTGGCGAGTCCTAGAAGACTTCTCGGCAAGTGATCACCAGTACATCGCGTACGAAGTGGTTGACATTACTTGCCGGTGAGCATCAACGCAACACTCCCCTGCCTGTGGCGTGTCGCGAGGGTGAACATCGGGAAGTTCGTCGAAGTTCTTGGAGCAGGAGCCCCCGCAGGCAGCAGAAATTGCCGACCTACGGCGGGAGTGTCATAAGCTCCGCCGTTGGGCATAACGTTTACACGCCAACGAGAAGGAATGCGCCATAAAGGCACAATATAGATCAGCAAAAAGGAGATCCTGCAGCGCTATTAGTAAAAGTAACGCTCGCGGTCAGCAGAACCTTGTCAACGAGGTGAATGAAGACCCGTGGGGGCTTGGCTATAAGCTTGTCACCCGGAAAATCGGGACTCTGTGGAGGCTCTGCATTCTAAGTACCGATCAGATGGACTGCATTGTGCGAGCATTGTTCCCTAGACATCCTGTACGGGTTGATGTCAATAGCGCGGAAAGTGTCGAGTATTGCCCCCTTTCCACAATAAAAGAGCTCGAAGAAGCGGTTCTCACTTTGAAAAACAAGAAGGCACCAGGTCCTGATGGCATTCCGGCGGAAGTTTACAAACTGGTGTTCCGTCAACGGCCAGAATTGTTGCTTGAGGCGTTCAACGCTTGCTTGAGAGAGGGCATTTTTCCTTGTCGCTGGAAAGTGGCCAGACTCGCGCTGATCATCAAGGGTAAAAGAGACCCGGAGCTCCCATCTGCATACCGACCGATATGTATGTTTGACACGGCCGGGAAAGTGTTCGAGAAGCTCATCAGGAGTAGACTCGCTGAAGCGATCCGCGCTGCTGGGAACTTATCCCCAAGGCAGTTCGGGTTCAGAGCAGGGAGACCCACAGTTGATGCTGTTATGGAGGTCGTGGATGCGGTTCGCGAACTGAGGCACACCGTCGCCGATCTCGATGGGTAGTGCTTCTCATAACGCTTGATGTCAGAAATGCCTTCAATTCTGTAAGATGGACAGATATGCTAGGCATATTAGAAAACTCATTTAACGTGCCAAGCTATCTCCTGCAGATATTGAGGGGTTATCTGAAAACCGCTCCCTGCTCTATGAGATACTAGAGGGCCAAAATAGGATGGAAATCACGTCGGGGGTAGCATAAGGATCCATCCTAGGGCTGGACCTCTGGAACGGTTCCTATGATGGTCTGCTGAGACTCGATATGCCCGAAGAGTCGCGTCTGGTCATTTATACAGACGACGTTGCGGCACCTGTTGCCGGACGTACTGTTGAACAGGCGCAAAGCAGGCCTGGCATACTGATGCGACGTGTAAGTGGATGGATGATTGCTCACGGTTTCAGCCTGGCTCTGGAAAAAACCGAAGTAGTCGTCTTGACCTGAAAGTTGACTATAGAGTCAAAACCAGCGGTTAAATAACTTGGTTTAATGCTCGACTCGAAGATGAGCTTCTTCGAGCAAATCAAAGCAGCAGCAGACAGGGCTGCAGCTGGAGTCGCGGCCTTGAGTCGGCTAATGGCGAATGTTTTGGGCCCTACATCTACTAGGAGACGTCTCCTTATGGGAGCAACGCAGTCAGTTCTGCTCTATGGCGCGGAGGTATGGGCTAATGCTCTTGACAAGGAGGTGCATCGTAGGCGCCTTGCTCATGTGTAGAGACGGGGAGCTTTGCGTTGCGTTGCCCTCCTTGCTAAGGAGCGCAAAGCTATCTACCGCCGTAAGGGCGAGAACTTAAGAGAGGTGGTTGCCTGTGAAGAACGTCAACGCACCCTTACCGAGTGGCCACTTTCTTGGCAAAATGAGCCATGAGGTGCGCGGCTCATCGACAATTTTGACCCGTGGTTGAAGTGATTAATAAATTTCGAATGCCGCGTCACATCACTCCGCCCCTAGAAGTTTCGGCGACTGATCCCGGAACTTCGTTCACCGTCAATCCACAAAGCGGACACGACGCTGCTTCGGGGCGCACACGGGTTTCAGCCTGGACAGAGAGACCGCCTTTTTGTGTTCTCGAGCTGGAAGAAATGTTCTCCCCGCTCGAGAACGCGGTACGGGCCCTCATATGGAGGCTGCAGCAGCTTCCGGACGGCATCCGTCCTGACCAGAACGTGCATGCACGTGTCCAGTTCTTTGGGCGAACAGGCAGGTGTGGACGAGTGTCGGGTGGGTGGTGTGGCTTTTATGCGTCGGAGATTGTCCCTCAGCAGACGCACCAACCCCGACTCTGTGAGACCCGATCTCTTGTCGAAGACCGGATCACTTGGGAGTTTTGGGTTCTCCCCGAATACCAGCTCCGTGGGGCTGGCAGCAAATTCCTCTCGGCGGGTTGTACGTAGGCCGAGTAGGACGAGAGGCAAGACTTGAGGCCAGGACGGATCGTCGCCCGGAAGCCGCTGCAGCCTCCATATGAGGGCCCGTACCACGTTCTCGAGCGGGGAGAACATTTCTTCCAGCTCGAGATCGGTGGACGCAAAAAGGCGGTCTCCCTGTCCAGGCTGAAACCCGTGTGCGCCCCGAAGCAGCGTCGTGTTCAGATCAGAAGGTTGCGTGTTCAAATCACGTCGGGGTCACCACTTTAGCTGAAGTTTGTATTAACTTTAGCTAACTTTGTATTGAGCGCAGATTGCTGGCTTTGAAATTGCCGTAAATACGTGTTCAGAATTATTAATACTTGTCGATACTCTCTATGCACAAACTAAAACTCCATTAATTGTAACGAAAGAGTTTAAATTAATTACGAATGAAAAATCCACTAATTGGAACGAAAGAGTTTAAATTCAAAGGCTGCACCTCAAGACAACCGACTATAGCAAGGTTAGAGGCAGAAGAGAACGATCCGTCTCCGTGTGGTTCTCTCTGCCCCCAACTCATGGCACACTTTCCTCGCTAGTCCTCCACTCCCGTGGCGAGCTCTACTAAATGGAAAGTTCCGTGCCATCTATTTGTTCGGATTCGCAGCATTCGAAATTTATTTCGAATTTGCCGCGCCACAGAGGTTTTCGGTCTTACCTGCACAGGATTGGGAAGGCGCGATCTCCTCATTGTCTGATCTGCAATGGAGTGGCGGACGACCCTGAATGCACCTTTTTCTCTTGCGAGAGGTGGAACGGTTTTCGTCAGTAGCTTTATGCAGACACAGGAGAGCTCTCTCCAGACAACATTGTCAGAGAGATGCGCTGGCAGCTGGAATCTTATTGCGCATTATATTCGGGCTCTTTTTATTGCGAAGAGGATTGAATTCGACCGGCAGAGGGATCGGACGGTAAGGGGTTCCCTGAACTGGTAACCCCCTTCCTCCCCTCTCCTCCCGTTGGTGAAAAGAATTCCCTGACTTGAAGGCTCCCAAAGTCGGGAGAGCGGGAGGGCTTGCCCGAAGTAATGTATCAAACGGTTTCAGGCTAGTTATCTGATGACAGGGAGGTGTTTAGTTGGTAGTCCGACATCGTACTGTTGCGGGAGTCCAACACTCTGTGCGTAAACGCATTCACCTACCCTACTCCCAACAACAAAAAATGCCCATGTTTAGCCTTTTTTCGGGGGGAATTTTTGAGATGTGGAGACTCTCGTAGGAATCTAGTCTCCTAACAACGTTCACCTCCTTCAAGATATTGGCGTTGTCCAACGGCATATGGTGTCCTTGCTCTATTATATGTCTGGCAACCGCGAACCTTATGTGTGGATTCGGCCTCCTTTATGTGTTCTAACACCCTGGTGTGGACTAGCCGTTTTGTTTGCCCTACGTAAATCTTGTCGCAGTCTGGCCAGGAGATCTTATAGATGCCGCTTTTTTCCGAACACTCTTTTTGGTCCTTGACTGATTGTAACCGGGCCCTAAGTAGGTATCGTCTGCTGGTCGAGGTGACCCGGAATCTACTTTTATGTAGCCGCCTTTTGATGTTCTGTGTCCGACCCGAGTAGGTTAATGTTATCCATTGCCTAGGTTCTGTGTTCATCTCCTGGAAGAATGTTGAAAGTTGCTATCTTGAGGCTTGGCGTAGTTTATTTTTGATCCGATTTTTGGTGAGGTTCCTGTTGTATCCGTTTTTCATGGCTGTATCCTCATTGAGCGGTATTGTGACTATTCTGTGAGTCATAAAGTTGTATGCCGCCATTTAATGCTGGAAATCGTGGTTGAGGTGTATGTGATGGTTTGTTGTGTCGGTTTCCTGTAGATGTCGAATTCAAAATCAGGGAAAGAGGGGAGACCCCAAAACTGAAGAAACCTATCTCTAACTATAAATAACAAACTACCCGTTTCGAATCCCCCATTATTCTTTCGTCCGCTAATTTCGCTTTCAGAAATCAATTCATCTGCAGCATGTCCTTCCTGCAGTATCCTCTCCATCCCACCCGGAATCAGGACTCACGTTATTTTATTGCAACTTTTCGAACTGCAGTAATTTGAGGATCTCCTCCATTTTAAAACATTGTAGCTCTCAAACGAGAGAAAAATATAGAAAATCAAACACATTTTCCATGGAGCAAACATTCAGCTTCCATATCAACTCCACAACATAAACAACAGCATTACGGAGATCATCCAGTGCCAATCGGTTTCCCCAAACGTGTATGTACAGATTTCCTTTTACTGACAGTCAATTGCCCCGAAATATTTGCCGAGAGCATTGGAAAATTCCATAAATTTTTTGGCGCTTTAGATATCGACGAAACATCCCTTCCTACCCCCAGGACGGGGATGATGGAAACAATAATAACTTCATGACTTTTTCAATATAATTCGTTGCTACGTTTGTGTTACTTTCAAATTCGCAATTGATTTTTATTTCGATGTGCTAAGTCTGGCAGCCTCGGTACGGCAAGGATCCTGTACGAAGTCGGTTGTCTTCCTTTTTGCAGCGAGATTTATACAATTCGGTCGCAGGGGTTTGTTTGCTTCGGTTTCCAATGTGAATGTGTACACCATCTTGGGATGATGCTTAAAACGTCGACTTGGATGAGAGTAGATCGAGCACGGGACGAAAGGACATTCCCTGATTGCCACGGACACCCTTTCTTGAAATGAAAATACTACGGAGCTGGAAAAATAACCGGAAGGAAATTTAATTTAGGATGCTTGTTGGTTTTCAGGCTCATCTTTTATTTACTAGATTTCAATTCGATGGAAATCTTCTGTATTGAATCCCTTAACGCCAATATCGGTCAGACTGATAAGACTGTGTCCATTTCAATATGCGTCCAACCATCCAGCACATTCGCCATTCAATGGCGGAAGGGAGAGGGAGCCGAACAAAAAACTGTGGTTGGCCGTTAGTGGGGTTGGAAAACGGGGACGTTGGGCGCAAGCGGTCGTCTCTGAACTGTGTAGTTATTGTCCAGGACGAATTGAATGATTAATTAAAACGTTTTGCTATTCCGACCATATTGCTTTTAGTTGGAAGTTTAGTTTAGTTCAGCTTGCAAGGATATTTCTGGTGCAGACAATCAGGCCACCACAAAGTCATTAATAAAACGAAGCTTGATTGATTTTTTATTGCACACTCGTCAAAAACGATGTTTTGATACATTGAACAATGGAGTTGTGGTTTGGCTCTTTTTTGTCCGTCGGGATACGAGCGAGTTTATTATCCTTGAAGGATTATGGTCGGTAGAAATAATGTCGTCATCAAGGACGAAGGCAATTAATCAAAGACGAAATTGTTTATGCATTTTGAAGGAATACATCATTCTTGGCAGTCTGTTTCGGTTAACAGGATGTGAATGAGATATTTCAATGTTTGGTATGCAGAAAGGGATCTGGTGTTTAAATGTGTTCATATCCTTCCAGTTCATTTTGAATGAAATTTTGCAGAGTCTTGTGAGCTCCAGGTTTTATATTATGAGAATGATCCTTCCCTGCATTGGACGGTCTTTGTACCGTATGGTCCACGCAACCTCCCTTCTGGGATCGTCAACGATCCTTCACGGGTCGTTTACGATACGGGGAGTGGCGTCCCCGAGGTGCCCGAGCAAGTAGTTCTGACCCCCTACCTGGCATAATACTTGCGTCCTAGGTAGTAGCCTCGAGAAAGTTTCTCGGTAAAAAGCGAACTGCTAATGACTGATACACGCCAGGACACGCTGTGAGTCCCCGGAGCTGTCGACAACTCCCTGTCGACGTCGATGGGGTGATGTGAGCCTAGCTCTGCCAAGGTGGTAGTTATGGCGTGTATCAGGAGCCAGCCCCTTCGGGACCCTGGTCGGGTAGTGTGCATTGAACCGGTGTTAATAGACCGGGTTGCCCCGAGCGAGCGCTGACACGTCCGTGAATTCCGGGATCAGCTAAGCGTAGGTCAGGCCTCAGAGAATTGGGGTAGGGGCTGTATCCCCGAGGGTATACCCGCTCCTGACTATTGCAGCCCGCTCCCTTCCACACGATGCGCTGGTAAACACTTCAAATGGAGAATAAAAACGAACGAAACGAGGAGATAGTGGAAATGGAGAGTGAGCTGGCTGCGTTTATTCGCAGCACGAAAATGCGCATCTCTATGAAAAACAAGAAGGCGCCAGGACCCGATGGTATTCCAGCAGAGGTATACAAACTGGTATTCCAACACCGGGCAGACCTACTGCTCGGCGCATTCAACGCTTGCCTGACAGAGGGCAGAGGCTTGCGCTGATCCCTAAAGGGAAAGGCGACCCCGAATTGCCGTCTTCATACCGCCCACTATGTATGCTTGACACTGCTGGAAAAGTGCACGAGAAGCTCATCAAAAGTAGACTCGTTGAAGCGATACGCGCTGCCGGAGATTTATCTCCCCGGCAGTTTGGTTTTAGAGCAGGGAGATCCACAATTGATGGTGTCATGCAAGTCGTGGACGCCATTCGACGAGCAGGGGCACATAGCCGGCGAACTCGACGGGTGGTGCTCCTCGTAACACTTGACGTCAGAAACGCCTTCAATTCCGTAAGATGGAATGACATTCTAGGCACACTAGACAATACCTTCAACGTGCCGAACTATCTCTTACGGATTTTGAGGAACTATCTGAGGAACTGCTCCCTGCTCTATGAAACCCTAGAGGGTCAAAGGTGGATGGAGGTCACGTCGGGGGTAGCACAGGGATCCATCCTAGGGCCGGACTTCTGGAACGCTACCTATGACAGTCTGCTTAAACTCGACATGCCAGAAGAGTCGCGCCTGATCGGCTACGCAGATGTTGTCGCAGCGCTTGTTGCTGGACGCACTGTCGAACAGGCGCAAAGCAGACTCGGCATATTGATGCGACGGGTAAGCGGATGGATGACTACTCATGGTTTCAACCTTGCACTGGAAAAAACCGAATTAGTCGTCAGGACTAAAAAGAGAATTTCCACCCTGCGTCCCATATCGTTCGGCGAGTCGATAATCGAGTCAAAATCAGCGGTAAAGTATCTCGGGTTGACTCTTGACTCAAAGATGAGCTTTTCTGAGCAAATCCAAGCAGCAGCGAACAAGGCTACGGCTGGAGTTTCGGCGTTAAGTAGGCTAATGGCAAACATTGGGGGTCCTACGTCTAGTAGGCGATGTCTCCTGATAAGCTCAACGCAGTCTGCCCTGCTCTACGGCGCAGAGGTATGGGCTGGCGCTCTTAAAAAGGAGGTACATCGTAAACGCCTCGCGCAAGTACAGAGGCGGGGAGCTTTACGGGTGGCGTTTGCGTACCGTACTGTCTCTGAACCGGCCGTGATGGTGATCGCGGGAGTGATCCCCGTTGCCCTTCTTGCTTGTATGTTTTGCAATGGAGTTGTGGACAACGCCCACCACACTTTTTTTTTCTTCTGGAAGGTGGGATGGGGCTCGCCAGCAGCTCTATTTGAACACAGGGGATCGTTATCCAGATAACATTGTCGAAGAGATGCTGAGGACTACTGACAGGTGGAAACGTGTTGCCCATTACGTTCGGGCCCTTCTCGTTGCTAAGAAGATAGAAATCGACCGGTGGAGGAGCCGGATGGCAGGGGGTTGCTTGAACTGACAGTTCCCTTCCTCCTCTCCCCTCTCGTTGGTGAAAGGAATTCCCTGATTTGAAGGTTCCGCAAGGGGGGAGAGTTCGGCGACTAGCCCGAAGTAACGTGACAAACGGTTCTAGGCTAGCTCTGCTGGAGGTGTTTAGTTGGTAGTTCGACGACGTACCGAATCGGGAGTCCAACACTGTGTGCGTAAATGCATTCACCTACCCTACTCCAAAAAAAAAAAATTGTCCACGCAACCTCGTAGGAGTCTTTAGTTTTGGGCCCAGACATGTAGCCGTTCAGGATCGCCTGGTGATGAGCGGCTTTGGGCAAGAAACGACTATAGAAATTTAACATGTCCAAGAACCTTCGCAGATCCTTCACCGTGGTAGATTTTGGAAAGCTCTTAATCGTCTCAACCTTGTCTGGGTCACGTTGGATACCATCAGGGATTATCAAGTGCCGAGAAATTTTACCTGCCTCTGAAGGACTCTCCATTTTTCATTGTTTAGGACAAGGAGATATGGAAAAATGCACTCGAGATGTTGCTAGTGCTGAGATTCTGAAGAAGAAGCGACCAAAACATCATCCATGTAGACGAAACCAAAGTTCAAGTTTTGCAAGACAGAGTGGATGAACCTCTGGAAAGCCTGCACAGCGTCGCACAACACGAAAGTCATCCTAGTGAACTTGAGGAGTCCGAAAGGTGTGTAGATAGCCGTCTTTGGAGTGTCTTCGGGGGCGACAGGGATTTGGTGATACGTCTTGGCTAGATCCAAGGTCGTAAAATCGTAGACGCACGATAGTTCGTTAGTGAGTGCGCAAAATCATGGATGAGTGGAATGGGATATCGGTCTGGAACTGTCTGAGCATTGAGATGCCTATAACTTCCACATGGTCGCCATTCACCATTTGACTTAGGGACCAAACGCAGTGGAGAGGACCAACAGCTATTGGATGGTCTGCAGATACCGTGTTTCATCAAGTCATCAAAATCTTTCTCTCGCAACAGCAAGCTTCTGGTGTGTAAGTGGAAGCAAGGGTAGTGTTGATGTGGTGCTGCACATCGTGCATAACCGGCTTGGAGAAACTTTTTTCCGTAATAATGTTGCGATACTTCCTGAGAAGTACGCGAATGCGGTGGTCGATAACGTCCTCGAAAATTATCGAAAGAGTGTCATTTTGGCAGGTGAACATTTTCCTAACGTCTGTAATGAGGTTGCGGGGTCTATCAAAGCCTTTTTCTGCAAGTCCACCAGCAGCACATAGTCACACAGGAAGTCTGCGCCTAATATGGGGATGCTAATGTCCGCCAGAACGAAACGCCACGTCACGCCTATAGCCATAGGTGCGGATTGGAGGCAGCCAGTCGTAGATTTTGCGGAATTAGGGTGTTCAGAGGGAGTACTGGGAGAACAGACACCTCAAGGCCTATGTTGACCAGGAAGTAACGCCTGCCTAGGGGGTTGAAGATTTTAAGGCGACGTGGCGCCGAGGCAGTTTATGTTGCGTTAAACGTGTAACCGGTGGTACATTTAGTCGCAGAAGCTCCGTATTTACAATGGTACCAGCAAATCGGTAAGGTCGATGAGGGTCTCGGCGTATGACTACCCGAACGCCCATTTCGGGAAGCAGACCTCGACTGTGATTGTGATTGAGATCTCTCTAACCAACGCAAAGTACCAAACGTCGCTGCGAGCTTTGTGACCGCGTCGGCCAGTGTCATCAGCATGGTCAACTCATCCACCTCGCTAGTCCCCAACCTATATACCATTTTGAAGCTCAGACCCTACCTCGATCTTAATAATCACGAATTTCGCTCCTTTCTCGAAATTCTCAATGTTAACGGAGATACAAGAAACAAAGGAAATTTTTCAGACAAGATGAATACAAAACCTTAAACCAAGCGTCCAGCTCCCCGTATTCCACCTTGTTTTCTTGTGGAAAGTGGAATGAGGTTTATCAACAACTGCATGCAGAAAAGGGGCATTTTCCGAATAATATTGCCCGAGTGATGTTGATGAAAGGTGACAAACGGAGTCGTTTCGCTCATTATGTTCTACGGCAGAGTGATCAGATGGCAGGGAGTTCTTTGAATTTACAATTAATTTTTCCCCCTTATGCATGGATTCAACCATTCGTGCCCAAGATAGCGTCCTCAAAAACATCAAACTTGCGTTGAAAGTCCGGCATCGACTCATTCGGCGTAAGATAGACCCTGAAAAACGTTATCCCTAAACACCGAATCCAGACAATGCCGTTGCCTCGGCCTTGAGCAAGAACCCTAAGGAGGGTGCGGCCCCGAACCCATATGACAGCGGTACCTGATATGGCAGGGTGCCGTGAAACGGGGTTCTGGTTTCGGTACTGCTCACTGATGAGTGCTAAATCAGCTTTGGTCTCCGCAGCGAACTAGGTTAGCAACTCTACCAACCAACTCTAGCTACCAATTCGGACATTGGTTACCTCTGGACATTCATGTTGGATGTCCTCTTCTACTTCGTTCTTTTCTGTGAAGTAGTCAAGGTCTCCAGAGAACACGTGGGTTCCAGACTGCAAACAAAGCTTTCCTTCCCAGAAGCCCCTTGACTGCTTCACAGAATGTAACTTTATTTGTTGTCTTCGGGCCTAGTTCGACTAGGACTCCACCACCCTGCGTTTTACGAATGGAAGATACTTCTGCTCCGTTATCTTCGGAACTGTAAGGGTTTGTTTCTAAGTGTTAGGGAAGTGTCCTGTTTCCAAGCAGGTGTTAAATGTTTTGGTAAGGAAGGGGCTGATGGTTCTAGCGCACTTTTTGAAGAATACATTTGGGATTCGATCAGGTCCTGAGGATTTTTTGTTGTTACAGGATATTATTACGGATTCGACGGTGCTGCTGGTTATGACCTCAATAGGTGCGCAGTTAGCAGTTATTCCGTCAGTCGGTGGGATGGGGAGTGTTAGGTTCAGGACTGGACTGCCTCTTAGTTGGTTAACGTGCTGTTTGACTGTCTGGAATTTATGACATTCCAGTCTGCTATGGCGAAATTCGGACGAAGCTTATTACCCTTGGCATTGTGCCTTTGATTATTCCACATTGCGTGCTTAGCGTTCAAATCGCCTCCCATCACAACTGACACTTTCCTATTAGAGGTGCTTGGGTTGGTGGGAATTGAGGTAATTTCTTATGGTAGAAATGTCTGAAGGGTTCAGGTTTTGATTGGGACAATATACACTGCAAAAAAAAGTTATGGAATTACTGGTGCTGAGGGCAACTATGGTTGTTTCCACAAAAACCGCTAGGTTCCTGGGGAGGAATATTTGTTCAGCGTTCAGTACCTTCGACACTCCGAAAGCTATGCCTCCTCCATTCTGTCCATCCTCTTAATTCTATCCATCCCAAAGGTCTTGTAGTCAGGGAAGCTAAGGGTATTTCTAGGTTTAAGCTTCGTCTCGGTAAAGAGGAGTATGCGAGGATTATGGTGGGATAAAAAGATAGCCAGTTCGTGTTTCCTCTGTTTGCTTACAGCCGAATTGACATTGAGCGATACCACTTTAACTGGCATTGCTTAGCGACACCTGACAGAGGCAGGACAGGAGAGCAAGTCTCCTCCTATTAGAACCTCTTCAACGAATTCCCAGCCGGCCATAAAAAATAACTTTATTAAAACGGACAAAAGCTTGGTTTGTCTCTATTTCTACTCAAACGTGAATAACGCTACGGATAGGGACTGACCTCACCACTGTTCTGTCCCCACGTACTCGAGAAGGGCGATCAGACCCGAGTCTGCAAGGTACTCATCTGAAGTGGCTCTGCCACGAAGCCTCACCGGAGGTTATCTGGTACCATGGGAACCGGGATGGCCCTCTGAGAGCATATGCTCCAGGAGAATTCCTGGAGGATGTGTTCTCGGCCCAGTTATTTGCGGTTGGCCCCCTAGTGGGAGTTTCATGGTGGTTGTGGTTTTGCCTACATCGCGGGCAGAGCTCCTCGGAGCTCAAGCGTGGAGTTGTGCTGTACAACTCGGGTGCCGTACCCCTTAGTTGAGGCAGAGTTGTTAGATAGAACTCGCATCCACTGGTATGAATGCTGAGCCTGCACTCAGTATAAACCAGTACTGCTGTGCCAGTCATGGCGGGGCTCTCATTGTAGTCCCAAAATCAATCCGTGTCTGAAGAGGACCGTGAGATTATGCCTACACGGCAGGTACTCACGTTAAACCCCCAGGATTTTCATGACCTCACCACTATGCCTTCTTGCTTCCTACAACGGTTTATGATTGTGTTCTGGAATCTGCTAAGGCTTCGCGACGATAGTGCCGAGGCCAAGTCCTTGGACTTGTTAGCACTGATGAAGGGAACAAGTGGTTCCCGAAATATCGGTATTTGCAGGAATAAATATATACACCAACAAAAAAGAAACAACAAGTTTTTTATAATTTCAGATAATTAATCGTTGGAAACACCACATAATTACACTCAGATCTCCTAACAGGTTTACCAGTCGTGAACACTGACTGCGCGAGATAATATATGGAACCGGACGGCACGTGCTGGGGCTAACCCGAATGTTAACAGTTAGACGAGATGTGGGCCGGGGTTCTTGGTTCTCACATATTATCTACTTGTCAGGATCATCATCATCATCATCATCATTAACGGCGCAACAACCGATATTCGGTCTAGGCCTGCCTTAATAAGAAACTCCAGACATCCCAGTTTTGCGCCGAGGTCCACCAATTCGATATCCCTAAAAGCTGTCTGGCGTTCTGACCTACGCCATCGCTCCATCTTAGGCAGGGACTGCCTCGTCTTCTTTTTCTACGATAGATATTGCCCTTCTAGATTTTCCGGGCGGGATCATCCTCACCCATACGGATTAAGTGACCCGCCCACCGTAACCTATTGAGCCGGATTTTATCCACAACCGGACGGCCATGGTATCGCTCATAGATTTCGTCATTGTGTAGACTACGGAATCGTCGATCCTCATGTAGGGGGCCAAAAATTCTTCGGAGGATTCTTCTCTCGAACGCGGCCAAGAGTTTGTAATTTTCTTGCTAAGAACCCAAGTTTCCGAGGAATACATGAGGACTGGCAAGATCATTGTCTTGTACAGTAAGAGCTTTGACCCTATGGTGAGACGTTTCGAGCGGAACAGTTTTTGTAAGCTGAAATAGGCTCTGTTGGCTGACAACAACCGTGCGCGGATTTCATCGTGGTAGCTGTTATCGGTTGTGATTTTCGACTTTTTCGAGAGCCAGGTTAAAGAGGACGCATGATAGGGCATCCCCTTGTCGTAGACCGTTGTAGATGTCGAATGGTCTTAAGATTGATCCTGCTGCTTTTATCTGGCCTCGCATATTGGTCAGGGTCAGCCTAGTCAGTCTTATTAATTTCGTCTGGATACCGAATTCTCTCATGGCCGTGTATAGTTTTACCCTGGCTATGCTATCATAGGCGGCTTTAAAGTCGATGAATAGATGGTGCAACTGTTGTCCATATTCCAAAAGTTTTTCCATCGCTTGCCGCACAGAGAAAGACTGCGGTTATTGCGGCATCCATTTCCCTCTTATAGATGTCGCGAAGGGCTGTGTTGTGGATGGCTTCAGTATTCACTCTCACCTGATTGTCAGAGGGGATTGTAAGTGGTGTCGTAATTCGAGCTCGGAGCACCATTCCAACGAGATAGTGGTCCGAGTCTATATTGGCCCCCCTATATGTTCTGACATTCATCAAGGCTGAGAAGTGGCGGCGTTCAATCAGCACATGGTCAAGTTGGTTGAAAGTGGTTCCATCTGGAGAGGCCCACGTATGTTTGTGAACCGCTTTCCGCGTAAACCAGGTACTTCCAACAATCATTTCGTGTGATGCTGCTAACTGGATAATGCGCAATCCGTTATCATTGGTATCCTTATGTAAGCTATGGCAGCCAACGTATCGCCTGAATACTGGCTCCGTCCCTACTTGACTGTTGAAATCTCCAAGTATGATTTTGATATCATACTTGGGACAGGCTTCGAGGGTCCGCTCAACTGCCTCGTAGAAGGTATCCTTCTCCGACTCTGCAGTCTCCTCTGTAAGGGCGTGAACGTTAATGAGGCTTATATTTCTAAACTTGCCTCGCAAACGCAGAGTGCATAGCCTTTCGCTTATATTTTCAAAGCCGATAACAGCAGGTTTCATTTTTTGGCTGACTAAGAAACCTACTCCGAGCACATGGTTTACTGGATGACCGCTATAATATATGGTGTAGTGGCTCTTTTCCAGGAAACCGGTCCCTGTCCATCGGATCTCTTGTAACGCTATTACATCAGCCCTATATTGGGACAAGGTATCGGCTAGCTGCTCATCAGCTTCATCTCTGTACAGGGAGCGCAAGTTCCATGAGAAAATGCGCAAATCGTTGATCCGTTGTCGTTGCCGGGTCCGTCATTTTAAAATCGGTCCTGTCCGATGCTCCTGTTGTGGCTTCGTAACAAGTTGTTTTCCGTGTAGGGTTGTCAGCCCTACCCAACCCCCAAACATGGAGGACCCAGTTGGTACAATTTGTCCCGTTTTTAGGCGCGGGAGACTCGCCTTCATCCTTCTCCCTCTGCAGCTTTTCGTTAAGAAATAGCTCCCAGCGGCCACCACGTAGGAGTGGAGATAGGGTTTGATAGTAGAGCTGGTGGTGTTGGTTCAGCAGGCACATCCCAGGTTTTATGCTCCATCGCGGGTACCATTCCACGTTTCGCCCTGGGACCTATACTACCCTTTGACCACTAGGTAGGTGTTGATACGGGAGGAATTTGCCACTGCTAGTTTCAGGGATTGTGGAAATAGTTTATGGTACTGGGGTACGGGAAGAACCGAAACTTCCGCACCAATATCCACGAGGTAGTTGCGCCTGCTGAGAGGGTCGTAAATTGTTAGGCGACGTGGCGCTGCCTTCTGGGTGGCGGTCGCCAGGACCCCTCGCGGACCTAGTTTTTTGCTGCAGGCGTGAATTTACAAGGGATTGTACACTTAGTGGCTTTATCGCCGAATCTGCGGTGGTACCAGCAAATCCCTCGATCCGTCGACTGTCCTGACGACCTGCCACCTGATCGCCCTTTTCGGGTGGCAGACCGCGAGTAAACTCGTGATCTGGCGCCTGAACGCTGAGCGTCCAACGTCGCCCGCATCTCAGCTACACTGGCTGTTAAGGCGGCTATTTCGCGCCTTAAGTCGCCCACCTCGTCCGATGGTTGTTGAACGGTCGCTATGGTCGGGCGTACGTGCACCTCTAAACAACGGCGCGTTCGCTTCAAGGACTGATGGTGGAGCACAGTTCCGGATTCAGTCGCTGAAACCCCTCGGTTTCATCTGGGGGCGGAGTGATGTGGCGCGACAGCGGACGGATGGGGTCACCGCGCTCTCCACTCAATTCAGACCACGTCACAGGAGCGGAGATCAGAGTGACATGAAAAAAATGACATGACGTTTAAAAAATAAAGGAAGAGAGGAACCGAGGAGTAGAGTCTGCGGTCCGTCTTTAAAAACAAATAATTTAAAAATAAAGTTTAATAGTTGCAAAGTCATCAGAAGGAGACTCGCCCTTCTTTGTTCATGAAGACGATTTGATGAAGTCCTTAGTGACGAAATTTTCTGGGGTTCAGTGACCACATTTGGAGGAATTTTGGTACTCGTTGTGGCTTAAATGACTTTGGAGCTTGCTATTTGTTGGAAGGCGTGATTGGGGCAATAACAAATAAGCTTTTGTTTTTGTAGCGCTGTTGTCAAGCAGTTAGCCTGCTTGGGGCTAGGTCCGCCGAACGTTCACTTGTTGCTTGCTTCTAACGAGGCTATCGTCGCCTGTAGGATCTGGATTGAGCTTTCTAAAGACTAGCTTTTGTTAAGATCCTAAGTAAAGTCTACTAAGGAGAGTTTTTAAGCAAACAATTCGCTCTTTTACAGGCTTGCAATAGTTTGCGGTAAGTTGTATGACTTTAGACACGATTGATTCCGTCGCTGAGGCATCCTCATATTCCGACTCCATTTCTTCAGGAGCCAGATTACTGATATTCTTTCGTCGCTTTTTTGCCGTCACCACTTGAAACGCATTCTTCAATGGTTATCCTTATTTGACTATGATTCTTGCTTTTTTGGCATTTCAAGCACCTGATCACATATGGCTGGACATCCTTTTTCATCCCTTTCCTCCTCCTTCCTTCCTCTTTCCACCAACACCATGAGGAACTGATCTTTGCCTTTGATTTCTCGTAATCGCTGAAATAACTTCTCCAGCTTTCGGTTGCACTTATTCAGGTTTTTAGCGAACCTATGTGACCTGGTATAAAAAGTACTTTATACTCTGTAAGCCTGACAAACCCTGGTTAAGCGAAGACTGAAAAAGGCTAGGAGCAGTTGAGCAATTGAATGCGGTTTCACCCCATGCATAGCATATATGGTGGCCATTTACCCCACATCACCACGAGTGATGCGGTTACCTTATTATCCAGGTCCTCTTGAGACATTCGCATTACTACTCTATTGTTTTCTGCAAAGTGGTCTTGGGGCTACCTACTCGTCGGCCAACTTAGGATAGTCGATGCATGGCGTAGCCATCAGTCGCTCCTACTTAATATATAAACTATCCACTGCCCTTTTCGCCTTCCGATTACATCGCGTACGGTTGCCAGACTGGTGATACTCTTGTGCCAAATCAATTGCAGAGAAATACTTTGAATTACATAGCTCATTCAAGATATCAAACTGGTGTCCTTTGTGATCGACATATCAACGAACGTCTCAAATCTAAAATTTACTGCAATGTCGTCCGTCCAGTCGCTCTCTATGGTTCGGAGTGTTGGCCAACCATAAAAGACAATGAACGGCGTCTTGCGGTAATGGAGACGAAGATGCTACGTTGGACTAGTGGCGTCAAACGTTTAGATCACATCCGAAATGAGGATATCCGCGATCGTTATGGGGATACACCGATCGTGGAAAAGTTGCGAGAGAGGCGTCTTCGATGGTATGGTCACGCAATTCGTGCAAACGAGAATTCACTTGCCAAGATTGGTCTGAACATCGAAGTCGATGGTAAACGACCAAAAGGCAGACCTAAGCAACACACTGATACACTGGATGGGGATTTGAAAGCCTCGAGATTGCACCCAGATCAGGCATTCGATAGAGAAAAATGGCGAAGCCGATCACGACGAGCCGACCCCGCTTGTGAACGGGACAAAGGCTGAAGAAAAAGAAGATTAAAGGAGAATTGTAACGAAAATCACTTTTTGACGGCTAACATTCGGGGACTTTCTCATATTTTTTAAGAATACTCTGGGACCGGGGAGACCCCTCCCTCTCTTTTCACCCTGCTCTCGTCAGGCCTGCGAATGCCACAAAACTTCACAAAGGGTGACACTAATCGAGGTAGCTATGGAATTTGATGTATCAGCGCACGAACATTGAAAGGTCAGCAACTGAGGAGATCTATGTTATGGGAGATGGCAATGGTTGGAAGTCATCACAACCAAAATCATCATGAAACCCCTAAATGTCGAACAATATAAGAATTGCCTGGCGTACTAGCCTCTTTAAGTTAATTTTGCGTAGAGGGTCCCAAGTCTGTTTGAGAGAAGGGGGAGGAAGAGTCACTACAATTTGGAAATGGACTAAATTCCTTTCGGTCCAATAGTATTTACTTTTAAGCTTGGAAGTTGGTATTCCACTAGGGAAGTGACTCTCCATTGAGTTTGAGGGTTTAACATTTTTTCAACAAATCCCCAGCCGGGCGTAACAAATAACATAATTAAGAGGAACAGAAGCTTGTCTTGTCTCAATTTCTATTCAAACGTGAACAACTCCACGGATAAGGACTAACCTCACCACCACGCGCTCTTGCTTCCTACAACGGTTTATGATTGCGTCTTGTTTGAACTTCAATGAGAGTTTCAGCGATACAGGCTTGGTATGCTGGAATTTAGAGAGGTAAGACAGGGAGCTTATTACTTGTACTGCATTAAGTGTGATGATAATGAAACTGAAGCAGAGTCTCAACGGAGACTTTTTGGGTGACCTATACTCTACTAAGCAGTGAACAGGAAACATTAAGATGGTGGTTTTTTTGGAGACCACTGTTACGCACGCAACAATTGTGGTCCCACGTTGGGCGCCAATTCTGTTGCAATGAGAGTTCAGCGTTGCATCACCTTGGCACTAACATGGTCACCAATGTTGTCAACTAACCAAACTCCCCTAACAGGTTTACCAGTCTTGAACACCAACTGCACGAGATAATATATGAAACCGGACGGTACATGCTGGAGATAACCCAAATGCTAGCAGTTCGGCGAGATGTGGGTGGAGTTCTTGGTTCTCACATATTATCTCCCTGTCAGGACGTAGAGATTTTATCACGTACCTTGATTCAGGGGTCAACAAAAGTAAACCCACCTGGGGTGAACTACTCCATTAGAGACGTGAAGTCTCGAGGTACCAAACGGCCTAATAAGGGAAGGGGACTAAATCGCGAAACCGTAATGCGCGGGATCGCCGGGTAAGGATTAGTTCAGACCTGGCTCTGGCATCTATGCGACTAGTGGCCCGCGTCTGCCTTTCCTCTTTTTGGGGGGGGGGGGGGGTGGCAGATGATGTGATGTTTGTGATAGCTAAACTTCGGGGACTCTCTCATATTTTTTAAGAATCTGTAAACCACATCACTCGGTTTTAAGGGGGCGTCCTTGGATTCTGGTGCTTAGAATGGTTTTTTATCAAAGGAGCTACATGATCGCATCTCTATATGCCTAGTCTCACCTGGCGTCATCCCTCCCCTTATTTAAGTGACCTTGAGACATTCTCCGAGTACATGAAGTAGGAAGGCATAATCAACTGATCTCCTTTATTCATAGAACATTCATGAATAATCATCACACCCCTTCCCATACACGTCTGCAACTATATAAGTTCTATTTTATGTTTTCTCTCGCCATAAATGGCACCGACAAATGGTAATGATATTATCATAGTCGTCCCCAAAACGTCTACTAGGCGTGAAAATTTAATTTCTTCTAAACGCCACTAGTAGAACTCGTTTAGCATGAGCAACGAGGACATCGTAGACTATGACAACGACCGAATCTTCTCTTAAAACTTTTTTTCCTTATACTTTCCCCCGGCCAAGGATTCTCGCGCTATGAGCTGGCCGATACGATGCGGCATTTACGTTCACGTTTCTGTAATAAAGTTCAGAATCCGCAGGTGCCACAAAGTCATAAATTTTAATGTGAATCCGCAAATAGTCATTAGGAAAAATGAAGTAAGGAAACGTTGAAGGAAAGCCGAGCGCCACAGGACGAGAGGAAATGAAGGATGTAGATAGAGTCTGAGAAAAGATAGTGGAAGGACTCGTTTACCAATCGACAGAGGACGCCGACTGATGCGGAAAAGCCATCAGCCCTTCAGTTGGCCTCCCTCATTCGTAGCTTGTCTTCAGATAGCTTTCAATTAACTCCATCGTCGGACTTTGACGATTTTCGGGAGAGAGTGGTTCGAGGGTCAGACCAGGTTTGAAGCCTTTTTATATTCGTCAGATGGTGGCAGGTAGGATGAGATTGCGGACGCTGTGCACTGGGGCGAAAGATACGGTGACGCCCGTTTGCATAGAACGGAGCCGAGTAGAGGAAACATTTCAGCAAATTAAAATAAGTAATTCTTTACTTTCGAAGCGCTCCACATCTTCCTTTAAAATCCTGTTCATTACCACGACCAGCTCTTCCACCCTTCGCTTTCTCTGCCCTCCTCCCCAATATAACGCAATCCATTTTACTTCGTTTCATTCGATGACTTTTTCAATTGGAAGTTTTCTTGAAAAGCTATCGAGTGAATTTACCGGTAAATTCCACTGATTTGTCCTTGTTGTTTGTTGGACAAAACTGAAAAAAAATACGATGATAGCAAGGGGATGTCGACCAGTACCGGAATGTATCCCTAAAGAGAAAAATAGTCGATCTCTATCTTAAGATAGAGACAGCTAAATGGGCACGAAGTGTCCCTATTTTGGATTTGATTCCATCTTCAATGCTAATTGAGTCCTTGTTGGAACGACGACAGGATGTCGGCCACAATGTACAGGGCTTAGACAGACAGGGAAGGAAGTTAATTAATAATGTTTTTCTTATTCATAATTTTCATCCGGCCGCGTGTTGGTGGCGTTTTTCACATAGAACGGTCGTAAAATTGAAATGAAATGATATTCAAAATGGAGAGAAAAGCGTTTATGATAGGGAGGCAATTTACGGGCCAGAAATTTATGAGATATTCTGGATTTTTTCCGGTATATGCTGTTTGAATGGGGGAATTAATTTAAAGATATTTAACGAAGGATTCATTTAGTCGAGCACGGAAGAAGGCAGTGTGGGTAATTTGTATATTTGTTATGCAGGACTACGTTTCATGGTTGGTTATTGGACATGAAAATGGGGGCAGGACATTCAGATGATACTTGGGAGAAGTGAGCTGTTACGGACGTAATAGCACAACTCCGTCGAAGCCGGTCCCAAGTCCGGTTGTGAAAGGAGGAGGGATGGATGGCTTTAGGCTGTACACCACCGCAGCGTCTCAGGGGGTAGGTGAGGAAAGTGCAGGAACTTTGCAGTCTTGCAGATTACTCACTAAGGAAGCTATCTCAACACCTGGCAGCTAGGGATAAAATGCACCACCAAAAATGAGAAGAAGGAGAAATTTAAGGTTCGGTATGGATAACCGACGGGAGTCGTCTGACTTGGTGACTGGGTCGGGCTTTCGTAATGGACAGCACGGCGTCGAAACCGCTAGTCATGGGGCGGTTCGACGTCTAGGCGCCACGACGACCAGGAGCACAGCTCATCATCCGCTCCTACTACGAAATAACGGCGGGGGCGGGTACAACATCTTACCGCCCCTTGTTGTACCAGAGATTCGTCGAGCGTTTCCCGCAATTCGCGCACGTGACTGTGCAGCGAGTTGCAGACCAGTACCGCTTTATTACTCGCAGCGACACAATCCCGGCCACCATCAGGGAACGTGTTCGACTTGAAGTCATCGGGGAAACTGGTGACCGAGAGTCGATGGGGGCAGAGGCGGCGGCATCAACAACACCACGCCGCACTGCAGGCAACAGGTTCAGTACTCGCCGAAGCACTCTTCTCCACCGTCCAGCTGAGGTTTCTGCTGAGGTTCGGGACGAATTCCAAAGAGCGTGTATAGAATTCTCGGATATGGATCCTTTGCATAGACCAGGTATTCCCAGGCTCTATGCATCTCCAGCAACTCCGGGAATTCTATCTCAAATCAATGATGAGATTGCATCTCGACTGTGTGCTGATATGTCGCTGCTGCAACTACAATCACTTGTGTATTGTGGTGCAGTTGCGGCTATCAGATTGCACGGTCAGAAGATTCGCTTTCGTGTTATTGGTTTGACTGACAAAAGAGATCCGCCATGGAAAATTCGTCTGCAACGTCGGCGGGACTCACTAAGGCAGGACATTGCTAGACTGATTCAGATCAGCACTGGCAATGTCAGCCGACGGGTAAGAAATAAAGTGCAGAGGGTTTACCGGAACTATGCCATCCCCTGTGAGACACCCGTAGTTGAAATTCTGGACACACTAAAACAAAAACTTTCTGTCATATGCAGTCGGTTACGAC
Organism: Hermetia illucens; assembly: GCF_905115235.1. NCBI lineage: Eukaryota > Metazoa > Arthropoda > Insecta > Diptera > Stratiomyidae > Hermetia > Hermetia illucens. The sequence continues at coordinate 4,791,765 of NC_051852.1, forward strand.
GGTATGGCGAAAGTTATTCCAGACGTGTCCAGAATGCAACATACGCGAGGAACCAGCGGAGCTTTTTCAGATCTCTCAACGAATCCCAACAGAGCGCCCAGACAATACCGTTCTCGGTGACGGAAGCGAAAGAGTATTGGGGTGGACTTTGGGGGTTACCTGCCCAGCATGCTGAGTGGATCGCCGCCGAAGGCACCCGCCATACCAATACACCTGGCATGAATTTTGCGGATGTTACCGAGGAGGAAGTTCGACGAGCCATAAACATCTCGAAGAACTGGAGGGGCCCAGGTCTGGATCGGGTGCAGAATTTCTAGTATAACCAGCGTACACAGTCAGTTGGCACGCAGTATAAATGAGGTCATGAGTTGGCCAGAGGAATTTCCACCGTTCCTCGTTGCGGGGATTACCTACCTTATCCCTAAGAAGGACACGGTGCAGGACCTCGCAGACACAAGACCGATCACTTGCTTACCAACCCTCTCCAGATTCATCACGTCCATTATTAGTGGAAGGATCAATGCGCACCTCGAGACCAACAACATTCTGTCCGAGGAGCAGAAGGGCTGCCGAGTTGGGTCAAGGGGTTGCAAAGAGCAACTCATTATCGACTCGGTAGTTGTAGGACAAGCAACTAGAGGCCAAAGAAACCTCTTCAGTTGCTATATCGATTATACCAAGGCTTTTGATAGCGTTCCGCACACCTGGCTAATCGGCATCCTACATCTGTATCGCATTGATCCGAAACTAATAAAGTTTTTGGCGACAGTCATGGAAGGGTGGCATACCACCTTATCAGTCCGTACATCTGAGGGTACTAATACCTCAGAGCCCATCCGTATGCGGAGGGGCATCTTCCAGGGGGATTCATTGAGTCCTCTTTGGTTTTGTATGCACTGAACCCCCTTTCATGACTACTGAATGATGCTAGAGGGCATGGTTTTGCAATAAAGTATGGCCTACGTGCTAAGTGCGAACTGACACACTTGATGTACCTAGATGACATCAAGCTGTATGCTGGTACTGACAACCATCTTAGAAGTCTGTTGCGAATAATAGACATGTTCAGCCGTGATATTCGGATGGAGTTTGGATTAGACAAGTGTCGAATCCAAGCCATCCGCAAAGGTCATCACGAGCCGCATGCCGGACATAGCATTGGTGACCTCCACATCGAACCTATGACTGAGACAGACTTCTACAAGTACCTAGGAATTCTGCAAGGAACCCATGCTCGAGTTGGTGATCTGAAGGAAGTTCTGCTGTCCGAATTCCTGGGTCGTGTAAAGCTGGTGCTGAAATCGCATCTCTCGGGGAAGAATAAAATAAGCGCGTTGAATGTATTCGCTATCCCTTCACTGGTTTATGCATTCGGAATATTGCCGTGGACGAAAAACGACCTGGAAAACGTCCAGCTGCGGATACGGACAACTATGTCCAAATTCCGAATGCATCACCCAAAGTCTGCCGTGGAGCGGATGAACCTGCCTCGTGACATCGGAGGTAGGGGCGTGGTTGACGTGGCGGCACAACATCATCGCCAAGTCGACTCGCTCCGCGCTTATTTTTACAGTAAAGAGCAGGCGAGCCCCTTGCATGCGGCTGTCTGTAAGGCAGACTGTGGACTGACTCCACTTAACTTGAAGGATCGACCTTTCAATCCTCTGAGTGGGGTGAAGTCGGACCAAGAGCGGATCGATGAATGGAGGTCGAAGGGCAATGCACGGTAAACACGTGAATTGTCTTTGGCAGCCATTTGTCGATTTGCATCTGTCGAACAGATGGCTGTGTGCTGGGGAGTTCTTTGCTGAGACGGAGGGGTTAATGTGTGCCATTCAAGATGGCGTGGTCGCCACCCGAGCTTATAAAAAGCTCATCATGAAAGAACGGGTGAAGAACGACCAGTGCAGAATGTGTGGTTCGGCGTTAGAGACGTTGGACCATCTCATTTCTGGCTGTACTGTTATGGCAATGGTGCAATACATCACCAGGCATAATGCTGTACGTAAGGTTATCCATCAAAACCTTGCATATAGGCATGCGTTGATCGCGGGAACATGTCCGGTTTACCGATACGAGCCGCAAGCAGTACTAGATAGTTGACAGCTTACAGCATGTATTGGGACCGGCGAGTTCTGACTGATCGCCATACCGCACACAACAAGCCTGACGTACTGTTAGTTGACAAGACGGGTCGCTCCGCGTATATTATTGATGTTGCTATCCCCCATAATAGCAACATTGAACGGGAATACGTGGAGAAGAAGGTGAACTATGAGTCATTGGCTCGTGAAATCAAAGAAGTTTTTTCGTCTCGAGCGGGTGGTTGTAGTTCCCATAATATTGTCAGCTACAGGTATAGTACCTAAATCCCTCACGGCTTCCCTTGATGTCCTGGGACTTTCGTACAGTCTGGTTCAAACCATGCAGAAGTACACCATTCTGCATACGTGCTCGATATTGCGGGGAGTACTCGACGGATTCTCCCACTGACCTACCACCGGCCACCACCACCAGTGCCCCTTTAGTTTTTAAGTAGGTAGGATCGTCCGAGCCTAAATGCACTTAGTGCTAGTATTAGGTAAAATCCGGCATCTGCCGAGATTGTGATAACTCGGAAATAATACTCAAATGTTCGCTTTAATTTTTGTTTTGACAATTTCTTTTACAAAAACCTCTTACCCTTTAAACTTAATGAAACCCTAAAATTCATTTAAATATTCCTAATAATAACAAAGAAATTTTCATATATTTCAAAAATTATCATTAACCTTTTTGTTGTTGTTTTCACCATAGACCTGACTATGCTGCGTATTATTAAATGCATTTTCAGCGTTTGTTTCAGGCTAAGGGTGAAATACTATGCATGTAAATGAAAAATATAGAAAAAATCAATGCAGCTTTTGTCGTTGTTCCAACTGATGATGAAATTTGCGCCGGTAAGGCTGACTAGGGACTTGGCTTATGATTGGTGCTTTGGTAGCATGGTCTCTTGGGATTTCCGAATTTTATAACAATAATAATCGGGGGCGCAACAATCCAATTGGATCAGGGTCTTGAAGTGTGTTAGAGCACTTCATTCAAGACCGAAACGGTATACTACAGCAGTACATTATAGGAGGCAATGTGGTCAACATTGCGCTCGCCTGAGATTATTACCCTGATTTGACTCAGGTACTCATTCACAGCTCAGGTACTCATTCACAGAATACGTCTGCCATCAGTGAGATTTGATCCGCGACCTTCTGTACGACAGTCTTGTGCTCTAACCGTTCAGCTATTCGGACACGACAGCCAATGGGTCACCTTTAAACAAAGGGTTCACTGCGGAACATGGTGGTTACGAGTAGTGGATAAATGATAGCTGAAGAAATAGTGACAATTGTATTCCTGGCTGTGCCATGCAATGAAATTTAGTATTCTATAGTGCCAGACGAGTGGGGTGTCATGGAAACATTTCACGTGAAACCATAAGGTAGGACTATAAGCTTCTGGAGAGATCTGAAACACATTTCGATGGTAGGTAGGTAAGTTTCAGTGGCCGCTCCGAAGAGCCGGAGTCTAGCCGGCTCAGATCTTCAGAGCTAGCCCATAGCGTTCATGACGGAAAGCAGCTCTCCCACCCTGCAACTAGAAATTTCTCTGAGGTCCCCAAAGAATGGTTTACAAAGACACTGGGCAAACGTCTATAGCCTGACTCTAGCTAGAGCTGGGCAATGGCAGAGGAACTGCCTGAGAGTTTCCCCTCTTTTCCGAAGCTGTAGCAATGCGAATTTTAGGGTATGCCAAGCCTGATGGCATGGTCCCCTATGGGCCAGCAAGTCGTGAAGACTGTCGTAATCTTGATTGCCTCCCAGGCTGGAGGATGTCGTTGCTTCGTTCTATTATACTTTTTACTCAAAGCCTGCCACCATACAATAGAGCTGTAAGTTAGGATTGGACACACCACAGCAGTGAACCATTCTCCGTCGGAGACAAATATTCTCTTGCAGACACAGAGGGCTATCTAGGCCTTCTCTACTCTCCGTTGTTTGTTCAATCTCCAATTTAGTTTTGGATCCAAGATTACACCCACATACTTTATCTTGGAGGAAAGAACCAATTTTTGTTCACTCAGCCGTGCTAAGTGGAATTCAGGTATCCTTGTCGTGGTGGTGAATAGCAACAGTTCCGTTTTGATGGGGTTTATGCCGAGTCTGTAGTATCTTGCGGCCTACATCGCACCTTTCGCAACGCTCCTTCCACGATGTAGCTAATAATGCACGGAAACATCCCTGACACTAATATCGCCAATTCGTCGGCTTACGTCATACCTTCACCCCGTTCCAGTTCAATATTCGTAAAATTTCGTCCATCTATATTAATTAGAGCACCGGAGAGATGACGCCAGAATCAGGCGTGCCTCTGTTCACAGCTCTGGTACTTAGTATCGATATAATCCAATGCGTAAGATACCATTCAACCGTACCAATTACCTAGTGTAGAGGGTTTTCTGTGGATTTGCATGCTGGGACTTAGATAAAGGCGTTCTCTCCATAATCGTCCTTAAGTGAATGAAGATGCCCTCTAGGGTCTTCAGCCCGAAAGAGGAGAGGCTGATTGGTGGAAAGTCCTTCGCAGATTCATGGCCGTGCCTGCTCGCTTTTGGTATGAAAACCACTTGTGCGCGTCACCAGGACTGTGGTATGTACCCTAAGGGGATACAGCTCCGGTAAATTTGAACAAGCCGAGGTGCAATTCGAGTGCTGCAGACTTATCTGCGTTATCGCCAGCATTATCTGCTTGCTTGGCGGCTCGTCAGTCCCCGTCGGATCATCGAACCTCATCTCTTCCTCCTCGTTGGCGGCATTCATTGGATCTTTGCGTTCCTGACTTTGAACTGCACTTTATAGTCGACCTTTTCCAGTGCCTCCAGGCATTCTCCATTTATACGGAGCAGAAAAGGTTGGCTGTTTGTCTGGGGATACTCCTTTTTGCCGTAGAGGATGACTTTGAGCTTTGCGCTCTCCCAGACGTCACTGATGTTAGCATCACATGAATGGAGAAAGTCCCTGAAGAATTGGTCTTCGCAAGCTATAACGCGGACCACCTGAGAGGAATCAAAACAGGGGATGGATCCGGTGTGTCTGGTACTCACTACACCCAGTTTGACGGCAGTGGATTCCAGATTAGAAACCATTACTCCGTCTGCCGCCTCGCTCCGGGAGGTCTCTGCGGTTGGTTTCAGCACAGCAGTACCACAGCTGTCGCCACTGCACAAAGACGTGTATCTTCAATCCTGGTTACGCATGACCACTTTTTAGATATTACTTCTCGCGTAATTTTATGATTCCATATTTCTGATTTATTAGCTTCTGTGTTCCTTGCCTTCCTCCTTAACTCGTCTTCCATCCCTACAACTGCAGAGGTAACTATCAGGCACTGTTTCCCCGACATAAGAGTCTCCTCAATTAAATTCTCCAAACTTCCGTTCGTCTACAGCTTTTTGTTTAGAACTTTTCTTCCTCTGAGTCTCGAGTGGTGAAGAATTACTCGCTTTGGAACTTTTGTACTATTTCGGGAAGTAGGGGATCCAAAGTGGCACTGAAAAAGCCTGCAGCAGCCATGTCCTGTGGGGATCTCGAAAATGTGGTAGTTGGGCTCTTCTTGCTTTCATTCGCGTCTTCTTATGTTACGGGTGAGTTTCTGCGCTCATGGATGCTTGAAAGACTCGCAAACTGTCTTGCTAGCGGTTGTGAAACTCCAGTTTTGGTCTATGGTCACTTTGGCAAGTATTTGTAGAGTATACTTGCCAAAGTGACCATAGACCAAAACTGGAGTTTCACAACCGCTTATTTTGACATTAGTCGTCACTCCTTAGATATGACTTCGCTGACTTCCACTTTCGTAGTGACTTTTTCAGGTTCGTTATTAAGCCCTTCCCCCCTCCCCCCCTTCCGCTGGAAGGTTGCAACACTTCTGCTGATAAGCAAGAGCAAAGGCCAGATGTCCCGTCAGCGTATCGTCCCCTATATGTTGGACATAGCGGAGAGCTGCTTGGGAAACTCATCAAACCACGACTGGCTGACGCGGGAGAATACTCACCAACATAATATGGTTTTAGAGGGGGCAATCCACAATTGATGCCACTGAGGAAGTGGTCCAAGCGATAAAATTGGCTGAGGCACTCAGTCGCCCTGTCGGTTAGTGGTGCTCCTTTTGGAACGCCTTATACGATAGCCTTCTATGACTTCTATGACTCGAGATGCCTAATGAATCGCATCTGGTCGGATACGCGGATGGTGTTGCGGCACTGGTTACCGCACGCACTGTTGAACAGGCTGGGTGCACACTGGAAATGGTGATACGGTGACCAAGCGATGGCTAAGCATGGATTCGTCTCTGGAGAAAACTGAAGTCCTTGTGCTGACTAAGGAGGGGATTCATATGGTCCTCTCCATTCAGGTTGGCGAAATCATGGTTTTGTTGAAGCCGTCGGTGAAATACCTGGACATCATGATAGAAATGAAGATGAGTTTCTTCGAGTAGATTTGCAGCACCGATTTGCGATTTGTCGGCTAATGTCCAACGTCGGAGATCCCTTATTCAGCATGCGTTGCTTGTTGATGAGCATGGTTCAGTCGGACTACTTTTACGGTTCCAAAATATGGGTTGACTCCGTCAGTAAGGAATTATACCATAAGAGCCTGGTTTCGGAGTCAGCTGTAATGGTGATAGCGGGAGTTATTCCGATCGCTCTTTATGCTGCAGTCTTGAGGAAGAAGGGGTAGATGAACCGCGCATCTCATATAAGACGGGCGGCCGTGGTTAGGTTCACTATTATCTATCCCAGCTGCTCAGCGGACATGGGTATTTTCAATCTTACCTGCACACAATCGGGAACTCACGGTCGCCCGACTGTATTTATTGCAAGGACGTGATGGATGATGTCTGCCCCACCATTTTCTTTTGCAGAAGATGGGGGTGCCATCACCTTTAGATGGAAGGATGTCTTGGGTCTCCGGATACCATAATTGGGGCCACGCTGCAGAGCGAGGACACCTGGAGCTGACACTCAAGGCATTCTTAAGACGAAAAACTGAGAGATGGACAGCAGAGAGCCGGAGCTGTTGGAACTTCTTGAATCCACGGGGTTTTACTACTATACTGAATAGGCCTGGCCTGAGGTAGTACGTCAAACGGTATCGGGTCAGAGTCCTGGGCGTTCCAAGGGTGTTTTAAGGAGGAGGAGTTGGCATAATTCGGTCCAATTACTCCTAAATAAGCGGGAGCTATCAGAACTCAATATCATGGATCAACCCTTTCCAGATTATACTTACATTACTGGTATAACAAAGTCCTTTATATCCATTTATTCCGCCATACTGACCACTTAATTCGGTTGAGTAACATTTCACGCTATCAATTTTTTGGGGGGAAAGACCGCAAAATTATTAATAATTTTAGTGTTCGGTGGCCTTCCCTCGGGTCATTAATTTTTGTACACAATCGTTTCACTATGAGCTTTGGAAACTTTATACATTTCGAGTGATGCCAAATTAAGGGTGGAAACTGAACTTTTCAATAATAAATCCTTCCAATTATTCTAGGGTTAGTGTCGATGACAACCTAAAAAATACGAAAATTTGGTCTGAATAAACTAAAAATTCATTCAATAATTCGGAAGCCTAGCGATGGAAATACACGAATTTTCCGAATATCATATTCGAAAATTTGATATTTTCCAACGAAATAGTGAAATCACCGAAAATATATCCTTTTTTCAATAATGTCATTTCAATACCCTGTAAATATCCGCTTATCTGAACTTTTGAATAGTTACTGCGATTTTATCTGAGCTGGGTTTTTTTTTCTCTGTGAATTTTAAATTGCCGGAAAAGTGATCAAATTAATATTTTTGATATATTGCGGGAAATTGTATTATTGTTAATTATTCGGTACGAAGGCTAATGAGCGAGGGATGAAAATCATTTTATCCGGGCTCTGTGTAGGTAAGTACTTTTATGGTAGAATGAAAGCAGATTGTTTTGTGCCTCAGCAGTTTATAAGTATAAAATTACTGAATGATTGGATAAAATTGAATACTGGGTCCTGGATGACATTGAGATAATTATCCTTTTTGTATCGGGAGGTGAAATATATTGATGTTGGGACGACAGACATAGTTGGGAATATTTTGGGGAGACTTCGCTTTTATGAAATTTATTTTTAACTTATTCGGTTTCAAAAGGATCAAATTATAGTATGTCAGTGGTGGTCTCCCTTGACGATTATCTACCTTGCCATGGTGAGGGAGCTGAGAAAGGAGCGTCCTCCCGGAAACCAGAGGTGACACCTGAAGCTGAGAGGTAACCAAAACCCCAACTCAAGGTGTAACTACCGTGCCGAGGGCTAAATGGTCACAAGAGTCAAGGTATGGCGGTGAGTGGTGAACTCGGGATACCAGGCGACCCCAGTTTCAACTAGACTTGTCTCAGCAAAAAGGGTCTCTGCTGAAATCGACTTATTTTTCCCGGTAAAACAAGGGCCATGGCAGCCAACTACGAAGTAACTAAAAACCTAGAAAACAAAAGTAATCAACAGCACTTTGATCATGACGATCGAACCCTGAGCTCTTCGATGGAGAACCTGAGTCTAGACTCAGATTCGTCACTTATTAAAGTGGGAACCAACCGTATTGAGACCCAGTCCTCAACGGGCGAGCCGAAGCAGTCCCCGCGATCTGCTGCGGCCAAAGTCTTACCATCTGTCTTCGGACAGCAAACAACATTCGGGGAAACAGCTTTCGGACAAAAAAATGCCTCCGGGCAAAAAGCTTTGGGCAAACCGTCTCCGGACAAACCGCCTCCGGGCAAAACACAACCCCCGGGTTGTGCCAATTTTGAAGGGAAGTCATTCTTTGGGGGCATCTGCCGCTAAGGGCAAACCAAAGCGGTAGTGACCTTCTGACGATCCTAACTCTTCGGTTCAAATGGCTGCAAAGAAGGCTCTGCCGTCAACGGCTAAGCCTTCATTTGCAGCCAAGTCATAACGACACGAATCCTTCCGGTTACGCTACAGAGCAGTGTGAACAGATCAGGAGGGAACTCCTTGTAGCTGTAAGGACTGCATCCTTGCAAGGGATTACACAAGGCTTTGAGTCGGTAGGTCTACACCATAAAATGTTACGAATAAACTACCGATTAAAGCACGAACTAGCGGCTTAGACAGTACTGCTCCTCCTTCAACGATGTGTGGGAGGGTGAGCGATTGATCCTAGACAGGGTTTCTGAGCTACTATCGTTTAGAAAGGGCTTTCTCTGGCTTCCAGAAGAAGCCCTGGGACAACTTGGAGTCCAGAATAACCTCAACACCTCCACCTGAATGCTACTAGCAAAGCGGCGGTTGCACTTGTTATTCGGCGGATCAATAGCTGCAAGATATTTATATACCTCAAACAGGAACCATAGGTTGTTGGTGAGAAATTAGAGGCTTAAACTTAGGACATGTTGACTTGGTATATGCCAATGGAAGTGATAGACCCAGCTCCTACAAAAGACCTCAAAAGATCTCTAAGTTATTTTGGTTAACGACCTATGTGATGGCAACATCACAACGATCAAATTGACCATAAAAAGCCAACAGGAAGATAGGGAGATCCTATCTTGCTCTGCTTATTTCCTTTATGACGTAGACGTAGTTCCCAGTAGAACATTCATCAGAGCTAACCAATATACCAAAAATAAAAGCATGGGAATAGTAGCAGGGTGTGATGGTAACGCTTAACATATATGCTGGGTAAGTTCCAACATCAACGCGAGAGGATCGAGATTACTGGAGTATCTGGTAGGGACCGAATTGCAGATCCTCAATTTAGGTAATGAACCTAAATTCTTCAACGTGGACAGTCAAGAGGTTATCACGTTGGCATGCCCTGACATTGCGGCTATTGTCGGAAAATGGAGATTATCAAACGATGTCATGCTCTCGGATCACAGTCGCATTGATTTCGTAATGGGCATGAATCCACCTCCATTTATTCCATTTCGGAATCCACGTAAGGCAGATTGGGCGACGAATAAAATAGAACTGAGCGCCCGAGTTACGATCCCTGGGAGACGCATAAAATCCATTGCTGCAATTAAGATCGTCTGCGGTACCCACCACTATGGCTTATTTTGGAACCGGAAAATTGGTTGTACATGATGTTCTACAGTAGTGGGCCCAGTGGGCTTTGTGGGACAGCCGCAGAGACAACGAACTCCTGGGGTCCATCATCAGTGTCATACCAAAGTCTCCATTCTTGTAAGTAACTGTTGGCAATAGTTGCGAGATAGACGGGAATACCAATCTTCGCCAGAGATTCCCATATTAAGTTCCAATTGGCCAAATTGAATGCATTTCTCACGCCCAGGGTCACGACCACAACACAATACGTGATTGTACTACTCTTTCCGTGAATTGCATCTTCGACCAAGCTAGCAGCATCAATGGTTGATCTGGCTTTACCGAACTCATACTGCCGATCTGAGAGGCCTCCCTGGTTCTCAACAACCGGGAGTAATCTATTGAGGATTATTCGCTCTACTATTTTCTCAACAGTATCTAAAAGACATATAGGTCTGTAGGAAGTTCGCTCACCTGGAAGTTGTAGGCAGTAGTACTAACTTCTACCGCTTCCATGATGTAGGAAATATCCCCTCGAACATGCACGCCAGCTCCCTCCTCTCGCTGGGAGAATAACCCGTGGATGATTTTTCACAAGAGGGATGGGCACTTGATCTGCGGAGATGAATGGCCTCAGAATCGCCTCATCACGATTCTACAGGCGCTTCAACACGGGTTTACGTCCGCTTCCGAACAGAGTTCCTTAAAGCATTCCCTTTTGCTCCGTTGGATAACTTTTAGGTTTTGCGAGCTTTCTTATAGGTGCATTTGTTTGCCTTCGGTTGATTCTGCCTACCGCCCTCTGAGCCGCTCTTTTGGCTCGGTGACAGATGGATCGAAGGCTGGCCAGTTCACCAATCCACCAATAGTCCCCTGCTCTGTGGGTCCACTTATAGCTCAAAGAAGATTGCCTAGTGATTGCTGCGGGTGTAGTCCTCCTTGACGCATCAGGACATATCACGCGCCAGTGCAGCGCTGACAAAGGTTAGGTCCACGATTGTGGCAAACCCCCTTTTGTGAAAGGTGTTTACATAACGTTCGTTGGCCAGAAGTATATCCAATTGTGCAAAAGCGCCTAATAGACTGCGGCCCGCTGCATTTGCCCCTCTGTTACCTCCTCAAGGGCCCAAGCATTTAAGTCATTGGTAATCACCCTTGAACTATGACCCCTGTCAAACTTGGCGGCGTATAACACCTGTACTCATATGCCAGGTTAATTTTCGCCCACACGCTGGCTGTCTGCCTGGTTCCCTAATGGGGGCAATTTCCATCTCGGATTCATAGGTTGTCTGTTCGAGTAATTCCTGAGCGACCTTGCAACGATTGAGGTTTATTTAAATTGACGATACTTTTTCATTGAAGTCAGCACCTTATTAAATTCCGGGCATTTAGCACTTCCGTCAATTCGCCGGCTATCCCGTCCTTCTTCTGAGGATAATAAGCATTTTGGGTTCATATTGCAGTCTTTGGCGATATGTCCTTTCTCCCCACATTTCCCTCATCGATTGAATCGATAAATGGCGCTGGAACATGCCTTAGCGAAATGGCTAAATGCGAGGCAATTGAAGCATCTCCTTAGACGGCATACAATCCATCCGATTCGAACTTTCCCGGCCGCTGAAAACTTCTGCGAAGCGTCCATTGGTAATCGCAATGTGGCCTTTTCAGTATTGGCGTTGGTTTTTCGAACAATGGGCTCCTCGGCTCGATTCCATCGAGGCAGTTCAAATTTCTCCTTTGGATATCACTTCATCAAGATCTTTACTCTGTATATGGACTTCATGTTTTTGGACCCGTAATGTAACATTCTTCCCAAGTGAGTTCTTACCATGAATTCGAAAGCCCTTCCGTTTGGTCCAAGCTGGGGATTTTCAGCTCAAACATGAGGTCACCCTTCTGAAATTTTGCTGAAATTTCCGACTAGATCTTTTAGGTTAGGGTCAGTTTTGAGCTTTTTCAATGTCTCCGCGTAGGACAAATTTCCTTTGCTGGAGGTTGCAATTGCCCCTGGTCGAATTCGCACGTTTGCCTTTTTCTTCGCCTTTTTATTAACAGCTTTGGTCCATGCACCGTTTTCATTCCTCTTGGATTTTGGCGATTCGGTTATCGGAGCTCGCCCTTGGGGGCTTGTTTTCTCTCTTCGATGCTTTTAGTTCCCACCTTTCGGAACTATTTGAATATGAGGTTTCCCCCTAGGCGCCTGCTGATTTCGCGGAGGATCCGCAACTTTTTCCCGCATTCTTTCGTTTGGTGCCAGGCTGATTAGGTGCCACTGGGGTCGCCTGTGACACCGTTGAGGCAACAGGCTTCGACTAGTCGTTGGAATTTCGTTCCTCCTGCTACGATTTGTTTTACAGCACTCTAATAGCTCTACCATATTTTTTATCGCTTGATGCACGTTGTGCTTGTCCTTGATGAACTCGGAGAGCTCAACTATTTTTGCGCCAAGCTGTGTGAAGGGTAATTCCTCCGGATTAGAGCTCTCCTCTCCATGAGTCCTAACCAGATTACTGCTTTTAAATAAACCTTTGGCGTTCATTGACCTCCCTTCCGTTTTATCTTTTATGATCTTTGGCATTGGAGGAGATCTCAAAGTTGACGAACTTCTTCTAAATAGGTCCTTTTGCTGGTTTAGGACTACCTCCTGCTGTCGCTCCTCTAGAATATGTGCAGTCGATGTTGTTGCCTTTTTTGTCGTCCAGTGATCTGCTTTCAACTCATATTTCATCGATTTTATTACTAGTGCTCTGCAGAGAGTGGTACTTCCCTTGAACCCCTACTTTTCCAAATCTAAAACACTTGTAGCATTAGATGCCACGGTGGCCAAGGTGTCCATCACCGAGGCACTGCGGTCGAACCCGTTTGCTCACTCTCAAAAACCATTGGTACTGAGATTCCGAACCTCTGCACCGTAAATTTCCTCCTTGGGTATCTTCCCCATAGCCATTTTGGTCCACGCACCAGTTGTGAGCAAACATTAGCCCATACACAGTCAGAAAAGAAAAGTGCGTTAACACATATTTACACATCAGTAGGTATGTCTTAATTCACCAACTGGAGTCGCCCCTCATGGGAGATCTGGTCGCTCCTCAGGAGTCGTTTGTTGGTGTTTGTCTGTCTGTCTGTCGTGTTACAAGTACTTCTCTCAGAAACGGTTGTACCGATTGACACCAAATATGTTGGGCAGGTGGAAACTGTGAACAGCCACACATGCAGTGAGTTATATCACTCTACGGAGGACCCTCCCTCTACATGTATGTAGGGGGGCATATCATTTTTTTTCACCTGATATGGTCATGTGGGGTATCAAATGAAAGGTTTCGATTAGTACTCCTCGAAGCAGTTCTGAAATTTAACGCAGGGTGAAAATTGATCATTTCTTTCACAGTCATATTTTCAGAGCTTACCTAACCAAAATTTGTCGCTCATTTAAAGGTCTATCGAAGGAGGCATCAACGTCTGACGCACCTGACAATATACTGTAATGTGAACAGCTAAGGAAAGAGGAACGAAAGAGAACTCCTGCAAAGTGATGAGGTTACCGGTGCGGGGACGGCAACTGTAGGATCAGGTGCACTGCAGGTTGCAGTGCACCTGTTCCGAAAAGGAACCACAAGAAATCGGTGGAACTGAGCGAGTGGATTCGAATGTTGAGTTGAGGGGCGGTCAATTGTCTTTGCTAGAGGCGATGAGCTCCTGGACCGTATCTTCATCTATAGGCGAACATAGACAGCAACGGCAGACGTGCGACAAGCAGAAGCGACCGCTGAGACCATTGTAAGCGCCAAACGGATCACAGATAGTCCATTGCAAAGTGAATTTGGGCAAAATCGATCAGAGGGAGACACGACTGGAGAAGACTTTATTCAAGTAGTGTTCTGGGTCCACTTGCAAAGATACGGCCAATACGAATGGTAGATCACTAAAAGAGGAGACAAGTAAACGAACAAGGGCTAGACCCTCGGCTCCGCTCATTAAATCGACGGGAGGCAAGACATTTGCGGAGATTCTCGACAGGATAAAGCCCTGAAGTAGTAAGGAAAAACTTCGCTTCATACCGAAAATAAAGTGTGTCGGAGTCATTGATGAATTAGGCCCGAAAGCAATTCATAAAAGTACGTTCTGCAAGGCGGTTAAGGGACTACTGGGAGAAAAGGCTTTGGTTTCTAGTTTGCAACCTTTGTGCTCTCGAAAAATTAAAGGTCTTGAATCATCATCATCAACGGCGCAACAACCGGTATCCGGTCTAGGCCTGCCTTAATAAGGAACTCCAGACATCCCGGTTTTGCGCTGAGGTCCACCAATTCGATATCCCTAATTCCATTTAAGGACAAAGGTAGTGGTAAATCATGAGGTCCAATGGTGGGCAGTCCTCAGCTCCATTATTTTCATTGTTTCGGTTAATTGTTTTTCTTTTTCTCCTGTTACATGTTGGAAATTAAGAAAAAATTAAAGGTTATTCTATGGCTGTTTCAGTATTAATATTAAGAGTATTCCAAAAATGTTGAAATTGCCCAGCTAAACTGCGGATAGTCTCTATTCATCAGGTTTATGAATCGTGTATGACTTAACTTCCCCTTGGAAAAAAACATTCTCTTATATGTTGCACCCATGAATGATCTTTCCTGGCTTTGTGTAAGCGTTTTTATCTAACGATCAGAGGGCCGAGTTCAAGTCCAGTAGAGTTCATTGGAAGGTTATTAGCTCGAAAGAACTTGACACCGAGAGGGAGAAATCGCCGAAACTAAAATACAAATCTACCCAGTAGTATAGGTGCCAGGGCTCCTACGATGGAGCACAAAATCTGAGATACCCCTCCTCAATTAACACACAATAGCTCTCCAAAGGAATGCTGTCTCCACGGGAGAAAAACTGTGCCAACTGGTTTTCCACGTTGGGGGTTTGGCGGGGCTGACAATCCTACACAGAAAATGATCTGTTACGATCAGGAGCTAACTGATACCCTGTCTCAAAATAAGACACAGCGTTGAAAGAAATGCACTGGACGGGGATCGGTTTTCTGGAAAAGGGCCATTATACCATTATATTGCAGCTGTCATCTAATAACCATGTGCTCAGCGTAAGTGTCCTAGTCAGCCACAAAATGAAGCCTGCTATTATCGGCTTTAAAAACATAAATTAACAGCTTACCACTCTGCGTTTTCGAGGCAAATTTTGAAACATAATATTAACATCCACGCTCTACAAAGGAGACTGTGTAATTGGAAAAGGATACCTTCTACGAGGGAGTAGAGCGTACTGTCGAAGCCTGTCTCAAGTATGTTACGTACACAACGACTGTGCCCTCACGTCGGACGCTAACTCTGTCATGATGAGCACCAGCACGGTCAGTAGGCTGCCAACCAACCAAACTCCCTTAACAGGTTTGGCAGTCGTGAACACCCACTGCGCGAGATAATATGAAGAACCGGACGGCACGTGCTGGAATTAACCCGAATACTAGCAGTTCGGCGAGATGAGGGCCGAAGCTCTTGGTTCTCAAATATTGCCTCCCTGTCAGGACACAGAGATTTTATCACGTGGTTGAAAAAAACTAAACCCTCCCGGGCCAAACCACTCTAATAGAGAAGTTAAGTCTCGAGGCGGATTGGCATCACCGAAAATTTCAATCCCAAAGGACCTAAACTGCCAAACGGCCTAAGTGCCTAAAGTGCACGGGATGAACGGGGAAGAGTTGGTCGATTCTGGCGTCTACGCGACGAGTGGCCCCTGTCTCACATATATAAGGCTCTCGGAAAAGGTTTTCTATCTGTAATATAGACGCCTCAGATCTCGTGCTGATAAATTCATAGAGAATAATCCAATGGATTTAAGTCTGGATAATTAGGCGACGCCATGAAATCTGGCACGTTCACCGATAACCAATTTTAAATTTTCTTGGCCTTGTGGGCCGCTGCAGAATCCTGCTGAAAGCACCAATTACCCTCGAACGAGCTTTCATTCAGAGGCTCAATTACGGTCTCCAACATCTTTTCATACACCGCTGACTTGGTCTTGACACGGGTTTCACAAAAATGAATGTCCGTCACGCCGTGGCAGGAAACTCCCCACCACACCGTCACTGAAGGAGAGTGGTGCGCCCTTTGATCGCGTGGTGCTCGAACATTTTGGCAATTAAAATTTTCCTCAATAGAAAGATTTGTGACACTCATTTTTCGGGAAGCGTTTTATCAGTTTTTACATCGCTGAAGACGGATTTCTTTTAATTTAAGCGTATGTGGCTTTCACAGCGTCTGATGGCCCTTATTATTATTATTATTCTGTTAAGGGAAAGTCGCACCGCGTACTTGAAGAACTATTGTGCCCCTTTTACTGGTTATAGTGTACCTGTTGATCATAGTATCTCAAGCAGGCCTGTAACCGTTAGGAACTTTAGTATGTTCCCCACTTCCAGAAGTTTCAGCTTTGCATCTGGTATTAAGTGTTCTCCCAGATGTATCGACCTACTTTGCACAAGTGCCGGACACTGTCCCAGGACGTGCATAGAGGTTTCGTCCTCCTCCTCACAGAACCTGCAGGCAGCGTCCGTAGATATCCCTAGCTTCCCTAGGTGCTAGTTCAGCCGACAATGACCAGTGAGAATTCCCACTATGATTCGGAGGTTCTTTTTGGTGAGGCTTAAGCAATCCTTTGTACGCATGGGTTCGTATCCCCCAATAAGCACCCTGGACTGCTCCATCCCTGGTAGGCCCGCCCAATATAGTTCCCTCAACCGTTTCTCTTCGTTTCTTAGATTCATAGCCATGAAACCGTTTCCGATTCCACAGAAGGGTTCTGGCCCGTATAAAGGCATCCCTGCTCCCTTCTTGGCTAGTTCGCTGCCTCCTTGCCTTCCAACCCAGCATGGCCTGGAACCCAAAGTATCCAGACCTTGTTGGACGAGCCGAGTGTATTCAGTCTCTAAAGGCATTCCCATACCAGTTTAGAGTTCACCTGGTTGGACCTAAGTGCCTTGATCGCTGCTTGGCTATCGGTGAGAATAGCTATGTTCTGCCTCCTGTAGTTCCTTTGCAGATTAAAGGAGGCACATTTGTCTATGGCGTAAATTTCCGCCTGGAATATGCTAGTGTACCTGCCCATTGGCTCAAAGTACATTTTCCTTGGACCAATGACACCGGGACCCGCTCCCTTTGCTGTGAGGGATCCGTCCATGTACCAAGTAATCAGTTGCTGGTTTAAGTCGTATGTCGCAGCCACACTCTCCCAGTTTGCCTTGTTACTCCAACGTGTTTCAAACTTCTTATCGGAGTGAAACCTCGTTGTCATGTTGTCCCTCGGTATCAGTAATTCGGGATACCGCCTAAAAAGGGTATCAATCTTCCTTCGATTTAGGCAGCTCCCCGTCTCACTCATACTACCGGCCATCCTGAATATTGATCTCCTTGCCTGCATCTGTATGTGCAGATGGAGAGGGGTTAATGCCAGAAGGACCTCCAGGGATGCCGTTGGGCATGTCATCATTGCCCCACTGATACACACGCAAGCCAGCCTTTGGAGCTTATGTAATTCCCTGGCTTGTGTGCCGAGTTGGGTTCTTTCTGCCCAGATTACCGCTCCATAGGTAATTATTGGTCTTACTATTGCAGTATATATCCAAAGTAGTATCTTCGGGCTGCAACCCCATTTTTTCCTGCTATGGATCTGCAAGTCATCAGAGCGCTCGTGGCTTTTCGACAAGTGTTTCCGACATGTGTCTTCCAGAGTAATTTTTGGTCTAGCGTGATTCCCAAATATTTGACCTCTGTTTCTCGTTTCACCTCCATATCATGTAATGTTATGGCTTTCAGGTGATCCAGCTTACGCCTCCTAGTGAATGGTACTATGGTGGTTTTGGTTGGGTTGATCCGCAGTCCCACCTTCCTGCACCAGGCACTAGTAACCCTTAATCCAGTTTGGATTCTATCACATAGGGTATCTTCATATTTGCCCCTACAGATTAGAGCAATGTCGTCCGCGTAGCCCTGGACTTGTATTCCAGTATTAGTTAACACGTCCAGGAGTTCATCCACTACCATACATCACATCAGTGGCGATAGTACTCCACCCTGTGGACAGCCTTAAGTGGTGTTCATGATAATAGAATTTGTACCTATTTGTACGTCTATTTGTCTGCTTTCTAGCATTTTGCCCATCCAGAGTGCCAGGGTGTTTCCCGCTCCTTTGGGGCTCAGGGCATCCTGTATCTCTGTGTGCGATGTGTTGTCGAATGCTCCTTCGATATCCAAAAACGCGCACAGTGCAATTTCTTTTGTATCTATGGCGTCCCGTAGTACCTCTGTCAGCTGATACAGAGCAGTTTCAGTTGACCTTCCCACTTTCGGAATAAAGACCACTTTTGCCCGTCTCCATGCCCTTGGTATGTAACCCAGTGCTATGCTCCCCCTTACCACCCTCAGAAGAGACTCTAAGATAATTCCCAGGCCTCTCTGGATAAGTGCTGGGAAAATGCCATCTACTCCGGGCGATTTCATTGGTTGAAAAGTTCCCACTGCCCATCTTAGCCTAGCTTCCGAGCATACCTCTTTTGGTAGTTTCCAGCTCTCTTTCCTTCCCCATTTATTCGTTGTTGGGGTGTCAGGCAGATTATTGTCGCCCGCCGCCGAGGGGTAGGACCCCGGGAAATGAGTTCTGAAAAGCAGGTATACCCTGTCCTCCTCATTCTCGGTGAATGTTCCATCTTCCTTTTTCAAGCAGACAGAGGATATTCCCCCGTCTTCCGCTACAGCCTTATACAGCCTGGTTGCTTCTGTGATCTGTTCAATCCCTTCACAGAATTCCCTAAAGCTGTTCCGTTTCGCTTCCCTGATCGCGTTGCTATACGCAGTCAGTGCATTTTTATACCTCCGCCAGTCCCCGGTTTGTTTTGCCCGGTTAAAGAGTTTTCGTACCTCTGTTCTCATTCTGGCTAAGTTCCTGTTCCACCATGGTACATCCCTTGATGACTTGACTGTCTTGGCCGGACAGCTGGCCTCATATGCGTCAATGACGATTGTGTTGAGGTCTTCCACCACCGTTTCTAATTCCAATTCGCTCCTGATGTCACCGCCCCCTTGAGGGTGGGCAATGTTGTTGCTCAGTTGCGTTGTGTAGGATTCCCAATCCGTTCTCTTGGGATTCCTTATTATTCTTTTTATTTCGGAGTTACCTTCAATGTCGAATCTGATTATCCTGTGATCAGACATTGAGGGTTCATCCGACACCCTCCAATTGCTGACCATCCCGTTCATTAGGGTATTTCCTAGAGTTATATCTAGCACCTCTTGCCTGGTGCTGATCAGAAATGTTGGAGTGTTCCCTACGTTGTATATTTATAACTTATTACTAAGAATAAATTCGAGAAGGTACTCACCTCTACGATTAGTGTCGCTGCTTCCCCACACTTCGTGGTGGGCGTTGGCATCGCAGCCGAGAAGAAGTGGTAACGCCCTCTCCTCGCAATACTCCGTCAGCTTTGCGACTTGTTCCGGTGGAGCCCGGCTCTCGTCTCCTGGGAAGTATCCCGATGCTACAACGGCCTCTCGACGAGTGCTCCTCCCGGCTTCCAATGAGACTTGGATAGCCACAAGGTCCCCGGTTAAGAACTCTGAAAGACATATGTATTTTAAATTACATTTAACAATTATGCAAGCTCTTGGTTTTTCACAAGAGGAGTCCCAAATTACCTACCATGTCTCCTCCTTGCAGACCGCGAATCTGCCCCCGGTACACCCAGGGCTCCTGAGCCAGCACTATTCCAATGTTCTCCTTGGAATTTGCCGTTGCAATCACTGCAGATGCAGCTCTCGCATGGTGGAGGTTTATCTGGGCTATCCTAGTGCTGGCCATTGGCTCCGTTATTGTTTGGAGCTCTTCTCCACTGTCGGAGTGTCACCCTCCCCCTCCGACATGGCGCTTTCCTGCGCGTCACTGTCCACCCCGAGCCCTAGGAGTCCTAGGTCTAGGTCGTCCAGCTTCTGTTCTTCACTGGGCAGCAGGTCTATTTCCCTGGTTGATCCAGTTCTTTCCGCCTCTATGGCTTCGCGACTTCTTCAGGGACCTCGGTAAGCTTTCCACCCGATGCCTCCTCCGAGGTCTCTTTTCTTGGCTTTTCCTTGTGCACATGCACGGATATGTTGCCAAATCGGTAGTTGATATGACAACTCCGACGTTTAATTGGCTCTAGGGATCGGTCATCTACCCCGATCGTGAGGAGTTTACTCTTTCCCTCCACCTTGCTTCTGAAGACTCTCCATAGTCGAGTATGGAGATCTTCATTCTGAGCAATTAGGAGTCTCATAAGGTCTTCTGTTTCTATTGCCGCGGCCTTTGGCAGAAAAACTGTCACCATGTGGGCTCCTGGTATATCATCTCCAGCACATGTTGACAGTTCTACCCCTTCCCAGCCTGGCAATCTAGGAATTATGGTTCTAACCCATTCTGCGGTGCCTTCCGTCGCGCAGTTCACCAGTATAAGGCCTGGTCGGAAGCGTATCCCGGTGAACACCAGTTTCGACGTCCAACCCTTGATCATCTGCTTGACGACAAGTTCCTCGATGATTTCCTGTTCCTTCCGAGTGAGTATTTGCTCAGGAAACCTTTTTGGCAGTATGGCCAGTCGAATGCCCTTGACCGCACTAGCATAGCTAATGGCGGGCCACCTGAGTCCTGCCTTCACTCCTGACCTGCCCGAGTTTTCTCCTCCCGTGGGTTCGGGTCTGGGTTTTTTGGGAGCATTCCCTTCATACGGGCTGATCTCTGCTGCTCCCCGCTTTCTCGGCTCCGGTAGAGGTGGCTTAGGTCTGTCCTGAGCCTTCTTAAGGGCCTCTTCTGGTTTCAGGCCTTCCTTCAGATAGCGCAGGTACCATTTAACCCCGGCGCCACTGAGACCTGTCTCTTTCCTGACGTCTGTTATATTTATCTCAGACGTGCTTTTGCTGGTCCCTGCTCTTTGAGCAGTGGTGTTCGTTGGCTGTAGTCCACGCAGTATACCAATGCTCACCTTGGATCCACTGCTTGACGTCCCAACTTCTCCCTTCTTGGGTGTAGTCACCCGGCTTTCAGTAATTCGGAGACGTACCTCCGCCTGATTAACCAGTTTTGGTGCGGTACGGGGCCTCGCTTTTTTGGTTTTTGTTTTCTTTTCTAGCTTTGTATTCATTTGATTCCCACGAGTATGGGGGTTAAGAGGCCG
Source organism: Hermetia illucens (assembly GCF_905115235.1). NCBI lineage: Eukaryota > Metazoa > Arthropoda > Insecta > Diptera > Stratiomyidae > Hermetia > Hermetia illucens. Next base: position 4,813,102 of record NC_051852.1, read on the forward strand.
CCGTGCCATAGCCCCCCGTAGCACGGTAAGGTCTAACTTACTCACTGAGGCGACCAGGTATCAGTGAGGCTCCGTTCGAATACAGTCAGTTACCCCCGACTGCAAACTATCCAATGGGCACGGTTCGCATGACACCCTGGATTGGGGGAGGTGTTTTTCGACTCCCCAGTCTAGATCCGTAATTCGCATCAGTCTATCCTGCAGTGCACTGCTTGACCCTAACAAGGCGGTTAAGGGGCTACTGGAAGTGAAGCCTCTGGATTCTAGTCTGCAACCTTTGTGCTCTCTAGAAATCAAAGATCTTGAATGTCTTATAGAAAAGGTAGAATTGGAAGAGACCATCAAGCGTGAATGTTCAGAGGTAACCAACGTCTGGATGGGTGAGCATTCTCTTCAGGGTTTTGGTGCGTCTAGTGAGTGTCCTGCATATATTGCGGTCTCAAAGCTGTGTCCTGTTTAAGGACGGAACTTTAAAGGACTAGGACGCATCTGCAAATGAACATGTACTGGAATGCAAAAACTCATGAGCTGCTGGTGGCGTTTGCTGCGGAGGCTAAAGCTGGTCTAGCGCCAATCAGCGAACTGTACAAGGATCCACCCTCATGGAATCTCATCGTATCTGGATCGCGGACTTAAATATATTTGCAAAGTTTTCTTTCTTTATATCCTTTTTTGGCATTTTCTCTATTCTCTTGTCTACTAAAGCTCATCTAAGAGTATAAACGGTTCTAGATATTATAAGCCTTAAAAGGTTCACATTGACTTCTGATAAACTTCTAAAGCTGCAGTTCAGCACCTATTACACACCATTTCCGAAATGCTTAAAGTCCAAAAGTGACATCGTAATGCTACAATATTGGCATAGGTAATCACTTTTGGAGTCCACAAACTCTCTTCCATATGTTTGTACAAAAAGAAAGAGACAGAACACGGATAGTGTCCTGGAACTGCGACCTGAAATTTCCGGTATTGAGATTTTATCTTAACGATAGATAGACTCACAGTACCCACTAGACTATTGGCCATCTCGAGCACTCCTTATGCTCAACAACCACCTCCAGAATATCTAATCAATATGAAAATGGCATTGGGAAAACATCAGGAGGGCCACAAAAGTCTCTTGATCTCAGCGTGTAGTTGAGTCTAGGATATCGTGACTTCCATTTGAACGACGAATATTCCTTTCAATTTAATCGATTGTCCTAATATCTATAGATATTTTCCAAATGGTTCAGACCAAACCTTTACATTGGACGATGGGAACAGCCACGAGGGCAACCGAGGAGGGAGGAGGGACTGGTTTTCCCAGAAAGAACAATACCCTTTCCAAAAGCATTGAGGAGATTATGTCGGTCTCGATAAGGTTCATCAGTTAATTCCGTCCCACTTAGGACCGGGAGAGCCTTTGCATGCAGGAATATATATTATTTCAATTTTTCTCCCGTTCGCAGAAGCTCTGATTCGATTATGTAGCTCAGAGAGCTCTCAGAGATTATTACTTTTTTTTTTGTAGGTTTCCGTTCAATTTTCGTCGTCTTATTTACGGTTTGCATGGAAAGAAATATTTTATTGCAAAGCCTACGCAATATTCGTCTAGGTAATTGGATTTCGGAGATCTTAAGGTGAATGAGGTTACTGCGTATGTAATTGACGAACTCGTAGGTTCCCCGAAAAATATTGACTCCAACGAGAAATTACGAAAGAAAATTCCTCAAAGGTTTTCTCTTCTAAACGTTTTGAAAAGGATTAATTGTATCTCGGGTCCAGAATTTTTAAATACATTGACAAGGTCATTGTATGGTTGTTACGGGTACTGGGAAAATTTAGGAATTTCTTTCTATCTAATCATCGTCCTTTTTGTTCAGGATATTCCATACAAATTGTCTGATTATTTGCCTTACATCATAATGGATTCTGGTTTGCTGATGAGGTTTTCAATCGAGTCCTCGGATTGGAATGCATTAGGGACCTTTTTATAATCATAATCGAATATTCGCTTTATTTATTTGATGAGTACCAAAAACAGGTCACAATGAGGGTAATATATTGATCATCAAATTGGAATTAAATTTAGCGGATAGTTCACAGAGGGGTCCATTATTTGTAGTAGCCCATAAAGTGCAGCAGATTATATCCTGCTTGTAAACATTGAACATTTTCCATAGCTGTAGTCTCTACTGGTCCCGGTGCTGATTGTTTGCCTTCAGGAGCCTAGAATTCGCTGATTCGGCAAATTGCTTTTGAAATGGATAAACCCTGCTCTTACATTCCTGAATTCCCTTTCCATCTAACTAGCGTGGAGTGCTGGTAGTGTCCGTAGTTGCATTATTTAGTCAGGAATTTCATCATAATGAACCAGAAGGAAGAACGTTTGACGAGGCAGGGAGAAGTTTGTTGAATTAATTAACTTGATTCAGAACACAGCGGACTACTTGAGATATTCTAAATTCAAATTTTATTAGAAATTCAATCATGATGTTCCTCACTCCTAAATGTATGTTACATAAAAAAAGTTGCTATCATTGATGGGTTTTGGTCATAGGTTTCATTTTTCGGAGCTTGTCTTCATTTTTTCCAAAAAGATTGTATTTGGATATATTTCTATCGAAGGGTCCAAGTTTCACCCACCATGGAAGAACTCTGTTAGAGTCTTACACAGCCACTGTATTTGCGTGAATGAGGTGTGGGAGAAGCATAACATCTGAGCACTCACACCGTAGTGGTCCATTGTATTCAACTCCTTCAGCTATACTTCTGAAAGTTTTCCTTCTTCTCGCCTGGATAAAGATTTTTTTACTAACATCCAACTGTTGGTTTCGTTCACGGCAAGGTAGAAATTGAACCATTTTTGCCTAAGGCATCCGAAATCTTATTTAGCCTTACACCAGAGTGATCAGGTACGCATAGGTTTCTACATTCGTGGACAATTTCTGAGGCTATCAAGGGACGCGGTGCAATTTCACTATTGGTGCAGATTGCGATGCACCTGTCCTTCAATCGCTCGTCACTCACCGAGGTTGCTGACCTTAAGATGGCTTACACTTCCACTTGAAAGCCCGTTCTCGTGGTGACGATTCTCTCCCATCCACTTCTGTCATCTGTTCTCCTGGTTAATGTACTTCCAAGAGAGGCTGTGGTGATTAAACTCTGGAGTTTGTGAAAGTTCCATCCGGTTTTGTAAGATAGTCCAAATTAACTACCTTATCCATTTTAAGGACTCTGCTCAGCCTTAAAATCGGTTTTTTTCGTTCTTGTTTCTCTCTCGCTTCGAACATTTTGAGGTTTACGCACAAAGTGTAGAATTCCGCAAAGGATCGCCGTCAGACTGCCAACTGAGCACCTCCTCGTTATTAGAGAGCTAGTCTGCAACCGTTTGACCCTTAACTTCGAGCTAGTCCTCCCACTCTCCCGGCTTAGGGAACCCTCAAGTCTGGGAATTCCTTTCTCCAAAGGGAGGAAAGAGAAGAGAGGGAGTTGTAAGTTCAAGGAACCTATTGCCACTTGGTCCCTTCACCAGGCGAGTTCAATTTTCTTCGCGGTAAGAACAACCCGAAAGTAATCCAGAACTCGAATCCATCTACCAACGTTCCTCAACATCTCTCTGACAACGTTGTCTGGAGAGCCTCATTGTATCTGCATAAAGTTACTAGTGAGACCCATTCCACATTTCACAATAGAAAAAGGTGTCTCTGGCGTCGTCCGTCCACCATTGCAGAACACACAATCAGGAAATCTTGCTTCCCGATCTTCCTTCTCGATCTTGTGCAGGTAAGACTGAAAAACTCCATGCCCACTTAGAAGTTGGCTAAGGAAATAATCAACCACACCATGCTTTCGGTTCAGTAACGAATTTAAATTGCCGGTGAGCCACGCAGTCCATCTGCTATTTGTCTCTTTCTGCCAAGGGAGTTACCATTCGGTAAGTGTGCGATGCCGATCTTCACGGGTAACCACTCTTCTTAAATTTTCGCTCTTCCGACTGTAGGCGGTTTCACGTTCCTATGCAAGCAAGGTAACGAGGATCGCACTCGCGATCACTATCACTTCCGATTTTGAGACGGTGCGATAAGCAGAGCCACTCGTAAGACTCCTCGATTATGCCCTTGGTCAAGGAACTTACCACACATCTCCCTGCCAAGGCGTCAGCCTATACCTCCGCGCCCTAGAGCAGACCAGACTGCGTTGCTGCCATAGTAACACAAGTTGTTAGCCAAAGCTCGTGCTGCAGGCTTGTCCACTACTGCTTTGATTTGCTCGAAGTAGTTCATCTTCCAAGGCATTTAACCACTGGTTTTCACTCTTTAGTCAACTCTCCGATCGATATGGGACGCAGGGTTTTTCTTTCTGGTCAAGATGACTACTTCGGTTTTTTCCAATGCAAGGCTGAAACAATGAGTAGTCATCCATCAGATTACCAGTCGCATCAATATACCGAGTCTGCTTTGCGCCTGTTCAAAAGAGCGTCTGGCACTAATTGCGGTAACATCATTTCCATAACTGACCAGGCGCGACCTTTCTGACTTGTCGAGTCTTAGCAGACTATCGTATGAAGCGTTTCAGAAATCCAGCCTTTGAATGGATCTCTGTGCCATTCCCATCGCAATCTTCTTTCTCCTTGAGTCCTCTAGCGTCTCATAGAGCAGGCGGCAATATCCGCAAGAATGAGTTTTCTAATGTGCCAAGCATATCTGTCCATCTTACAGAATTGAGGACATTTCTGATACCAAGCGCTATGAGGAGCACTATCCGTTGAGATCGGCGGTGTCTCCGCTTGAGGAACTGTATCCATGACCTCCATTACAGCAACTCTAAACCCAAACGGCCTTGGGAATAAATCTCCACAGCATGCATGGCTTCAGCGAGTCTACTGCTGATGATTTTTTCAAAGACTTTCACGGCCATGCCAAGCATACACAGCAGTCGGTATGTAGACGGCAGCTCAGGGTCTCCTTTTTTTTGCTGATTAACGCGAGCTGCGCCATCTTCGTGGAATGATCTGCACTGCAAGTCTAGCCGTTTATAAATTATCGTCGAGATGCCATCAGGACCTGATGCCTTTTTCGTTTTCATGAGAACTGCTTTTTCGAGCTCTTCTATGGTGAAAAGAGGGCAGTGCTCGTCGCCTTCCGCGCTGTTGACCTCTAAGATATGACTGGGGAATAATCCCCGTACAATGTGGTCCATCTGGTCGGCACTATGTATGCAGGATGCTGCAGGGCTCCCATTTTCAGGGTGACAAGTTTATAGCCTAGCCCCCGAGGGTCCTCATTTATCTCGGCGACTAGGTTCCGCCTGCTGCGAGCTTTGCTTTTATTTATCGCAGAGTCTCTCTTTTGCTGATTTGTAATTTGATTTTGGGGGGCATACCCCTTCGCGGGCGTGTAAATGTTATGCCAAACGGCGGAGTCTAAGGCACCCCTTCTGTAGGTCGGCAATTTCTACCGTCCACCAGTGCATAGATGGCTGCCATAGGTGGGGCTCCTTTGGGACAGGAAGTTTCCCAGGTTGTCGTTACCATGTTCCTCATTGAGTTTACGACAATGTCAGCTGTGGTCCCCCCTTTTTCAAGTGATCTCCCGAGTGACTCCGCATGTTGAAAGAGGTTGGCGGAAAATCTCGATGCTCACACTCGTAACTTTCCACGTGCAGAGGGAGCGCTAGGTTGGTGCAAATAGTGTCAACCACTTCCAACGCGATTTACTGGTGGTCACTTGCCGAGCACTTTTCTAGTATTTGCCACCCGTCCAGCGATGGTATCAAAGATTCCGACTTAAAAATTAGGCCATGGATGCTTCGTTCGCGGCCTAGGTGCCGGAAGGATCCGGTGTTCTGGTTGTTGCCATTATTTCCAGGACCCGCTTTAGAGTCTGGGCGCGGCGTGTCCCATTCAATGACCCTAGCAATAAAGTCACCTACTACTAGGATTCTTCCTTCTGTGCCCAGTCATTGCTACCCTCCACACTGAATCCAGGCAAACCCATTCTCCTTGATCTTAGGTAGCAACCCGAAGTTAACTACCGTCCCGAACCCAGATGGGAGCGGTGCCCAATAAGTCGAGATGCAATGAAGCCGGTTCCTAGTTCCGGCATTGCTCGGTGATAAGCACTAGATTAGCTTTTACCTCTGCAGTGAACTGCGCTAGCGACTCGTTAGGTGATCTTACTAGTCATGTCCTAGTTCTTTTGAGACTCGCCCCGAACCGTACCTCCTTGCAGACAACGCAGTTTTCGCTTTTACTGCAGGTCTTCGCATCTGCGGTATGCTGTCCTTCTGTCGTGTCCTTGGTAAGCTGCAGTATGTGGGAGTTATACGTATTCATACCCTGCATATTACCCATCTAGTTTTGATTTTTCCGCTGTTCAGGAGTTTTCTCGGGTATTGCCCGTTTTTGACGCCTTAGGTAGCGTTCTTCTAGAGGAAGGTTGCTGACTGCATAAGTTATCGGGCATTTCCTGACAATTTCAGGATCACGGACGGATCAGCGTACTTTCGAGACAAAGCGATCTACTAATAGCAGTTTAATGTTTTCTACACTAGCAGCGTCCCGAAGAAGCTGACTCATGATGCATTCTGACTGAGCTATCATCCCATCGACGTCGACAGGTCTCTCTCGACGGCTCTGGGAACTCCCAGTGTGTCCCGACGTGTATCGGTCATTTGCGGATCGCTCTTCACATGGCTATTACCTATTACGCAAGTATACTGTCAGTCAGGCGGTCAGCACTACTTACTCGGGCATCTCAAGGACGTCAATACAATTGTCGTGAGTTAAAGATCGCAGACGACCCGAGTGGAGAAGGGAGATTTCCTTATTCCTTATTTTCTACAAGCTTCGCCTTCTTTCGCAGTACCCTCCATTTTCGGTGGCTGGAATCTTTCCCAGGTTTGCGGTATCTGGGCTGAAAGGATTCGTTTCTATATATCGGTATTAGACCAGTGGTGCCCACATCACCAGCTTCCCTTTCTTCCACTTTTCGTGGTAGCATAAGAGCATAAGAGAAGATTCTGACGGCAGTATTCAGCCTGCCGAGCCTTTCTGCCCTGTTTTCCAGAAGAACTAGGCAACAGGTTGGCCGCAATCAGATTTCCAGTTCCTCTCGTTAAGGGAGTTGCTGCCCTCTCCTTTCTAGCTGATCGCGGAGTAAGGACTGGGTGCGGACTTTCTACTAAAATCATGTGCATGTCTCCAAGATTTCTTCATAGGGGAACATGAGAATTGTGAGGCCGCTAAGATCCGTGCCATCCGTTAAGGGCACCCTTAGTGCAGTAAACTACTACAGGCTCCCCCATCACGAGAAAGTGGTGTCCCCAGGGGCAGACACAGTGAGAACGTCGCTGAGCATTGAGCTGCCATCAAAAATGTTCTTTTTTCTGGTGTTACATAGGTCGTCGGACGCACTCCGAAGGGTCTAGCTGACTACGGAATCATGAAAGCGGATCGATGACCGTAAGGAATTGAAGGCTCTATCGACTGCTATGAGAGATGGCGCGTGTGATGCGCTCGAACCCCGATACCCAGCGAAATCGCGGGAATTAGTGTGCGCTGTGGCAAGAGGGAATTTGCTGTTTCACTGTTCAGGAAAGCGGAAGATGCCGCAGAATATAATAATTTTGGAAGTGTATACCGCATCAGGAAAGTACTCGCATGTCGACGCGAATCTTTCGATGGTCCTGTGAAGGATGTTAATGGTCGACTATTTACTCTATCGAGTTGCTGAAGAGGTAGAAAGAACACTTCACCACGGTTTTTACCTGCATTGTATCTGGTGAAGCTCCTCCTCTTGTGGGTGAAATGGCTATTATTCGAATACGGACTGACCTTCCAAGCAGAATAAAAATAATTTCGGCAATCATTGAACTCAAATGGAATAAAATCGCTGGACTTCACGGTCTCCACGCAGAGTTATTTATTGCTGCACGTGCAGTCAATGCAGATTTATTTTCACTTGTACCGAAATCTTGGGATTCCGAGATCTTTCCTAGAGAGTGGAAGAAAAGGATGATCGACAAGATTCCAAAGTTGGGGCCCCCGTTTCGAGTATGATTATTGGTGGCAATGGTAATGGCTAAAATAATCCTGGAACGCATCAAAGAACATCAGACCTAAATTAGACCGAAGTCAATTTTTTGTTGAGGATGTAGGGAGTCTCGAGTCCACATCTACTTGATAACGGACCAGACCACTTGCTTCCTCTCTTGTGGTCGACGGACCCCTCTTGTTGAGTTAAATATCCAAGTTTCGTCCAGGGTAGAGGCAACTCACCAGACACTGCCTCACCTTTTTTTGCTTCAAAGGGGGGCGAGGGGTGCATCAAGTGGATGCGGACTCAGGACTTCCTGCATCTTTAACAAAAAATTCACTTCGGTCCATTTTTTATCTGAACATACGACGAATTTCACTTCAGTATGATTCGCACTCATGCAATGTTTCCTATTCTATATGAATGGAGCGATTACCGCCTATCGCCACTCTCGGTCACGCCGCTCCCAGGACAGAGGTGTGGCAGCGTTTGATGAGTTTACCTGATGACCTTTTTTAAAAACTTGGGTGTTTAACTAAAAAAGAGGAGTCCGTGGACCACAAGAGAGGAAGTAAGTTGCTTCCCAAGAGTTCCCAAGGTTCATCATCAGGTGGATGCGGACTCTGGACTCCCTGCATCCTCAACAAAAAATGTTGTTGCCTTCTTTAAAATCAGGAAATGCAGTTATCTCAACACGATGTTACTTTGTGGCTATATAGGAGTACTTCATGGAATGCGACCACGATTGTTACTCGGAAGTTCTAAAACTTTGTCAACGCTTGGCTACGCCGTATTATCGGAATACGCTGAGCGGATACCATTTCAAAAGAAGAGCGTGGACGACGCACAGGCCTGACCTTTATTATTATTCTTCTGTTAAGGGAAAGTCGCACCACGTCCTTGAAGAACTATTGTGCCCCTTTTACTAGTTGTTGATCATAGTATCTCAAGCAGGCCTATAACCGTTAGGAACTTTAGTATGTTCCCCACTTCCAGATGTTTCAGCTTTGTATTAAGTGTTCTCCCAGATGCCTCGATTTACTTTGCACAAGTGCCGGACACTGTCCCAGGACGTGTATAGAGGTTTCGCCCTCCTCCTCACAAAACCTGCAGGCAGTGTCCGTCGATATCCCTAGCTTCCCTAGGTGATAGTTCAGCCGACAATGACCAGTGAGGATTCCCACTATGATTCGGAGGTTCTTTTTGGTGAGGTTTAAGCAATCCTTTGTGCGCATGGGTTCGTATCCCCCAATAAGCACCCTGTACTGCTCCAGTCCTGGTAGGCCCGCCCAGTATAGTTCCCTCAACCGTTCCTCTTCATTTCTTAGATTCATAGCCATGAAACCGTTTCCGATTCCACAGAAGGGTTCTGGTCCGTGTAAAAGCGTCCCTGCTCCCTTCTTGGCTAGTTCGTCCGCTGCCTCGTTACCTTCCAACCCAGCAAGGCCTGGAACCCAAAGTATCCAGACCTTGTTGGACGAGCCGAGTGTATTCAGTCACTCAAGGCATTCCCATACCAGTTTAGAGTTCACCTGGTTGGACCTAAGTACCTTGATCGCTGTTTGGCTATCGGTGAGAATAGTTATGTTCTGCCCCCTTTATTTCCTTTGCAGATTAAAGGAGGCACATTTGTCTATGGCGTATATTTCCGTCTGGAATATGCTAGTGTACCTGCCCATTGGCTCAAAGTATATTTTCCTTGGACCAATGACACCGGCACCCGTTCCCTCTGCTGTGAGGGATCCGTTAGTGTACCAAGTAATTAGTTGTTGGTTTAAGCCGTATGTCGCAGCCACGCTCTTCCAGTTTGCCTTGTTACTCCAACGTGTTTCAAACTTCTTATCGAAGTGAAACCTCGTTGTCATGTTATCCCTTGGTATCAGTAGTTCGGGATACCGCCTAGAAAGAATATCAATCTTCCTTCGATTTAGGCAGTTTCCCGCCTCACTCATACTACCGGCCATCCTGAATATTGATCTCCTTTCCTGCAGTTGCATGTGCAGATGGAGAGGGGTTAATCCCAGAAGGACCTCCAGGGATGCCGTTGGGCATGTCCTCATTGCCCCACTGATACACACGCAAGCCAGCCTTTGGAGCTTATGTAATTCCCTGGCTTGTGTACTGAGTTGGGTTCTTTCTGCCCAGATTACGGCTCCATAGGTTGCAGTATATATCCAAAGTAGTATCTTCGGGCTGCAACCCTAGTGAATGGTACTATGGTGTTTTTGGCTGGGTTCATCCGCAGTCCCACCTTCCTGCACCAGGCACTAGTAACCCCTGACCTTTACGTGATATGATTGGAAGGCAGAAGTGGCAGTGATAAGTCTCACATTAAGATGGGATGATTACGCTACTGTTTATTTATTTATTTAATTTAACGGACAACAAACAGAGTGAATTCCAATTAATTATTGTCATCAGGATGAGGAGAAAGCAAAAAACTTAGCCTACGTTTAAAACTACTTAAAGTAGGGAAGTCAAAAGGACCAAGCTGTTCTGTGTTATAACTTCGGCAAAGCCTAGGAATCGGGGAATGAAAGTAGACTTCGAGCTCTGCGAAGGGCACGTTGAAAATGTCTGCGCTACGTGTATTATAAGACGCAGGACGGCAGGTGATCTGTTCAGCGGCGGAGCAGTCCATCAGACCCGAAGAAAGTTTAAAGAATGTGCATAGATCCAGAGGAATCCAGTGGGAAGGGAAGGTTCAGAAAGCGGAGGGGGGAGGGGTAGTCCACACGAGGGAAACTTTTCTTAAAGAAGAGGGAACGGGTGAATTTACGTTGCACATTTTCAAGGGCAAGACAATCATAGCTACGGGAGGGTGACCAGATCACGGAGCAATACTCGAGGGTATTCCTCACAAGGGAATTGAAGAGGGCTAAGGATGGAGTCAAAATCAGAAGAGGAGCGAAGTATAAAGCCTGACAATTTTGCTGCTCGATTGATGATATCGAGGCAATGGGTGTCAAAGCGAAGCTTATTGTCGAAAGTGACTCTGAGGTCTTGAGTGGAATTTAAGCAGGATAAGGAATGTCCGTTAAGCGAGTAGGAGAAAGAAGTGGATGAGGATTTTAGGGAGTAGCACATAGAGTGACACTTTCTGACGTTTCGCTCTAAACCATAAGTCGAGCACCTACGAACCAGTGTCTCCAGGTTAGACTGAAGGGAAACACAGTCCATAGGCGACGATATAGCGGAAAACAGCTTAAGGTTGTCTGCATAGAGCAAACAGGGACAAGTAAGGAGGGGAGGAAGGTTGTTAATAAAAAATAAAAATAACAAAGGACCCAGAATAGACTGTGGGACGCCAGAAGAGGGGGAGAAGGAGCAGGAAGTACAGCCGTCAAAAGAGACGCGGCAGGATCGGTTGGAAAGGTAAGAGGCAAGCCATAAAACAAGTGGTATGGGAACTTTTAGGGACGAGAGTTTGGATAGAAGTATCTTGTGATTTACAGTGTCGAAGGCTTTCGCGAAGTCATTGTAAATGGTATGCACTTCTTGCCGTGAATTTAGACATTTGGCGACAAAGTTGGTAAAGTCAAGCAGGTTGGAGGCAGTGGACCCACGTTTAACGAAGCCGTGTTGCTCCTTCACTATGTGTTGGCCAAAGTGGGCGGACAACCAGTCGCTGACATATCTTTCCAGGATTTTGGAACAGGAGGAGAGGAGGGAAATGGGACGGTAATTCTCGGCAAGCGAACGATCGCCACTTTTGTGAATGGGAATGATGAGAGCCTCTTTTCACAAGCCGGGAAAATGATTCTCTTCTAGGCTTTTGTTGAAAATAAGAGATAGGGGAAGGGACTTACCAGTTTTGAGCAAAAAGAGGTTTGGAAGACCATCGTAGCCAGGCCTGACATGGGCATCAAGTTTGCCAGTGAGGTATTCGACAAGGATAGAGGTAAGAAAGGGAATGGTAGGCGATGCGGGGCAGGCTACATCCACTATCGGGAGGGATTCGGAGGAAGGAGGGGGAACATAGACTGACGAAAATAAGCGACAGAGTAAATCATAAGATAGTTGGGGGAGTTAGCTGAGAAGCCAGAGAATTTAATGGACGGAGGGGATAACCGGGCAGGGCAGCGGGAGTTGTGAATGTGGGCCCAGAAAGGTTTCAAGTTTACGCGTTTTAGTGAGTCTTGCACGCTGGATAAATATTCGTTTCTGGACTTACATATTAACAATTTGACCGAGGAATGAAGAGATTTGAAAAAACTAAGTCAGCAACGATTCTAGAACTTCTAGGACTTCTTTCTCGCAGTCTGTTTCTGACGTAATTTTTTGTGAATTTCAGTGGTGAACCAGACGGGGTAAGAGCGTAAGCTATTAGCAGAGGAGGGAACGTAACAAGGAAGAAGATCAGATAAAATGGAATAGAAAGTGTTGAGTGTTCGGTCACATGTAAGTGGCGAGAGGAGGGGGACCCAGTTGATTGACGCCAGGGCTGAGTTATACTGTTAAGAGTAGGTTGCCCTAGGAGCATTTGGCACAGAACACTGGCAAGTCTCGGAATGCCTTGGGAGAGGTTGATTGAGGCATATTTTGGATAACTGCTAACGATGGTTGAAGCGCTATACTTCACCAAGTGATAAATGGCAACCATATATATTTGAGCCACCTTTTATTTGATTCATCCCCGTATATTCCTGTGCGGAGTTGCCAAATCTCCCATCAGGCGCGTCCCTTCGTGCGGATAAGGGAATGCTCGGCGAATGTGTCATGGGCATGCATATGCACGCATCCGGAGATGTGCGTGTATGGACATGCTTATGCGCAGGCCGGGTAGGTGGGAAGTAAACGCCCACCCGTGGATAAAAATTGGCTATGGGAAGGACACCCAGAAATTAAACCAAATATGGAAGAGGAAAAAAGTAGTTTTTTTACGGTGCAGGGCTTCGGAAACCCAGTGCCGGCGGTTTTTGGGAATGAGCAAGCGGGCTGCCGGCCGTCGATATCCAACGACCGCAGTGCCTCAGTAGTGGGAAGCTTGGCTACTGTGGCATCTAATGCTACAAGAGATAATGGTGGAGTGGAAATTAGGTCCACACCGGATCCCTTTAGGAGGAGTTCGAAGCTTGGGAGATCACCACCGAGAACAATGGTTCTTTTTGGTAGTCGAGATTCGTCGCAGGACTCTGAAAGAAATACGAATAGTCCCTTAATCGAGATCATTCCTTGTGGGGCAAGGCGCGAAAGCAAACGGGAACATACCGGAATGGCGTTCGTTACACTTGGGGAACGAATAATTGAACTGTGTGAGTTCATCAAGGAGAGGCGGAATATCCATCAAAATATTCGAGCCTTGATAAGAGGCATTAAATTGTCTTATATCAGGGCACTCGAAGAAAAGAATTCCCAAGCGTCAGTTGGCAAGGTCACAAGGGAAACGCAGGTGACGCCTCCCCGTGATAAAGCAGGCGGGAAGACAAGAAAACGGGCTAGAGACGGTACCAGCGAGCCTCTTGGACCACAGCAAGCCCCGAAGAAGAAAAAAGCCTCTTCACCAAAGAAGGCGGAGTCGGCGAGAGTACCTGCGAAAGTCGGTAATCTCACGATTGCAGCCACAACACCTACAAAAGTGGAAGAAACCAACGCCCGGAGGCCCGAACAATGGACTAAGGTGAGCAACAAGAGGAAAAAGGACAAAAAGAAGCTCCGCCCGGAAATAATAATTATTTCCAAGAAGGGAAATATGTCCTATACCGACATCCTCCGAAAGGTGAAGTCAGACCCGGAATTGAAGGATTTGGGGGATAATGTGAGCCGTATTAGGCGAACACAGAAAGGGGATCTGATGCTGGAGTTAAGTAAATCCGCCGACAAGTCGGCCGATAACTTCCGCGGGAAGGTGGAAAGTGTACTTGGAGAGGAAGCTGAGGTAAGAGCTCGGAAACAGGAGATAGTGGTTGAGTGCAATTACCTAGATGAAGTCACCTCACGGGAGGACATCTGTGCTGCGCTAAAGCAGCAGTTCAACCTTGGCGATATAGACCAGAATGCCATAAAAAGGATGAAGAAGGCATATGGTGGCACACAGACCGCTATTATTAGTTTGCCGGCGGAATCAGCTATTAAGTTGATTACCGCGGGCAAGGTAAGAGTAGGTTGGGTCGTGTGTAGGCTCAGGGAACAAATCTCTCCAAAGAGATGCTTCAGATGCCTCGATTTCGGCCATTTTGCGGCGGCATGCACTAGCCAGCATGATAGGTCGAGGAGTTGCAGGAAGTGTGGGGAAGAGGGCCACCTCATCAAAGATTGCACCGGAGATCCACGGTGTATGTTATGTAGTGGGAAAGAGGGCGTGGACGGCCGGCATATTGCGGGAAGCAGCAGATGTCCGGTATATAGGAGGGAGCTGAACCGCACAGGAAAATGAGATTGATACAAATCAATCTCAATCACTGTGAGGCAGCTCAGGACCTGCTCTCGCAAACCATTCGAGAGTCGAATGTCGATGTTGCGGTTATTTGCGAGCCATACAGACACTACGGCGGTGCGACTTGGGCGGTGGATGCGTCTGGCAACGCCGCAATCTGGGCGTGCGGAAGACAGGCCATTCAGGAAGTCATGGCCCCCCCGGCAGCCGGTTTTATAAGGACGAAGGTCACCGGTGTCCATATTTACAGCTGCTACGCTCCTCCTAGTGCAACCTTAGCACAATATGAGGAGATGTTAGACAGTCTGGTGTTGGATGCTAGAGACCGCAGCCCTAAAATCATTGCGGGCGATTTCAACGCGTGGGCCCTGGAGTGGGGAAGCCGATCGACGAACACCAGAGGTCAAATTCTGTTGGAGTCATTTGCGGAGCTGGACATCGTGCTGGCCAACGTTGGATGCGTGCCCACCTTTCGAGGAAGAGGGTCGGGTTCGATCGTTGACCTGACATTTGTTAGCACTTCACTGGTGAGGGGGATGGCTTGGCAAGTGAGTGAGCACTACACCCACAGTGACCACCAGGCCATCTTCCTCCACATTGGGAACCGGGGAACCAGTCAACGACGCTCTGGAGGTGGAAAGGCTAAGGCGGTTGGCTGGTCTACCGGAGCTTTCGACGAGAAGACATTCCTGGCCGCATTGGAGGGAGCCCATGATCCGGATGGAACAGCGGTGGAAAGGGTCACACAGCTGTCTCAGCGTGTAACCGAAGCAATGCGACGCTACGATGCCACGACGACGTTTGCACCACGGCAAGAGGCCAAACTACTGGTGGAACACGGAGATCGCTGCCTTGAGATCCTCTTGTCTCCGAGCGAGGAGACTTTCCCACAGGACAAGGGGAAGGCCGGAGCACCAGGAGCGTGAGGAGGAATACAGGGATCTGCGAAGCAACCTTAAGAAGACCATTCGGAGAAGCAAGCGGGAATCCTACCAGAAGCTCTGCATGGAGGCTAATACGAATCCGTGGGGTACAGCCTACCAAGTTGTAATGAAGAAGATCCGCGGGCGAAAATCACCTGAGGTGACATGCCCACGGCTCTTGTTGCAAATAATTGCAACTCTTTTCCCGCAGCAGGAGCAGGACGAAAGAGAACCCCAACTGGCAGCTCAGCAGGACGTCTTCTCGATCCCTGATGTTACCGAAGAGGAACTTTGGGAAATCTGCAGACGTATTGGGGACAGCAAGGCTCCGGGATTGGACGGAATTCCGAACAGGGCTCTGAAGGTGGCGGTCAAGGCCAGACCAAGGTGGTTCGCAAGCACATTCGAATCGTGCATGGCGAAAGGAGTGTTTCCCGCCCAGTGGAAGAGGCAGAAGCTGGTCTTGCTACCGAAGCCTCGAAAACCACCCGGCGTGCCCTCTTCATATCGCCCTATTTGTCTCTTAGACACCATGGGCAAGATGTTGGAGAGGGTGATATACAACAGGCTGCTCCCGTTCATCGAGCTTGCGGGTGGTCTTTCAGAGCGGCAATATGGGTTTCGGCGAGCCCGTTCTACGGTCGATGCAGTAGCAAAGGTCGTGGAATTGGCTCGAAATGCGATGGCCATGGGCAAATGCTGTGCTCTGGTGACGCTGGACGTCAAAAATGCTTTTAACTCAGCCAACTGGGGCTGGATTAAGGGCGTTTTGGCCAAACTGGGTCTTCCTAGCTACTTGGCGCGGCTCATCGAGAGTTATTTTTCGGATAGACTTCTCTGGTACGAGACGGACGACGGGCCGAAGGAGTACATTGTGACAGCAGGTGTGCCTCAAGGTTCTGTATTGGAACCGCTGCTGTGGAACATAATGTACGACGGAGTGCTTGGCCTTCGCGTGCTGGAGGAGACAACGCTGATTGGTTTTGCGGACGACTTGGCGGTAAGTGCAATTGCAAAGCATCTCGAGGACGTGGAGCTCTATGCAAATGAAGCCATTCATACCATCAAGTCATGGTTACAAATGGCCAAGCCGGACCTGGCGGACGAAAAGACGGAGGCGGTCCTCATTACCAACCGTAGGAAGAACAACACGGTTACCATCCGGGTTGGTAATCGTGAGGTCGTCTCAAAATCGGTTGTCAAATACCTGGGGGTGACGATCGATGCCAAGCTGAGTTTCAAGGGACACTTGGATTATGCGCGAGAGAAGGCAGCAAATGCCAGCTCATCCCTTGCAAGGATGATGCCTAACGTGGGAGGGCCGAAGTATAGTCGCAGGCTACTCATCGCGGGAGTGGTGAGGTCGATCCTGTTATATGCGGCCCCTGTCTGGGCGGGAGCGTTGAACCATGCGGTCAACCGGAGGAAGATATGTTCGGCATACCGGCCAATTGCGCTAAGGGTGTGCAGCGCATTTAGGACGGCGTCGACGGAGGCAGTGTGTGTTATCGCAGGAACGATCATTATAGATCTTCTAGCGAGCGAGGCACACTGGCTCTACGAAAAACGGAAGGCAAATCCAGCCGAGGTGAATGCGGATTTCCGAAAAGCCATCAGGAGAGAGTTGTGTAGCAAGTGGCAGCAGCGATGGGATAACTCCGACAAGGGCAGGTGGACCCATACACGGAGAATTGAATTACCACTTGACACAGTTCCTTACGGGACACGGTGGCTATAGGAAGTACTTGCATCGCTTCGAGTTAGACGAGTCTCCCAACTGTCCTGAATGCGGTGCTACACTCGAGGACCCGGAGCACGTTATGTTCCATTGTCCCAGATTTCTGCAGCAGAAAAAGAGGTTGAACAGCATCTTAGGGGCGGACATCGAGCCCTCCAACCTGGTGGAAGAGATGTTGAAGTCGGAGGAAAACTGGATGTCGGTAAATGAGGCAGTAGCCGTGGTGCAGACAAAACTCCTGGAGTTGGATCGAGCTCGGAAGGCGGCGCGACGGAGACGTGACATGGACGAGCTGGTATAGCGAACCAGAGCCTCCCCCGCGAAGTAATACTTCACGGTGGTCCCGCGGGCGGGGGAGGGGGGCGGAAGAGTGGGGGTGGTTTTAGTGGGTGTGAATCCCACACACTGCTGCAACCGTCTTTCTAAGATTTCCACCTCCATCCATAAAAAAAAAAAAACAGAGTAGGTCACCCTGAGAGCATTTGGCACAGAACACTAGCAAGTCTCGGAATGCCTTGGGAGAGGTTGATTGAGGCACATTTTGGGTAACCGCTAACGATGGTTGAAGCGCTATACTTCACCAAGTGATAAATGGCAACCATATATATTTGAGCCACCTTTTATTTGATTCATCCCCGTATATTGTCTTATGTAATTTCATCGTCTTAAATAATTTCACTTATGACTGGGGTCGAAATAATGCTAGTAGGGGTTCGTAGTCCTGTGAAGAGCTATAGCTGTAAGCACGTAGGCCATGGTAGATCTAAGGAATCATACTTTCAACTGCGTCTTTTTGGACAACCTATCCTCTTGTGAACGTTTAAATGTTATGAAGAAAGATCTGTGGTTGCAATAAAATGAGCATAAGCATCCTTGTTTTGAAGGCCAAAAGGTCATCCCAAGAGTAGCAGGCCTGGCGATTATTAAACAGTACTAATCAATGTTAATTATAATTTCGTGACCTTTGCTTGGTAAATGGAAGTCAATCCTTCACAATAACTGAAAAAGACTCCACATTTAATGGTTTAATTTGATCCAATGAGGTTCCCATAAAATGTAATTTGAATATTCCCCAAGGACTTCAAAGTTCATGACACCACACTTGCATGTTACCAAAGTCAAATGTTCTGTTGCTATAAATTATTAAATCCCTCTTTCTTGTATTTCCTTTATCCTTTTTCACAGATTGTTACGTATTTACTCCCTCCATCAACACCACATTGATGATAATCAAGAGACCGACAACAATCCCACGAACATTGTATTCAGAGGGTTAAAAACTTCATCAGTTTCCTCAAAAAGTGAATAACATCCGGACCCGCTTCTCATTCAAAGCCAAAAAAAGGAAAATGGGGGAAGGAAAACTCTTTATCAAAAAAGAGATATTTGTATTTAGATCTGAAATTTTGCAATAAATCACCGGAGACATCCATATCATGTCGTCCGTAAGAAGGGCTGAGAATAAAAGAGCCAAGAGAGGTAAGAAACAGGATGATGACTGGGCTGAGGGTTTGAAGGAGACATGGGCAAATAAATAAATGCCAAGCCAACTTTCGACCATGTTGTCTACGTAACACGTTCATCTATATATGCGACGACTGGCTTGCATGTATCTATATCTTTTCAACAAGGCAGTCGGGGGCAACGCAATCCTTAAAATGAACGAATCAGCCCCGTATCTAGGTTCGTAGCATAACTTATGTAGGGAACATGCAAACATACGAAAAAAAGCAATATGTCATTGGATGGCTTGGTTCCTGGAAGTGATTTTCCTCCATAAGGATATCGTGTTAATGTGGATCAGACCTCAACTCGTTTACACAGAATTGAAGTTGAATACCGAAAGGCTGTGAGGAAGCGACGACGACCAAGCTGCTGGAACAAGAGCCAATGAGCCAAGTTGCTCCAAGATTCTATCTGGCGAAAATCGGAACAGACCCACATGCACAGTCCTTGTTGCTAAACCAAAGCAAACTAAACCGCTCGGCTAGAAGTTTCATGGATAAGGACTAAAGTTACGAGATGTCAATATAACAATGTTAATGCCCTTTTGCCAACAGATACACACATAATGGACACGGACCGGGATCATGAATCAAGGACTGCACTAAGGAGGGTCTCAAATGGTAAAATTCGAGTTTATGGCTGGCTTGATCGCCTAAACTGAATCTAGGATTGCTGATTATTTGGAAATTTTCCGAAAAAGGATTTTTGATCCCGGACTTCTTCCTAAAATTTTCCTGCAACTCTGGGTCTGAGGACGTTTGGGATTATTGCAGATGGAGTCAGGTTCAGAAAGCGGCGACAGACGAGCCACAAAACTTTCCGTGTGTCGGCTCCTCTAAGGACACGACCAATATAAGGCGATTATGTAAAGGAGTGACTTTCAAATTTTCCCTCACAAATCCACTTTGTCGTCAGAACTTTCATAATGACATGAATGCTGGGCACGATATAAAAGAACTCTGCATACACATACACATGCCCGGTTTGCACGGAATGAAGGACTCCGACGTCGCAACCTACCGGAACCGGATGATGCTGGTGGAAAATTGTGAAAAATATCAGTGAATATCAAATTTATAGAAGCTTCAACTATGAGGAATATGTTGCTATTTAACTTCAAGCCTTTCGCCGACTGTCCCCCTTTCTTCCCAGGATTTTTCACGGTGGGATACCAACGGGCTCTGGGTTTGCGGTTCAGGAGGGAATATTCGATATTTTCTATTGTTTCCACTTGCATGGTTTGTTGGTATATACCAGGGGGGGTGGGTAGAGGAAATCTGCAGGAATTTTTCTTCTCTATTGAAATCTGCTGGCTGGCTTCGTTATTGTCCGTATATCCTGCGGTATGGGAGGCAGGTGCGACATTTTTAGATTGGAGTGCGAGTTTTAGTTGTGTTGTTGATACTTGCCTGCCGATCTGAAAAACTTTGACGTCGGTGCGGCTTTTCATTTGTGTTTTTCGTGCCACTCGCTACATATATTCAAAATATGTACAAAGGAAGTTCCGTTCCTTCTACCTATCTTCCCACTGGTTTTGATTGATTGCGAGCACTAAGTTGACATTATTCTTGTTGTCCTTTTGTTTGCAGGAGCAAAGGGCATACGGTTACATTGTAGTACGTGCAAAGTGCCGTCGCCTTTTCGGTGGAGTGGTATTGCCGAATGGTATCCATGATACGGGTGACGTTCAAATTTCCACCATATTAAATTCGTATGTTTTGCGGTTGAAGAGGCTACTCTATTTTTGGGGTTTCTGGTTCCTTCCTTGAGCTGAATATGTAAATAACAAAGTTGGTTGCCAAGTGGGATAGGAAGAAATAAATTGCTGAACATGTTGTTTTGACAATTTTTAAAGTGCGATAATATGATGGGCGGGGAAACGAGATAATTTTTCATGTTTTATATTTGCTTGGTATCATGAGGGTAGCTTCCGGACAAATTCTAACCTGTCAAACCCTGGGCCAGGATGATGATTTTGAAATATTGTTTGTAGCGTGTAATGGAAGCCCATAAATGTTTAAAGTATGCACCTCGGTCAGCTCAACTTATGACCTAGTTGGGGTTACGTTGATGAAATGAAATGAGCTCCAGCTCTAGGTACTCAGGCAACAGGGTTTGGAGGCATTTGTGTATCAGAGGATATGTTATAAAGGCTCATTCAAGAAAACCTTCGATAGTAATCTGAGCTCTACTCATCATCATCAACGGCGCAACAACCGGTATCCGGTCTAGGCCTGCCTTAACAAGGAACTCCAGACATCCCGGTTTTGCGCCGAGGTCCACCAATTCGATATCCCTAAAAGCTGTCTGGCGTCCTGACCTACACCATCGCTCCATCTTAGGCAGGGTCTGCCTCGTCTTCTTTTTCTACCATAGATATTGCCCTTATAGACTTTCCGGGTGGGATCATCCGCATCCATACGGATTGAGTGACCCGCCCACCGTAACCTATTGAGCCGGATTTTATCCACAACCGGACGGTCATGGTATCGCTCATAGATTTCGTCATTGTGTTGGCTACGGAATTGTCCATCCTCATGTAGGGGGCCAAAAATTCTTCGGAGGATTCTTCTCTCGAACGCGGCCAAGAGTTCGCAATTTTTCTTGCTAAGAACCCAAGTCTCCGAGGAATACATGAGGACTGGCAAGATCATAGTCTTGTACAGTAAGAACTTGGACCCTATGGTGAGACGTTTCGAGCGGAACAGTTTTTGTAAGCTGAAATAGGTTCTGTGGGCTGACAACAACCGTGCGCGGATTTCATCATCGTAGCTGTTATCGGTTGTGATTTTCGACCCTAGATAGGAGAAATTGTCAACGGTCTCCTCCTCCTACCCTTATTCTTCTTCGTGTTTGACCAGTGCGGTTTGATGTTGTTGGTTGATTCGTCTTCGGTGCTGACGTTGCCACCATATATTTTGTCTTGCCTTCATTGATGTGCAGCCCAAGATCTCGCGACAATCGCCGCCTGCTCGATCTGGATGAAGGCAGTTTGTACTTCTCGGGTGGTTCTTCCCATGATGTCGATAACGTCAGCATAGGCCAGTAGTTGGTTGGACTTGAAGAGGACCGTACCTCTTGCATTTACCTCAGCATCACGGATCACTTTCTCGAGGGCCAGGTTAAAGAGGACGCATGATAGCGCATCCCCTTGTCGTAGACCGTTGTTGATGTCGAATGGTCTTGAGAGTGATCCTGTTGCTTTTATCTGGTTTCACACATTGGTTAGGGTCAGCCTAGTCAGTCTTATTAGTTTTGTCGGGATACCGAATTCCCTCATGGCTGTGTACAGTTTTACCCTGACTATGCGGCTTTAAAGTTAATGAACAGATGGTGCAACTGTTGTCCATATTCCAACAGTTTTTCCAGCGCTTGGCGCAGAGAGGAAATCTGATTTGTTGCTGATTTGCCTGGAGTGAAGCCTCTTTGGTATGGGCCAATGATGTTCTGGGAGTATGGGGCTATCCGGCCTAGCAAGATAGTTGAGAATATCTTATAGATGGTACTCAGCAACGTGATACCTCTATAGTTGCTGCACTGTGTGATATCTCCCTGTTTATGTATGGGACAGATAATGCCTCGTTGCCAATCGTCAGGCATTGATTCGCTGTCCCATACCTTTAGCACAAGTTGATGAACCACTTGGTGTAACTGGTCGCCTCCATATTTAACCAGTTCGGCTGTAATTCCATCGGCTCCTGGTGACTTATGATTTTTTAGCGGATGAATTGCATGGACTGTTCCTCCTAAACTTGGTGGTGGCAGTATTTGTCCGTCGTCTTCAGTTGGCGGGACCTCCAACTCGCCGATGTTCTGGTTGTTCAGTAGCTCATCAAAGTACTCAGCCCATCGCTCTAATATGTCCATTCCGTCGGAAATCAGATTTCCCTCTTTGTCTCGGCAGGATGAGCATCGAGGTGTATAAGGCTTCATCCTGCTGACTTGTTGGTAAAACTTCCGCGTCTGGTGCGGTTGTTCCCTGTACTTTTCTAGTTCACAGACTTGTTGGTTCTAGCAGGCTTCCTTTTTCCGTCTATGAAGTAGCTTCTCCGCTCGACGGAGTTCGTGATAAGTCTGTGCGCGTGCCCGTGTTCTTTGAGAATGCAACATTACTCGGTATGCGGCATTCCTCCGTTCCGTTGCTAGCTTACATTCATCGTCAAACCAGCCGTTCCAACTCCTTTTGCGACTGGGGCCAAGTATGTTTGTGGCCGTATCCATGATAAGGTTCTTTAGGTGATTGTGAAGATCATTTGTTGATGCTTCATCTCCAGGTCCTCTGTTGACTGCAGTTATTGTGGCATCCATTTCCCTCTTATAGGTGTCGCGGAGGGTTGTGCTGTGGATGGCTTCAGTGTTCACTCTCACCTGATTGTTAGAAGGGATTCAAGGTGGTATTGTTATTCGAGTTCGGAGCACTATGCCAACGAGATAGTGATCCGAGTCTATATTGGCCCCCCTATATGTTCTGACATTCATCAAGGCTGAGAGGTGGCGGCGTTCGATCAACACGTGGTCAATTTGGTTGAAAGTGGTCCCGTCTGGAGAGGCCCACGTATGTTTGTGAACCGCTTTCCGCGCAAACCAGGTACTTCCAACAACCATTTCGTGTGACCCTGCTAATTGAATAATCCGCAGTGCGTTATCATTTGTTTTTTCGTGTAAGCTATGGGAGACAACGTATCGCCTGAATACGGGCTCCTTCTCTACTTGGCTGTTAAAATCCCCAAGTATGATTTTGATATCATATCTGGGACAGGCTTCGAGGGTTCGCTCTACTGCCTCGTAGAAGGTATCCTTCTCCGACTCTGCAGTCTCCTCTGTAGGGGTGTGAACGTTAATGAGGCTTATATTTCTAAACTTGCCTCGCAAGCGCAGAGTGCATAGCCGTTCGCTTATGTTTTCAAAACCGATAACAGCAGGTTTCATTTTTTGGCTGACGAAGAAACCTACTCCGAGTACATGGTTTACTGGATGACCGCTATAATATATGGTGTAACGGCTCTTCTCCAGGAAACCGGTCCCTGTCCAACGCATCTCTTGTAACGCTGTTATATCAGCCCTATATTGGGACAGGGTATCGGCTAGCTGCTCATCAGCTTCATCTCTGTACAGGGAGCGCACGTTCCATGAGAAAATGCGCAAATCATCACTCCGTTGTTGTTGCCGGGTTTGTCGTTGTATAATCCGTCCAGTCCGAGGCGAGCTCTACTACCAAACCCTATCTCCATCTCTACATGGTGACCGCTGGGAGTTCTTTCTTAACGAATAGCTGCAGATGGAGAAGTAGAGTCTCCCTAGCCTAAAAATGGGACA
This sequence comes from Hermetia illucens, assembly GCF_905115235.1. NCBI lineage: Eukaryota > Metazoa > Arthropoda > Insecta > Diptera > Stratiomyidae > Hermetia > Hermetia illucens. The sequence continues at coordinate 4,836,982 of NC_051852.1, forward strand.
AATTGCACCAACTAGTCCTCCAGATTGGGGGTTGGGTAGGGCTGACAACCCTATACGGAAAGCAACTTTTTACGAATGGACAACAGGAGCCTAGCACAGAATGGAATTTGTAACGACGAACCCGGCAGTAACAACGGAATAATGCACGCATTCTTTCGTCAAACGTGCGCTCCCTGTACAAAGATGGAGCTGCCAAACAGCTAGCCGATACCCTTTTCGGTTGAGTAGGTTGTGAGGATGGGTTGGTTGAAGAAATGGTCACTTTCGACTTTCGCGCTCCCCACCGTTCCAATAGATGTCAAAACTAAGAATTGCTTCGGAAAGTACTAACCGAGACCTTTCATTTGATACTCCACATGACTATATTTGGTGAAAAGCAAATTTACACTCGCCTTTTTCATGGACAGACCTGTGAGGAGGTGCCAGATCTCCCATCAAGCGCGATCCCAGGGGTAGGTAGGGGCATATCTATTGATGTGTAAACATGTGATCATGCACTTTTCTTTTCAGACTGGCATGGCTATTGGCATTGTACGGGCAAAAATAAGCGGTATATTCGTATACAGCTGCTACGCCCCACCGGGCCTCACACTATCTGAGTTTGAAAATCTGTTTGACGATCTTGCTCACGAAGCAAGGGGACGAGGTGATAGCCGGTGACTTTAAGATATGGGCCAGCAAAGAGACTAACGAATTGAGGTGGTCCTTATTAGAAGAATTCGCCCAGATGGATGTAGTTCTGGTCAAAGAAAAACACTTATCGAAAAGTGGGTTCTGGTTCAATTGTAGATCTGATTTTTGTCAGCCCTGCGCTGGTACTTGATATGTCCTGGTAAGTTAGTGAGGACTTCACGTACAGCGACTACCAGGCAATCACCTTTGAACTAAGGACCGAGCCACAGGGGAGAAGATCGCAACCCAAAACAAGACCAATGTGAGCCGAAAATAGGGAACTCCTTGAACTTTTATTTGGACCCCGACTGCAGGCTCTGAAGAACTGCGAGGGGACACTTTGCCGGGTTTCTGCTTTAAAACAAAAATTAGAGGCTCATGGTCCGTGAACAAAGTAAATGGCCTACCTTCAAGAGAATATCGGAGGTACTTGATGCTTATATATGACGCTAGTAATTCACGATCCTAACCACTGTAATTCCGTTAAACGAGCTTTAGCTGACCTGAGAAGAAACCCAACGATTTCTAGCCTTGGTTCACTTTCTGGTGAAGAGCAGCGCCCACTGCGATGCAAGGGGTGCATCCTGTTGGGGGACTACCAAAAGTATAGCGTCTACCAGCTGTTGCTTGTGGGTTGAAACCCACCTTTGGACTGTTTTTGGAGAGGACATAACTTTCCGCGAATCTTTGGTCTTAGGATCAGACAGGAAGGTGTTAAGCTATGCATGGTGGTGAGTGGCTTTGGGCAAAAACGACCGTAGAAGTTTACCATGCCCAAGAAGCTTCTAAGGAATTTGATCGAACTTGTGATCGCTTGCAACATGTCATGGTCGAATCGAATGCCGTCAGGGGTGATGGAATGGTCTATAAATTTTACCTATTGCTGAAGAAATTTGCATTTGCAAGGTCGAAAATTAGGCCATTGTTAAGAAGATGTTGAAAAAGGCACTCGAGATGTGCAAATGCTCGGACTCAGTTGATCATGTGGCCAGAACGTCATCCGATTAGAAGAAACAGAAGTCTAAGTTTCGTAGTGCAGATTACACAAGTCAAAAGAGTCCAGAAGGTGTGCAAACTACTGTCTTTGGAATATATTCGGGAGCGATAGGGATTTGATGGTAAGCATTCATCAGTAAGTGATTGAGTTTAGCTGTCCCGCTTACCAACAGGCGCTTGATGAGCTGGTTCTTCAGCAGCAGAACATAGGATCACTCGCTCAGCCTGTCAGTGGCCAGTGTGAGGGATTCCTCGTCTAGACCGACCAATGCGTGGTTCTATTTAGTGGCGCCCGTCCTGACGTCTGCCAGCGAGAATTGCGTTTCCAACTACAGGAACCACGCCTCCGGGTTCCGTCGCCAAAACGGCCGTACTCTAACCGAAGGTAGAGGGCACCGTGACATCTTTCTTCTCGCATAACATTGTCGACAAATTTTCCAATATGTCAGTTACTACTGTTGTTGATAAGCTAAACGTGCTCCCTGCTTGGAGGATACGTCCTTGTGCCGACGGTGGAAGGATTGATAGGGCTATGTTGCCCAGCCGTCATTGCTGAAGTACGCGTACTTGCATAGGCAATACGCAGTGTCGATGGTCTCACGCGACTTTTTGGCGTAGTTCGAGTAGATCGTTCCATGGTAGAGTAAGGTGGATAGTCGGGGACTGCTGGGGAAACACTTTCCGATGACGATTGCAGGTTAGCTTCCGTTTCCGCGAACGCTAGCTTGAGTCTCTCTATAGACACGTTAACTTGGCGAAGGAAGGAGGAAGGATGGACTTTATGTAGTAGTATGTGAGTAGGGCGGCGACAAAGGCTTAAGCGCGGCATCCACGCGCAGAAAGACGTGAGTACATTTGCTAAGGTTTTTATTCACGAAGGTTTTCTGCAGATTTCGGTGGCTCGTCGGTACTATGCGGATCTCACGCATAACGCTGTGCAGATTGGTGGGGGTCTGTTGATTCATTGCTGGGTCCTTGGAATTCTCCTGGGGGTGACAGGGTAGTTCCGTAGAGTATCTTCGCGTACGAAGCGTCCAGGCCTTCCGTGCAGCTGGTACGAGTCCCAGTAGGACGGTGGGCTGTATGTCAGACCAGGCAGGGGGATTTAATGTAAGCCCTTCAACAAGTCGATTTTGGAAAACACACGTTTGCGAGCAAGTTTCATAGTGACATCCTCGATCTGTTGCATCGGGTATTTGTCCGGGGTAGTCATAGCGTTGAGCCGGCGGTGGGGGCATGGGACCGTCTTCTTTACCAAGGGGTGTAGGGATTTTTGAAAGGCTGGCAATAACCTTTACTTATCATGAATTGGGAATTTTCTTTCGCAACTGATGAGGATGAGTTGTTCGGGCGAGGTCGCGCGCTGATGCGACTTAGTTCCAACTGCAGCTCTTCAATCTGCTTCGACAAGGAGTCGATCTCGGGAATGGGCTGCGAGCTGGTGTCGTTCTGAATGCTCAATATGGTGTTCGGCACGGATCTGCGTGATCTGCGGCGATAGCTAGCATCGCCAATCTTGGTCGTTAATGGCTACGATGGTGCAGGAGGCGTTGTAATCACAACGATTTCACTAGAGAATCTGACGCTGATCTCTTGGCGGTGCACTGTAGGTGCCGCAGGAATTGCGACAGGCGCTGGTGTTTCAGTTCCAGATCCAAAAGGGGGTGGCGCATCCTCTCGTCTTCGATGAGAAGCCTTTGCTTAAGCACCTGGTATATATCAGCGTTGGGCGGCGACATATCTAGCTCGGTCACAACTCTGCCGAATTGCGCTGCGTCGCTCGTAATTCGGTTGTTTCGGGATTGGACCTCGACGCGTACGAACCACAGATTTGGCTTGGTTTGACAAAATCGGGGTAGCTTGAGTGTAGTTGCATTTATTTTTTTTTTATTTATTCAATCAAGACAATACACAGAAAACAAATTCCTTATTGCATGTTGTCCTCAAAGGGAGGAGCAAGTAAATGGCTTACCTTACGCTTAAAACTCGATAAGGAGCCAGAGTCAAAGGATCCAAGATGTAGGGCGTTGTAGGACCGGGATTAGGGAATGGAACTAAATCTCGAGCTTCGCGAAGAGTACTTCAAAAATGTCGGCACGACGTGTGTTATGAGAGGCGGTGCGGGAAGTAATATCCGAGTTGACAGAGCAGTCCATCAGACAATTGCAAAGTTTGAAAAGAGATATCAAGGAAGATACGGACTGCTGCAGGGAGGGGAGATTGAGGGTGAGGAATCGTGACGGATAGTCAACCTGTGGAACGTTCTTTTTGTAAAAGAGGATCCAGGCGAATTTGCGTTGTACAACTTCAAGAGCACGACGGTCACGGATGCGGAAGGGGGGGGGGGAATCAGACTACACAGCAGTATTCGAGAATGTTTCTGACAGGGGAATTGAAGAGTGTTAAGGAGAGCTGAATTGAGGTAAAGTCGAAGGAGGAACGTATGATAAAGCCAGGCATTTTGGAAGCTCTATTGATTGTGTCAACACAGCGGGAATTGAAACGAAGTTTATCGTCGAATTTTACACCCACCTCTTGGAAGGAGGTTAGTAGTGAAAGGGGTTGTCCATCCAAAAGGATGTTAGGAAGAATTTAGGTGAGTAGCACATCCAGTAGTATTTGTTATATTCAACGCTACCGTATTGACCGAACACCAGCAGACTAAATTATCAAGTTTGGACTGCAAAAGAGCACAATCTATTGGAGACGAAACAGAGGCATTTAAGGTTGTCTGGATAAAGTAAACATAAGCAGGTGAGTAGGGAAGCGAGGTTATTGATAAAAAACAGGAAGATTAGGGCGCCAAGTATGGAGCCTTGAGGAAAGCCGGATGAAGGAGAGAAGGAACGAGATAAGTAACCATGAAAAGAAACTTTGCAGGAACGGTATGTGAGATAGGAGGAAAGCTAGGAGATGACTGAGGGAGGGAAATTGAGTAGTGAGAGTTTAGAAAGAGGGAAATATTATGGTCAACGGTATCAAAGGCTTTGGAGAAATCAGTATAAATAGCTTGTACACCCTGCCATTGCTAAATACTTCAAACAACAAAGTTGGTAAATATAATATTAGAAGCCGTAGAGCTAAGTTCCACGAAACCATGCTGCTCTTTGATAATTAGGTGACCGAAGTGCGCGGTCAACCAGTCGTTGAGGTATCTCTCCAGGATTTTAGAGCAAGAGGAGAGAAAAGGGGCGGTAGTTCACAGCGAGAGAAGGGTCTCCGCTCATGAGGATAGGGATGATAAGGGCCTCTTTCCAGAGATGGGGAAAGTAGCATTTTTGGCAGACTTTTGTTGTAGGGGGGGAAAGGGAGGGAAATGCGTTAAGAAGGAAGAGGTTAGGAAGTCCATCGGGGACAGGTCCGACATTGGGGTCAAGATGACCAATGAGGAGCTCAACCAAGGAAGGCGTAAGGAGAGAAATGGCCACAGATTCGAAACAGTTTGCAGTTATGAGAGGTGTAGAAGGTGGAGGGCTCGAGGGAGAAAATACTGAAGAGAAGTGGTGATGATCTGCCTTGGAAAGAAATAACAATAGAAGTTTAACATGCCCAAGAGCATTCGCAGATCCTTGACCGTGGCTGGTAGGGGAAGCTCTCTATCGTCTCAACCTTGTCTGAGTCAGGTTGGATACAGTCAAGGGTTATCAAGTGGGTGAGAAACTTTACCCGCCTCTGGAGGAATCTGTTTGGGACAATTCCGGTTTGAAGGAGATAATGAAATATGCACAGATGTTCCAAGTACTCTGATTCTGAAGAGGAAGCGACCAAAATATCATCCATTTGGACGAAAAAACAAGTTCAAGTTTCGCAAGACAAAGTGGATGAACTTCGGGAAGATGAGCGCAGGGTTACACAAGCCGAAAGTCATCCTAGTGAACTCGAAGAGTTGAAAGGTGAATGTCTTCGGGAGCGGCAGGGATGTGGTGATGCGCCTTGGCTAGATCCAATGTCGTAAAAATACGTCCGTTCGTAAACGAGTGCGCAAAATTATAGATGAGTGGAATGGGATATCGGTGTAGAACTGTCTGAGCATTTAGGCTTATGGACCAAATGAAGTGGGGAGGATCAACAGCTTTCGGAAGGTCTGCAAATACCCTGTTTCATTATTTTCAAACTCTTTTTTCGCAACAGCAAGATTCTGGGGTGAAAGTGGACGCACATTTGAAAAGTATTTAATCGGCTTGGAGAAATTACTTTCCGTAGTAATGTTGCTGTACTTTCGGAGGAGTGCGCGAATGCGGTGGTCGGTAACGTCCTTGAAAATTATCGAAATAGTGTCATCTTGGCAGGTAGACATTCTCCCTGACGTCTATAACGAGGTTGTGGGATTCGTTAAGGCCTTGTTTTGCAGGTTCGCCAATAGTCTATAGTGACACAGGAAGTCGGCGCCTAATATGGGGATGCTGATGTTCGCCAGAACGAAACGCCACGAAGACGTTCGGCGGAGTCCGAGGTTCACGTGTACCTGCCTATAGGCATAGGTACTGATGAGAGTTGAGTTCGCGGCAGTCAGTCGTAGGTTTTGCGGAATTAGGATGTTCGGATGGGGTACAGGGAAAACCGACACCTCAGCGCCCATGTCGACCAAGAAGGAACGTCTGCTTAGGGGGTCGAAGATTGTATGGCGACGTGGTACTGCGGTTCGGGTTTCTGTCGCCGAGGTACCCAGCGAGCCTAGTTTTTTGTTGCGCTAATTGAGTATGCGGTGGTACATTTAGTTGCTTGAGCTCCGTATTTCCGATGGTACCAAAAATCTGTTGGCCGATGAGGGCCCCGGCGTGCGACTTTCCCAACGCCCTTTTCGGACCTCGATGGCACAAGCCAGGATGCCAGACAACTTTTAGGGGTATCGAATTGATGAACCTCGGCGCAAAACCGGGATGTCTGGAGTTCTTTATTAAGGTAGGCCTAGCGGGGGTGATCGTTCTGCAGCCACATTGAGTTATTTAGATTTCAATTTGCCTCGTGCAGATGTTTCCATTTGAAGGTCACAATGTCTGTGAATTATTTCAATCAATGCTGAATGCAAACACTTGGCCTTCTGGGTATATGGTCTCTGTCTGTCTGCCTGTCTGTCTGTCTATCAACTTTTTAAATTTATGGCTCCTGAATTATGAGTGTGAAACTGGAATTAGTGGTTATTGGTGACTGTTTGGTGAACCGAATGGGAAAAGTTGCCAACACTTTTATCCACTTCAGACTCTCTGGAAATCTATACAGCTGTGAGCATAACCTATGATCCTATGGGGGATTGTATTCATTCATTGCAGTGATTTTATGTCTTTCCGATCCATTGATTTCCGATAAAAATTATAAATTTATTCACAGGAGCAGGATTCTGTCTATTCAATTGACAATGTTGACCCTCATTGTTGAGTCAAATTTTTATTGGCACTACATTTAGCATGTCTGGGCTCATCGTGTCTGTTACACTGCATGATATTTATTTCATGGTTGAACGTTGCTGGTGCCTCCCCAAACCTCTTAGCCAGGAGCACCCTACCCCCTTGGATGCTCCTAGAACACAATGAATCGAAGCTGAAAACATTATGAGGGTAGTGAAATGGTCCAATGTGCAACACCTCCCACTCGTTCAAAACAAACAATTCTATCTCGTGCTTTTATTAATGTAAACACAAAAGATAATGGTGAATTCGGGTTGATTTTCAGGTTTTCTATTTGCTATATCCTTGAATGTGGAAGTATTTGTTCGTGCGAATATAGCTCGAGAATGGAGGACGGAAAATTTTCTGTATCAGGATAGGAGCCAATTATGACTTGTATATGATGGTCATATATAGTTCTTAGTTGGCCTCTATTCCGTTTGTTGGGTTATCGTTCCGTTCACTCGTTCGACGTCCTACATGTGTACATACATATGGCAAAAGGATTCGAGGTAGTTGTTAAGATACATACAATAAAGATTGTTGTAAAAGGAGCTGGAAATCCAGGAGGAAATTCGAGGAAGCCATGGAGGAGGACACTTTTTATGTGAATCTTCGTTCTGGTAATTGAATTTTGATAATGCGAATTGCTTCAGAAGATGCGCTTCGTCCTTAGAAAGGACTTCTTTGAAAGTTTCATTGTCCCTCACTCCGGGGGCTGGTTTCGTATAAGATTCAGTTCAAAGATGTACGCAAATCTGTGCTGACTTAATGACTCTACTTATTTGGCGGTGAAATCGTCCTTCTCTTTAAGATTAGCCACGGATTCGTCTAAAGAAAGATGAACCCCAACAAGGGTTTTCGGAGGATAAAATTGCTTCCAGCTTCTCAGGGATCATCTAACTTTAAACAGATTTAATTGGGTATTTATCGTCATCATTCGTGTTGGTCCCCCTTTTCTGTGCTCTTCACAGGAGACGTACCATCGCAGGATGCAGCCCAATTTCTATTACTTGGGATTCAGGACTTACAAGAAACCGTTGCATACTAACTATTTTCCAGCTGGCTTCAATGAACAGATACAGATACAGATACAGAAATTCATGTGCGTGCATTTAATGGAAGAACTTAGCTGGGACAACATATGATCGGAATACGTGGGTAAATTTGTTGTTGTCTTATTAGCTGAAACGTTGACCAAGCAAGGATAGAGAGCAGATTGTCAGGAAGCAAAAGTGAGATGGAGGCGATGTACACCATAAGACAACGTAGATAATATGCTCGTTATGAAACTGCTTGCCCATTGCTTTCCAGAATAGATAGAATGGACGATTCGCATTCATTGTTCGAATGTTGATCGAGTTACGTTGTTTAATTTAGCTATAATATTTTCTTTGGCCATTCCTTGCAGAGGGCAGTTAATTGTAAGGGTGGTAGTGGAGCACTGTGTATGGCTGGACGAGTCGATTATGGAATTTTTATTGGGACATAATCAAGGGGGGGGGCGAAAAAGCTATAATCGAGATTTAATAGTAATTGGGTGTAATGAAGTGATCATAATATGGTGGCTATTGTTTTGCGACGAAGCTCACAAAATTAGACTTTTTTTCTCGCAAGCTAATCACATAAATATAGATCTTTCGGTTTTTTGATTTTCGTTTTAGTTGGGGCAAATTCATCATGGATACACATCTAGAATCGAGGACGCGCATGCTGGACTCTTACCGACTAAAATCTTCCATATTTTCTGCAAACTCTCACCGCGGGACCACCTTTCTCATCTTCTTCTTTTTCTTCAGCCTTTGTCCCGTTCCCAGGCGGGGTCGGCTCGTCGTGATCGGCTTCGCCATTTGACTCTATCGAATGCCTGATCTGGGTGCAATTTCGAGGCTTTCAAATCCCCATCCAGCGTATCAAGCCACCGTTGTTTAGGTCTGCCTTTTGGTCGTTTACCATCGACTTCGATGTTCAGACCAATCTTGGCAAGTGAATTCTCGTTTGCACGAATTGCGTGACCATACCATCGAAGACGCCTCTCTCGCAACTTTTCCACGATTGGTGCAACCCCATAACGATCGAGGATATTCTCATTTCGGATGTGATCTAAACGTGTGACGCCACTAGTCCAACGTAGCATCTTCGTCTCCATTACCGCAAGACGCCGTTCATTGCCTTTTATGGTCGGCCAACACCCAGAACCATAGAGAGCGACTGGACGGACGACATTGCGTAAATTTTATATTTGAGACGTTCGTTGATACGTCGATCACAAAGAACACCAGTTGTGGAACGCCACTTCATCCAGGTTGCGTTAATGCGTGAAGCAATTTCATAACGCAGTGTTCCATTGGCTGATAGCGTTGACCCGAGGTATTTAAATCGCTCAGTTCTGGGCAGATCACTGCCGCTAACAGTGATTGTGCCTGTTTCATGGGGGTCGGTCGTCAAAAATTCAGTTTTGTTTAAATTCAATCTGAGACCGTGTTGCATGAGGCGATCATTCCATTTTTGAACAAGTTGCTCGAGATCATTTTTGCTATCAGATGCTAGGAAAACATCATCTGCATAAAGCAGTGTGTAGGGCGCTGGATGTTGGATATCCCGTGTGACGGTGTCCATAACAAGGACAAAGAGGAGTGGTGAAAGGGCACTTCCTCGATGAACTCCAACAGAGTCACGAAGCAGTTTTGATACACCTGCCATACTTCGAACTTTACTTTTCGGATCGTGGTAGAGCAATTGAACCTAGCGCACGAGTTCTTCTGGCACGAAGTGTTGTCGTAGGGCATACCAGATGAGTTCGTGTGGTACACGGTCAAACGCTTTTTCTAGATCCAGAAAGGCAATGTAAAGAGGGCGATGCTTCTCACGGTGTCTCTCCATGAGTAACAGCGCAGCGTGTATTGCGTCAGTAGTTCCGCAGTTCTTGACAAATCCGGCTTGATTCACGGTTATTTCAACGATTTCGCGAATACGGTTGTCAAGAATGCGTTCAAAAATCTTCATGGTATGGGAAAGTAACCGGATCGGACGGTAATTTGAACATTCTGCTGGGCTTCTTTTTCCATATTGGAACAGTGGTACTTTCTTGCCTGTCAGATGGTGTTCTTCCTTCCTGAATAACCCGGTTAAAAAATGCACTGAGCCATAGTGTTGGGTCCCAGCTCTTCGCTCTCCAGAGCTCAGATGCCATGTCGTCAGGTCCTGTTGCTTTCCCCGATTCGATTTGTTTTATTGCCTCCTCGACTTCAGTTGCGCTGACTGGTGTAACTGCTCCAAATGTCGGGAATGATTCTGGAAGTGGAGGATGAGCAAATTCTTCAGTTGAAATCTGCTCGAAGTATTCTCGCCATCAATCCATTGCGGCTCGACGGTTGGTAAGCAAAGTACCGTTCTTGTCATTAACACAACAGAAGTGTTCGATATCCTGTGTGCGTTCATCACGGCTTTTAGTAAGTCGATACAGATCTCTCTCGCTATCCCGAGTGTCCAGTTTATCGTAAAGATTTTTGAAATGGTTCGCTCGGGTGACAGCGACCGCTTCCCGGTTGGCATTCTTATAAATTTACCAATTAGCAGGCGTTTTATCGTCGAGAAATTTGTGGTAGAGGCGTTTCTTTTCATGGACCTTCATTTCAACATTATCATTCCGAAGCCAAGTATCTCGGTTGATGTACCGCTTACCCGGCTTGGTGACCCCGAGGGTTGCAGAGGCCGCTTTGTGGATCGTGTCTTTCATTTGGTTCCATGATTCTTCCATATTCGTAATGTTTGGCAATCGTATGAGTGAGACCGTTTCTTCTTTCTTCCCACCAAATCGCCACTATTTAATGCGCGGCGGGCCAGTACGTTCCTCACGCTGTTTTATCGGTGGCTTAATTCGCAGGACGGCAATCAACGGCCGATGTTGAGGTGCGATGGTCTCATAGGGAACGACTTTGCAATCAGTGACAGTGGTAAAATGTTGGCGTCTTATGAGAATATAGTCGGTTTGCGTTTTATTGTTCCCACTATAAAATGGTGGAAGATGAGACAATCGTTTGATGAACCATGTATTCATAAGTACAAGGTCATGGGTTTCCGCAAAATCGATTATACGCTCGCCTTCATCTCGCCTTCACCTTCATTGCGCGTTCCGTACCCCTTTCCCCATGGCACCTGTTACCGTCTGCCTTTTCACTCACATGACTATTAAAGTCGCCGGCAATGATTATGTAATCGTCAGCAGGCACGTGACAAGTCTTTTCTTCGAGAAGTTGCCAGAAGGCATCTTTCTCGGCATCAGATCGACCTGTCTGTGGTGCATACGCGGTGAAGAAGTGCGATCAGCTGATATAAAGGTGAGCTTCATCAGTCGATCATCAAATCGTTCGACTTCTTTAATGGCATCACGGAAACCCTCTGAGATGGCAATGCCAACACCATATTGAGTGTGTGGGTTACCAAAATAGAGAAGTTTGTAGCCATTTTTACCGCGTTCGCGTTCAATATCGCAGCTTTTGGCAGCAGACCATCGGGTTTCTTGCAGAGCGCAGATATCAATGCACCTTTCCGAAGGGCTCTTGCGAGTTCCTCCGTCTTTCCAGTTAGGGTACCAACATTTAGCGTGCAGACACGTATTTGTTTTGTTCGTTGTGTGCGGACTAACTTGCTTACGTCCTGACGCCGTCCATGCGTCAAGAACCGTTGCCCATTTCTCGACAAGAACGGAGCTCGTCCTGCCGCGTCGACTGAGGTGGACGCCCTAGCATTCCTCCGAGGCTTGTGACTCAATCCGATTATCATGTTTGTAACGACATTCTATGCATTTTCTTGGTTGACCTGTCGCGGGGCCTGTCACCAAGAGAGATCAGGTAGGATTTAGCATAGTAGAATACCTCCAACTATACTCTATTTATTTCTTTCCCTGATCTCAGCATTTTATTTTTGTTTTACTGAGGATAGTACAGAGTACGTTGCCTCAAACCCTCCTCCTTTACCTAGGCTTGGGACCAGCACCTTTCTCATATTGGGGCTATTCAGTTATTACCTTTTCACTTTACATGCCTATGTCTCCTCTCTGCTTCTGCTTTTTTTAGTCCCTGATGGATCCGTTTCCTCACTGTAACTACCGCGTCCCATGCTGTTTTACATTGCATTATGTACCTTACTCAAGGGCCGTGTCTCATTGAAAATCTGAGGCAGAGGAAACAATGACTGAGGATGTAATCCGTCGTGGATTATCCCTCTTCAATCACGGCACTCGGGTCCGGAGACTGGCGGCTCTCCGCACGCGGTTGAGCCGTTTTTTTATTTTCCAGTTTCAGCTCGCGTTCTGGTATATTCCATTAGGTCTTCGCGAATCCCATTGGTCGTTTGGTTATTTTTACATTCGTTGCGGACTCACGCATCGGTATAGACACGTTGATTTTGTAAAAATGACACATGAGGGATCCAAGCACTCAAAGGTTCCCCCACCCCACCACATTCCGAGTCTGGCTATCAAGAAGGCGTGTAAGTACGTGTCAACCGAGCGCTTTGATGCTGCTTGCTTGCTTTGCTTCAGTATTTGCGGGCAGACCTTCTTCCATCTAGGGTGTCTTCGGCTACTCACGATGGTTGTTTGACCACCCTAATCCAAGATAGTTTCTTACAATACTTACGTTAGGGATAAGACTGTGTGTCTATTGGTCATTCTTCGTCTGGTCCTGTGTTGTTCGCCATACCGCCAATGACTTCATTCGCTTACTTTCCTAGTTTAGGTTAGCTTCCTAATTCTCAGGCAAGCGTCTCGGTTCATCGGCTAAAATCTCCACTGGGAACACTTCAATCTCTCATGTGTCATTATACAAAAAAACATATATCCTTTTAACCGATCCGTGGGCCCGCACTTGATCCTGAAAGCTACCAAATCGACACGAGGTTTCGTGTTCATTTCTAGTATAATAAACACCGAGCTGAATCGGATCTGATGAAAATAAAACTCCGGACCGGAGTACCGCGATCGAAAGGGAAGTTCCACGAAGGGTTGCGCCCTCAATTATTATTTCTCCTGCCTCATCTTGTAGTCTAAAGTTACACGGAAACAGTTCAGCGATGGCTGAAAGGGAATGGTATGTCCACCGATGTAAATCTGAACAGTTTATTTTTTTCGCAGCTTTTTAAAAAGTAACGACTCCGTCGTCTGTTTAACAAGCGCCAATCCGAAGTCTTCAAGCCAAGGTTTTATCATCCAGATAGTTTCGCTCATATAGATCCCTCTCGTCGGGGTGATTGGATGGTTTGGCCACGATGACAACGGCTCGCTTGGCTACTGCGAACCGTAGAACGGCATCATACATTATGTTGCATAGCAAGAAGAAGACACAGAAGAAACCCCTACGGAGCGCTTGCCATTATATCGTATGTTTTATACCCTTCATCTGCGTTGTGTGAAGTAATCGAAGAGTAAATTTAATATATAGTTTGGTGTTTGTGCCGCGCTGGTCGCTTCAATGCCGAGAGTCACCAGCGTGGAGTATTTCCCTTCGTCAAAGGCATTCCTGGGTAGCGAAAAACTACTTTGGTAGTATCAACCGCTGACCGAGCCTTCCGGAAGATAAACTGCCTACTTGATAAATAACCATCCTTATCATCAACGGCACAATAACCGGTATCCGGTCTAGGCCTGCCTTAATAAGGAACTTCAGACATGGTTTTGCGCCGGTCATCCATTTCGATAGCTGCCTGGCGTCCTGGCCATCGCTCCATCTCAGGCAGGGTCTATCATGTCTTCTTCTTTTCTTCTTTTAACCATAGACATTGACAATATTGACTTTTCGGACGCGAGCACCCTCATCCGTATAGATTAAATGACCCGCCCACCACAACTATCAAGCGGGTTTTTTGTCTATAACTAGACGGTTATGGTACCGATCTTAGACTCTGTCGTTATATAGGCTGCAGAATCGTCCATCCTCTTCGGAGATTTCTACACTCGAACGCGGTTAAGAGTTCGCCATTTCTTTTGCTAAGAATTCAAGCCTCTGAGGAATATATCAGGACTTGCAAGATCATTGTCCATTTTTGACTTACTAAGAAACCAACTCCGAACGGTTTACTATATGTCCACTATAATATATAGTGTAGTAGCTCTTCTCCAGGAAACTGTCCAACGCATCCCTTGTAACGTTATTTGATCAGCCTTATATTGGGACAGGATATCGGCTAGCTGCTAGATAGCACTCGATCTGTACAGGGAGCGTACGTGTAAAATCCAACTAGTCCAAGGTTCCTTTTGTGATTTCGTAACAAGTTATTTTCCATGTAGGGTTGTCAGCCCTACCCAACCCCCAACCTGGAGGACTAGTTGGTACAATTTGCCCCGTTTTAGGGCCGGGAGACTTGCCTACATCTTTCTCTGTATGCAGCTTTTCATTAAGAAAGAACTCCCGGTGGTCTCGACGTGGAGGTCAAGATAGGGGTTGGTAGTAGAGCTATTGGCGTTGGTTCAGCAGGCGTCTTCCAGGTTTTATGCTCCATCGTGGGTACCAATCCATGTTTCGCCGTGGGACCTATACTCTCCTTTGACCACCGGTAAATAACCTCCACTATCAATTATTGTATATACCCGGTTGTAGATTATCCGATCGGGAACCTTGCTTATTGCACTTAGAATACAGATGGGTCCACAGGATGTTGGCTCACCTATGGGCCTACCTAATTTTAGGATCAATACAAGCTTTTGTAATTTCCATTTTGTTAGGAAAAACCATTCTATTAGGTAGACTGTGAATACCTGTATGAACAGACTTGGTGCAGTTCTGCCAGATTCATTACCCTGTTGGGAATGCAATCAATACCGGGGGCTGTTTTATCCCGATTTTTTGTCAGGGAGGGAGGTCGTTGGTATTCATTGGCATCGTTGGGAAGGAAATTTTCGGATGATGGAGAAATAACGCCAAAATTATCTCCGTTAGCAATCTAGAGCACGTAATAGAAGGCAAAAAAGTCGTCTGCTAGTACTGCTTTTTATTGCCGATGTAACCGATTTGGACGCACCTTCCCATGGGCCACAATTTGATTCATCGCAGAGTTGGTTGAAGAAGTAATGTTTACCTCTCGTAATGGGCTGCTCAACTTATTGTCTGCATCTTTATACTCGAGGTATCGTTGCTCATACTCTGGTGTGTTTCTTTGGTGTTGACTGCGCCTTTTGACCTTCAGGCATTCCGTATGGCACTTTGCTATTTCAGTATTCCATTAGTAGTTAGGGGTGCGCTTTTGAGACTGTGCACGTCATTGCATGGAAGCGCCTTCCTTGTTTGTTGCAAGAGGCGACTAAAAGAAAAATATTTGTGGATTAGCAACTTGCAAACTTTGAAACTTCATTACTACGAACCCTTAACAGCGCCTCGAATAGGGGCTGACCTCACAGCTACAACCTTTGGCTATCCAAAACGGACTATGATTGTTTCTGGGACGTGCGCACACTCCTCGTCAGTGGTAGCGACCGTCCTCTGAACGCTCGCATTCTCCTTCTCCCTCTTGAGCAGGAGTCCCAGCGGTATAATCTGGACATGTGGGGCCTAGGCGAAGTAAGATAATAGAATATGCCATATGCAGGAGACTTGAATACGGGCTGCTTGAAGGTCTGACGTGCCGAGCTCTTTTGACAATTCGAACTCCGCTTTATCAACCTTAAGCTTAGCTCCAAGCAGTAAAGCTTGACTGTCGCGGTTGGCGTTGTGATGAGATCTTCGATGTCGACTAAGCGAGGGAATGTGTCCCGTGAACCATGATGTGATGAGGAAGACCAAACAATGTTCTTCGCAGTAAACCAGGAAGAGGAGAGGAAGAGATTCTAAAGGGCACGCTGTCAATATGATGTTGATCTCCTTGTTGATGTTGACCAATTTAGGCTCGCATACTAGTGAGGTGTATCGCCCTATGAGCAGATTTTGTGGCAATCTACGGAGATGACGTTTTGTTGGTGCGCATAGCGACGGTTCTTGCGGAAGGGTCTACCAGAAGCGAAGTCACTACATTACCGGCATCAAGGTGAACGGTGAGCCTATGTTGACATTATTTGATAGTCTCTGCGCCTTGCTGGGTGAATTATTTCCGAGATCCGTGCATTCGGTGGCTCCCAACGGTCGTGCTGAAGGAGAGAAGGTAACAAATTCCTTCGCGGTGGGTGTGGTGAAGAAAGCATGGCGAGGCTCAAGTCTCAGAAATTACCTGGCTGCGATGGGACGGCTGGCGAGATGCACAAAGCCATCTGAGGGCCATCCCATCTCATGTCCAGTGTCTGTTTGGGTGTTGTTTACGGGAGGGTTATTTCCCTGCATTCTGGAAGAGTGGCAGGGCGCTTGTTCTACTGAAGTCGTCACAGAAGGATAAGATTAATTTTCGCTCGTATAGGGTCATATGTCTTCTTCCAGTCGTTGGCAAAGTCCAGTGACTAGAGGTGAAAACATCCCATCTGGCGTCGGATAGGTAATATGGCTTCCGAACGGGTAGGTCCACTGACGACGCCTTGATGCATGCGGAAAACTTTGTTGTCCATTTTGTTAGTAAATATACCCTTGGAATCTTTGTAGATTTCAAAGGAGTATTTGATAACCCAAGTTGATCATCCATGTTGTCGAAATTCCGTAAGTGTGACTGCCAAAAAAAGAGTATAGGGAAGAGCTACTTCCATAGTAGGGAGCATTCGTCCAAGGTGTCAGTAAGCGTGTATGGATTAATGTGGAGTGCGGCTGCCCACAGGGATCTATCTCAAGCCCATTTATATGGAACCCAATGATGGGTGAACTGCTGGGTGAGCTTAATTCGGTGGTTGAAAGCGGAAGATCTTCTCAGTTTTTTGAGGAGATCAGCCGACTTTAAGTCGAGCAGTGGGGTACTGAGTGCCTGCGTATCGTAAAGACGTAGTCACTTAAAGTCAGTTTCACAATTTCAACGGAGAAGGTCGATGTGGTTGAGCCGCAACCAACGTCTTCCGCCCGTAGTAAAATCAAACGGAATAAATGTTAAAGATCGTACCCGTAATTGACCGAGCTAAGAACGTGTTTGACCAAATTGGTATGGATCTGGAGGCATGTGATGAGGTATGAATTGGGTCTTAGCAGAAGGGCTGCTGATCCATATATATCCGGCTCTTCCTTGCATGTTCTACGTACTGGCCCCTTCTGTTGTATGAGTTTGCAATGACGGTCCAGGGCAGAAAACTGCTCTACGCTTGTTAACGAGTAGCATTTTTAACGTGTTTTCCTGTATGACGTACCGCTTCGAGCCAGCCATGCATATTTTGTTGGATGTTCCTCCTCTTGATCTAGAGATAGTCCGGCCTTTTTTCGCGTCAGTTTCTCCTGTTGATTGGTTTGTCGAATTAGCCATGCTGAAAGTAGAGTTCTTCCTTTGGTTATATTCTTTGCCTTTTCTTGATGGTGCTCTTGTTATCCTAGTGTTTTTTAATGGGTCCTCGCAGCAAGCCAAACTGTTAATATAAATGGAAGGCCCTCCAGAGGGCGTATCAACCTCCGGCATTGGGGTACCTATCCTTATCCCTATACTGCCTGTTTATCTATCTTTTTTTCTTAACACATTCAATTTATTTTCTTTGATTTTGTTACAAATAGTTTATGACTAAAATTAATACTAGACTTAGAGAGGCCGAAGAACCTCCTTTTGCGTACCCGAAGGCGCTCCATTTGAGCTGAGGAGACGTCACACCATGCGACGAATCCATATGTAATTAAGGGACGGATTAGCTGCTTATAGCAGTAGAGTTTGACTTTGGGGAGGATGGCGGAGTCTTTCTTAAGGATGGGCCATAGGGTTTTTAGTCCTGTTAGGGTCTTTGAAATGATGGAATTTACCTGGGGTACGGGTGATAGGCGGGTATTGAGGGTTATTCCCAGGTATTTAGTGGATTGGACGGAGGGAATGGTAGAAGGTCCGATCTTGATAGTGAAGTTGCGGGTGTCGGCCAGCATCTTGCGGGTAAAGGTGGCTCTACCGCGGAAGACGATGGCTTCGCATTTGCAGGGGTTGAGTAGGAGTTTTCAGGATTGGAAGAATTTGTTGAGGGTTTAGATTGAGGTATTGATGCGGTTTTGGGCGGATTGTATTCTCCGGGAAGAGGTGTAGAGGATCAAGTCGTCAGCGTATTGGATGGTTTTGACTGCTTGGGGGGAGTTGGTAGGGTGCTGGAGTGGGATATCGGCGGTGTATACGGAGAAGAGGGTTGCTGACAGAACTGAGCCTTCGGGGATGCCTGCGGGAGGGCTGTAAGGGTCGGACAGGGTATCGTGGATACGGACTAAGGATTGGCGATCAGACTGGTAGTTAAGGATGAGTTTGCATAATTGTGGGTGGAATTTGAAAGTGTGGGAGAGTTTGCAGGTGAGGCCGTCGTGCCAGACCGCGTCGAAGGCTTTCTGGATATCGAGGAGGCAAGCTGTGGTGGGGATGCTGTTGTTTAGTTGGGATAGGATGTCGGTTTTGAGGACCAGGAGGGCGTGTGAGGTGCCGTGGCCGCGCCTGTTGACAAACTGGAAGGGAGGGATAATGGCGTGGTCGGTGATGTGTTGGAGCATGATATCGTGGATGACGTGTTCGAAAATTTTCGATGTCACGTTGAGGAGGGAGATGGGGCGGTAGCTGCCCGGGGAAGCTGAAGGCTGGTCCTTTTTTAGGATTGGGACGATCTGGGCTCGTTTCCATGGGCTGGGAAAGTGTGCAGAGAGGAAGCATTGATTGAAGAGTTGGGCGAAAAAGGGGCTTAGGGTTTTGATGCATTTTTTGAGGATGATGATGGGGAAGTTGGCGGGGCCCGTAGATTTTTTATTATTTCGGGAGAGGATGATGGATTCAACTGTTTGGGGTGTGACGGCTTGTATTGGTAAGCAGTGGGGTGTTGTAGGTTCGGATGGTGGGATTGGGAATCGGGTGTGGATGGCTGGCGTGGTAGTGAGGTTGTGTATGTGTTGGCGCACCGCTGTTTCTGTGGGTGGGTCGGACAAATGTCGGGTGGTGTGGTGGGCGGCTAGAAAGCTGTTAGCAATCAGGTGGGCGTGGGCTTTGGGTGAGGTGTTGTGTGGGAGGACGCTGGCTGAGCGGGGTTTGGCTAGTCGGGGGCAGGTACCCCGGAGTTTTTTGCATGTTTGCTGATTAAGCGAGATGTTCGCATGCTTTACCGCGTAGTGATCAGCGTATAGTGTCTGGATCTGGGATTGGATGCGTTGTGTGAGGGAGTGGAGTTGTGACTTGAGGAAGTTAAATTGAGGAGCGTACCTGTGTCTGTGGAGTTGGCGTCATAGGGTTGATTTTTGGTTGATGAGGTCTAGGATGTGTGGTGGCAGGGTGATTAGGCCCTGGTAGTTTAGTGGTCTGAGTGAGTGAGTGGTCTCGCAACGAAACCATCCCTGGTTTCGTTGCGAGCCTTTTGTGTGGATTCCGTGAACTTTTCCACGGCTGAATCGATTTCGGTAGGAGACGGATTGGACGGGAGGCGGATGGTCGAGAGTTTTTCGGCTAGGTTGAAGTTGAGGCGTTGCCAGTTAGTGGCAGCGTAGTTGGGAAGGAATTTAGGCTGGGATTTGGGGAGGCGGTCGGTGATATTGAAGTGGAGAACCACTCCGTCATGGTCGCTCAAGCCGGGGATGGTGGGGAGGTCTTGGGGGGAGGTAGGCGTGCTGGGGTGTACGAGAAGGTGGTTGCTTACCAGGAAGAGGTCGATGAAGGAGTGGGTATTTTGCCTGTGGTAAGTGGGTTGGTTGGTGGGGAGGAGGGTGGGAGTGTTGTGTGTACCAGTTGGCTAACCTATTGCCATTAGCATTTATAGTGGTGCTATACCAGGTGTTATGTTTGGCATTTAGGTCGCCCCCTAGTACAAGGGAGAAACGCTTGTTTCGGCTGACTGGGAGGGCTTTGAGGTGTTGTGTAAGGTTGGAGATGTCAGCGGGATTGAGGGTTTGGTTGGGGCAGTAGAGGCTACCTAGGAATGTGATGGAGGAAGGTGTGGCGATGGAGACAACGGTTAGCTCCACGGATGGGGCAATAGTGTTTGGGATGTAGACCCGTTGAGCGTCTAGGGGATTTGCCACTAGTATGGCTGTGCCTCCGCCTGGGCGGTCAACACGGTCGGAGCGGAAGGTGGTATAGTTGGGGATGTGCAGCTTATGCCTTGGGTGCAGTTTGGATTCAGTGAGGAGGAGTAGGTTAGGTTTGTGGACGGACAAGAAATTAGTTAGTTCGTGACGTTTTTGTCGACTGACCACCGAATTTATGTTCAGTAATACCAGTGGACATTACTGGGGGACACTTGGCAGAGGAAGGAGAGGAGAGCGAGTCTCTTCTCCATCGGCGAGGAAAAGGAGTTGTATGTGGGGAGGAATGAGGTGAGCTGGGAGGCTAGTTGGGCGGTGGAGGTGTTGAAGAGGGAGTGGATCACGGAGTCGAGGTCAAAGGTGAGGACTGGGCACGAGGCGTTCCTGGCATCGCAGCGTAAGAGAGTGGTGGGGACGTAGGGTTGTACGGGGCGGGGACCTGAACGGGTTTTGGTTGAGGACCGGGTTTGGTTGGTGGAGCAGGGTTATGCTTTGTGGGGGGGGGATTGTTGTGTTTGGCGGGCGCGTGTTTATCTATCTGTCACACTCGATTCACTAGGAAACAGCTGAACGTGTTGTGACGAAATTTGGTGAGAACGTGTAATCTGTTAAATCCCTGACATATAGCAAGTAGTACCATTTTCTGCTGCTGGATCTACATATATACATATGAAAAGGGAGTGTACAATTTTTTTCCATTGAATGTGGCCCTCTGGGGTATCAAATGAAAGGAATCAATTAGGACTTTTCGAACCCGGCCCTACTTTTGATATTGATTGAATTTTTAATTATGTATGAAAGGAAAATAATGCATGGAAAGCTCAACACGTATGATGAACAGAAACCTTTCACCCGAAGCGTCCTGTTTCTGATTTTCTGACTTGTTTCCAACTAGTTCCGGCAATAAAAAAGCTTTTGCCATTTGAAATAATTTGTTCAAAGCAAATCAATCGCATGCAAATATCCTAATACCTAAAATCCATAGATAGACTACAGCCCATCTTGAAGCTCATAAACAATACAAAACTTCCCCTGAATATGATGGAAAACTTCATCGTTCCCTTCTCAGTAAAGCCACCCCCAAAGTAGATGGAAACTAATAAAACCTGAATCGAATTAAATACGACACGACTGCTAAAATATAAACAACCTATTACTTGACTATCCAATTTAGTCCTTTCCTCTACTCCTGCATGTAACCTCACCCGAACCGGTTGTGAATCGAATCCTTTCTCAAATGGAAATAAACATGGAGACGAAGATCGATGGCCATTGAATCTTACGAAATGGTTTTCGGACATGCAACATAAACTATATCGCCGTAACCGACTCAAGTTTATACCACCATTCTCGTACGTAGTATTATATGATATCCCTAAGTATATCGGATCCCTTGGATTCATTCAGGCCTATTTCAAAAATAGAAAGCTCCACGCTTAGTTGAAGAAGAAGACGTAAGAAAAAATACCAAAAGACACTTTACCGTTTATCACTTTCGCCCTATTCCTATGCCGACAGGGTGAAAATATGATGTACGGTTGAGTAATATTTATATTGAACAATTCCATAAATAAAAGAAAAAGAAACTTCACCCGTTTTATCATCAACGTCATTGGGATTATGACGAGCGAAAATTCAGGGGGTTGAAGGACGAAAAAGTATTGAATGTTTTATACGCGGAAACCAAGATCTCGGTGATTCGTTCATTCTATTCATGAAAAGGATAAAAAGGAGTAAAATGTGAGATTGAATTAGTTTACGGTTTTCTTCCGCCCACTGGGGGTGAGTATTGTAAGGTACACACGTGCATAACTGACGTATCTTTCACGCAATGTAGTCAATGTTTGCAAGGATTTGGTTGTAAGTTTTTAGATGGACGCACAAAGCTGATGTAAGTTGTATCTAAGTCGGAGTTATTGGGGCGAAAATTGACACACATTTCATTGTTATTGGAGTGCCTAGAATTTTGACGGAAACTACTTCTCCACTGTATAGTGAGTGGTATGGCTTAGGTAGGAATGAACGCACCCCAATTTTAGAATTACTTGCGGCATTCCATGTTCAATCCTCACTTAGTTAGCTCTCAGTAGTAACCTTGGATATAAGCCATAATTTTGTAGTATCAGAATTATTATTGTAAAGTGGTTGACTGCTTGAGCGAGTAGGCATTCATGAATTTAAAGTCGTTTTAGTCTCCTGGAACATCGCATTCACTTCGATTGAAATATTCGTAAAGTAAACCCTGGCCAGTAAGGCAAAAAGTGCCCCTGTCAATCATAATTGTCAAGGTTTTGAGATACCCTCGGATACGCAAACCATTGGGAGTCGCTTACCATCAGGGTATCACTAATTAGTCTATTGGGGTGTTTTGGCAATATAGTTGCTCTTCACTCCTTGGTGGGGTATAGCTCGCTAATCACACCTACCCAAGTGCCCTTGGGGCCATCATGGGGGAGTGAATTCGATTGCATTTAATAGTCTGTCAATGCGTGACCTATACACTGCCAATTCCGTCTTCCGATCACAAAGCATACGAGTGCCAAGCCTGTGTGCCAACCGATTTGTTCATTTGAGATTGTGTCAGGCCAGCGTATTCCGATGATAGACAGGTCTTGACAAAAAATTGGAGCTTTTAAGTAAAAGTGCAGTTCACTTTCCATATGCTACTCCCATATAGCAACACGGAAAGAAGACTAGCACAGAACATTAATGCACATAGGCAGAGTTCGAAGATCCGTACTACTGAGAATCTTGGTTTGGTTCGTTTTTATCTTCAGTCCAACTCTATTTGCATCTCTTTCAAAATCCAGAGCCATTTGCTGAAGGTCCATGACCCGGTGAGAGAGCAAATAGATATCATCAGGGTAGTCGAGGTATTTGAGGGAAAATGCCATTGCCCATTGAATTCGTCCTCCTCCTTCGGACAAGGCAGCATGAGAAACGTCACCGACAACGAAGAAAAAAACATCGATGGCAGGATGCAACTCTGGCGGACTCCGATTTGGATTTCAAAATCGATTTTACCTCAGTGCAGCACGTGATATTTTGCGCCATCATATGTCGCCCTGATAATAGCTAAAGAGCAGATGAAGTGAAGATCTAAATTCGGGTCTTGATCTGGTCAATGGAAGAGGATCCAGAGCGGAAATCAGCCTGCTTTTTACCGATCTGACTTTCGAGATGCTCTTCAATGCCTTCCAGGATTATTTAAGCTGTCTTTATGATGGCAAGAATTACGCCTATACGCCCTTCTTTGGAATTTTCACCCCCTCCTTTCACTCTCCGGGAAAGGTTTCTATCGTGATCATCAATCCGCTTCTACGATTTTATAGTCAAATATTATAATGCTCCTTCGGGACGTGTTCGACGACCTGTGTGGTACCGGAGAAAAAAGCATTTTGATACGGGCCCAATACTCATTGATATTTTTAAGCGGATCAGGCAGTATGTGTCCGGATAGCTGAGTGGGTAAAGCACAAGGCTACCGTACGGAAGATCGCGATTCGAATCTCACTGATGGCAGTGAGGTTTGTACCATGATTTGATGTCGGATACCAATCGACTCAGCTGTGAATGAGTACCTGAGTTAAATCAGGGTAATAATTTCGGCCGAGCGTAATTTTGACCATATTGTTTTCTACAGTGTATTGTAGTGTACCGTTATGATCTTGAATGAAGACCTCTAACACACTTCAAGGCCCTGATCCAATATGGATTGTTGGAGTACGCCAATAACATCGCAAAGATGTTTCCCATGTGCTGCTTCCATGATGGCGAAGAGTAACAACAATCAAAACAATTATAAATTTTGGACACGCTGCGCTTTATGCTTCAAACTCCTCCGACATTTAGCATCGCTATATGTTACTTTTATAATATCTTTTAGCTACTCCCGAATACCCTAACTTCCCAGAACACTCTCGATACATTGATACGTTGATGTGGTCGAAAACTTTCTCGAGGTCAATGAAGAAAAGATGGTAGGAAAATATAAATTGCACAGGCTGTTTCACAATGATCCGTACCGTAGTTTGGTTAATGTTTGGAAACGCCAAGTGGAAATCAACCTTCTCTCTCTGGATTACGCTTTCGAGGACTTCTCTGATGCGCTTCGACAAAATTTTAGTAGCTCCCTAACTTGGTTCAATTGGATCTTCATTCGGTTCCCAAAGCTATGTTTTCCTAACGTCCGTGCCCTGATTCCAGTTGGAATTGGGCAATCGCAAAGCAGGTACCTGGGGACCCCTTTTGGCAGTTTCGCCAATGCCGAGCCTGGCAGCATAGTTTTCTATAGACCAGCGCCTTGTGGTGATCCTTCGCCGTATGTAGTCAGTGGCTATTACGTAGTGAAATACACCCTACCCCTGCCAGCTGAGTTCAGAGCCCCGCCTGATCAGTCCGTCAGTCCGCTTATTCCCCATGACCGGAGACTCAGAGGAAAGTGACTTTGAATGTGCTGCCAAACTACTCAGTGTGTCCTTGCACTGCCCCATCAGCCTGGAGAATGTTGCCTCAGAGTACAAACCTTAATGGTCGCTTGGTAGAGTTAATCGAACATATGTCATATGAGCTGAGGAGATGTACATGTCCTTCCCCTCTGCCTATTTCAGTTTCACCATGGCTAGTTAGGTCACCATGGAAGTTAGGTCCGGAATAGAAAAGTGTGCAGGCTTTTCCTGACGAGGATACATGCTCTAGTTGCTTTGTTCCGATCAGTGTCCTTTATGCTGTGGAATTCCGACTGCCATAGATTTATCTGCGCTTCCATCAGCATGATCTGCTTGCTTAGGAGGATCGTTGGTCCCTGTTGGACCATCGGTTTTTATCTCTTCCAACAGTTCTTTGGTGGAATCGATATAGGGCGTCGTCTATTCATTCGGGTAAAAAAGTATGGCAGTCCACTTGGGGTTTCTTCTTCTGGATCACCACCCAATCGACCATGGCAATTCCGGGGTATTGAATGACGCAAAGATTGGACGAGCTTCTCTTTATCCATGCAGATTTTTGGTAACAGATGCAATCATCCCGTCTCTTAGGACTCTTGATTTATGGGGCAATGTTGATCTTTAAGTCCTTCCCGCTATTGTTGATTGTAGCGTCGCAAGAACTGAGAAAGGCATTGGGAATTCATTTTCGCATGCTATGAGCCCACCCAGATTCATCCTCCCCCTCCATCTGAAAGCCATAGAAGCGGAAAAGACTGGATCAGCCAAGGAAGTGGACCTGCTGAAAAGTTAAGAGCAGGAGCTTGGCTAACTAGATCTAGAACTCAAGGGCTTAGGGTGGACAACGATGTGCAGGAAAGTGCCATGTCGGAAGTGGACGCTGATACTTCGACAGTGGGGAAAAGCTTCAAACAATAACAATAATAATAATAATCGTTGGCGCAACAATCCATGTTGGATCAGGGCCTTGAAGTGTGTTAGAGCACTTCATTCAAGACCGTAACGGTACACTAAGAGGCAATGTGGTCAGCATTGCGCTGAGCCAATGGCCAACACTAAGAAAGCCCAAATAAACCCCCACCATGCGAAAGCTGCATCCGCGGAATAGTGCAAGGAGAAAGCATGCAGGCAATGCAGGCAATAACCAAGAGCTTACATAATTCTTAAATGTAATTTAAAAAATATATGTCTTTCAGAGTTCCTGACCGGGAACTTGTGGCTATCCAAATTTCACTGGAAACCGGGAGAAACACTCGAGAGGCAGTCGTAGTATCGGGCGTTATCACTTCTCCTCGGCTGCGATGCCAACGCCTGTCACGAAGTCTGGGGCAGCGGCGAAACCAATCGAAGAGGTGAGCACCTTCTTGAATTTGTTCTTAGCAATAAGCTAAAAATATATAACATAAGGAACACTCCAACATTTGTGACCAGCACTAGACCACAGGTACCAAACATAACTCCAGGAAATGCTCTAATGAAAGAGCTGGTCAGGAATTGGAGGGTTACGGATGAGCCCTCTTTGCCTGATCACAAAATAATCAGATTCGACATTGAGGGTAACTCCAAAATAAAAAGAATAATAAGGAATCCCAGGAGAGCGGATTGGAATTCCTATGCAACGCAGCTGAACAACAACATACCTCACCTTAAAGGGAGCGGTGACATCGGGAGTGAACTGGAACTAGAACAGCGGTGGAAAACCTCAATACAGTCGCCATTGACGCATATGAGGCCAGCTGCCCGGCAAAGAGAGTTAAATCATTAAGTAATGTACCATGGTGGAACCGAAACCTAGCCAGAATGAGAGCAAAGGAACGAAAACTCTCCAACACACCGGGGACTGCCGAGGTACAAAAATGCACTGACTGCATATAGCAACGCGATGAGGGACGCAAAAGGCAGTAGCTTCAGGGAATTCTGTTTGGGGGGCGGGGGGGGGGGATCGAACAAATCATAGAAGCAACTGGGTTTTACAAAGCTGTACCCAAACACGAGGCAATATCTTCTGTCTGTTCGAAGAAGGAAGTTGGAACATTTGCCGAGAATGAGGAAGACAGGGCATACCTGCTTCTCAGAACTCATATCCCGGGGTAATGCTCCACGGCGGCAGGGGATAACATTCTGCCTGATACCCCAACAACGAATAACAGGGGAAGAGAGGAGAACTGGAAACTAGCACAAGAGGTATGCCAGGAAGCTAGGGTAAGAAGGCCCGTCTGAACTTTTAAACCCCCTGAATTCACCCAAAGTAGATGACATCTTCGTAGCTCTAATCCAGAGAAGAATAGAAATAATCTTAGAGTCTCTTCTGAGGGTGGTAAGGGGCAGCATTGCCCTTAGATATATACCAATGGCATGGAGGCGTGGAAAAGTGGTCTTTATTCTGAAATCGGATAAAAAGGATCGTTTTCACCATAAATCTTTCAAACCAATTTGCCTAACATCGTTCGTACTCAAACCGGCGGAGAAGATCAGAGACAACTATATTAGAACTAATGTTCTAAATCGTCATCCCCTAAATCAGTGTAAACATGTTTACTGGGCAGGACGGTCAACTGAAACTGAACATACAGATGCAGGAAAAGAGGGCAATTTTCATGAAATTCGGGAGTGTCAGTGAGGCGGGGAGCTACCTAAATCGAAGATTGATATTTTTTCTAGGGAGTAACACGAATTATTGATACCAAGGGATAACTTGGTAGCAAGGTTTCACTTCGATAAGAATTTTGAAACACTTAGGAGTAGCAAGGCAAACTGGGAGAGCGTGGCTGTGACAAACGGTTTAAACCAGCAACTGATTACTTGAAGGATCCCTCACAGGAGAGGGTGCTGGTGTTATTGATCCGAGGAAAATGTACTTGGAGCCAGTGGGTAAGCATTCAAGCATATTCCAGGCGAAAATATACGCCATAGACAGATGTGCCTCTTTTAATCTTCAAAGGAACTACAGGGGGCAGAATATATTCTGACTGACAGCCAAGCAGCGATCAAGACACTTAGGTCCAACCAGAACTCTAAACTAGTATGGGAATGCCTTGGGAGACTGAATACGCTCGGCTCTTTCAATAACGTTTGGATAATTTGGATTCCAGGTCATGTTGGAGTGGAAGGCAATGAGGCAGCAGACGAACTAACCTAGAAGGGAGCAAGTCTTCACACGGGCTAGAATCCTTCTGTGGAATCGGAAACAGGTTCATGGCTGTGATATTAAAAACTGAAGAAGAACGGTGGAGCGAACTATAACTGGGTGGGTCTATCAGGAATGGAGCAGTCCAGGGTGTTTATTAGGGATACGAATCCAAACACAAAAAGGATTGCCTAATCCTCATCAAGAAGAACCTCTGATTCATGCTGGCAATTTTCACTGGTTACTAACGGCTAAACTATCACCGAGGGAAGCTAGGGTATCTACGGACACTGCCTGCAGGTTCTGTGTGGAGTGTGATGAAACCTCTATACATATTCTGGAACAGTGTCCAGCAAAGTAGGTCGAGGCATCTGGGAGAACACTTAATACCGGATGCAAAGTTGAAAGATTTGGAAGTAGGGAATATACTAAAATGCCCAATGGTTATAGGCTTGCTTGGGATACTATAATTAATAGGAATACTATAACCATATAAAGGAGCACAATAGTTCTTTGAGGACGCGGTGCAACTTCCCCTTAACAGGATAATAATAATAACCTCCATGGATCGGTCATCTCCTTGATCCTGATGAGTTTGTTGGAGCATACCCTTCTTGTGAACTGATCTCCGCTGCTCCCCGCTTTCTTGGCTTCTATACTGAGCATTGTTATGAGTCCCTTCTGATTTCAGGCCTTCCTTCAGATAGCGCAGGCTTCATTTATAATAGCATCTGCCCTACTGAGGCCTACCTTCTTTCTGACGTCTGATACACTAACCTTGGACGTATTTTTGCTGGTCCCTTTTTTTAGCGAAGTTGTGTTACGGGCTTCACAGTAGGATAAAGTTGACTTTGGCTGTGCTGCTTGACTTCCCAACTTCTTCATCTTCTTGGGTGTAATCACTTGGATCTCAGTGTTGGTGAGATATAATTGATGGGCCAGTTTGTGTGATGTGAAGGGGTCCCGCTTGCTTGAGTTTTTTTTGTTTCTTTCACTGTAATGCTCACATGTTATAGTTCTTAGGAGTACGGGGGAAGTCCGCCGTGCCATGGCTTCCCGTAGTATTTATTTATTTAATTTATTTATTTAATTTACGGACAACAAACAGAGAAAATTCCAATTAATTATTGTCCTCAGGAGGAGGAGGAAGCAAAAAACCTACCTACGTTTTAAGTTAAAAGGATCAAGCTGTTCTGCATTATAATTTCGGCAAAGCCTGGGAATCAGGGAATGAAAGTAGACTTCGAGCTCTGCGAAGGGCACGTTGAAAATGTGTGCGGTACGTGTGTTATAAGACGCAGGACGGCTGGTGATCTGGTCAGCGGCGGAGCAGTCCATCAGACTCGAGGAAAGTTTGAAGAATGTGCATAGATCCAGATAGGATCTACGCTGTTGTAGGAAGGGAAGGTTCAGAAAGCGGAGGCGGGAAGGGTAATCCTCACGGGGGAAGCTTTTCTTAAAGAAGAGGGAACGGGTGAATTTACGTTGCACATTTTCAAGAGCAAGACAATCATAGCTACGGGAGGGTGACTAGATCACGGAGCAATACTCGAGGGTATTCCTCACGAGGGAATTGAAGAGAGCTAAGGAGGGTTGGATGGAGTCAAAATCAGAGGAGGAGAGAAGTATAAAGCCTGACAATTTTGCTGCTCGATTGATGACATCGAGGCGGAGCTTATTGTCGAACTTCGACTTCGAGGTCTTGAATGGAATTTAAGCAGGATAGGGAATGTCCGTTAAGAAAGTAGGAGAAAGAAGTGGGTGAGGATTTTAGGGAGTAGCACATAGAGTGACACTTTCTGACGTTTAGCGCTAAACCATTAGTCGAGCATCAACGAACCAGAGTGTCCAGGTTAGACTGAAGAGAAACACAGTCTATAGGCGACGATATAGCGGAAAACAGCTTAAGGTCGTCTGCATAGAGCAAACAGGGGCAAGTAAGGAGGGGAGGAAGGTTGTTAATAAAAAATAAAAATAACAAAGGACCCAAAACAGATCTCTGTGGGACGCCAGAAGAGGGGGAGAAGGAGCGGGGAGTACAGCCGTCAAAAGAGACGCGGCAGGATCAGTTGGAAAGGTAAGAGACGAGCCATGAAACAAGTGGTATGGGAACGTTTAGGGACGAGAGTTTGGATAGAAGTATCTTGTGATTTACAGTGTCGAAGGCTTTAGCGAAGTCAGTGTAAATGGTATGCACTTCTTGCCGTGAATTTAGATATTTGGCGACAAAGTTGGTAAAGTCAAGCAGGTTGGAGGTAGTGGACCTACGTCTAACGAAGCCGTGTTGTTCTTTCACTATGTGTTGGCCAAAGTGGGCGGACAACCAGTCGTTGACATATCTCTCCAGGATTTTGGAACAGGAGAAGAGGAGGGAAATGGGACGGTAATTCACGGCAAGGGAATGATCGCCACTTTTGTGAATGGGAATGATGAGAGCCTCTTTCCACAACCCGGGAAAATGATTCTCTTCGAAGCTTTTGTTGAAAATAAGAGATAGGGAAAGGGAGATGGGCTTACCAGTTTTGAGCAAAAAGAGGTTTGGAAGACCATCGTGCCCAGGTCCGACATTGGCATCAAATTTGCCAATGAGGAATTCGACAAGGATAGCGGTAAGAAGGGGAATGGTAGGTGATGCGGGGCAGGCTACATCCACTATCGGGAGGGATTCGGAGGAAGGAGGGTGAACGTAGACTGACGAAAAGTAGCGACAGAATAAATCACAAGATATTATAGTTGGGGAGAGTTAGCTGAGCAGCCAGAGAATTTAATGGACGGAGGGGATAACTGGGCAGGGCAGCGGGAGTTGCGAATGTGGGAGCAGAAAGGTTTCAAGTTTCCGCGCTTTAGTGAGTCTTCCACGCTGGACAAATATTCGTTTCAGGACTTACGTATTAAGGATTTGACCGAGGAGTGAAGAGATTTGAAAAAAACTAAGTCAGTAACGTTTCTAGAAGACAGGAACTTCTTTCCGCAGTCTGTTTTTGACGTAGTTTTTTGCGAATTTCAGTGGTGAACCAGACGGGGTAAGAGCGTATGCACTTAGGAGAGGAGGGAACGTAACAAGGAAGAAGATTAGATGAAATGGTATAGAAAGTGTTGAGTGCTTGATCACACGTAGGAGGAGGAGGAGAAGGAAAATATGATTTCGGCACGAGTCCCCTCTTCTAACAGCTATTAGGACACCTCCGTCAGTTGTCCTGCCAAGTGCAACGCAGTCTCTGTCACAACGAAAGACAGAGTAACCAACCTTTGAGGAGCTCAGAATCTAAAATCCCGTCATCCAGCCAGGTTTCAGAAATGCAGATGACATGATGTTGGAATGCTAAGGCAGACAGTTTGAAATCCGACAGCTTGGTCCTTAGACCCCTTATATTTTGATAAAATGGCGTATAGTTATTGGAATTATTCAAGTTCGGCGAGGCAGGCGGCCGGGCCGGAAATTTTCCCGAAGCTTAGACCTCTGATAAGGCTTAACGAAGACCCTCTGTGGCCAAAAGGAAGATTGGATGATAGCATCGAAGTCATAGGGATATGTCACTTTGAAGGAAGCTATCACTCGGTCAGGAGAGCCATCCTTCGTCAGCTTCAAACAGGAAAGAGGTGACAAAGTTGAGTTGGTTTTACTTCTGATATAGGCCAGAATTTCGTTGGGCGTGGTGGAGTACGCTAGCCTTGACACGAACAGCTGTTTCGGTGACGAGGCGACGTTCAATTGGGGGCTGCACGGACGACATGAGGTCGGAAAGGTCTGCGGTTCACCGGTGGCGGGCGTCGATGATACACAGGAGGAAGCGTGCGGTGGTGCTAATGGAGCGACTGTAGGATAAACGCCAGAACTTCGTGGCGCATCCGATGCTGCGTAGGAAACTTGTCCCTCGGATGGAGGACGATTTTTCAGTTGACTAGCGGACGTCATCGGGTTGATACCATATTTTATGGACGCACTGGAATATTGCGTGGCAGATAGAGGCAGAGAACTAGAATTAGTTGACCGGGGCAACATTTGACACAACGCACAGCACCAGGTTACTCAGGGAAAGGCTCAGAGAATAAGGTAAAAGGAAACTGTAGAATTGTTCGACTCGAAGTTCACAGTCTTACTCTTGTAAAGTTAGGTTTACTCATCGGGGCGACCAGGCCCATCAGTTACCCCCGACTGCAAACTATCCAACAGGCATGGTTCGAATAACATCCTGGGTTGGACGAGGTATTTTTCGGCTCCGCTTAGGTCTGTGTCGTTTTGTTAATATAGGGATCACCTCGTCCATGGTGTGGGTATTACGGTAAACGAGAGGCTTGGCCTCTGGAGAGCCATGTCGCCCCAAAGAGAGAGACAGGTTGCTTCCCAGCCAGATATCTCTCTCAAAGAGGGTCAGGTTGGCTATTAGGAAGCTATATTTCGCGCCTCATGTAGTCGACTTTTTGACCCTTACCTAATATCAAACCTCGCATTATTTTTAGAATTTCGGCCAGAAGCTCCCTGAAACCCAAATTTTGGGCCACCCCCGTTCATAAGATAAATGTTGAAAATTACATTTAAATCAACATTTTCTGAGAAACCCAAGAAACAATGACCCGACAGCAGTCACTTGCCTGAAAAATTCATGCATTTTGAATATTTCATTTAGGAAAGTAACCAACCTTTATTCTGGAAACAACGAAACTAGAATGAGAATTTCCTTGAGATAGTAAATCATGGTGAAAAGTTCATTGGACTCAGCATACAAAACAAACTTTCAATTGTTCGTTTGCGAGTATGGAAACTCATCTCGCCGTGATAGTCGAGAATTTATTATTTGGTTCAGTTCTGGCAGACATACTACCCTCTGTGAAGGGAGTTTGAGCAACCATTTTATTTTGGTTCAACTTAGAAATCACATAGAAGGCTAGACGTTTGCGCACAAAGCGGTATTGTTCTAGTTTTCCCATTGAGCTTGTGGTTTCAGGTGGAAAATCTATGATTGCGACTTCATGGGTGTTGCTTTTGTTTAAAGTGAAAATAATGTGGGAAATTCCTGCGAAAAAGTGGGGGATGTTTATGTTGTCAGTTGGGTAGGTAAATGTAATTCAAATGCCCCAGAATTGAGGTTGGTTTACAGCAATGACTCCATCCCATTTTAAGGTTTTCACAGGCCCTTTTCCCGAGTAAGAAAGCAGCTCTCGTCCTTGGATCTACTTTTCGGCGCCGTTCTTCTCGTTATATTACATGAAACCCCAAGGGTGCTTTAAAATTCAATTTCTACTATGAAAATACTCAAATATTATATTTTGTCGTAACACACAATGAGAGTAGCTAGCGTCAATGTGGAACGCCATCTTCGTATGACTGAAGCTACTCCAAAGGAAGTCCTCTTTCCGTCAGCTTAAATGTATGCATCAGCAATCGTTGCTGGGACGCGGAAGAATACCTGAATGCAAATCTTTGAGATAACGTATTCTGGCATCGTCATGGGGACATGCTTTCCTGTTCGTCAAAATTTTATAAGTTTGCACACGAGAATAACTTCAAAGGACTCTACAATTTTCACACTCGGCTTCCATAATCTACTATTGCACCGCATGCACGAATTCCAGGTACATCTATGCACCTCCTGCCGTGCACAATGCACAATATACGCAAACTAATGCATCCAGTCAAACAACAAAAAGAGATCTTCTCTCTCTGATGTGACATCAAATAAATCCCTCCCCCTCCCCTGGACCCGTCAACTACTTGATATTTCTAGAAATGATAACGTGCATAGCAAGGACCAAGCTCCAGACTGGAAAGTCATATTTTAAATTTCTAGTCTCCATTTGTCGAGAGATGGAAAGTGCTTGTACTGCGTGTCTGTTTTCTGCAGGTTTGCGGTGCCAGGACTAGTGGCTTCCTTTATACACTTTCCAACCCAATAGCTCCCGTGCCGACGGTTGAAACTATTATATTTACTTCGTAGTTCATGCACTAAAAAAAAAGATGGTTCACCACAAAGATGAAAAAGTGGCATAATGTTCCAAGGAACAATAAGCAAAATATTGCGAGGTGTATCCGGTGTTGAAAGTTAGTGATTAAAGCGAAAATCCTTGTCCTGCAAAAAGCTTCAACAGATTTTATCTTCTACATAAATGTGAGCTCCTTTCCACGTGCATATGCATGTACATAGTTAGGTGTGTTATAGCCTTTGTCTGCACGGTGGGAAGCCAACATTCAGGGGGGTCAAATCTTAGTTGCCGAGCGAGTTTTAATTCGTCTTTACTAAAGGTGAAAATCTTCCATTGTTCCGGTTTAGCAAAAAGAGTTTTCGGCCTCAAATAGTTATGAACGACCAACCCACATTCATCATCATCATCAACGGCGCAACAACCGGTATCCGGTCTAGGCCTGCCTTAATAAGGAACTCCAGACGTCCCGGTTTTGCGCCGAGGTCTACCAATTCGATATCCCTAAGAGCTGTCTGGCGTCCTGACCCACGCCATCGCTCCATCTTAGGCAGGGTTTGCCTCGTCTTCTTTTTCTACCATAGATATTGCCCTTATATACTTTCCGGGTGGGATCATCCTCATCCATACGGATTAAGTGACCCGCCCACCGTAACCTATTGAGCCGGATTTTATCCACAACCGGACGGTCATGGTATCGCTCATAGATTTCGTTGTTATGTAGGCTACGGAATCGTCCATCCTTATGTAGGGGGCGAAAAAATTTTCGGAGGATGAACACAGTGAACGGTCTTCCATCAAGGAAGAAACGAAATTACGAGTAGTTGACAATCATAGCCACTGTAGTTGCGTTGCCCAACGGTTGCTAGATTTGATTCATCTGTTGGTAAAGACTGGGGCCTACCACTGTGAGAGCTAAGGATGCATTTGGCTGAGGAAATGCCAGAAGTGCTGCATCCACCAGCTATTGTTTGTGGGCTTCAAATGCCTGGATGTGCTCAGTAGACCACTCAAACTCGCGCAAGTATTTTGTTCTGGGTCCATACAAGTAACCGTTGAGGATCACTTGACGATGACCGTCCCTCGGCAGCAAACAACGATAGAAGTTTCACCGCGTTTGGCAGGGGAAAGCTTTTGATCGCTTCAACTATGTCTAGGTATGGCTGAATCCCGTCAGGGGTGATCATGCGAACGAGAAATTTCATCTGCTTTTCTAGGAATTTGCATTTTTGAAACGAGTCGGGTCTCAAGGAGACATCAAAAAATGTACTCGAGATCTTCCAAATGCTCAGATTTGGAAGAAGAGGTGACCAAAACATCGAAACAGACGTTTAAGTTTCGTAGGGCAGATTTGATGAATCTCTAGAATTTCTACGCTGCGTTGCACAATTCAAATGTCATCCTAGTGAACCCGAAGAGTCCGAAAGTTGTGCAAATAGTTGTTCCCGGCATGTCTTCGGGAGCTACAGGCATTTGATGATAAACCTTGGCCAGATCCAATGTCGAGAAAACACGGCAGTTTGCCAATGAATGTGCAAAGTTATGGATGAGTGAAATAGGCTACCGGGCGGGAATTGTCTAAGCATTCAGACGCCTGTTATCTCCGCAAGGCCTCTATTCGCCGTTTGGCTTAGAGGCCAGATGGAGAGGAAATGACTAGCAGCTATTGGAACGTACTTACAAATATGCTGTTCCATGAGAACATCGAACTCTTTCTTTGCTACCGCTAGCTTCTGGGGTGACAGGGGATGCACCTTTGAGAAGATCGAGAAACCGTTAGTGCTGATGTGGTGCTGCACATCGTGCTTAACCGGCTGGGAGAAACTACTTTCAGTAGTGATGCTACGATATTTTCGAAGGAACGCGCGAATGTGAAGGTAGGCAATATCGTAGAAACCGATGGAAAGAGTGTTGTAGCGGGAAGTAGACCTCGACTGAGAGGCGGGTATGAGCTGCTCCTTTAGCCGGATGTAGGAACAGTCCACCAACATGTCCGTGATTAGCCTGATCGTCTCTTCGTCGGGACCGATAAGCGCGTAATTAAAGCACGTGGCCTCCGTTGCGACGCCTGCGAGCGCAACTAACAATGGAAGCGACCAACTGTACCAGGAAATCAATTTATGCTGAAGGTTGACAACAAGGCATAATCTGTTCCGTGCGCGAAAAAGGGACATCACAGCAATTACAGAGGCATCACATTACTGAGTACCATCTACATATTACTTTCCTTTAGTCCGTTAACTTATAGGTATAACCCCATATGCCCAGAACATCATCAGTCCATGCGAAAGAGACTTCACTCCAAGTAAAATAACACAACAGAACAATGGTATTCAATGGAAAAATTGTCGGAATATGATCGTCAGTTGCACCATTTTTTCATCGTCTTCAAGGCCGACTATAATTTTCACCATCAATAAAGGTCTAGAACAAGGGGATACCCTATCGTGCTGCCTTGTTAATCTGCCTCTGGAAAAGTGATCTTTGATGTTGAATTGGTGCTCTGAAGTGGCGGCGACGAAGACGGGGTAGCAACCCTCTCAGGCAAACCAAAACCAAATGACCGAGGAGAACCTCGACAAGAAATTGTCAACGGTCTCAAAGTTGTATTCTCCTATCCTTATTCTTCTGCGTGTTTGACCAGTGCGGTTTGATGTTGTTGGCTGGTTCGTTTTCGGTGCTGACGTTGCCACCATATATTTTGTCTTGCCTTCATTGATGTGCAGCCCAAGATCTTGCGACAATCACCGCTTGCTCGATCTGGATGAAGGCAGTTTGTTCATCTCGGGTGGTTCCTCCCATGATGTCGATACCGTCAGCATAGGCCAGTAGTTGGGTGGACTTAAAGAGGATCGTACCTCTTGCATTTACCTCGACATCACGGATCACTTTCTCGAGGGCCAGGTTAAAGAGGACGCATAATAGGGCATCCCCTTGTCTTAGACCGTTGTTGATGTTGAATGGTCTTGAGAGTGATCCTGCTGCTTTTATCTGGTCTCGCACATTGGTCAGGGTCAGCCTAGTCAGTCTTATTAACTTCGTCGGGATACCGAATACTCTCATGGCCGTGTACAGTTTTACTCTGGCTATGCTATCATAGGCGGCTTTAAAGTCGATGAACAGATGGTGCAACTGTTGTCCATATTCCAACAGTTTTTCCATCGCTTGCCGCACAGAGAAAATCTTATCTGTTGCTGATTTGCCTGGAGTGAAGCCTCTTTGGTATGGGTCAATGATGTTCTGGGCGTATGGGGCTATCCGGCCTAGCAAGATAGTGGAGAATATCTTATAGATGGTACTCAGCAACGTGATACCTCTATAATTGCTGCACTGTGTGATATCTCCCTTTTTATGTATGAGACAGATAATGCCTCGTTGCCAATCGTCAGGCATTGATTCGCTGTCCCATACCTTGAGCATAAGTTGATGAACCACTTGACGTAACTGGTCGCCTCCATATTTAACCAATTCGGCTGTAATTCCATCAGCTCCTGGCGACTTATGATTTTTTAGCCGATGAATTGCACGGACTGTTTCTCCTAAACTTGGTGGTGGCAGTATTTGCCAGTCGTCTTCAGTTGACGGGACCTCCAACTCGCCGATGGTCTGGTTGTTCAGTAGCTCATCAAAGTACTCAACCCATCGCTCTAATATGCCCATTCTGTCGGAAATCAGATTTACCTCTTTGTCTCGGCAGGATGATCATCGAGGTGTATAAGGCTTCATCCTGCTGACTTCTTGGTAAAACTTCCGCGCCTGGTGCGGTTGCTCCCTGTACTTTTCTAGTTCACAGACTTGTTGGTTCTCCCAGGGTTCCTTTTTCCGTCTGTGAAGTCGCTTCTCCGTTCGACGGAGTTCGTGATAAATCTCTGCGCGTGCCCGCGTTCTTTGAGAATGCACCATTACTCGGTATGCGGCATTCTTCCGTTCTGTTGCTAGCTTACATTCATCGTCAAACCAGCCGTTCCGACTCCTTTTGGGGCCAAGTATGTTTGTGGCCGTATCCATGATAACGTTCTTCAGGTGATTGTGAAGATCATTTGTTGATGCTTCATCTCCAGGTCCTCTGTTGCCTGCGGTTATTGCGGCATCCATTTCCCTCTTATAGGTGTCGCGGAGGGTTGTGTTGTGGATGGCTTCAGTGTTCACTCTCACCTGATTGTCAGAGGGGATTCTAGGTGGTATTGTTATTCGAGCTCGGAGCACCATGCCAACGAGATAGTGATCCGAGTCTATATTGGCCCCCCTATATGTTCTGACATTCATCAAGGCTGAGAGGTGGCGGCGTTCAATCAACACGTAGTCAATTTGGTTGAAAGTGGCCCCGTCTGGTCTGGACCGCTTTCCGCGCAAACCAGAATAATCCGCAGTCAGTTATCATTTGTTTTTTCGTGTAAGCTATGGAAGCCAACGTATCGCCTGAATACGGGCTCCTTCCCTACTTGGCTGTTAAAATCCCCAATTATGATTTTGATATCATATCTGGGACAGACTCCGAGGGTTCGTTCTACTGCCTCTTAAAAGGTATCCTTTTCCGACTCTGCAGTCTCCTCTGTAGGGGCGTGATCGTTAATGAGGCTTACATTTCTAAACTTGCGTCGCACACGCAGAGTGCATAGCCATTCGCTTATGTTTTCAAAGCCGATAACAGCAGGTTTCATATTTTGGCTGACTAAGAAACCTACTCCGAGTACATGGTTTACTGGATGACCGCTATAATATATGGTGTAGTGGCTCTTCTCCAGGAAACCGGTCCCTGGCCATCGCATCTCTTGTAACGCTGTTATATCAGCCCTATATTGGGACAGGGTATCGGCTAGCTGCTCATCAGCTTCATCTCTGTACAGGGAGCGCACGTTCCATGAGAAAATGCGCAAATCGTTGACCCGTTGTCGTTGCCGGGTTCGTCGCTTTAAAGTCCGTCCTGTCCGAGGCTCCTGTTGTGGCTTCTTGACAAGTTGTTTTCCGTGTAGGGTTGTCAGCCCTACCCAACTCCCAACCTGGAGGACCAGTTGGTACAATTTGTCCCGTTTTCAGGCGCGGGAGACTCGCCTTCATCCTTCTCCGTCTGCAGCTTTTCGTTAAGAAAGACCTCCCAGCGGTCACCACGTGGAGGTGGAGATAGGGTTTGGTAGTAGAGCTGTTGGTGTTGGTTCAGCAGGCATTTCCCAGGTTTTATGCTCCATCGTGGGTACCAATCCACGTTTCGTCCTGGGACCTATACTACTGTTTGACCATCCAGAGTTTCAATATGTCCTTAATTAAGGTGAAAATGTTCCATTGTTCGGGTTTATCAAAAAGAGTTTTCGACCCCAAGTAGATATGAACGAACAACCCACATTGGGCGCCAAAAATCAATTTCATTCGATCTGAATCAAATCGTCATAAATGTCTGCATTGGAGTATCTGCACATCAATAATTCACCAAAGATACATAAGACAGTCGAAGACACATCGCGAATTATAGCGAGAAACAGTTGTACGACCCTGGGACGGAATCCTGAGCAAAAACCCGGAGCATCACTTTCGCTCGTATCTGCACAAACTCTGTACATTAAACATTTCTTGTATGTCGTTTGTTGCGCCACAAAAATGATAAATGGCCAAACAATGTCCGTATAATGACTTCATTTTGTTACGTTCAGAATCGTGCTATCATTCAAGCAAGAAAAAAGGCAATATGGCTTGTGGCAAGAGCAACACTGATAGCACAAGAAATGTTCGAAAATTTTTGTTGATTAAGAAGTTGAGTTTCAGCTTTTCCTTTTTGTCTGTTGTTGCCGTTGCTGGTTAGATTGTTTTGGGTGTTTTGTCCTGAAACTGGAACAGTGATAATAATTTGTCACAGAAATTACTTTAGGATTTGGTGGAAAAGCTGAAAATTTTACAAATGTTGTGGCAAAACATTTATTTGTCCAGTTGGATGGAATTCTGTGATTTTTGTAACTTACATCTGCTCCTTTCCGTAGTGATAACTCGATTTCCTGGTCTAAAGGATGGGCTGGGATTAATTTTTTTCCAAATGAAGTGTCAATGCATAGACTTTCTTATTACTCTTACTAATCTGTAATCGTCAATCACGGTGCAAATCTCGCTGCGACCGGGAAGATTCGAACCGCGACCTTCCCTAAAACAGCCTCATGTTCTAACCACGCAGCTATCCGGACAAGGAAGGAAAATATTCGAGGATACAAACCAATCATGGCCGAGACACTGTTAGAGGAGCAAGCAGATATCATTAAGGAGGTGGAGACGTTGGGGAAGAATTACCGAAAGGACGGTATAGGGCGTAAGACACCCGAATATTTCGAAAGGAAGATAGGAAGATTGGAGGACCTGGCGAATGAATACTACGTCATCCATCAGAAGCTGACCCGATTCCTGGAAGCAAACGACCCCTATTTTACCATCTACCTAGAATCGGAGGCAAAAGTGGCAGTGGTAAAAGCCTTGTTCCAGAAGGATCAGCAAAATATCAATGGTTGCGCCACCGTGGAACCAGCGGGGCCGACAGGCATTGAAACAAGCGGTATGGCTAGGATGACTGGCAAACCCGGTGACAATTCACAGGTGTACATATATCAGGACCTACCTAGGTTGCAGATTCCGATATTCACAGGGCTCAGCAAGGACAAAACCTTGAAAAATGCAGTACTTACTCGGGTACTTGAAAGGCGCCGCAAAGGGCGGTGTCACCTCCGCAGTTAACCAGCAGCAACTATGAAGCTGCGCTAGCTATCCTAGAAGGACAGTTCGCGAATATCCGGCAAGCGACAGCTTCTCATAGCCGTCAAACAACAGTGGGGAGCACCACAAATCGCGAAGAAAAAATCATTTACGACGCTGTCGAAAAGGGGCTGTTCTTGCCGTAAAGGGGAACATTCTATATTTGCGTGTGACACCTTCAAGAAACTTTCGGTCGATGAAAGATGCCAATTAATAAAACAGCAAAAACTGTGTCGAAATTGTCTGTCACATGCCGATTCAAAAAAATACACCAGCAAAATCCGTTGCTTCGAGTACAATAAGTTTCAACACACCTTGCTTCAGTACAAGAAGGAAGTAGAGGCCAATACTGCAAACAAACAACACACCGGAGGCGTTGTATTGGCAACAGCAATAGTGAGGACCGCCGGCCCGAATGGAGGAAGCGTTACACTTCGGGGTATGATCGATCCAGGATCACAAGCTTCATTCATATCATCAAAAGCAGCAAATAAGTTAAGACTGGTTAAGTGTAAAACGCTCAGGTGAGAGAGAAAGGAATTTTGGAGCCGAGAAACACTCCGAGTTGATGAGGTTCTAAGTGGACAGTGGACTTATACAGGGACATGTCCACAGGACTATCCATGTTAGCAACATGATGCCAGTAAGCGTGAGGTAAGGAAAGTTCTATGTCTGCCACGCGATTGACCACATACGTCTGCCACTACGTAGGCTGCCCACGAATTCATGAAAGTGTCACCTTCGATTCCGATCAGAGATGAGAAATTGGTTCATCTATCGAAAGGGCGCCCTTCACCTTCCGAACTATAAGAGCGGGTAGTGGCAATACCTTTTCGCGCAGTGCAACCTTTGTTTTAGAGATGAGGGGAATACAGTGAGATTTTCCTACCACAGGGAAGGTCCTTAGATAAACAACAGCAACATAAGCTAGTTTGGATCTCAGCTGGAGGTAGATTTTCCGTGGAGGTGCCGGTCGAGCGTGGGACAGATACCCGTAGAAGGTCAGAAAAGCGAAGCATCAACACATTGAAGCGAACCCGCGAGTCATTTCACAGGGACTAACAAGTCAACCATTATGGGCAAGATCCAACCTAGAATATCATAAAGACCCACAGTAGTAGAGAGTGTTTGATGTTTGCTGACAAAATTGTCAGAAATCGGCCATGTTACCTTGAGGCGAAATACATAGTCGCATGGCTATCATAGAATCCCGAGAGTATGTAGAAAGCCGGTAGGACGCCAGGTCCGACAGTCTACGACAGCCGATCGGTTGATATGGCCGATAGAACCTCTGAAGGATTAGCCATACATTTACTTAGCCGGAAGCCGCCCTTTGAGCAACGCTGTAAGGTCCTGCTGCAAATGCAGAGGCTGAAATAAGGTATCAACACCCGCCAGAAAATAGTCCACGTACATATTTTTGCGGATAATGCGGTTGCCAACTGGGTAATTATTAGCCCCATTTTCGGTTAGCTGCCGGAGATCTCGCAAAGCCTGGTATGTCGAACTGTGTGTCTGTCTGTCACACACACTTTCCTCAGAAACGGTTATACCTGTAGATGTAAAATTCGGTGGGACTTGTGAACCTCCACGCATATGATACATCACGTTGCTGCAGGTTGAACTTAAGGGGGATCTCTATTGACAAGAGGAGTGAACAATTTGTTTTCATCGATACCATGTGGGCACCAAATAAAAGGTTTCGATTAGTACACGTACAAAGCGAGAGATTAACAGCGATGGGTCTGCTTTCGCAGTTTTGTCTAAAATCTGTAAATGAACTACCCCAACATAAATCTCAAGCTGAGATTGTCTTGCACCAACGCTCTCTCGGTTGGCAGATAGGTATCAGTGGCCGCTCCGAGGAACCCAATTAGAACTGTGATGCGCCGTTTTGATGCTACAAACTCCTAAGACCGTGACTGCAGCTATGAGAGACTCGGATCTTCAGAGCCATCCCGCGCTATCCCGAGACCCGGACTGTGCCCGCCAAAGGGCTGCCTGGCCAATCCGTCAGCCCGCTCATTCCCCTCTATGTTCCTATCGCCCCTCCCGCCCAGGCTGTTTAGCACGTTTCTGCAATACCCAACGAGCCTGGAAGGTGTCGTCGCTGAGTACAAGGCTTTGATAGCCGCTTGGCTGTAGCTCAGAATGGCTATGTTAAGCTTGGGTCTCGAATCATGCTCCAGCCATCGACTAGGATGGAGCATGCATAGAGGTTGCCCTTCTTTGTTGCTATGGTGTTCGTCAAATGTTGTGGTCATGAACCATATAAGCCGAGGAAATATATATGTTCTCTGTCCCCGCCTGCTCCAGTTTGACGACGACTCAAGTTGGGACACGGAAAAACGTGCAGGCTCTTCCTCGCAAGGATACTCGCTCTAAGTCAGTCCTGATCAGCGTCTACTGTGCTATGGAATAAATTAAAATATTTGCTTTGGAGTCCTTCAATGGCGCGGTTGCCTCCGACTAAAGGCTCCTGTATTAGTGCGATGTCGATATCTTCCTCTAGGAGAAAGGCAAACAAATTAGCCGAGGTGCACTTCGAGTCCAATAGATTTTTCTGCATTACCCAAGCATGATTTGCTTGCGTGGGGGGTTCGTCAGTCCCCGTCGGGCCGTCGATCTTCATCCCCTCCAACAGCTCATTGCCGGTGCCAATTTGATCCAGGTCGTAAGGGATGACTGACACTGGTACTGATCTTAGTGACGCACGAACCGAGAAAACTCCTGGAGAATTGGTTTTCGCAAGCTATAACGTGGAACCCACGGACCTTCTGAGAGGAATCAAAGCCGGGTATGGATCCCGTGTGTTTGCCTTTGGCATCCAGAAGATGCTCAATGACCATTTCCGACAGCCTGATCTCAAGATTGGTCCACACCTCCGGCGCTGGTTTGCCGCTAGCGGAATTACCATCCGCGAGCGCCACACGTAAGTGACTCCTGTCGCTGTCGCTGAAGGCTTTCGCAGTTCGGGGCTCGTCGGCTAGATTTTGCTCCGTACTTTTCTCCAAATGATGCTTAGCGTCCGTATTCTTGCCCACTCTGCTCCGATTGCGTTTCAGAGCAATGGGCTTCGTTTTCCGCTCGTGTGTCAAGCGTTTGCTGTTGTATTCCTCAGCAATCGCCAGGTATTTTGCCAGGTCCTTTTCATTCCACTCGTCGACAGTACCAGCCTCCTTATTCTTAGCAACCTTGCTATACATGGCCTTCTGGTTCTGGCTTTTGAGCAGGACACTAGTGGACCTTAGCTTCCTAGTCGGTTTCCGGTGACCGACGTTCTTGTCGGTCTTCATTTTT
Organism: Hermetia illucens; assembly: GCF_905115235.1. NCBI lineage: Eukaryota > Metazoa > Arthropoda > Insecta > Diptera > Stratiomyidae > Hermetia > Hermetia illucens. The sequence goes on from NC_051852.1 coordinate 4,880,624, forward strand.
GCGGGATCCCCCATTGTTGAGGGTTTGGGGTTAGGAGTACTATGTCTGGTACCCGCTACATCCAGTTTGACGGCAGTGGATTTCAGGCTGTAAACCACTAGCCCGCCTGCCGTCTCCCTCCGGGAGATCCAAACGGTTGGTTTCAGCACAGTGGTACTACGGCTGGCACCGAGTGTACTGCTCCCGACAGCTACTTTCTCCTGGATAGATGCCAGCAGCTGATGATTCGATGAAGCAACTGGCGAGGGGTAAGAGAAGGGTAAGGGTCTTATTCGAAGCTGAAGATACCCAAGGTATTCAGGGTTCACATAATAAAGACCAAGCTTCCCGTTGGCCATGCAGCCCTGTACATGCGGCAACCATCCGCAAGGCAGTCAGATTCAGGATTGCTTCAAACTTCGAATCCACATTCCACAGCACAAGGCCATAGGTTAGTATAGTGAGTTAGGGCATATGGAGTAACCGATCCCTTTCATTGGAGAGGATTGGGACGTCTATCACCTTCCCCATCATCTGGTCATCAAACTAAAGAGCTCTGCAAACAAAATGGTTGGGGCCAGCGACCATAGCTGCGAAGATTTTAATGCAGAAGATCTAGCAAATGGGAATCGGATTTGATGGCATTCCCCCGAAGGAAATTCTAGCCGCCTGGAAAGGACATAATTACCGATGCTGTAAAAGGCGAACGTGAAACTGCAACAGCATTGCTTTCATTGGGGGAACGCATAAATGAGCTCTGTGAGTTCATCAAGGAGAGACGAGGCATCCATTAAAATATCAGGGCTCTGATACGTAGCATTAAGTTGCTGTGGTGGAGAAGAAAAAGCATCATTTGCTAAAGTCACGCGGGAGATTCAGGTGACTCCTTCTTAACAAAAAAAAGTGATAGCACGCAAACGGATCAGGGAGGAAATAAATGAACCCCTTGGTGCCCAGCAAGCAGCCAAGAAGAAAAGGGCCTCTTCGCGAAGAAATCTACTCCGGCGAAAGTTCCGGACAGTTGTAAGGCTACGACCACAACTTTGTTCGAAGGGGAAGAGTCAACAGATCATAAACCCAAACAATGGGCAAAGGTGGGCGGCAAAAAGCGGCAGAAGGAAAAAAAGAAAATTCCATTATTTCCAAGAAAGTAGAGATGCCTTATACCGATATCCTTTGGAAAGTCCAAACCGATCCGGAGTTGGCGGACCTGGGTGGTAGTGTAAGTCGTATTAGGCGTAGGCAGAAGGGAATCTGATGCTGGAGCTAAACAAATCCAGCGGGAAGACAGCGGATTTTTTTCGCGGCCTGGTGGAGAAAGGTGCTAGGTGAGCAAGCTAGAGTAAAACCCCGAAAGCAACAGATGATAATCGAGTTCAAAGACCTAGACGAGGTCACATCACGAGAGGATACCTACGCTGCATTAAGGGAACAATCAAACCTCAGCGAAATTAAAGAAAGTGCCAAAAAACGGACAAAGAAAGCATATGGAGGTACATAGACCACTATCATTAGCTTGCCGGTTGCATCAGAGATTAAACTGATTACCCCTGCAAGGTAAAATAGGTTGGGTCGTGTGCTGACTTAGGGAGCAAGTATCTCTCAAGACATGCTTCAGATGCCTCGATTTGGGTCACTTTGCAGCACGATTGTTGGTGTAGATGAGGACTACCTTATGAAAGACTGCACTAGGAATCCGCGATGTAAGTTGTGTAGAGGGGAAACGGATTGAACGACCGGCACGTTGCAGGTGGTGGCAGGTGCCTGACATACAGGAGGGAACTGAATCGTATGTCTAAATAAGGTTGATACAAATCAACCGCAACCACTGCGAGGCAGCTTAAGGTTTACTCGAGAGTCGAATGTGGACGTAGCGGTAACATCTAAACCTTACCAAAATTACGTTAGTGCTACGTGGGTGAAAGACTCTTCTAGACGCTAGAGACTACAGCCACAAAATCATTACCGGCTATTTCAGCTCGTGGGCCTTAGGCTGGGGAAGTCGAGTGACGAATACCAGAGGCCAAATCCTGCTTGAAGCTTTCGCGGAGCTGGACATCGTGATAGCCAATGTTGGAAATGTGCCCATCTTCCGAGGCAGGGGGTGAGGCACAATCATCGATGTAACTTAAGTCGGTGCCTCGTTGGGAAGAGGACTGAAGCAACTGAAGCTTTCGCGGAAGAAACTTTCCTGGGGACTCTTGAAGCAGGTCATGAGCTAAAGCCAAAAAGTGAGCTATAAAAAGTGAATTATGTTGAGAGTAATTGAGGCAAGTGACTCTACAATGTCGCCACACTACGAGACCAAACTACTGGTGGAACTAAGAAATCGCACTATTGAGAGTATTCTTTCTGCGAGCGAGGAGATCTTGCCAAAGACAAAATAGAAGCTAGAATATCGGCATTCGGAGAAAGAATACCGCGATCTTCCAAGAAGTCTGAAGAAAGCTATACGGGAAAGTAAGCGAAATCGCTACAACCACTTCTGCTTTCAGGCAAATACGAACCCGTGTGGCGCTGCGTACAAGGTTATAATGAACAAGATTCGTGGACAACAACCACCCCAAGTCACCTGCCCGCGACCCTTCTTCAAAATAATTACGATCTTTTTCCTCAACAGGAAAGAATTGGACCTTAGCTGCCGGTTCAACAGTAGGTCTTCGCAATTCCTGGGGTGACCCAGGAGGAACTACTCCCTTTGCATATCAGCCTATCTGTCTTTTAGACACTATGGGGAAGATGTTGGACAGGGTGATGTACAACAGGCTGCTTCCGTCCGTCGAGCTAGCGGATGTTAGGAGGTTGGATTAAGAGTACCCTGGCTGAACTGGGTTTTCCTGGTTACTTTGCTTGGATAGTCGAGAGTTTCCTCTCGGAGAGACTTCTATGGTACGAGTTGGACGACGGGCCGAAGGGCTATATTGAAACAGAAGATGTTCCCCAAAGCTTCGTACTGGAGCCTCTGCTGTGGAACATAAGGTATGACGCAGTGCTCTATTTTCGTGCTCCACTGCCAAAGAAGGCAACATTGATTGGTTTTGCTGACGACCTGGCGGTGGTAGTAGTTGCGAAAGAGCCCCAGGACGTTGAACTATATGGAAGTGAAACTATTCATGCCATCAAAACATGGCTTCAATTTGTGAAACTGGACCTGGCGGAAAATAAGACGGAGGCGGCCCTTATTATCAATCCGAGGAAAAAACAAACCCTCCTGTAAAACGCGCCTCCTGTCTGGGCGTGTGTACTGGTTAACACAATGAATCAGGGAAAGGTAAGTTCCGCATACCGGTTAATTTCGTTGAGGTTGTGCACGGTATATGGGACAGTATCCGGTGAGGTAGTATGTGCCATTGTGGGGATGATCCACTTGGATCGTCTAGTGAATCAGGCACATTGACTTCACCGGAGAAGGAGGGCGCATCCGACCGAAGTTGTTGCGAGCTTCCGGAAAACCACTAGGAAGGAGCTATACTGGAGGTGGCTGCAATGGCGGGATAATTCTGAAAAAGACCGCATTGTAAGATGGATGGAGCGAAGCATGGAGAGTTGAATTAGCACCTAACACAGTTCCTTACAGCAAACGGTGAATACAGGAAGTAGTTACATGGCTTCGGATCGGATGAATCCCCAGACTGTCCCGAATGGGCCGCTTCACCCAAGGACGGGGGCATTTTATGTCCCATTATCCGAGATTCGTAATTGAAAGACGGAGGTTAAACGATGCCCTCAACGCAGGTATCGGAGCCCACAATTTCGTGGAGGAGATGCTGAGGTCGGAGGGACATTGAGGTGAAGAACAGGAAAAGCTGCAGGAACTGGATCTAGCCCGGAAGGTGCGACGGAGGCGCGAGTTGGTTGTACTGGTTTTAACTGGAGCCCTCCTCGTCAACTAGTACCTCACGGTGGTCCCGCGGGGATGTGGGTGGAGAAGTAGGGGTGGTTTTGGCGGGAGAGAATTCCACACTGCACTGAGTGGGCCTACATTGAAAAGTTATCCCAAAAAGTGGAAATCATGAAAATTAAACGAATAATCATATCAGATTTCCCATTAAAAAAATGGATTTTAATCAACGTTCCCGATTTAATATCTGTGCTCTTTCCTTTATTTTATTTAATCATTTTATCTTGATATCGCGGACCCATTATGGTGGTATCCAGTTGCAATGCTCAGCTACAACTGATTTGATGGCTGTTTGTTCTGTCCACCCCTCCCGCCCTCCAATGTCAACGTTGTGGAAGCAATCAAAAGGACCTCGTCGAAAGGCTGACTTTTTTAATTTAATTGAAAACCAAGTCTCAAGGATATTATCTATGCTGTCATCGAAAATAGAGACTATTTCATCCCGCGTCATAACGTTCTTCTGAAAAATTCATTTTAGATAGATATTTGTGGTAACGTGTAGTCAAGGCGAAATCACAGAGAATTTCACGGTGAATCGTTTTACATGGGACCCAATCTATCTCTGTCGACTTCGACCCCCTGCTTCACACCGTTCGCCTGCTGTGCTGTTCCTGGATCAGGATATGCTTGCAAACCTGAAGGAAGTGACTGTAATAGACTTTGTTACCAATAATTTCCAGTGAACTTACTCGTTTTGCGGCTTATATCAGTGATTTTGAGTTTAGTGTCTGTCTGGATATTTGTTAGAATGCTGGCGGCAATGCGGGGGAGGAAGAGGGTGAATGTCTATATGTGGGGGAATGATTCACCTATAAATCAAATTTCCAAAGTTCGATGAGAAAATTTATTAACTCGGAGGCGAAAATGGAGAGCGATTGCAGCGGTGCGGTGGTGCGAATGCCCACGATAGCACAGATACAGGCGGCCGAGTTGATAGGCTAGATGGCAGGAAGGAAGTCCAAGCCGCCTGATTAAGTTCCATTTTGATTGAAATTCGAAATTGCCAGACATGATTTAAAGTGGAATTGAATTGAAATTTTAATGCATTCGATAAGTTAGTGGAGTTTGCTGGGGGTTGGAAAATTGGATGAGTTTGGTGAAAATGGCCCCATGCACTTTTAATCCTTGAAGGTTCCAGATCCCATTTTCCCGATTAAAAACTTTGTTAAATTACGTCTACTTGTTTATCACGTCTCGGGGTCAAGCAGAGCACTGCAGGATAGACTGATGCGGAACATAGCTCCCTGAGACCAACTTATCTCTCTCTAAGGATGAGCTGTCTCTCCTCTGGGACGGTGTGTACCTTTTCAGGGGCCAAGCCTCTCGTCTACCAAGACCGTTAGTGGGTGGTGATAGCCACACCCTGTACGAGGTGACCCTACTATTAACAAAACGCTACGGATCTAGACTGGGGAGTCGAAAAACACCTCCCCCAATCCAGGGTGTCATGGGGACTATATTCGAACGGAGCCTCACTGATTCCTGGTCGCCTCAGGGAGTAAGTTAGATCTTACCATGCTACGGGGGGCTATGGCTCGGCGGACCTCTCAACCCCCATACTCGTGGGAATCAAATGAGTACAAAACAAGAAAAAAAAACGAAAACCAAAACGCGGGGCCCCGTACCGCACCAAAACTGGTTAATCAGGCGGAGGCACGTCTCCGAATTACTGATAGCCAGGTGACTACACACAAGAGGAGAGAAGTTGGGACGTCAAACAGTGGATCCAAGGTGAGCATTGGTATACTGCGTGGACTACAGCCAACGAACACCACTGCTCAAAGAGCAGGGACCAGCAAAAGCACGTCTGAGATAAATATAACAGACGTCAGGAAGGAGACAGGTCTCAGTGGCGCCGGGGTTAAATGGTACCTGCGCTATCTGAAGGAAGGCCTGAAACCAGAAGAGGCCCTTAAGAAGGCTCAGGGCAGACCTAAGCCATCTCTACCGGAGCCGAGAAAGTGGGGAGCAGCAGAGATCAGCCCGCATGAAGGGAATGCTCCCAAAAAATCCAGACCTGAACCCAAGGGAGGAGAAAACCCGGGCAGGTCAGGAGTGAAGGTAGGACCCAGGAAGCCCGCCATTAGCTATGCTAGTGCGGTAAAGGCATTCGACTGGCCATATTGCCAAAAAGGTTTCCCGAGCAAATACTCACTCGGGAGGAACAGGAACTCATTGAGGAACTTGTCGTCAAGCAGATGATCAAGGGTTGGACGTCGAAACTGGTGTTCACCGGGATACGCTTTTGACCAGGCCTTATACTGGTGTACTGCGCGACAGAAGGCACCGCATAATGGGTTAGAACTATAGTTCCTAGATTTCCCGGCTGGGAAGGGGTAGAACTGTCAACATGTGCTGGGGATGATATACCAGGAGCCCACATGGTGACAGTTTTTCTGCCAAAGGCCGCGGCAATAGAAACGGAAGACCTTATGAGACTCCTAATTGCTCAGAATGAAGATCTCCATACTCGACTATGGAGAGTCTTCAGAAACAAGGTGGAGGGCAAGGGTAAACTCCTCACGATCGGGGTAGATGACCGATCCCTGGAGGCAATTAAACGTCGGAGTTGTCATATCAACTGCCGATTTGGCAACATACCCGTGCATGTGCACAAGGAAAAGCCAAGGAAAAAGACCTCGGAGGAGGCATCGGGTGAAAAACTTACCGAGGTCCCTGAAGAAGTCGCGGAAGCCATAGAGGCGGAAAGAACTGGATCAACCAGGGAAATAGACCTACTGTCCAGTGAAGAGTAGAAGCTGGACGACCTAGACCTAGGACTCCTAGGGCTCGGGGTGGACAGCGACGCGCAGGAAAGCGCCATGTCGGAGGAGGAGGGTGGCACTTCAACAGTGGAGAAGAGCTCCAAACAATAACGGAGCCAATGGCCAGCACTAAGATAGCCCAGATAAACCTCCACCATGCGAGAGCTACATCTGCAGTGATTGCAAGGGCAAATTCCAAGGAGAACATTGAAATAGTGCTGGCTCAGGAGCCCTGGGTGTACCGGGGGCAGATTCGCGGTCTGCAAGTAGGAGACATGCAGGTAATTTGGGACTTCTCTTGTGAAAAACCAAGAGCTTGCATAATTCTCAAACGTAATTTAAAATACATATATCTTTCAGAGTTCTTAACCGGGGACCTTGTGGCTATCCAAGTCTCATTGGAAGCCGGGAGGAGCACTCAAGAGGCCGTTGTAGCATCGGGATACTTCCCAGGAGACGAGAGCCGGGCTCCACCGGAACAAGTCGCAAAGCTGACGAAGCATTGCGAGGAGAGGGCGTTACCACTTCTTCTCGGTTGCGATGCCATCGCCCACCACGAAGTGTGGCGAAGTAGCGACACTAATCGTAGAGGTGAGTACCTTCTCGAATTTATTCTTAGCAATAAGTTAGAAATATACAACGTAGGGAACACTCCAACTTTTGTGATCAGCACCAGAAAAGAGGTACTAGATATAACTCTAGGAAATACCCTAATGAACGGGATGGTCAGGAATTGGAGGGTGTCGGATGAACCCTCAATGTCTGATCACAGGATAATCAGATTCGACATTGAGGGTAACTCCGAAATAAAAAGAATAATAAGGAATCCCAAGAGAACGGATTGGGAATCCTACACAACGCACCTTAGCAACAACATTGCCCACCTTCAAGGGGGCGGTGATATCAGGAGCGAACTGGAATTAGAAACGGTCGTGGAAAACCTCAACGCAGTCGTCATTGACGCATATGAGGCCAGCTGTCTGGCCAAGACAGTCAAGTTATCAAGGGATGTACCATGGTGGAACAAGAACCTAGCCAGAATGAGAACAGAGGCACGAAAACTCTTCAACCGGGCAAAACACACCGGGGACTGGCGCAGGTATAAAAATGCACTGACTGCGTATAGCAACGCGATCAGGGAAGCGAAACGGAACAGCTTTAGGGAATTCTGTGAAGAGATTGAACAGATCACAGAAGGAACCAGGCTGTACAAGGCTGTAGCCAAAGACGGGGGAATATCCTCTGTCTGCTTGAAAAAGGAAGATGGGATATTCACCGAGAATGAGGAGGACAGGGTACACCTGCTTCTCAGAACTCATTTACCGGGGTCCTACCCCTCGGCGGCAGGCGACAACAATCTGTCTGACACCCCAACAACGAATAAAAGGGGAAGGAAAGAGAGCTGGAAACTAGCAAAAGAGGTATGCTCGGAAGCTAGGCTAAGATGGGCAGTGGGAACTTTCAAACCAATGAAATCTCCCGGAGTAGATGGCATTTTCCCAGCACTTATCCAGAGAGGCCTAGGAATTATCTTAGAGTCTCTTCTGAGGGTGGTAAGGGGGAGCATAGCACTGGATTACATACCAAGGGCATGGAGACGGGCAAAAGTGGTCTTTATTCCGAAAGCGGGTAAATAGGATCCTTTTCACCTTAAATCTTTCAGACCAATCTACCGAACATCGGTCGTACTCAAAACGGTGGAGAAGGTCATAGACAACTATATTAGAACTAACGTTCTAAAGCGTAATCCCCTACATCACTGTCAATACGCTTACCAGGCAGGACGGTCAACTGAAACTGCTCTGTATCAGCTGACAGAGGGCGGGGACGGGACGGGACGCCATAGAAACAAAAGAAATTGCACTGTGCGCGTTTTCGGATATCGAAGGAGTATTCGACAACACATCGCGCACAGAGATACAGGATGCCCTGAGCCGCAAAGGAGTGGGAAACACCCTGGCACTCTGGATGGGCAAAATGCTAGAAAGCAGACAAATAGAGGTACAAACAGGTACAAATTCTATTATTATGAACACCACTCAAGGCTGTCCACAGGGTGGAGTACTATCGCCGCTGATGTGGAGTATGGTAGTGGATGAACTCCTGGACGTGTTAACTAATACTGGAATACAAGTCCAGGGCTACGCGGACGACATTGTTTTAATCTGTAGGGGCAAATATGAAGATACCCTATGTGATAGAATCCAAACTGGATTAAGGATTACTAGTGCCTGGTGCAGGAAGGTGGGACTGCGGATCAACCCAACCAAAACCACCATAGTACCATTCCCTAGGAGGCGTAAGCTGGATCACCTGAGAGCCATAACATTACATGATATGCAGGTGAATCGAGAAACAGAGGTCAAATATTTAGGAGTTACGCTAGACCAAAAATTACTCTGGAAGAGACATGTCGGAAACACTTGTCGGAAAGCCACGAGGGCTCTGATGACTTCCAGATCCATAGCAGGAAAAAAATGGGGTTGCAGCCCGAAGATACTACTTTGGATATATACTGCAATAGTAAGGCCACTGATTACCTATGGAGCGGTAATCTGGGCAGAAAGAACCCAACTCAGCACACAAGCCAGGGAATTACATAAGCTCCAAAGGCTGGCTTGCGTGTGTATCAGTGGGGCAATGAGGACATGCCCAACGGCATCCCTGGAGGTCCTTCTGGGATTAACCCCTCCATCTGCACATACAGATGCAGGCAAGGAGGTCAATATTTAGGATGGCCGGTAGTATGAGTGAGACGGGGAGCTGCCTAAATCGAAGGAAGATTGATATCCTTTCTAGGCGGTATCCCGAATTACTGATACTGAGGAACAACATGATATCAAGGTTTTACTTCGATAAGAAGTTTGAAACACATTGGAGTAACAAGGCAAACTGGGAGAGCGTGGCTGCGACATACGGCTTAAACCAGCAACTGATTACTTGGTACACTCACGGATCCCTCACAGCAGAGGGAGTGGGTGTCGGTGTCATTGGTCCAAGGAAAATGTACTTTGAGCCAATGGGTAGGTACACTAGCATATTCCAGGCGGAAATTTACGCCATAGGCAAATGTGCCTAATTAAATCTGCAAAGGAACTACAGGGGGCAGAACATAGCTATTCTCATCGATAGCCAAGCAGCGATCAAGGCACTTAGGTCCAACCAGGTGAACTCTAAACTGGTATGGGAATGCCTTGAGAGAATACACTCGGCTCGTCCAACAAGGTCTGGATACTTTGGGTTCCAGGCCATGCTGGGTTGGAAGGCAACGAGGCAGCGGATAAACTAGCCAAGAAGAGAGCGGGGACGCCTTTACACGGGCCAGAACCCTTCTGTGGAATCGGAAACGGTTTCATGGCTATGAACCTAGGAAATGAAGAGAAACGGTTGAGGGAACTATATTGGGCGGGCCTACCAGGGATGGAGCAGTCCAGGGTGCTTATTGGGGGAGACGAACCCATGCGTACAAAGGATTGCTTAAACCTCACCAAAAAGAACCTCCGAATCATAGTGGGAATTCTCACTGGTCATTGTCGGTTGAACTATAACCTAGAGAAGCTAGGGATATCTACGGACACTGCCTGCAGGTTTTATCAGGAGGAGGACGAAACCTCTATACACGTCCTGGGACAGTGTCCGGCACTTGTGCAAAGTAGGTCGATACATCTGGGAGAACACTTAATACCAGATGCAAAACTGAAACATCTGGAAGTGGGGAACATACTAAAGTTCCTAACGGTTACAGGCCTGCTTGAGATACTATGATCAATAGGTACACTATAACCAGTAAAAGGGGCACAATAGTTCTTCAAGGACGTGGTGCGACTTTCCCTTAACAGAATAATAATATCACGTCTCCCAATTGTGCTAGCAAGGATATATCATATCCCAAACAAAAATCTAACGAAAGCATGCTAGGGGCCGAAAAAATGGTCCGACTCAGCTCTCCATAGTTTCATTATTGTAACCTCAGTAGCAGCTGTGGAGCACCCGCATCTCGATATGAAATAATATGAAATTACAGGACTCCAGCCGTTAAGTTTCAAATTCATTTGAACGAACCACATCCTTTGGCCCCTCTCTGCCCCTGGCCCCCACAAAGCATTATTGCGCCCTAAATAACGTAAACTACACCTTAACTCGTCTCTTCATACGTTTCCGGCTTCTCCTTTTGCACCCACAAGATTCCGCCATTTTTTTGTTCCTCTGTGAAAAGAACGGAAACATTAAAACTTTTCCCTGACGGAATTTTCAAAGAAGAACGCTCATAAAGGGAAATAAAATAAAAAAAAAAAGAAAAAGAAACAAAAATAAAACACTAAAGAACATTCTAATGCCTTTTCTGATAACCAGCCCACGTTGGGCGCCAATCCACTGGACCAAAAACTTGAGAGCCAATTATGGGATTTTTTAATTGCAATTGAGAGTGAAACATAAAAAGGAAATTTTATGACATTTTCTTCTTATTGAGGGTTGGGGAGGGAAGCGGAAGCCAAAACGTATATAGTATTTACGACCGGGACGCCACAGGATGCTGATTATGGGATGTTGTAAGTTTGTCGAAAGCCAACAAAATGGAGGCATGGTTGGGATTAAGTTTTATATTTGTTATGTGTTCGGAAGGATTCTTAGGCTGCACTGCAGGGTTTGCTTTAAACAATTTATAATTTGGAAACGATCCAATATGTGACAAAGTTTCAAGACCAATTATTGACTCAAGGACGAGCTCTAAAAGGGCAACTGCCTTTGCTTGGAAATTCAAACCATCTCAGCTCCTGTATGAACCTCCTCAGGTACGCGGTAGCACGTCAAAGAGACAAATAATTTATCTTAAGTTAATTTTATGTTTCTCAAGGTGATTGCACTTTTAAGAGAGCCATTCAGGGGGCTTTCATGTTTTGATACATAATCGATGGCTTTGGTTTTAAGGCGTTTACGTGGTGACTACGAAATGAGAGCCTGGAGTGGAATGAATAAATAAAGCAATCATTTCGGGAAGTTTATTGGTGCCTTGATGCTTGAAATGAAGTTTGAGGGAGGGCAAAATAAGTCCTTCCCCCAAAGGGACGAAAAAGTTGCTGACTGCTCTTGCAAATATCCATTAATTACCTTGGCTTATGAACACATTCGCAATTTATTCATTTTAACGTGTGGTAATTTACAGGTAGATATATGGAATATCAAATGCCAAGGTATTCCTGCAGTATTTTTGAAGATTCGGGCAAAATTTGCCAATAACATATCCTATCGCTGCAACATCTGCCATGCTTCCACGTTGTAGGATGCGATACAGTCTACTACCTTGGCAGTCATTCAGCGTGCCGTTGAGGTTTCTACCTTGGTACCGTAGTCTCCCTAACGGGCGTCGACTATATCTTTTGCTGTTTCTACTTCTCCTTTTACCAAGGATGACTTAACCACCCCACAATCACTGAGTTCCCTCGAAAAGGAGAATCGCAACACCAGTGCAGTGCCAAAAATGCCACAATCTTCTCAGTGATCGCTATCTACGTGCTCCCGGCGGCTTAGGAATTCGTTCGACGGAACTTTAACTTCTGAAAAAATGCTTCCTATTGCACCTAACAATACAGTCTCAACATCTTCTCAGGAGTTTGTGCACCAGGCCTCCCAACCTGAATTGATTCCATCTGTAATGCCTTCCTACACAAGGGTTGTTTCATCTGGCTCTTCACCCCTGATTCAGCGGACCCTATGCGAGGAGTCACGATCTACCGGGCCTCCGATCCATTCTCGGTCTATCGCGCCTTCAACGCGATAATATTCGCAGCCTACTCAGCAGCACGATGCTCCACTTCCCGTCGCTGTTATATTCCTTGGCACTTCATCCGCCCATAATGCAACTGGATCCATGTTTACGTCTGTGCTTCTCTTCGTGTCTTCCCGCCCAACTTCCTCTCATGCACAGTATCTGGTGTATACGTCCCCTATGCTTGCCCTTCTCACCTGTATGAACAATTGTTTGATAGTTTGTCTGAACCCCTCACTGTCAGACTCCCTTTCCTCCCTTTCTTCCTTTGCGGAGATTTTAACCGCCCCATGCTCCACTGGCCTAATCATCCTAGCCTTCCTATTCCATCCAACAACCTCTCCCATTCTTCCCTTCTACTTTTTTCCTTTATGAACACTTGCTTTGTCTTGAATTTCAATACCACCAGAAAGTCCTTGGGCCGCACTCTCGATCTCTTCCTTTCCAACTTCCCCGAGCACCACCTTTCCTTCTTCCCTTGCACATCCCCATATGTCAAAACTGACGCAAACCATCCCCTGCGTGAATTTGAAAGCGGAGCTCTCTCGTTCAAACTCCAAAACCGCCCGAAAATCTATCAAGTTAAACTTCCACGAGCTCAAATTTGACGGTCTCAACTCAGGTTTAGCGTATATTAACTGGGTTCATATATTAAGGAAATAAACGTGTGGTCAAGCTCTGAGAACCTTTTACAATATCCAGTCTGATCTCCTTACCAGTTAATGTCCCTTCTTCCTCTGATTGCCTGCGTTCGTACCCAACTTGATTCACAAGGGAAATACTTAATAACGTTCACCTAAAACATGCACTGCGGAATAAGTGACGGGCTTTTAAGAATGCGGTCGACATTGCCTACTTTAAGACTATGCGCGCCACTGTGAAGTCAATAATTAAAAGAGCGCGTAAAAGGTACTTATTGAGCTTCGAAGGTATCCTTGCCCGCGATAACTTGAAACCCAATTGGGCTGACACTTGCTATTATCGTAGTAAAATTCAATCTCTCCCTTCTTCTATCAATTTCACTGCTCCCGCTGCCAACTCCCCACAAGAATCTTGCGACTTTCTCTACACCTACTTCTCTACCATGTTTCCTCCTTCGATCGCTCCACCCTTTACGCCTCTTCTAACTGCAGACTGATCCGAATCTTTGGCCATTCCTCTCCTTACACCTTCCTTTGGTTGACTTAATCATTCGAAATTTTGACCCCAATGTCGGCCCTGGCCCCGATGGGCTTCCTAACCTCTTCCTTTTTAACTGTAGCAACACATTTCCCTCCCAATCTGTATAATCTACAACAAAAGTCTAGAAGAATATTACTTTCCTCATCTCTGGAAAGAGGCCCTTATCATCCCTATCCTCAAGAGCGGATACTCTTCTTCTCTCTCTTTCTCAGGTCCTAAGAATACGTCAAGTCAGCAATTAATTTCAGCTCAGGTGTCGTTGGATGAACTGGAGTTCGACCTAATGGCATTCTGGTATATTCCTCTGAGTAAGGATGACAGTGTTGCTTTTATTATCAGACAGAGGGGGGAAGATATGTCGTGCCAATCCCTTGAAAGCAGGGAAGCCTAATTCTTGGTAACTGCTACCTTGAAAACGTCACAAACCGTCAGCTCATAATGAAATCGGACGAATTCCACCATGCCTCCCATGGGTTTATATCCGCCTCTGCCCACAGTTCTTTGAGGCAGTCTATCTTGTTTCGCTGTGTAGTTAACTTCAGGTTTCTTGGATAGTCCTTATAGACCCGTTGCTTCCCCTCCTGACTAATCCTATCGATTCGGTAGTCTGGTCGATGACAGGCCGACCGAAGATCAGATAGTTTATTGCTCCATGAGAAGTCAGGCCTCCTTTTGGGGAAAGTGTAATATCTCGTCAATTGCTTTCGCAGACCAACTTGACGTTCTCCTAATTTTTGGCGATCAGATTTACAACCGCTTAACTTGCTCTTCAGGACAAACACGATTGCCTGATGATCACTGTGGGTGTAGTGCTCACTGACCTTCCAGGATTCCTTCCAGGAGTGAAGGGCTAACAAGAGTTAGATACACAACTGAACCGGATCCTCGTTTTTGGAAAGTATTAACCTGACCATCGTTAGTCAACGTAATATGTAATTGCACGAAAGCGTCTGAGAGACAAGGCCCCAGAACTTTCCCGTTCTGTGGCCAATGGATTGAAGTCGCCGACGAACATTCGAATTCGGCCAAAACTAGAATTGGTCCTCCACGCCTAAAAGCCTGCCCCTCCCCCTGTAGGGTCAACTACCAATGCATTATTGTTTGGGCTTTTATAGGGTTCGCTTATTATAGGCGTTTGCACCTTCGATTTCTAAGTGGTTTGCGAGAGCAAGTTTTGAACAATCTTGCAGTGATTGCGGTTGATTTGGATTAGCCTCATTTTAGTGCTGTATTTAGCATCTTTTGGAGCTCAGGACATTTTCTGCTTCCGTTAATATGCCTGCTCCTCGAACTCTCCTTTTCGTCGCACAGCATCCATTTGGGATCCTTGTTACATTTTCGAGCAATGTGACCTGTTCCTTTACAAAGCCTGCATCAGTCAGACCGATCAAACGGACTTATGCATGTTATCGCCAGAGGCATCTCTTTGAAGAGATTTGCTTGGTCCTATCCAATATGGACCTCCCCGATGTCTAACAGCTTGTGGGCTGCTTCTACTTGTAGATGATTGATTGCCAAATGGTCGCTGTCTGTGCCCCTCCTCGTCCCTTCTCTATACGCCCTTCTAAGGCATATAATGAGTTCCCTTTTCGTTCCTCCGGACTCTGCTTACATTTCCTTCAAGTCTTTGAGATTAGGATTTGCTTTCCCTCCTCCTAATATGTCTGCATTGCTTGGAACGGATTCTCATTCTATTCTTCTTCTTTTTTGGTTTTCTGGTCCAACCTCTTGATCGGACATCGACTCCCTTGGTGGAGCTGGTGTTTCGGGCATTATTTTCTTGCCTACCGAGGTTTCAAATTCCTTCCTCAAAATGGGTGATAAGCCTTTTTATTTTTTAAGAACTTGCTGATTTCTTGGATGTTTCTCTTTCTTTTCCTGAACTCTCTTTTTCTCTGTCCACCCCCGTATGTACGGTTGAGTGTTACATGCGTTGACTGCGTTACCGTTGGAGGAGTAATTTCAGGATCTCTGAAGGCTATCATCATATGCTTGATTGTTTGGTGCTCGCTGTGTTTAGGTTTAGTAAATTTCAACAATTCAACAATTTTCGTACTTAGCAAAATAAAGGATGACCCTTCTAGACCGAACTTCGATTCTCCTTTCCGCACATCTTGAGACATTATCGGGGTTCCCGTTGCCCAGTTCTTTCTCCACCTTGGATATTGGAGGAGATCTCAAAATCATTGAGCTTTGAGAACATGCTTCCGTCCGTCTATCCGTTTGTCCGTCTGTCCGTCTGTCCATCCGTCCGTCTTTTTTTCTTTTTTTAAGGAGGTGGAAATCTTCAAAAGACACTGGCCTGGACACGCCAGCGTGTGGGATTATTACCCACTAAAACCACCCCCGACTCCCTCCAAGCCCCTTGGAACCACCGTACGGTATTACATCACGGGGCGGAGTCAGCTCATTTTACCTTGGTCCCCTTTCGTCTCTAGACGTTCGTACGTAACCGCGCTTTTCTGATCTCCTCTCCCTTTCGCAGTTTGCTCTGGATAGATACGACATGTTAGCATTCTTCGCACCAGATTCTCTGGTACCAGCACCTCTCCTAGAGTCTCCTCTAGGTTCCTCCTTTCTTCCACAAATCTCGGACAGTGGAAGAATACATGCTCTGGGTCCTCTGGGACTCCATCGCAATTTGGACAGTCGGGTGAGGTCTCCAATTTAAACCTGTGAAGGTATTGGAGATATCCTCCATGTCCCGTGAGAAACTGGGTGAGATTATAATTAATCTCACCGTGTCGTCTCTCCAACCGCTCCTTGATGGCAGGAATGAGCCTGTGAGTCCACCGGCCCTTTCCCGAGCGTTCCTACCGCTCTTGCCATCTATTTATGGATCTCTCCCTTTCAGTTTTCTTCGTCCGCGATGAGGAAGAGGTTGGCCGTGCATTGTATATATTCGCCATCTCATCTGCCAAGATGTCAATCGGCATCATTCCAGAGATGACGAATGCTGCATCATCTGAGACAGTCCTGAAGGCAGAGCATACCCTCAGAGCTGTCCTCTTGTAGACTGCATTCAGTTTGCTAGTGTTAACTGACATCCGCAACGCCTCGCTCCAAACTGGGGTCGCATAGAACATGATTGAGGTCACCACCCTGCCTATAAGCAACCTAGAGGTATGCCGTGGCCCTCCCACGTTCGGCATCATCCTCGCCAGGGCCATACTAGCTTTGGATGATTTATCACAAACATACTGTACGTGTTGCATATAGCTGAGCTTCCTGTCTATCACCACCCCCAAGTATTTGATGGTCGGCTTGGAAGTGATGATATGATTCCCGACTCTAACACAGGCGTAATTTCTCTTCCGTGCTTCGTGATGGGGACCGCTTCCGTTTTTTCCTCCGCAAGCGTCAGACCAGAGCTCCCTAACCAGCATTTGACAGCACTGATTGCCTCGCTTGAGTATAACTCAGCATCTTCGAGATGCTTTGCGACAACAACCAGTGCAATGTCGTCAGCGTAACCCACCACTGTGGCTTCCTCCGGAAGGGGAAGATTAAGAACATCGTTGTACATGATGTTCCACAGTAGTGGGCCCAATACGGAGCCCTGCGGGACACCCGCGGAAACGACGTACTCCTGCGGTCCGTCATCAGTGTCGTACCAGAGCCTCCTTTCAGCTAAATAACTATCGACAATTGCGGCGAGATAGGCGGGAATACCAACCTTCGCTAGGGATTTCCGGATTAGATTCCAATTGGCCGAATTGAATGCATTTTTCACATCCAGGGTTACTACCACGCAATATTTGCTGGTACTACCCTTTCCGTGGATTGCATCTTCGGCCATGCCAGTAACCAATTTGATGGCATCAATGGTTGATCTGGCTTTACGGAACCCATACTGCCGATCTGAAAGGCCGCCTTGGTTCTCAACTACTGGGAGTAATCTATTATAGATTACCCGCTCTAGCATTTTCCCCACCGTGTCCAAAAGACATATGGGTCGGTATGAGGATGGTTCACCTGGTGGTTTACCAGGCTTAGGCAGAAGCACCAACTTCTGCCGCTTCCATACCGCTGGAAATATTCCCTCGGACATGCACGCTTCGAACAACTCAGCAAACATGTCCGGCCTGGATTTCACGGCGAGCTTAAGGGCCTTATTCGGTACTCCGTCCAGGCCCGGTGCTTTATTGTCTCCTATTCTGCCGCAGATCTCCAGCAGCTCGTCTCTGGTGACTGGCGGGATTGCCGTCACATTCAGAGTTGGTTGGAATGTGTCGGTGTTCTCCTCTTGCTGGGGGAATAACCCCTGGATGATTTTCAACAAGAGGGCGGGGCACGTGATCTGCGGAAACGAACGGCCTCTAAATCGTCCCATCACGATTCCATAAGCTCTCCCCCACGGATTTACGTCCGCTTCTGAGCAGAGCTCCCTAAAGCATTTCCTCTTGCTTCGCTGGATGGCGAGCTTGAGGGTTTTGCGGGCTGCCTTGTAGGCGCACTCTTTCTGCCTTTGATCGATTCTACCTACCGCCCTCTGAGCCGCTCTTCTCGCTCGGTGGCAGGCTGATCGAAGGCCGGTCAGTTCATCATTCCACCAGTAGTTTGGTCTTCTACGGGGGAATGCGCACCTCCTAGGCATGGACGCGCCACATGCTTTGGCGATGCATTGAGCCAGATGGACAGCTCTTTCCGTAGAGGTGCCTGCTATATCAGGTTGATCCAACCACACCTCTAAGAAGCTCTGCTCATCCAAAGATTTTGCAGACC
Organism: Hermetia illucens; assembly: GCF_905115235.1. Lineage (NCBI taxonomy): Eukaryota > Metazoa > Arthropoda > Insecta > Diptera > Stratiomyidae > Hermetia > Hermetia illucens. Next base: position 4,898,943 of record NC_051852.1, read on the forward strand.
AGCCTGAAATCTTTTTCGGTTTCGGGCATGATAGTTCTTTGCCGTGAGGTTCGACACATGTCTCAAAGAAAACTGCCTGGTGATCGCTGTGGGTGTAGCGTTCGCTGACGCACCAGGACATACCATGCCCCAGCGAAGGGCTGACAAAGGTCAGGTCTACAACCGAGCCTGATCCCCCTTTCTGGAAGGTGTTTACAGCACCTTCGTTAGCCAAAACTATGTCCATCTGCGCAAAAGCTTCTAATAAACTGCGCCCCCTAGCATTTGATTCCCTACTACCCCACTCTAGGGCCCAAGCATTGAAATCACCAGCAATCACCTTTGGACTTCGTCCCTTTGCGTCGAGAACAAGATTATCAAGCATTTGCTCGAATTCAGGCAGTGTCAAACTTGGCGGGGCGTAGCAGCTGTATACATATACACCACTTATTTTCGCCCACACGAAGCCACTGCCTGCCTAACTTGCAGTACATTGTATGGCCTGTCGACCGCAAGCCCATATCGCCGCTCCACCAGTCGAATCTTTGACCCATATGCCACCGTGGCGGTTTCTGTACGGTTCACTTATGATGGCAACCTCCATCTTAGATTCGAACGTGGTCTGCTCAAGTAAATCCTGAGCGACCCTGCAGGTTTATTTGAATAAACCTCATTTTCTCATTGCAGTGAGCGCCTTCCTAAATTCTTAACATTTACCACTCCCGGCAATATGCCGGTTATCCTGTCCCTCTTTTACTTCGCACAATAGGCACTTGGGGTCCCTATTGCACTCTCTGGCAATATGGCCTTTCTCCCCACACCTTCTGCATCGATCGGACCGATCAATGTTGCTGGTGCATGCCTTCGCAAAGTGCCCAAACATGAGGCATTTAAAGCACCTCTTTAGTGAAGTTTGCTCCCTTAAACGGCAAACAACCCATCCAATCCGAACCCTTCCGGCAGCTAACAACATCTGCGCTGCCTCCGCTGGCACTCGTATGGTGGCCGTTTGAGTACCACCATAGGCTTTCCGTAGACCGACAACAGACTCCTCTGTAAGTTCTTTCAACTTGAATTGCTCCTTCAGAGCAGTACAAATTTCTCCTTTCGATGTAACCTAATCGAGATCCTTACATTGTATATAGATCTCATGTTTTTGGGCACGCACTGTGGCATTCTCTCCAAGTGCGTTTTTAACTTGAGTTCGAAAGTCATCAGTTTTGCCCACGCTGGATCTTTTCAGCTCGAACATGAGATCCCCTTTCTGGGTTCTTCGGATTCGGTTTACATTTCCGCTCAGATCTTTTAGGCCGGGATCCGCTTTGACCTTTTTGAGTATCTCCGCGTAGGACAGATTGCCCTTACTGGAGATAACAATTACATCTGGACGAGTTCGCACTTTTGCCTTTCGTTCCGCTTTTTTGTTGGTAACTTTAGTCCATCCATCGTTTTCGCTGGTCTTAGGCTTCGCAACGCTGGTCGAGTTTCCTAGATTCGCTGTACGGTTTCCTCCTTCTGACCTGTTGGTGTTGGTTTTCCGGATGTCCTGTCCGCCTTTTTTTCTCTTAGGCGCCTGCTGATTACTTAAAGGATCCCCCTCTTTTTCACGTACTCGCTTATTTCGCTGGGATTCGATGGTAGTACGGTTAGGCGTCACTTGGGTCGCTTGTGATACTGTTGGCACAGCGTGGTTCGGCGTGTTCTTATCGTTCTTTTCCTCCATCTGTGATCTATTATAGAGAACTCTAATAGCCCTCACCATATTCTTTATGGCTTGGTGCACGTTGTGCTTGTCCTTGATAAACTCGGACAGCTCAACTATTTTTGCCCCAAGCTGGGTGAAGGGTAATTCCTCCAGATCAGGACTCTGTTCCCTATAAGTCCCGGCAGGGTTACCCCTTTTACACGGTCCTTCACTTTTGGCGTTTGTTGACCTTGCCTGTACTTTGTCCTTCATCGTCTTTGGCATTGGTGGAGATCTCAAAGTTGATGAGCTTCTTTTGAATGGATCTCTTCCTTGTTCCTGGAGCACCTCCTGCTGTCGAGCATCTTGAACATGTGCGGTGGGTGTTGTCACGGTTTTTGTTGTCCAAAAAGCTGCTTTTAGTTCATCTTTGTTTGGTCTTGTTATTGGTGTTCTCGGTAAAGTCGTACTTCGCTTGAATACTTCCTTCTCCAGATCCAAATCACTTGTAGCATTATATGCCAAGGTGGCCAAGTTGTCCACCACCGAGGCACTGCGGTCGAGCGATATCGACGACCGGGAGCCCGCTTGCTCACTCCCAAAAGCCGCCGGTACTGGGGTTCCGAGCCCCTGCACCGTAAGTTTCCTCCTTCTCTCGTCTTCCATGGTGGTTTTATGTTCTGGGTATCTTTCCCATAGCCATTTTGGTCCGCGCACCAGAGATGAGCAAACACTAGCCCATGCACAATCAAAAAAGAAAAGTGCATGAACACATATTTACACATCAATAGGTATGCCCCTATCCGCCAGCTGGGGTCGCGCCTGATGGGAGATCTGGCCACTCCTCACAGGTCCGTCTGTCCGTCTGCCCGTCTGTTCGTCTGTCCGTCTGTTCGTCTGTCCGTCTGTCCGTCTGTTCGTCTGTCCGTCTGTTCGTCTGCCCGTCTGTCCGTCTGTCCGTCTGTCCATCTGTCCGTCTGTCCGTCTTTCCGTCTGTCCGTCTGCCCGTCTGTCCGTCTGTCCGTCTGTCCGTCTGTTCGTCTGTCCGTCTGTCCGTCTGTCCGTCTGTCCGTCTGTCCGTCTGTCCGTCTGTCCGTCTGTCCGTCTGTCCGTCTGTCCGTCTGTCCGTCTGTCCGTCTGTCCGTCTGTCCGTCTGTCCGTCTGTCCGTCTGTCCGTCTGTCCGTCTGTCCGTCTGTCCGTCTGTCCGTCTGTCCGTCTGTCCGTCTGTCCGTCTGTCCGTCTGTCCGTCTGTCCGTCTGCCCGTCTGTTCGTCTGTCCGTCTGTCCGTCTGTCCGTCTGTCCGTCTGTCCGTCTGTCCGTCTGTCCGTCTGTCCGTCTGTCCGTCTGTCCGTCTGTCCGTCTGTCCGTCTGTCCGTCTGTTCGTCTGTCCGTCTGTTCGTCTGCCCGTCTGCCCGTCTGTCCGTCTGTCCGTCTGTCCGTCTGCCCGTCTGTCCGTCGCAGATTTTTTTGTCATTCATACACAATTACCCTCACTTCCAGCCGAAAAGCTGAGTTTGTGTGCAGATATTAGTTGAGTTAAATTAGGTGATATCAGATCAGTAGTACCAGCACCAGATAACAATGTCATTGATATTTGAATATTCTCATCAATACATGGAGTCATCAAGTTTCAATGAGCGAATAGAACGTCAGATGCCTAAAAATGAATATATTTCACCCAGTTCTCATATGGGGGGTGTGCTGCCTTATTTGCATGTTCACGTAATTCAAAGCGAACAGGCGGCATCGATTGTTGTATAAAGCATTCTCAATACGAGTCAATGCCTAGCACAAAGCCAACAGACAAAACCCTTTGATATCGTCAATGGTTTTTTGTTTTTGTCGGTTTATTCCCATCTACATACTTTGTTTAAACACGTTTCAAATACCTATGCTCGGTTGCCTCATAAATGAATTGCCATTTTCCGTTGGAATCCATTTTTTTGCTCCCTTCACTATTAACGTAACTCAGTTGACGTTCACCGCAGCAAAACAACTGAACACCATACCTACTTAGTATCTATCTACTATCTACTATCTTCTATCTAGTAACAATTGCGAAAAATTGTATGTTCGTGTGCAGGACAACGTGAGCGCGCAATAGTATATTCGTGAAACTGCAATAGATACCCCCGGAATCCATAAATATTTGAGAATTTTCCCAAGAGGATTTTCGAGAAAAACTCATTTATTGTATATGCACGTTTGTATCCTTTATTCATGACGGTGGGTGTTTGATCCACATGAGCCAGCGAAACTTTAATATGCTTTTTGCTAACGCTGAGTTTGGTATTTATGGTGGGGGGCATATGCATTTTCCGACTATGGGAGATTTCTGGAGAGGCATCGGAGTATAAAGGTAAAGAGGGATGAAAGGTGACTGTATCATTGGCGGTACTAATTTAAGTTTAGCCAGAGTTTTAGATAATTAGAACCAGTGGAAGTAGAAGTTATTAAAAGGAAGCTTAGAAAGGAATTGATTAATGGCCAGACGACCGTTCTGTAGGTCCGAAAAAGACTTGTCAGTTGCGCTTGGTCATTAGAAAAATTGGAAATCTTTCCCACGTTGGGCGCCAAAATTAAAATGATATTTAAGGGTTGTTTTTAAATGAGAGTGTTATATCGAGGATTCTGTTCCAGCTCCATAAACATATTTCAACCCTAAAAACTTCATAGAAAGTTGTTGCTGGCATAAAGCGCGGAAAACTGCGTGTCAGCCACCAAATTCAAATTTCACTCCTCTAACATTGACCTACAGTTTCAGCTATTCGGGATAGGTTACGTTGAACGCCTGGTCCTGCCTGAGTCCAAACCATTCAACCTTAACCTGACGTAAAAAAGTAGAGTCCATGAATAGGCGAACATTTGCGAATGAAAAACTAAAGTTAAATGCTTTCTGTCTCCTTTTTTTTGTAGCAGACATTCCCAAAAAATTCAACGCAATAAACTAACAAACTGGAAGGAACGGCATCAGACCGAGAGAGTTACAGCAGCAATGACATTTTTTGATGGTTAAACCTAGAAAATCCTTTTCATACATTTTCCCTAGTCCCGGGGATAACGTTTATCCGGATTAAGTATGTATGCGAATGAAGTATGGTGAAAAGTTTTCGCAATGATGTAGGATCAAGGAATTGTACCCGACTGGCGAGAGTGTAATGTAATCTGAAAGTTGTAAAATAGTTAAAAGTAATGAACTGTGCCTTTGAATAGTGATTGTAATTTTTGTGTAAACTCAGCAATGAATGTTGGGAATGGAATGCTGCACGAGTCCTGCAGGTCGTTGGCTGTGAATGGAGGGTTATGATTTGAAAGACTTTATGGTGAGGAATTCAAGGTATGAACGGTGGGAACAAGTGCTTTAATGCAACATGATTGATCTGGGAAGTCACATTGGCAACATAAAGGAAGCAGGACTCATAGCATTTGCGTTATGGTTGTTAAGGATCGAATATTGTATGCTGAGCGTTGATAGAGTGATCATGTTGGTGGAAATATTTCTTATACTGGAACCCAGTTAGTTAGTTTAGTTTACTGGGGGGAGCTGCAGTTCCGAGCATTCAGGCCATTGTTAGGCCCATTGTACTATCCCCGTAAGCTGCCTCTTCAATGGCTTCCCGCCTACGGTGTTCGCAGGCTTTAGCGAATCTGAGAACATTCTCCAGAGGCAGAGAGTGTGCAGATTCTTCATTGAAGAAAACCTTGCCAAGGTGTCTTCGTCCGAGATCTAAGGATACCGGGCAGCTGCATAAAAAGTGCAGGGCCGTCTCCTCCTCCTCTTCACATTGGCCGCACATAGCCGAAACCATTACCCCAATCTTTACCATATGGTAGTTTAAGGAGCAGTGTCCCGTCAAAAGCCCTACTAGGGTTTTCATGTCCCACTTCACAAGGGACAACAAAAATGCCGCTCTAGTGGCCCTAGGCTCTTTCACAAGGATTTTCGCCTGCCGGCAAGAGTCAAAATTTCTCCACTCGGTTGCGTGAATCCTTGCAATTTCACCCTTCAGGGTAGACTTGACAGTAGATGGTCGGATTCCAAGAGCTGGTTCTAGCCCCCCATTGTGGATCCAGACCCTCGGCGAACGAGTCTGTCAGCCTCCTCATTACCGGCGATGTTAGAGTGCCCCGCCACCCACATCAGGAATGTTTGGTTCAGTCGACCAAGTTTCAGCAGCACCTGATGACAACTTCACACCAACTGGCTTGATATGTCGTTGTCATTTAGTGCTGATAATGCCGCCCGACTGTCGGAACAGATTCGAATGGTGCGACCCCTCCATTTTTGTCGCAGACATTCTTCTGCTGCCAATGAAATGGCATATATCTCCGCCTGGAATATGGTCGTCATTTTTCCGAGGGGTCGGGTCAGTTCTATAATCGGATTCTCCGAGAACACCACTACGTCCGATGCATCCTCCATGACTGACCCATCGGTGAAGATTATTAGGTCTGTAATCTGAAAAGACTCATGGCCATTTGTCGATCATTCTTCTTTTTCGGTGATTACGAAAGTGTATGTTTTTTAAAAAACGAATCTGGAAACCATATGATCGGTCGGCATCAGTGCTACCGGATGCTTTTGAAGGAATTTCCAGATATACGCATGACCGTTTGATTGGCGGCCTTTCTACGCCCCAATGGTATCGAGCCTATATGCGTCGTTGGCTGATTTCCGTTTCACCTCCAAGTGAATGGGGGGTAAATTTAGGATAGCTTCAAGTGCCGCAGTCGGCGTAGTACTCATTGCTCCAGTAATACTTAGGCAATCAAGTCTCAGAATCTGCGTTAGCAGCTTCCTGCTGTTAGCAAAGTTCAGTCTCGGCCACCAGACGCTGCATGCACACATCGATATGGGTTTTATTATGGATGTATACATCCAGTGTATCCGTTCTGGTGAAAGTCCCCAGGTCTTACCTATCCTACAGTACCAGAGCAATCTGCAAGATTTCTGATATTGTTCCTGGATATGATGCTTCCACGTTAACTTCGAGTCGAAATGTACTCCTAAGTACTTGACTGTCTGTGCCAGCTGGATTTCTGCCCCTGCTAAGGTGGATAGCGTATAGTTACCCCACCTGACGTTCCTAGTGAACATAACTAGTCCAGTCTTCCTAGCGTTCACCGTGAGTCCATTGCGGAGGCACCAGCTGTGGATTACATGTAGAGTTGCATTCAAGCGGTCACATAATGTGTCTGCAAACTTGCCGGTAATTATTACGGCTAGGTCGTCCGCAAATGCTTGCACGAAGACGTTTTTGTCCTCCAGGAGCCACAGCAGGGTATCCATTACCAAGAGCCATAACAGTGGAGAGAGAACCCTTCCCTGTGAGCAGCGCCTGAGACATCCAGCTTCAATAGACTTTTGGTCGACCGATATTTCAGGCTGGCTTTTTGCGCCCCCCAAGCGGCTTCCTGGTGCGCATTAAGTCTCTCCTACCACCAGACATCATTGCACCTGCCCAGCGCCGATTCCAAGTGAATCAATGGCCGTGACCGTCGCCATAGTTGTTATTTGTACTGGTTGGGTAGTTGAAGCGTCCAAATGGGAAGCAGCCAAGTGTGTCCGCAGCTTCGAACAAAAGCTCCGCGGAAAGGGAAAAAGAAGGGTGTCCGGCAGTCTTAGTACATGCAATTGAAACCAGCGTGAATTAAAAAAGGGTTCTCTTATTGGAGTCGCTCGTAAGCCATGAAAAAAGTCGTTGTCGTCTAATCAGAGTCTAGAGGTACAAGACGAGTAAGCGACAACCCGACTACCCAAGTGGACGAGGAAACTCATGGACAGGAAGTGAAATGCAACTCCGTCCCCCAAACGAGCAAAGTGCCCACAGAGCAAAGTGCCCACAGTATCGACTCCAACTCAAGTACTACGCAGTGCAGGATAGAGAATAGCGGACTAGGAATTTTGGCAGCAAGTTGAAAATCGAAAAGGACAAACGGTTTCGTCCAGGGCAGAGGCAACTCTTCAGACCCTGCCTCACCTTTGCCCAGGGAGCAGCGTGACCAAAAGTGTCAACAGGTGGAAAAACACTCTAGCTTAGGCTCAAACTATTGACGGTTTAACTTCAATATAATGCTGATCTAGTGTTAATTAGCAAGCAATACCGAAACAAGGACCCGGCCTCACGGCATCCCGACTTATCGGACACCGCTGGCATCTGGGTTCAGGACGACGTTCGACTTCGTGTTCTTGCCGAAGGCCTAGGGAACGGGTTTGTCTGGATCCGATGTTTAGGGATAACAATTTTTAGCATTTATCTGACGCCGAATAAGACGATGTCGGACTTTCGGTGGCGGCTTGATGCTTGAGGACCCCGTTTCGAGCACGGAAGGACGAATAGGATGAATCCTGTTAGGCGGTGATTTTAATGCCACGGCCCTTGAATGGGGCATGCCTCAGTCAAACTCCAGAGGGAAACGGATTCTCAAAATGTCGGCGAGAACCGGGCTCGTAGTTTTAAACACTGGATCCACACCAATGCTGCGACACCCAGGCTGCGAAGGAAGCATTTCTTAAATCACTTTTGCGTCAGAATCCCTGGCATCATCGGCGGGGGGGGGGGGGTTGGCGAATCCTAGAAGACTTCTCGGCAAGTGATCACCTGTACAGCGTTCAAAGCGGTTGACGTTACTTGCAGGCGAGCACCAACCCGACGCTCCCTCTGCTTATGAAATGTCGCGAGGGTGAACATCGGGAAGTTTTTCGAAGCTTTTGGAGCAAGCAGGGTCGCGCTGCAGGGCGTTCCGGGGGTTGATAACGTCGCAGCTGACACCGTCGTAAATTCAGTGATGAACCTGATAACGATGGCATGTGACACTTCCATGCCCCGGAGAGGCCCCAGCCGCTACAATCCTTCTATTCACTAGTGGACGCCAGGAATTGCCGACCTACGGCGAGAGTGTCATAAGCTCCGCCGTTTGAAACAACGTTTGTACGCCAACGAGGAGGCATGCGCCACTAAGGAACAGTATAGATCAGCAAAAAGGAGACTCCACAGCGTAATAAATGAAAGCAAAATTCGCGGCTGGCAGAAACTTGGCAAGGGAGTGAATTAAGTCCCGTGGGGACTTGGCTATAAGCTTCTCAACGGGAAAATCGGGGCTCTGTGGAAGCCCTGCATACTAAGTACCAACCAGATGGGCCGTATTGTACGGGCATTGTTCCCCAGACATCCTGTACGGGTTGATGTCGAGGATTGGCCCCTTTTCACAATGAGGGAGCTCGAAGAAGCGGTTCTCACTATGAAAAGCAAGAAGGCGCCAGGTCCTGATGGCATCTAGGCGGGAGTTTACAAACAGATGTTCCGCTAACAGCCAGAACTGCTGCTTGAGGCGTTCAACACTTGCTTGAAGGAGGGCATTTTTTCTTGTCATTGGAAAGTGGCCAAACTCGCACTGATCAGCAAGAGTAAAGGAGACCCGGAGCTTCGGTCTGCATTCCGACCGCTGTGTATGCTTGACACGACCGGGGACGTGCCCGAGGAGCTCATCAGGAGTAGACTCACTTGAGCGATCGTTGCTGTCGGGGACTTGTCTCCAAGGCAGTTCGGGTTCATAACAGGGAGATCCGAGGCACACAGCCTGAATGGAAGGATTGCCCTGTGGACGATAATATCCTAAGGAAACTCGAATGTAGCCATCAGAAGCATGTTACAAGGTAGACGAATACTCTTCGCAGTAAACGAAGGGTCGTCTACCCCTTGAGTAAGAGATTCCAAAAGTGAAGTATAGTCTTTGTTGATGTTGACCAACCTGGGCTCGCTGATTGACGAGGTGTGTTGTGTTATAATGGGGTATTGAGGGCTACATGAGGATGGACGATTCCGTAGCCTACATAACGACGAAATTTATGAGCGATACCATGACCGTCCGGTTGTGGATAAAATCCTTCTCAATAGGTTACGGTGGGCGGGTTACTTAATTCATATGGATGAGGATGATTCCACTCGGAAAGGCTATAAGCGCAATATCAATGGTAGAAAAAGAAGACGGGGCAGACCCTGCCTAAGATAGGGCGATCGCGTAGGCCAGGACGCCAGACAGCTTTTAGGGATATCGAAGTGGTGGACCTCGGCGCAAATTGGGGATGTCTGGAGTTCCTTATTAAGGCAGGCCTGGACCGGATACCGGTTGTTGCACCGTTGATGATGATGATGATTGAGGCATTTGAAGGAAGAGGGGTTGAGGACGTTTTTTTTTTGGTTAGCGTGTCGATGATTTTGGGGAAGATTTTACCAAATAAGCAAAGGGATACGAAGCCACGAAGCCTATGCTGAAAATCCGTGGTAGTATTTATGCCTTCCCGGGTAAACTATTCCCGAGATGCGAGCCTTCGGTGTCTCCTAGCGATCACGCAAAAGGGAAGGGAGAAATTCCTCCCCTTTGTGAGTGTCGCTTTCAGCAATTAGCTCTATGGGAGACCTACTTCCATGGTAGGAAAGCAATCGTTGCTTTGCTTAAGCGAGTTCTTGTTGAGGGGAATAGCCGACGTGAGGTGGAGCAAAGGGGCACATGTGCATTGTGAATGCGTGGTCTCTTAAAGTGGATGTCGTGGTCTCAACGGAAGAAACCATCGCGATGTTGCTGAAAGGCCACTTAAGTCGCTTGCCTCTTGTCAAGTTGTAAGGGCGTACCTTTTCTGCAAACGGTTGTAGTTAGTGGCAATCGGTTGGAGGAGAGAACAAAACTTGCGCTTTTTTTAGATGAGAGTGCTACATTTATGTGGTAGATTAGATGGACCGAGAATGGGAAAGGTCAGGTTCTGCATGTGTCTGCCAAAGGGATCTGGGTGGATTTCGGTCTCGAGGTGCATTTCCTCCTGACCTGAAAATTGGGACCATTTTCTATTTGCATTCAGTCATCAAAATGAATGAAATAAAATGGCTGAATCTATCTTGTAAACGGATTGTAACCTAAACAATAGTTTCTCAAATCATTTAGTCCAATTCACGGTTGAATTCTAGACTAGTTCGATAGAGAAGACATTCCATGCTTCTGCTCCCAACCCGACATTCCTTCGCTATCTCGTCCCCATTATAAAGTCTCCTCCATACACCATGTTCCGCTTTTAACCATTTGTTTAGGCCTTATCTATGCTTCGTTGTTGGAAATTGTTGTTTCGGTGACTCCATTTTCCCGAATGTGTTGTTCCAGTTGAGAAGATTTTTTTTTCATCCCCCTTGCCACCAACACTTTCCCCAATCTGCCTTTATCCTGTTTTTGTTCAGCCGCTCGGGAAAATGACATGCAGTTGCTATTCGAAGTGGTTCTTGTCAGAAGTTAAATGGAATGTTATATTATGTTTTTCTCTAATTTTCCAAGCACTTAAAACGGAAGTTTCGCTTGTCTGGCTTTGTGCGAGTGCATATGCCGAAATAGTTTCCACAAAGATAGTTGAAAATGGTTCTGTTGAGAAATTTTCATGACATTCATTCTAGATTATCTGAGAAGCGTGAGGACTGAGAAGAATGCTTTGGTGTTGAATGTTATGATATGATAATGACATCGATAATTATGAGAATAAATTATAAACGCAGAAGTAGTTTTGTTATTCTCAGGGTGGCAATATTTAATCCCTAGTTATTTGCAAAGGGTGTAGTCTCATTTGGGCGGAGTTTAATTTCGTTTCGGTGCGTATTTAGGAAGAAAGCCGGCTTGGGGTTTGGTCCAGGGCAGAAACAGAATTTCTACTTTGCAACTGGAGGAAGTACCTGTATACTGCTGAAGTGATTCGACGATTGTGCTGCATGGATAAAGAAGGAACCGGGAAAGCTAGAGAATTACGTCGCTAATCATGTTGCTAAAATTCAAGGTATTAGTAGTGAAGCCTGAACTTGGTGAGACTGCGCTTCCAGAGGCATTAGTTCGAGTGCATTACGGAGACATTTTCTGTACTTGACTGCAATCCGGCTTACACCAAGTCCACCTTTCTTGCACTGCGTCGTAGTCTACGCCGGTCTGTTTAAGACACCGCCATCAAAAGGTCGTCAAACAGCATTAGAGTCGCCAGGATGAGTCTGCGTCTTCATCTGTATGGTGACAAAAGTTGTACATTTAGGAACAGTAAGCGACCTAACAGCAGAACCCCTTCTGTCCGCCTTTAAGAGGTTCACTGAAAAGAGAGGCTTATATACCGAGAAGACCAAGCAATCTCAAAGAGAAGGAGGCAATCAATGGGCAATCCTTTCCGCAACGAAGAAGGTCGCAGCAATATCGACAAAAGATAGAGTAAACCAGCGTTTTATACTCGTCGCTAAGCCCCTCTTTGGAGACCCTCGGAACTGGCTATCTGGATCTCCTGAATCTGGATCGCGTCCCCTTTCGAACACAATATCGCCCATGCGGATACGAAGATTTTGCATTTTTGGCCACTTTTGCGACCTGTAGCCTACGTAGCCTCAAAATTCTTACATTTTCTGAATCTTGGCCGCGTCCCCTTTCGAACGAGGTATCACCCTACGGAATCCGACGATTTTGTACTTTTGGTCATTTTTTTTTATTTTTGGCGGTGGAAATTTTCAATTTTCTTCAATTTTCATGGGGCTTTTCACCGGCCGATTTTCTGCGATAACTTGCGTTCCCAACGTCATAGCCTGAAAATTCTTACATTTCTTGAATCGCGTCCCCTTTCGAACGAGGTATCGCCCAAAGGAATCCCACGATTTTGCATTTTTAGTCGTTTTTACGACGGGGGTAGGGTAGGTAGGTAGTGTAGGTAGTGGCCGCTCCGAGGAGCCCAATTAGCGCTTTGGTGCGCCGTTTTGATGCCACAAACTCCTAAGACCATGACTGTTGTTATGGGAGCAGGGAAGCAGAGTCCAGCCGGCTCGGATCTTCAGAGCCAGCCCGTAGCATTGACGAAGGAAAGCAGCTCTCCCACCCTGCAGCTAGAAATCTCTCTGAGGTCCCCAAAGAATGGTTTACCCAGTGTCCGCAGCTTGACTCTAGTGCATGAGGGTTTCCCTTCCTTCTCCGCAGCTTCGACAATGCGAGTTGCCAGTGCCCCGTACAGACCGCCGTAATCTTGAATGCATTTGCACGCGTCTGGCACAGGAGCTCTCGTGATCGGGCTATGTTATAAGCGGGCCAAATTCTCCTTGACTTGGCACAGCTTGTAAGCCTTCGCCATCTCAGGCCCGCGGCTGCTAGGTAGTGCGAGTAGACTCGGCCCCCGACAGCTGCGAGCGGAACACCGACTGTATTCGCTGAAGGACTGCCAAGAGCAGAGCCTTGCCTGGCCAATCCGTCAGCCCGCTCATTCCCCTCTATGTGCCGCCCAGATGGTTGAGCGCGTCTCTGCACTGCCCCACCAGCCGGGAAGATGTCGTCGTTGAGTACAAGGCCTTGGTGGCCGCTTGGCTTTCGGTAAGAATGGCTATGTTACGCTTGGGGCTCGAATCACGCTCCAGCCATCGACAAACTTCCAATATCGCCAGTACTTCCGCCTGGAATACACTGGCGAAACCTGGGAGACCATACGACTTGGATACACAGTGTGTATTCGAGAAAACCCCGTGCCGACTCCATAGGCCATCTTTGATCCATCCGTAAAGAATACCGTGTCATAGTCTTGCAACACGCCGCCGGTCTTCCACTTTGCCCTGGTTGGAAGGTCCACAACAAAGTTTCTCGTGGAGTTCAGCTTGCGTGTGACATAGTCCGTGGGGGATGCCCAGATTTCTCAAGGTATTTCATCTAGGATGTTGCTGTGGCCGTAGGAGTTCGCTATCCAGCATCCGGACTCACATAGTCTGACGGCACTGCACGCTGCAACATATTTGATGTGAAGGTCTAGGAGGAGGAGATGCAGGAGTACATTGAGAGAATCTGCCAGGCAGGACTGCAGAGCCCCCGTAGCACCTACAAACGCGGTTCTTTGTATCCTATTAAGCTTCGTTCTATTGTATTTCTTCTTCAAAGCTTGCCACCATACAATAGAGTCGTACGTCAGGATCGGACGCACTACAGCGGTGTATATCCAGAGAACTATCCTCGGCTGGAGACCCCATTTTTTTGCAAAGGTTCTCTTATAGACATAGAAGGCTATACAGGCCTTCTTAACCCTCAATTCTATGTTCAACCTCCAATTTAGCTTAGGATCCAGGATTACACCCAGATACTTTACATTAGAGGAAAGAACCAATCTTTGTTTATTTAGCCGTGGTAGATGGAATTCAGTTATCCTTGTCTTCGTGGTGAATGGCATCAGTTGCGTTTTGGTTGGGTTTATGCTGAGTCCGCATCTTGCGGCCCACAGGCACACCTTTCCTTCCATGATGTCACTCATAATGGACAGAAACATCCCTGATACTAATATCACCAAGTCGTCAGCATACGCCACCACCTTCACCCCGCTGCTGTCCAATGTACGTAAAATTTTGTCCATTACTATTAACCGGAGTACCGGTGAGCTGGCGCCACCCTGGGGCGTGCCTCTGTTCATAGCTCTGGTCAAGTGGTTGCATCCCAGATCGGAATGGATTATCCAGGTACTCAGCATGGATATAATGCAATGCGTGAGATACCCCTCCAATCCAATACCGGTCAAGGCTTCCTTGATGGCGTCGGTACTGACGTTGTTGAAAGCTCCTTCTATATCCAAGAAGGCAGCAAGGGTATACTGCTTGTACTGCAGCGACCGCTCAACCGTGCCAATTACCTCGTGGAGGGCGGTTTCTGTGGATTTTCCTTTGAGGTAGGCATGTTGGGATTTAGAGGAAGGCGTTCTCTCCATAATCGTCCTTAAGTGAATGTCCAGGACGCGTTCTAGGGTCTTCAGCACGAAAGAGGTCAGGCTGATTGGTCGGAAGTCCTTCGCGAACTCATGACCGCGTCTGCCAGCTTTCGGTATGAAAACCACCCGTGCGCGCCTCCAGGACTGCGGTACGTATCCTAAAGTGATGCAGCTCCGGTAGACCTCAACAAGCCACGACACAACCCTTTCCTGCTGCTTCTGTAGCATGATTGGCATTATGCCATCTGGGCGTGGAGATTTGTATGCGGAGAAGCTGTTTATAGCCCAGTCGATCCTATGGAAATTTTCAATTTTTCTTCGATTTGCACGGGGCTTTCACCGGCCGTTTTTCTGAAATAACTCGCGTTCCCAATATTGTAGCCTGAAAACTCTTACATATTCTGAATTTTGGCCGCGCGCCCTTTTGAGCGAGGTATCGCCCAAAGGAATCCGACGATGTTGCATTTTTGGTCAGTTTTACGACCCGGGGGTCGTGGAAATTTTCAATTTTCTTCGATTTTCACGAGGCTTTTCACCGGCCGTTTTTCTGCGATAACTCGCGTTCCCCACGTCGTAACCTGAAAATTCTTACACTTTCTGAATCTAGGCCGCGCCCCCTTTCGAACGAGGTATCACCCAAAGGAACCCGACGATTTTGCATTTTTGGTCAGTTTTACGACCCGGGGGTCTTGGAAATTTTCAATTTCTCCGATTCTCAAGGGGTTCTTCACCGGCCGATAACTCGGATTCCCAACGTAGTAGCCTGAAAATTCCTACATTTGCTGAATCTGGGGCGCGCCCCCTTTTGAACAAGGTATCGCCCAACGGAATCCCACGATTTTGCATTTTTGGCCATTTTCAATTTTCTTCGATTTTCCCGGAGCTTGTCACCGGCCGTTTTTCTACGATAACTCACGTTCCCGAGGTCGCAGCCTGAAAATTCTTTCGTTTCCTGAATTTGCGCCGCGGCTATCTCCAACGAGGTATCGTCCAAAGGAATCCCACGATTTTGCATTTTTGGCCATTTTTGCGACCCGGGGTTCGTGGAAATTTTCAATTTTCTTCGATTTTCACGAGGCTCTTCATCAGCCGATTTTCTGCAGTAACTCGCGTTCCTAACATCGTAGTCTGAAAGTTCTTACATTTTCTGAATCTGCGCCGCGTCCCTTTTCGAACGAGGTATCACCCAAAGGAATCCGACGATTTTGCATTTTTGGCCATTTTGACGGACCGGGGGTCGTGGAAATCTTCAATTTTCTTCGATTTTCACGGGGCTCTTCGCCTGCCGTTTTTCTACGACAACTCGCGTTCCCAACATCGTAGCCTGAAAATTCTCGCATTTTCTGAATCTGGGCCGCATTCCCTTTCTGACGTTTGATTGCAGGCCCCTCCAACGTGACTGACAGGTTGAGCTCGCCGTGCATGGCGGTATTTCGTCGGGCGAACTAGAATTTAATTTTTGATTGAGGGAGTTCTGAGTTCGCCATCTATTTGATAGTGGATCGAGGCAATTGGAGGAAGGGTGAGTTGCCTCTACTGTGGACGAAACCGCAAGTCGGGCCTTTTCAAATCGAGTGCTAGTCCAAATCAAAGGGGTCCGGGGCCAGAAAATAAGGGAAATGGAGGGCGGATTCAGGTCTCCCTTAATCCTTTCATTTAAGCTTCCAAATTTTAGGTTCATTCTCGCTCTTTCTTTCCATTGATTCCAATGCTCTTTCACCCACATGGATCATGAAAGATGGGGATCTTATTAGGGAATGTATCCCGGCTTGCACCAGGTGCCGCTTCCTCCATCATCATATAACACAAATCTCTGTCTGAGTTCCCACAGTTGAAAGCTACTCATTCAATCATAAACCTTTATATTTTTTTTGTACAAATCCAAGCAAGTTCATTCTGAAAGTTTAAAAAAATCCAAAGAGGATAGAAATTGGATTAAACCAGAGAAAAGCTACGTGGAAACTCATTGCAACTGGATAAACCCTCAGTTAGTTCCCGTCAGCGCAATTATGCCGGAACGATGAAATGAGGAAGGAATGCTGTGAATTCTTACAAAAAGCTAAATAAGTTAACATAATTACCTTCATCCGCCGGGATGAATGATGTGCTATCGTCCAGAAAAATGTAGCGGAAAAAGTAAATGGAAAGTTTTCCCCAGCTCCGGTTGTTGAGGTGGGACAGCTATGAGTCAACGGCACTAGGGCGGAGGAAACGAATTCGCTTCGTGAAGTGTAACGTCATTAATATGTAAGCAAAAAGTTTTAACTTTAGAGGATAATATCTGCCTCAAAGCACCTAATTTACAGAGTTTACGGAGGCAGCCCTTCTGGATGAGCCACAAACCTGAACTCCGTCAAAGATATTATCCATTACTCTTCAATGCTTGACGTGGATTCCTCCCGACATGAATGGATTTTCCCGGCAACCATTAAAAACCTACACCAAAATCAAACTTACCCCCTGCCTCCCCCTGAAGACAATGTATGTACATGTTCCCGAATTACATGCATCCGCAAATGTTCATCCAGGGAAAAACGATGCAGTAATACAATGATGCACCAAACAACGGAGAATTGTCGGGAATCTTGTTTTCCAAGTTTTTATGCGCAATTCTCAGGATTTCATTTGGCATTTAGCGAAGATTCATTTGGGACATTCAAAACCATTTTCACATTGTAGAATACACAGACGATGTGGGCCCAAAACAAAGGACACTCACTCACGAGCTGGAAGGGATGTCGCATCCAGGATTTTACCACGTCTTCCAGGTGTATAGCGGAAACAACGCATTGGTAACTCAGTTTGCTGGAAATGCAAATTGAAAAGATGCACAAGAAGTGCATGAAAGTTTATGACAGTCTTTTTATTGCCGTTGCCGCTGGTGAAGATTCTCCAATTTTAAACGAGATTCGAATTGCTATTGTTGGTTTTGAAATTGCTCCACAATGGCGATGTTTACTGTGAAGGAATTTGGGGGAAATTGTTTTGTTACAGCAAGAGTACTTGGCAGAAAATAAGGTTTCCCTGGAAGTACGTTGCATAGTTTAAATTTCGAATTTCAGTCAGGCAATGAAAGAAGTTGGATACATAAGTTTGGTAGTTCAGCGATGAGTGCGAAGATTACGGACCAGGCGGAAAGTAGGTAGGATGGGTGGTCCTGCTCCCAATTGAAATACAAATTGTGAGAGCCTTTCAGGAAAAGTTTGAAGTGATAACCTAAAGGGTCATAAAACTGCGGAAATTGTAGCAACAGATGTAAATATCTTCGTCATCTCATAAAATCTAGGCTTGAAAAGAATTGAATTTTAGCGCCCAATGTGGGTCAGTAGTGAAAGGGGTTGTCCATTAAGAGAATAGGAAAAGGATGTTGAAGGTATTCAGTGTCAGCTTAATAACCGAGCACCAAAGGACCAGAGTATCAGGGTTGGACTTCGAAAGAGCACAGTCCAGCGGAGACGAAACAGAGGTCGTCTGAGTAAAGAAAACTCACGCAGATGTGGGTGGAGGTGAGGTCATTGATAAAAAAATAGGAAGAGTAGGGGGCCAAGTATAGAGCCTTCGGGAACACCGGAGGAAAGAGAGAAGAAACGAGATCAGTAAGCATGAAAAAAAATTCTGAAAGAACGGTATGAGAAATAGGAGGAAAGCCAGGAGATAATTGAGGGAGAGATTTTGAGTAGAGAGAGTTTTGAGGGGAGAATAATATGACGGCTTTCGAGAAATCAGTGTAAATATCATGTACCCTCCTGTCGTAAATTAAAGCATTTAGCAAATTCTTCTTCTTTTTCTTCAGCTTTTGTCGCGCTCACAAGCTGGGTCGGGTCCTCGTGATCGGTTTCGCCATTTGGCTCTGTCAAATGTCTGATTTGGATTGAATTTTCAGGCTTTTAAATCCCCATCCAGGGTATCAAGCCATTCCGTTCCGTTCATTCGGTTGGCCTTTTGTTGTCTACGATCGATTTCGATGTTCAGACCAATTTTGGCAAATGAATTCTCCTTACGTGGCCATACCATCGAAGACGCCTCTTTCGCAGTTTTTCCACGATCAGTGCAATTCCATACCGATCGCGGATATCCTCATTTCGGATGTAATCAAAACATGTCACGACACCAGTTCAACGCAATACCTTCGTCTGCATTACACCAGGGCGGCGTTCATTGTTTTTTATAGTCGGCCAATACTCAGAACTATAGAGGGCGACAGGACACATGACATTGCGGTAAATTTTAGATTTAAGACGTTCATTGATATGTTGATCATGGGGTATAACCCTATGGTCCTCTTCGGACGTGGATTGATTTGGGGACCAGAATCAGAGCCACGCCATGACTGGCACAGCGGTACTGGTTTATACTAAGTACAGGCTCAGGATTCATACCAGTGGATGCAAGGCCTTTCTAACACCTTTGCCGCCACTAAGGGGTACGTCACCCGAGTTGTACAGCGCAACTGCACGCTTGAGCTCCAAGGAGTTCTGCCTGCGATGTAGGCATAACCACAACAACAATAAAACTCCCACGAAGGGGCCAGTCGCAAATAACTGGCCCGAGAACACATCCTCCAGGAATTCTCCTCGAGTATATGCTTTCAGAGGGCCATCCCGGTTCTCATGGCATTAGATAACCTCCGGTGAGGCGACGTGACAAGAGCCACTTCAAATGAGTCCCTTGCAGACTCGGGTCTGCTCGCCCTTCTCGAGTACGTGTAGACGGCACTCCCCAATGGATTGATTGGAACTAGCTCCCAGCAGAGAACCGCAACGAAAACGTTTCAACTTCTGCGTACAATACAACACACAAAACGTCATAAGACAACACTAACACAAAACACACAGCACTGGTGGCTATCCCCAACGGACACTATGGCCATCCGCCAATCATACTGCAGGAGAAGCAGCGTCGAGGAACTCCCTACTTCGTCGGAGGGCAGCATGTGCGAATTCATAATTGTATTGAAGTGTATCACTGCTAGCACGGCACTGGTTAAAATCATAGATACTGTTCACCACGTGAGCACTCATGTGGTCTAAATTACGAATGTCACAGTATGCTCGGCAGACACAGAAGGCATGGAATAAGTCCTCTGAGTCTGCCCCGCTCAGAACTCAACCCTGATTGGAGGCAAGGTTCCGCGAGAAGAGAAACTCATTTAAGCTAGCATGCCCCGTCAGGAGGAAGCCCATCTCAGGCTGGAAGCCTACGACGAAACTTCCTCTTGCAGACACATTTCTGACATACTCATACGTGACCCGACCTTTCACACATTCGTTCTATTTTAACTGCCACTTAGATGTTACCATATCATCTAATACCATTTTGATCACAAGCGGTCGTAGACACTCCATCTGCTCTATGCAACCCCAGTTTGGAGGGGGGCCTTATGGATGTCAGGGAACGCTACCAAACTGAGTTCAGTCTACAGGAGGACAGCCCTGAGGGTATGCTCTGCCTTCAGGACTGTCTCAGATGATGCAGCATTCGTCATCTCTGGAATGATGCCGATTGACATCTTGGCAGATGAGATGGCGAACATATACAATGCAAAGCCAACCTCTTCCTCATCGCGGACAACGGAGACTGAAAGGGAGAGATCCATAAATAGATGGCAAGAGCGGTGGGAACGCTCGGGAAAGGGCCGGTGGACGCACAGGCTCATTCCTGCCATCAAGGAGTGGTTGGAGAGACGACACGGTGAGATTAATTATAATCTCACCCAGTTTCTCACGGGGCACGGAGGATATCTCCAATACCTTCACAGGTTTAAATTGGAGACCTCACCCGATTGTCCAAATTGCAATGGAGTCCCAGAGGACCCAGAGCATGTATTCTTCCACTGTCCGAGATTTGTAGAAAAAAGGAGGAATCTAGAGGAGACTCTAGGGGAGGTGCTGGTACCAGAAAATCTGGTGCCGAAAATGCTAGCACATGAAGAGAATTGGGATGCGGTAAACTCCATGATCGCATCTATCCAAAATAAACTGCGAAAAGCAGAGGAGAGGAGAAAAACGCGGTCAAGTGCGCCGCGTATAGAAGAAAGGTGACAAAGCTAGAGTGAGCTGACTCCGCCCCGTGATGTAATAGCTTATGGTGGTTCCGCGGGGCAGGGAGGGAGTCGAGGGTGGTTTTAGTGGGTAAAAATCCCACACGCTGGTGTGTCCAGACCAGTGTCTTTTTGAAGATTTCCACCTCCTCAACAAAAAAAAAAAAAAAGACACTGATCCACACTTACTGAGTCTGTTTGCAGAAAAGGTACGCCCCTCGAGACTGTACGACATACAGGAAGACACACTGACAACACCACTCGCTGACAAGGGTAGAACAGTTTCCTGCCATGGGCCGTCATCACAAAGTCATACAACGTGATGAGACCCCAATTACACCTTATCACACACCTCAACATACACACCAATTTAGTCAACCGTAGCTTGAGCTCACGCAGGTGCGGACCCAAGGAGATACGCTCCGCGATCGTGACTCCCAAGTATGTCAATTTCTGCTGGTATTTCAAACAAACCCAACTCGATTTATCCAAGGGCGGACGACGTAACCAGCCTTCCAGCATCATCGCGACGATTTTATCCATTGAGACCGCGACACCTACTTTTGGAGACCACGTGTTAACGATGCGCATGTACTCAATACTCTGCTCATCATCATCATCAACGGCGCAACAACCGGTATCCGGTCTAGGCCTGCCTTAATAAGGAACTCCAGACATCCCGGTTTTGCGCCGAGGTCCACCAATTCGATATCCCTAAAAGCTGTCTGGCGTCCTGACCCACGCCATCGCTCCATATTAGGCAGGGTCTGCGTCGTCTCCTTTTTCTACCACAGATATTGCCCTTATAGACTTTCCGTGTGGGATCATCCTCATCCATACGGATTAAGTGAACGAATGGAAGTAGCTCTTCCACAGAGCTAATTCCTGGCAGTCAACCTCACCAAATTTCGACAACACGGACGACCAGCTTAGGTATTCAAATGTGCCTTTGAAATCTACAAAGATTCCAAGGACGTACTTGCTATGACAACGGACAACAAAGTTCTTCACATACATTAAGGCATCGTCGATGGACTTGCTAGTACGAAAGCCATATTGTCTGTCAGACACCAGATGTGTTTTGACCCCCCGTCGCTGGACCATAATCCTCACCAGGACCTTGCCAAAGGCCGGGAGAATGGATATGGCTCTGTACGACCGAGGATTACTCTTATCCTTCTCTGGTGACTTCAGGAGCACAACCACCCTGGCAGTACTCCAGAATAATCTATCCGCAAGCAACATTCGAACAGTTACTGGACATGAGATGGGATGGGCTGCCAGATGGCTTTGCGCGAGCCATCCCACCCCTGTCAGGTGATTTCCGAGACGTGAGCCTCGCTATTCTCACCTCGATCTCACAACACCTCAGGGGAGGAATTTCTTCCCCTCCTTCAGCGCGATCGCCAGGAGACACCGAAGGCTTGAATTTCGGAAATAGCTCATCAAGCAAAGAGTTGCGGTGATAGGTGGAACTGCTCCAAATGTCGGCAATGATTGTGGAAGTGGAGGATCGCCGAAAAACTTGTGGTAGAGGCGTTTCTTTTCTCGGTGAGGTGACCAAAGTGCGTGCTCAGCTAGTCGTAAACGTGTCTCTCTTCCTTTTGGAGCATGAGGAGAGAAGGGGGATGGGGCGGTAGTTCACATCAAGCGAAAAGCCTCCGCTCTTCAGAAAAGGGATGATAAAGGCATCTCTCCAGAAATGAGGAAGGTGACATTCTTTTGGACTCTTGTGGTAGAATATACACAGAGGGAAGGAAATGCGTTTTGAACAGTTAAGAAGGAAGACGTTAGGAAATCCATCGGAATCAGGTCCAACATAGACGTCAAGATTACCAATGGGAAGATCAACTAAAGAAGGCGTAAGTCCAAAAATTTGGACCAGTTTGCAGTTAGAAGAATCGGTAAGAATGGAGCCGTCGAGGGAGTAAACACGGAAGAGGAGTAAGAGAGCAGGAGCAGGAGCAAGTCGCAGGATTGTTGTGGGCAGTTGGCAGTGGAGCCACCACACCAGATCGGGTAGGATTACGGGAATAGCGAGCGTGGTACCAAAACGGTACCCTTCATGCGCTTTTTTAATAATGGACTTCAGTGGAGCGCAAACCCTTAAAGGGAGCTAGGTCGGCGTAATTCATTGAAGCCCGAAACTACTTCCACGGTGCTAAGAGATTTATCACACGTTGAGTTGCATAATATGTGATCCCAGTGGGTAGACGCTAAAGCCGAGGCCGTCAAAGTTGGCATTGCGGAAGTTGAACTTAGTAGCTTTACGCGAAGTTTTGGAGTTTGAACGGGTGAGCTCCGCTCAAATTCACAATAAAGGGGGGGGGGGGGCGTGAACATCAATTTTGACATGCGGAGATGTACAAGGAAATAAAGATATGTGGCGCTCGGGGAAGGAGTAATCGAGAGTGTGATCCAAGAAGTTTTTGGTAGTATTGAAATTCAGGGCTGAGCAAGTGGAAAGGAAGGAAGAAATTAAAAGAGAAGAATGGGGAAGGCTGTTTGAGGGAATTGGAAGGCTAGGATGATTAGGCCAGTGGAGCACGGGGAGGTTACAATATTCCTGAAGACCAGACGTTGTCGACGGTTCCGGGGTGTCCCTGCATCCCGACGTGTATCGATCATTAGCAGTTCGCTCTGCACCAAGAACCTTTATCGAGGCTACTATCTAGGATGCAGCTAGAGGGTCAGAACGACTTGCTTGGACAACTTGGAGACGCCACTCCCCGTATCGTAAGCAATTCGTTAAGAATCGTTGGCGACCCCTGAGAGGAGGTGGATGGGAGGGTTGTTAGTCTGGCTTGGATTTTGCATTATGGGATGCCTGATACCCTCTGAAGAAGCGATGGAACCGAGGTATTGTGGTATTGAGGTATTGGAGATGCACAGTTTCGTGAAGGACAGCGATGTCGATATTAGATGTTGAAGGTGGTGCTTTGTGAATCTCTTGATGCACTGTAAGGTCCGAATGCGAAACGGCCACAGTTGAATTTTTCAAGGAGAGCTGAGTAACGACGTCAGAATTCTCCCGAAGGTTTGGTGACTTGCGAAATGATGAAGACGCTGCTAAGGAAGTAGCTTCCACTTTGCCGTGTGAGGCAAGTCCAGCTTAATGAATCGCGTAACTTCCTATCTTGGATGTCGATGAGGAGGCTATGTTGTGACAAGAAGTTATCGCCGACAATCGTGAATTACACGTTTGCGTCGGAGGAGTAAGGACGTTGTAAACTCAAATTCAGTGGCTTACAATGAGACGCTGGCGCTGAAGTTGCTTCCTCTTGACGATAGTCTTAGCAAGCAGAAAGATGGTGGGAGCTAAGTCTAGATTAGGAAGGATTCGACAGCTGCATCGAAAACGTGAAGGCGGTTTTCTGTGCAAACTGTAGTGCCGACCTTTGCCGGTTTTACCAGTTTCCCTGGTTGTCGCTTGTGAAGAAGGAAGGTGCCCCCTATTTCTGTCCCTTCGAGTCATACAGGCCTGGAGGGTTGCCCGTGATCATCCTCGCTGCCAATCAAGGACGGTGGCATTAGTCTACCTTTTGACGGACTGTTTAGTGGGAGATATCAGCAGGGCCATGCTGTGTTCTAATTCGTTTGTCGTCGGTTGGAAATGGAGACTGGGGCTAGCACGTCCCGACAATTGAATCGATGCGGTGAACATTAAACGTCATATGCACCTTTAAAGTTCGCAGCCTAGGGTTGGTCTTTCAGAGGGGCTGAAGCTAGCAGAGCGACGTCGCTCCGATAGTATCTTGTTAGTCGTAATATTCTGCTATGTAAGGCTATCCACAGCGGGGTTTATGCTCTTCCAAATTGAAATTTTCTGCATGGTCTTTTCTAAATGAAATAAAATGAACTTCTACTGCTGGATTTCAAAGGAGGTTTGCACCGTTGGAAGTATAGGGAAATGGCCTAACCCCAATTTCGACTGTGAGATCAAACAATCAAGAGACTTTATATCCACCCTTCAAAACCAATTGCTTTTATTGCCTTATTGGGAACGTCCCTGCAAGCTTCATATCAAAGACCGGATATCGTTACTGCATTGTTACACTTGTGGTTGTCTCATCATTCTAAGCCTGCCTTAAACCAGAAACCCCAGGAGAAAGTTCTCTCGCATGTAATTCAACCGCATTCATTTCATATCAGCAATTCGTGTGCAATTCAACGACCCGAAAACTTATTACAGTCCCTGCAACGGTTTTGATATGCCGAGAATCTACGTCAAACCATCATCGCATCTCAGTGACAGTATGCAGAAAGCATCCTCCCGGCTCCATTCGAGTAATGGAGAGGGCTTGCTGTGGGAGTCCTAAATCCACACACAACCTCGGCTGTCCATCACTAGCCTAACAAAAACAACATCGTCCTGGTAACTGGAAATCTTGTCATGCAATATGACCATGACCATAAAGTACTACACGTAAAAGTGATTCAGGATGTACTTTGTCTGAAATACAGTCCAGTTCCATGCATCCCAGCAGGAAGGACGAGACGACCAGGCAAAAGGTTTCTGATGACTTATGAAAACCTGAGGGAAAATCATGTTTTCAATGAAGAATTAGTACAAGTGGGAATCACGATGAGGGCGAAGTACATGATACCGGTGGACTTACAATCGTCCCGGGAGATTACAGGGAATTTGAAGTAGATTTATGCCGAAAGGGGATGAAAAATGTCTGCAGCTACCCTGTCCGTAGCTTGCACCTGGAATATTGAATGAATGCTGGACACTAAAACGCAGCCATTACCGCTCCTTCTTAAGACCCAATGGGGGTCATAAATTTTTTAAATGGCTGATAAGATTGATGCTTCGAGGATTCTTTCAACTTTATCGTCTCCTAGCAGTCCTCCCTGCTGCGAAATATAAATGATATCAAACTTTAAATTAATACAAGAAATAATGAAGAGCATTTACCATTATGCATTTCTGTTATTATTATTCCTGAGAAACCAAGGAATGCTCCTTGAAATCCTGGAATTTGATAGCACAGCGCTCACCACTTATTATGTCAATTTACTTCGATAATATCAAGAGAGGACGAGTGGAGTGAAGGTGCGAATAGATGACTGAAGCGGCGTACAATGGAAAATTAAACAAGCAAGGACGCTGGAAGCACCTCTTACAATAAAATAGAGATAGTACGATATCACTGAATCTATTAGTCTGCTAGCCAGCTAGCCAGCCATTCGACCCCCGGGGGAAATCGCTTTCGGGTAGCAGTATGGCCGACAACGTGGAACAAATTGAAATTTCCAAGATAGAATGGATTTTTCATCGTTTTTCTCGTTACGAGATGACAGAATCTCGGAATTGCAAAGATATCACTGTCGATTTTGATTTTACGCAGATTTGCACATTTTTTCTGGCTTGCAGGGCTTGGCGGATGAATGAAGATGGATGGAACGGAGAGAACTTGTTTGTAATTGGCTTAAAGTTTATCTTTTTGTGGAGATGGGCTTTAATTTTTCGTGCATATACGATAAGTGTCTTATCTAATTTATTAATAAATTAAGGGGCCTGAGGGTGGAGGACCAGACGGTGATATATTCGGTCGCATTAATCTGGTAACGTTCTGGACCAGGAATCATCCTTATTCATCTCGCTACATGGAGTTGTGGGTTGTTTCGTACATCTGACGACAAATGTCAACCCTTGACATTTTTGAATCCCTGCCGAGTACATGTTTTCAATTTTTACTGGGAAAGTGTCATTGGGGATTTTTTTCTGATACGCTGTTTTCCTCTGAACTGGAAATGGACCGAAATTGAGTAGAATTCGTGTACAATCTCTGCGTCTCCCTTGAGGGTCTTGAAAGGGAAGGGGACCTAATTTATAGGAAGGCCACATTGATTGCTGGAAGGTCTCCAAATAGCAGTTTTCAAAAGTTTAATTCGGGCAACTTTAGGGAGTAGAAACATGGGAAGATTCAGATGCTTCAGCTTCAGCATTATGTGGGGCTTGGAGATAATTTTTACTTTATTTCTGTCTTTTGTTGCATGGCTAACGCAGATACTATGTTAACCTTGCTATCAAATGTGATGTGAGACTCATGACGTGGATGAATGAGTTTAGAGCAAAAATAGCTTGGCTGCCCTAGTTTATCAAGGACAAGTACTGCATGCACCAAGCTATCAAAAACAATACTGCCAATAGGCAACTCGATAATAGGTTGCTAGAGAAGAGGTCTCAAGGAAACCAACACAATGGTGTCACACATGACCCACATGACACCAAACCCTAGTCTTAAACGATCTGCCACCAAGCAAAATAAATATGTACGGTCGGCATTTACCTCTTGGTGGGGAATAGTGCGTTAAGCACACTCAAGTGATTCAGCTCCACCAGAACTTCTCCAGATGCTCGCATGCCTTATTTACTGGTCTGCGCCAAGTGTTCCTAAAGCGACACACTCTTCAGCTATCCTGAGATTCCACAGCATGGCGTAGCCAATTGTCAGTCTTAATATGTGACCTACGCACTACCACTTCGGCCTTTCGATCACATCGCGTATGGTTGACATGCCTCCAATGTGGTGACATCGTTGGCAGAAATCACGCTTCTTAAATATACAAACTGATCGATGCCTTTGATGCGCTCCCTATTAATGCAGATAGGTTGGGTATAATGTCCGGCCAGATTGGGACCTTTGGTTTTGTTCAGTACAAAACTGCTCACTTCTCTTTCCAGCGCCATTTGACCAAGGTCCATGACTACGTGAAAACACAAACAGATGTTATCAATGTAGTCGAGGTCTTTGGGGAAAGATGTCATAGACATATCTTTCAGACAAGATACAACGAAGAACGCCATCGACGAAGAGAAAAATTAATATCGGTGACAAGTTCAACCCTGGTGGACTTCGCTTTGGATGAAATTCTCTGAGATTTCGTCCTGGTGCAGCATGTGGCATTTTGCATCACGTGGCTTTGATAAAAGCTATTAATTTTTCCGGAATGCCCCCCCCCTATATTACGTAGAGCATGGCACGCTATCAAAAGCTTCTCCGAAAGCAATGAAGAGTAGGTAAAGCGACGATCAAAACTCCGGCCACTGTTCCAAAATGATCCTAGAGAGTTGCTGTTGTAAATGCAGAAGGATTCTGAGCGGAAACCAGCCTGATTTCGGTCAATGAAGTCTTCGAAATATGTTTCGATGTGGTTCAGGATTATTTTGGTGATTATATTATTTTTAGGGCGGCAGGGAGCACACAGATACCCCTTCAATTGTCGCACTCAAAACGGGTTCCCTTATTTGAAATCTTCACGATCATTTCCTTCTATCTCCAGGAGGTCCCGGATATCCAAGAAGCAGATCTCCAAAAACGGCAGGTATATCGATAAATGATTCCGCTGGGAGACCACCAAGTTCAGCGGCTTTACTCCGTTTGTGTGCATTGATGGCCGAAATGATTTCTCTCCTGCTGGGAGGAACAGTCCGTGTCCGCATAATACGGTGACTAGCCATTTCATCCACAAGAAGAGGAACCTCATCGGATGTGATACGGTTAGCAACGGTGATGAAGTGGTTTTTCTACCTTTTCAAGTGCTTGTCATCGTGGATGGGAAGTCGAGAGTTAATGTTCTTCATAGGACGATCGAATGATTTCCGACCTCATACAAGTACTTTCATGATGCTATACGCACCTCTGAAATTATTTGCTTTTGTGGCATCTTCTACATCCTTGGCCATCACGAAAAGGAAGTTATTTTGTTACGGCACACGCTGCACTGAATTTCTCGGGATTTCGTTAGGTATCGGAATTTAAGTGTGTCACGCCCGCCATCACTAGTAATGGTCAATAGAGCCTTTAATCTCCCCTGTTCATCGACCCGCTTCTATAATTTCGCAGTCAGCCAGATATTTTGCCGACCATTCGGAACGTGGCCGACGATCGAGAAAAGAGACTTTTGGATGACTCCATATTCCAAGGTGAGATACTCAGCGTATCTCTGCCGTCTCAGCCAGATAGCTCTTCCACTGTCGAGAGGCGGCTGGATTATACAAGCTATGTTGCACTGGGGGGTGGTAGCTTCCCTACCCTGCGAGAAGTGACAGACGCAACACGCAAACGAATGTAAGCAACAATTAGGTGGTGATCCCCTTCGAGACCGATGTCAGCGTCTGTGTTATTTCGCACATCCGAGTGACAACTCCTAAATCTACTGCTAGTACCGTGTTGGTCAGTTGAAACTCAACTGAGTTTATGGAAGGCTCTGTACTTGAACAATGTGCCACCAAAGACAATGCGGTGGAAGCTGCAGAAATCCACATACCGTCCACTATCAGATCACCCCTTTTTTCAGCTTATATCATTGGAATTCTGGCCCGAGATTGAGAAATTTTGAGTGTTAAACCTCGACCCGCAGTGTGTTTAAACAAAAGTATGCTGCAAAATGTTAAGGATCTTCTAGGGAATCATCAGGCGCCTCAGCGGAAAAATGACATACAGGCAGAGGGGGAAGCTAGTAATCGAGGTAAAATCCAAGGCGAACGAAAATAATGGATGGACGAAGGTCCTAAACAAAAAGACGAAAAAAGGTGCTAATTCCACCGAGGCAATTGTTACCTCCAGCAAGGGAAATCTGTCATGCGGGGAGATACTAGAAAATGTCAAAGCTGATTCCGGCCTAAAAGATCTATGCGGAAACGTCAACCAGTTTCAAAGGATCCGGAATGAGGATCTTATGTTTCAACTCATAAAACCTCAATTATTGCAAGGTCGCTCAGGATTCGTTTGCGCCGATGATATACGAATCTAAGATGACAATTGCAATCATAAATGAACTCTAAAGAATCTGTCACGACAAAATATAGGTCATAGATTTCTCCGGTGGATTAGGGCGCGGTCGTAATGCATCATTAGTCAGCCGGCCACGGGCTCCGTGTGTATAGCTGGTATACCCCCACGCCTCACATTGTCAGAAGTCGAAAACACGTTAGTCAATCTTGTTCTCGGCGAAAGGGGACGAAGTCCAAAGGTGATGGCAGTTGACCTTAATGCATGCGGTCTCAAGGAAAAATAAGAAAGGTTAACCGAAAGTGCCAAAGTCTATTAGAGGCTTTTCCGGAGTTGGACATAGTCCCAGCCAGCGAAGGTTGTGTAAGCACCTTTCCAAAAGGATGATCCGCGTCAATCGTAAAAGTGGCTTTTCTTAGGACTACACCTACTTCGACACCAGATGCAACACATAGTATACCCATACGACTGATGTAGACTGCTATCCAAGAAGCCATTGGATGGTAAAACTTTCATAGAAGGGGACCCACTGAGGCAGGCGGAACCACGGAAAGAGATCTCCATAAAAAACGATATGTCAATAAAGCGTGTGTCATGTTCATACCTAGGAGATAGACATTCCTCAGGAGATCTAACTGCTAGTGGAATGGTGGCTAGCCTTTGATCGACTTTTCATCGAGTCGGAGGACCAGTGCAGAGGGCGGCAAGTGGAATTCATGAGGTGTGAATATGCTTATTAAGGAGGCCAGCACAAGCCTCATGCCGCTCATCCAGTGGAGGAAGAAGAAATTTTTTTAAGGCGATACCGAAGTTTATTGGGCTCTATTTGGTAATAGAGCCTTCAAAGTGAAATCCAAACTAGGCATGTTAGGTGTATTGATCGTAGCCTGGAGTGGGAGTCGGAGATGCTGCAGTTCGTATTGTACTGAGTCGATTCACACATATTCCACAGAAGTGGCGATACTACACCACCTCGGGGCAGCCTTTCGTCACTTCCATCGTTAGGCAGCGATCAACACCCTCTTCAGCACAGTTCAATCTCTGCGTTAGTATAACGTAGATCCACTTATTTAAAGTTTCATCAACACCATGTTTTTTGGCGGAATCAGAGAGATTTTGGAAGGGCGCACAGTTGTCAAACGCTCCATCAATGTTCACGAATACCCCCTTCGCGTACTGGTCCTGCCAAGGGTAGACAATCAGCACTTTCCAAGTTTGGCAAGCATATTGGTTTTCATCTCGTGGGTGTAATATTAGCGCCTTCCTCCGAATGTGACTCTTTAGATATTTCAGGGAAAATGAAGTTAAGCTGATTTGCCCGAAGTTCTTTAGATTTGAATAATCATATTTTCCAGGCTAAGGTATGAAGACTACCTTAAATTTCTGCCAAGAGGAAGGTACGTAGCTCAGAGCAAGACAAATATTTCTTAGAAGTTGCTCTAAGTTCTCGATACCCTCCTCCCATCTACGCCTGGTCCTTTGAAGTGTCCAAAGGATAGTAGGACAAGCGTTACTTTGCTTGGTAATAACCGCTCTCGCAGTGTCCCAATTCTCCTTGAAACACTGAAACACCTTGGTGTTGGAAGGTTGGCGGCAACCATCAATTTTCTTCATCTCACTTCTAGGATCTGTTTTCCCGAGTGGTGTACTACCCTCGAGTTCATGAAAGTTCCATCTGTCCAACTTGGCTGAATCATCCTTACTAAGGACTCTGCACAGCTAGGATGCCTCCCTTTTACCTTGTTTTCACAGTATGTTCTAAAGGATTCTCGTAAGCCTCTCATATTCACGCTGTGAGTTCCGAAAGTTAAACCAGTCTTCGTTCCTATTGCTTTTACTAACCCGGTTTAGAAATCATCCGATGGATTTCGTGACTCTTTGGAGTTCTCGGTTCCACCGTAAAACCATTTTACCGCGTTGGCCTTGGGAAATAAGAAGAGATCAAAGAGATCAAAAACCTAAAAGTATCTGATTCAGAGTTTCCAACGAATCTTTTATCGCCAAACGAGTTCATAGTCGCTTAAGGAGCTCAATTATTTCACTTCTTCTTGGCCCCACGAAGGTAGAGGCGAACCCCACATTCGTGGTCATCATATCAGCTGAAGTGATAAAATCAAACAGCTTCTCTCCTCTAGGATTGCATTTGCTTCTGCCCCAACAAATATGTTGAGCGTTCTCATCACAACCGATTAAGAGTTCAAGGCGATTTAATTCTGCATATACTACCAGATCCCTTTGTTCTTGCGTCGGCAGAGGGCACAAAGAATCATAAGGTAAGTAGGCAGTGGCAACTATGATGTTTCTCCTCTTGCCATTAACCTGGAGTTGTCAGTTGACCACAACTAAGTTTTGCGAACAGGATTGTCCGAGCATGGGCGCCTCTTACAGTTTTGACATCAAGAAGCTGGCTCTCGGTCTTGGGGATCTATCCTCGAAGAAGATCCTAGTCCACTTTACTGATCCAATACCACCGATTTGGTTAAAACGAACCCATGGCTCTTGCGCCAGAAATATACTCGTATAAGGACCGTTCATCGATTTCGGCAGCTTTGATGTCAGTAGATAGAAAAAGGATTTGGCATACTGCAGAGTAATTTGACTAACTTTTATGTTCATGAATATAAGCGAAGTCTCATGTGAAATCCATCACTAACTGAACAATTTGCTACGTCCAGTGTGGATCTCACTGCGGTTACCAGCTCGTTCTCGCCTTCAGCCGAAAGTTGCAGTCTCTTGCGTCCGATATCTCTGGGTATTCCTACCGCTTGGTGGTGTAGCAACGCTCAGGTGCTCATTCTCAAGAAACTTTTGCCTTTTTCGCAGTGCCTTTCGTTGTCGTCGGCTGGGAGCCGGCATCCGGGTTGCATGGATCTGTTCCCGCATAGCGAAATTATACCAGTTTCATCTAAATCACCAGCTTCTCTTTCTTCCACTTTTCCTGGTAGAGGCGGAGGAGAAGGTTATGATAGGCAAGCCTGCAGTTCTTTCTCCTGTGCGACCGAAATTTTCTTGTGCTGAGTCTTCCTCTCCCGTTTTTTGAAAGAGTTAGGCAACTGTGTCACCGACAGGCTGGACGTGGTCAGGTGTAGGTCTTACACTGAAGTAGGAAGCGTGTCTACGACAAATTTGTCTGTGGAGAATCTGGCGAGGCCTCTAAAATCCGTGCTACGGCCCCGACCTGATTTCTCAAAGCCGCAGGTGGATTCAAAGTCTGTGACTTCTTACCACTTATAGAGTTACAATCCTTTGTTCCCACCTTTGTGTAGTAGTTAACTATAGCAAGCTTCCCCACTACGGCAAGGTGGTTTCCGGGGAGAGCTGTGACCTCGTAAACTGGGATACTTTTGGTGTCTTTACCGCCAGCAGCGTCCAACGCTCTCTCTTGGGCGGACCCTTCCACGTTTTTCTTATGGGGGGTTTTTTTTTTTTTCTGGATGGAGGTCGAAATCTTAGAAAGACGCTGCTGCGCCAGGTTGCAGCAGTGTGTGGGATTTACACCCACTAAAACCACCCCCACTCTTCCGCTCCTCCCCGCGGGACCACCGTGAAGTATTACTTCGCGGGAGAGGCTCTGGTTCGCTATACCAGCTCGTCCATGTCACGTCTCCGTCGCGCCGCCTTCCGAGCACGATCCAACTCCAGGAATTTTGTCTGCACCACGGCTACGGCCTCATTTACCGCCATCCAGTTTTCCTCTGACTTCAACATCTCTTCCACCAGGTTGGAGGGCTCGATGTCCGCCCCTAAGATGCTATTCAACCTCCTTTTCTGCTGCAGAAATCTGGGACAATGGAACATAACGTGCTCCGGGTCCTCGGGTGTAGCACCGCATTCAGGACAGTTGGGAGAATCGTCAAACTCGAAGTGATGCAAGTACTTCCTATAGCCAACGTGTCCCGTAAGGAACTGTGTCAGGGGGTAATTCAATTCTCCGTGCTTTCGGTCGACCCATTTCTCTATACACTGGATCAATGTATGCGTCCACCGGCCCTTGTCGGAGTTATCCCATCGTTGTTGCCACTTGCCTCTTATGGGGGTTAAGGAGCGACATAAAAATAGGGAGTATTTAAGCCCATTATGTCGCTTCTTATGGGGGTTTAAGGAGCGACATAATGGGCTTAAATACTCCCTATTTTAAGCTTCTTGTAGCATCGGCATTAAAGTCTCTTTCCTACTTTCTGGACACTGGAATATATAGAGTTATGCGCTGGCCGTCGCGCCTGTCACTCGGTTGCGCCCAAGTTTGAAGGAAGTGGCGAACCTCCTTTTCGTTAATAGTCTCTGAGGATAGGCTTGATGCTTATAATTTGTGTGTGGTAAAATGATAGTTGTAAAAATTGTTGTTGGATATAAAGTGAAAGATCTAATTAAATGCGATTGAAGTATCCGCTTGAGCTAATCCACAGTGTCGTACTATACTAGATTCTAAGAAATATCATGGAGTGTTTTCCTTTATTACGATCGAATTATATGAAAAGGGGACAAATGATGTTTTGGTGGGGGGACCGGTCTGATTATGCTTCAGGTTAAAGTTGCATAATTCGGCAAGTCCTCACACGACCTCCGCGTGGTGGCCGCTGGAAACCGTCTTCGGGCGAGCCAAGAGTGTGTAGGGCCGGGCTGGGAGTAGGCTCATCCAACTGACGAGGATCTGCTTGTCTGCTGGTTATGTGTTAGGGGCAAGTAGATCTGGCGGGAGGATGGACTGAAGCAACAGCCCGGGGATCGTCCTCCCTGCACCGGAGAAGGTGCTAATAGGACCCCAAGCCAAGGTGGAACAACATATGCCGAGGGCTGCGTGGCCAATGGGGAGCTTGGTCTTTAGTATGCGAACTCTGAATACCTTGGGCACCCTCAGTTTCAAATAAGACCCTTACCTCGGTGGCCGGGCCAGCCAGGGTGGACATTCTTCCCGGACTACTCGTGGGACCAAGACATGGACTCAATTAACAAAAAAACTAAAACGACGATAGAAGAGGAGGCGATGATGCCAGGCGTATCATCGGAGGACGAGCTGTTGGCTTCCAGCCAGGAGGCAGTGGTCGTCAAGAGCAGCGCCTGGCTGACGACCAGAAGGCGAAGCCCATAGCTCTTAAACGCAACCGATCTCAAGACTAGGTCGAACAACATAAGAAGCGGAGCAGAGTGGGCAAGAGCGCAGACGCCAAATAACATCCGAAGGAAATTGTACAGCAACCGTCAGCCAGCGGGCCACGTACTGCGAAGTCCTTCAGCGACGTGGCCAGGAGTCACTTACGTGTGGCACTGGCGGATGACAATTCTGCTAGCGGCAAATTAACGCTGGAGGTGTGGACCAGTGTTAAGGCTAGGCTGTTGGGCATGGTCTATGAGCATCTCCTGGAGACCGGAGGCAAACACCCGGGACTCACTCCCCACTTTGATTCATCTCAGGTGGTCCGTGGGTTCCACGTAATAGCTTGCATGGACCAGTTCTCTAAGGACTTTCTCGGTTCGTGTGTCGCTAAGATCAGCGACGCCTTAACTGGGCGTTAAGCTCAAGATTATCCCTTACGATGAGATTCCCAGGAGACCGGTCGCTCGCATCTGGTTGCCGAAGATCCGCATGGAGAAGGACAAGCTCGTCCATTTCCTGCGCCTTTACAACCCCGGGATTCCCATGGACGACTGGGTTGTTATCAAGGAGGAGGAACCTCAGATAAACAGCCACCCCGTACTACTCCCCATAAACGAGGAGTGCCTGGAGGCACTGAAAAAGGCTGATTATAAAGTGTGGCTCGGAGTCAGGAATGCCAAAGTAAAAGTGTTCCGCTCTGCAAAATCGGACGACGACCTTGACCCAATCGTCGCCGCCAACGAGCTGTTGGAGGAGATGACGATCGACGGTCCGACGGGGGCTGACAAACCCCCCACGCAATCAGATCATGCTAAGGGTAACGCAGATAAATCTGCAGCACTCGAAGTGCGCCTCGGCTAATCTGCTCGTCTTCCTCTTAGAGAAGACATCGACATCGCATCAATACAGGAGCCCTGGATTGGAAGCGACCGAACCATCAAAGGGCTCCAAAGCAAATATTTTAATTTATTCCACAGCACAGGAGACACTGATCAGGCTAAACCTAGAGCATGTATTCTTATGAGGAAGAGTCTGCACGCTTTCCTGTGCTCGGACCTGAGTTCCAGTGACCTAGTTGTGGTCAAGCTGGAGCAGGTGGGGGCAGAGAACGTGTATATTTTCCCAGCTTACATGGCTCACGACCGATCAGCTCCGCCAGAAGAACTACAACATCTGACGAACACCATAACAGCAAAGAAAGCCAACCTGTTGATGGGCTGCGACGCGAATGCAAGGCACACGCTTTGGGGTAGCTCCGAAATCAACGAAAGAGGTGAGTCATTCTTTGATTCTATTATTACTTCAAATCTATCGGTGTGTAACAGGCGCAGTACACCAACCTTTCATTTCCCCTGCTCGGAGAACTGTAACGGCCGGGAGGAGGTCCTTGATATCACTCTTGTAACCGACAACGGGATTCTTAGGGTGGAGGACTGGAGAGTGTCTAACCAGAGATCCTTCTCGGACCACAGTTGGATACTCTTCAGTCTAGATCTCGCCGCAGACGTCTCTAAGCCCTTTAGAGACCCCAGGAGGATCGACTGGAGAAAGTTTGGCCAGGTAATTAAGAACGAACTCTCCGGTTCGCAAATTGGTAGGATTGGCACGACAGACGAACTGGAGTCAAAGGTCGGGGCTCTGGAGAAGGCATTTGATACCGCCTTCAAAGTCTCGTGCCTTGCTAAATACAGCAAAAAGACTCTGCCACCATGGTGGAACGAAGATCTCTCTAGTCTCAGGAAGCTGACCAGAGAAATCTTCAACATCTGCTACAGGCAAAAATACTGGCAGCCATACAGGGACTGCCTAAAGAAGTACAAGTCGGCCATCAGGACCGCCAAGAGGCGGTCTTGGCTAGACTATTGTCGGAACATTGAAAGCACTAGTGAATCCGCGAGGCTCAGTAAGATTCTGTCCAAGGAACATAAGAGTCCATCCTTCCTAAAAAAGTCGGAAGGCTTCTGGACGGAATCTTCTAGCGAAACCTTGGAGCGGCTGGTGCAAACGCACTTTCCCTCCAGCGAGGAGGACTGTGAGTCAGAACCTCGCTCGGTACTCTTTACGGACGGATCAAAGATGGCCTATGGAGTCGGCGCGGGGGTTTTCTCGAATACACACGGTGTATCCAAGTCGTATGGTCTCCCAGGGTTCGCCAGTGTATTCCAGGCGGAAGTACTGGCGATATTGGAAGTCTGTCGATGGCTGGAGCGTGATTCGAGCCCCAAGCGTAACATAGCCATTCTGACCGACAGCCAAGCAGCCATCAAGGCCTTGCACTCAACGACGACATCTTCCCGGCTGGTGGGGCGGTGCAGAGATGCGCTCAACCATCTGGGCGGCACGCTCAAGGTCACTCTCCTCTGGGTTCCCGGGCATAGGAACATAGAGGGGAATGAGCGGGCTGACAGATTGACCAGGCGGGCTCTGCTCTTGGCAGCCCCTCGGCGAATACAGTCGGTGTTCCACTGGCGGCTGTCGGGGGCCGAGTCTACTCGCACTACCTAGCAGCCGCGGGCCTGAGATGGCGAAGGCTTACAAGCTGTTCCAAATCAAGGAGAATTCGGCCCGCTTATAACATAGCCCGATCACGAGAGCTCCTGTGCCAGACGCGTGCAAATGCATTCAAGATTATGGCAGTCTGCACAGGGCATTGGCCCGTAGGGGACCATGCCGCTAAGCTTGGCTTACCCTACAACTCAGATTGCCGAAGCTGCGGAGAAGGAAGGGAAACCCTCATGCACTTTCTTTGCGATTGCCCAGCTCTGGCTCGAGTCAGGCTGCGGACACTGGGTAAACCATTCTTTGGGGACCTCCGCGAGATTTCTATCTGCAGGGTGGGAGAGCTGCTTTCCTTCGTGAATGCTACGGGCTGGCTCTGAAGATCCGAGCCCACTGGACTCTGCTTCCCTGTTTTCATAACAACAGTCACGGTCTTAGGAGTTTGTGGCATCAAAATGGCGTACCATAGCGCATCGGAGCGGCCACTGATACCTACCTACCTACCCCCATGTTTGGTGTCTATTTTAGAAGCAAAAAGGACTCCTGAAAATTGATAGTTTATTATTGTAAGGAAGGAAAATTTAGAAAGAAAAGTCTAGTGGTTGATTTTTTTCCACTTTCAGTGTTCATTTTTCTTTATTCTGTTATTTATAAATTTTTTTGTCAATATATTTGAAATATTACATTATTTTGTTTTAAATAGATTTTTGTCCATTGATTTTTTTTTACGATTTCTTATTATTTGTATGTATATAATAATTACTCTACTCTTTACTAAGAGTTTTTTTATATTTTATTTTTCCATTTTTTTTAATATAATCTCTTTTTTGTTTAATTTATAATTAGATTATACACTTACATTTTCTTAACTAAAATTACCCACCGTCAAATATTTTTACTATAGTATTATATGTTACCTACAAATGTGTGTATGTATAACATCAATATCATTCATTTGCTGGTTTTTTTTATAAAGTTTTATGACCATTCGTCGGTCAAATATTTGATAAACTTGAAAATAAAACTGAATTATAAATAAAAGTACTAATAATTAAAATTGTTTTAATTGGTAGTTGCAAAATATTTTTTCTATTATACTTTTGTCAAAGAAAAGGAAAAGTAAGTATAAATGTACATATAAATGGAATATTCAGTAGCAATTAAATAACATGTCCATAAATAACTGTTTATTTGTAGTATAAAATCCATTTTTCATTGTTGTGAAATAGTGTTAATTCGTATGCACATCTTTTTAAAGTCGATTTCACTTTTATCCTCCCTTCGTATCAATAAGACTCTATATATCTTTGATTTACAGAATTAATCATATCTCCTTGGGAGAATAATCTTTTATCTTGTATTTGAGATGCTTTTTTATGATTATACATATATGTATAAACTTAGTTGTATCACTTTTCTTGAAATAAAAGTATGCTTTTTGCATTACATAATATTTTCTTTGAGTGCAATGATTCTTTCCAGAAATATCTGTAAGAGACCATTTAAAATACAAATTCGACCATCATTCCGTTGATATTAATAGTTACAATTTTGCTTTTCGTATCGATTAGATATACTTTTCTGCAGTTTGTTTATTATTTTACTATCCGTTAGTTTTCACCTACAATACAAAACTTGCTTTAGCTTTTGTTTTCGAATTCTATGAATTTCTATCTTTTGATTTTTCTAACAAGTAAAGTGTTATCTTCTCTCTAAGTATCTATGATACAAATATATTGAATTATAATATTAGGAAACTCTTTTCTATATTTTGGTATGTTTTATAAATATTTATCCATAATATAATAATACATTATTATGTTTTAGATAAAGAGATGAGATATTAAAAATTTCCTCGATATAAAAGAAAGAATCTATTTTTTAAAAAAATTTCTTCAATTTCTATATTTATTTATACACCATTAAATTTTCCTATAAATAATAATCTCAACTGCCAATAGAATGATTTTCATTTATCGATAATGTTAAAAATATATACATACTGATTCTCGGAATTTTTTAAAAGTATCTGTTGATTATTTTAGTGTATACATTTGAGTGTATGTACAAAAAACAATATACAATATCAAGTATAGTATAAAGTATATACAAAGAGA
This sequence comes from Hermetia illucens, assembly GCF_905115235.1. Lineage (NCBI taxonomy): Eukaryota > Metazoa > Arthropoda > Insecta > Diptera > Stratiomyidae > Hermetia > Hermetia illucens. The sequence goes on from NC_051852.1 coordinate 4,937,835, forward strand.
ATGATTAAAATTAAATATTGACTTCTTCTGAGCATGCATGAAGTATCTTTGATTTGGTTTTCTTGTAGAAAATTCTAATTTTTCATACGTTTTTTATACAAAATGCTTTTTAGCTTTTATTTAGAATATTTACAATATTTTACATCAGGCTTTTTCACCTCTCATACTATGACGAGGTTTCTATTTTGCTGCAATGGATTTTTTAAAATAATACTTGTGTTTGTAAATATTACAGATAAAATTAAAAAAAAAATGAAGGTTTCTATGTTTTCTTTGATTTTTGCGAAATTTTACAAATAAAGACCATTATCTTACCGGGCATTCCGAGGATTCCGAGGCCAGTTCAGGGAAGATTAAGGCATGTTTATGTTCAAACCATTGCCAATTGGAAAACCATAACCACCTCTCAGTGTAAAAAAGAGGAATTGTTTCTAGATTGATTCGATTTTATTGTTACGTAGATTATTAACTGAGTTCCAGACAATGTAGACATTTTCAAGTGGTGATCGTATAAATATACATATATGTACATATACTGTGCACTGTCCGCGACTTAGCGATAGGAGCGGTATTCCATTCGCCTTTTCTAGGAGCCAAGCTGACCAAATAATGCATTCAATAATGTGTAATAGTCCCTTTATCCTCATCATATTTTTTCTACCCCCTTAATTTTCTCAATTATCCTTTTTTATTTCACAACTCCTATCCCTTTCTTCATTTAAAAACAATACTTAACATTTCAACTAATTATATTTTTTTAATGTTAAAACCATCCAACTACTATTTTGTAGTCAATTTCGCTTAAACCTTTTCAAATTCAATTTTTGATAAGTTATTGCACATTATTGGGTACAGGCAGACGATTGTTCGTGGCTGAGGAAAAGACCGGTCGCGCACTTCAGCAGCCGTGTACATTGCTGTTGACGCAGAGGCGGTATAGGCTTTTCAGTTCAAGGCCATGGACCGGGAACGAAATTAGCGGGAATGAGACCGGCTAATCGAGGAACAGCTGATTAGCTGAACTAGAGTTTTCAATTCATTTCAAAGCGAGTCTTGGACGGTGAGATTGTCTTGAGAGAAAGATTGTGTGGTTATAAAATTTGAAATTAAAAAAATCTGTGAAAATTAAATCCGTTAACCTAAAGGAGCCGATTAGTGCAGAAATTAAATTGGAGGCAAGTTTCGGGAAGTCATCTCCGATGAACATGAAGCTGCCGGTGACTGGTAAATATCAGACGGGACCCGAGGGAGACCATTGAAGGGGATTGCGTGCGATTTACTGCGTCAGTATTGACGTCTTTTTCAGATTCTTCTGTAACGGAAAGAGCTTCGCACACAGAATTTTGGAGAAAATAAGTATCGATTCACTTAGTTTTCCACACTCGAGATTGAACAACCGGAGATCGCGGAAGGACTCGCGAGGAATAGTAGAGTAGAGTTAGTCCCACTAACCTCATGCAAAAGTGTTGCTAGCGGGGCCAAGACTCGGAATTATAATCTTTGTCCGAACAGGTACTGAAAATTGGGTTTTTTTGAACGTGTTTCTTGATAAATTCACATTTTTAAAGGAATCTCATAAAAAGCACCAATGATCCTGAAAAGGCCAAAAATCAGTACCAGGAAATTCTGAGTTCATTGGTGGCTCCAGTTATCAAGGGGTTTCGGTGCTTAGAATTAAACGAAGGAGCCGAAATCGCACCCAATTTACTTTATTTCAGAGAGAGGTATGAACGAAATTAAACACGAAATTTAAGATTGTTGGTTTTTCGGAATTTTGATTCTCACTCCTATAAAGTTCTACATCCACACGCGGAGATGGAGATGGAGATGGATTCTCTTCTTCTCTCTTCCTCCTTAGCCTCGCAAAACTCTTACAATAAAAGGACATCCTCCAATATAATGGACTGAGAATGTCAGGGAAGAGAGGAAACCTTACATCGGTCGAAGATATGATCCGTTGTGAATCCTCTTTACCGATCACGGCACTCGGGTCCGAAGTTTTACGGCTCCATGTGCGTGGTGGCCCTGATCCAACATGGATTGTTGCGCCAACGATTATTATTATGTGCGTGGTCGAGCTGTGTTTTTAATTTTATTTTCAGGTTTAAGTTGCGTGTGATGATTTCCTTAGGTACACGTGAATTCCCCTGTTCACGTATTTTTTGAGAAAGTGGGGGGCAGGCAGGACACGTGGATTTTTGTGAAAATGACACGAGAGGGGGTCAAAGTGCCCAAAAGACCTCCCGCCCCCCCAATGTTCGCGAGCTTGGCTAGCACAGAAGCGTTCAAGCACGTGTCGACGGAGCCTTCGATGGAGCTTCAAAATTTGCAGGCGGACCTCCTCCGTCAATTTTGTGATTTTTTTTAGGTTTTTGGGATAGCTCTTTCCCCTTGGTCGTCTTTGCCCACTCAGGACAGTCCTTTGATCACCGAAATTTGTAGTTTTCATTACAACTGACTTAGAGCTTTTGAACTCAATCGCTCGCCTTTTGACGAAACCAATTTGTTTATTAGCTTTGGACAGGATTCCATTATCCTGTATACTAAAGTGTATTTACTCTGGCTTATATCAAGGTCAATTGTTCAGTTTTACGTTATCGAGGGAAAGGGGATAAGCTGCAGTTAAATTCTCACCGGAGAAACTACCCATATTGCATTGACCAACATTCATGCGGAGATTATTATGGTTATACCAACACGTCAGAGATTGCCCGCGACCGCTCCCGCGCGGTTGGAGAGGGGGTGGATGTGCTACATGGTGGCTACCTCTAAAAACTCTATATTTCAGGACAAGCTTGAATGCTGGATGTCTGCCACGAGATGTAAGGTGAGAGGGAGAGATGGGGGAAGGGAGTCACAGATACTTCACAAATGAAGGAGAAGAATGCGTGCCTTCTTGAAAAAAATGAGGAGCTGGAAGAATAAAAAGTTACATTGGCCCAGAAGTTGGATTGCCAGCAGGCAATCATAGAAGGGTTGGAGCAAAGCTTGGCAACTGTCGCAGGGAGAATGCCAACGGAAAAGCGGTAGTAGCAGGAACGTCAGCCAAGTCTAGTCAATTTAAGAAGTGCAGTGCTATAACTACACTGTTCCATCGGGAACAGTTGCATCGTGTGCAAAATTTTGCCCAAAACCACCGACGAAAAGACTATGAATTTGAGGAAGTTGCCACTGGAAACCTGCAAGCCTATTCCGCGGCAGCGACAGTAGCAAAAACTAGTGACAACAGGTCCGTAATTATAGGTGCACTCTACATCAAATGTCAATCTCTATCTGAGAAACTGAGCCAAGGCATAGATATCATGAGCAATCTCTAACGAAAATCCAAGTACCTCATTTTTGGTGGCATCTTCAACTCGAACCACACCTCCTGGAGCAATTCGGAAAAAACAAACGGAAATGGGGTTACCTTTGAAAAATAGACCTATAACGAAGGTCCATTAAACCAGCTTGAGATGGTCTCCTCCGACTCACCTATAAGATCTAGAAATCAATCCATAGTTGACTATTTTCAGATGTCTGTAGAAGCCAGACTCACATTAAAGGTGTTAACCTGCGAAACTTTATCAGACCGACCACTTTCCTTTTCAGCTCAAACCTAACCTTCTCCTCGTTGCAAAGGCGGGCACCAAATGCAACTCGCAACTATCAAAATCGACCGGCCCAGATGACATAGGGAATGTAGTTATTAAAAACCTCCAAAGCTGCATCAACAATGGTTATTTTCCCAATACCTGGAAGGGAGCGAAGATGATCTGCCATTAAGAAAACAGGCAGCTCTCATGGGCTACAAAACTTAAACTTCACACTAAAAGCTTCACATCGGGAATACAGTGGTGAGCATGTGCTCTCCTGTGGGGGTTCCACGGTAGTTGTGGCTGTGCCCATATCGCCGGAAGGGCTCCATATGAGCTCAAATGTGGAGTTGTATTGTTCACCTCCGACAGCGGAACACTTGATTGCGGCAGAGGTTTAGCCTGGACTAAATATAAACCAATACCGCGGTGATAGCAACAGCTCTGATTGCGGCAGGTACTCAACCCAACATGCACCGACCCATTCTCATAACACTGAGCTTTCTCAACTTAACGTCAACAATAGACCAACCGTAGTCTGTGTTTTAGATCTAGAATAGTCCATTAACTGCTTATGGGTAAACCGTCTCATACACAAACTTCTCCAAAACAAATTTTTAACTCCGATTATCAGAATAACGATCAGCCTCTACGAAGTTAGGTTGTCTTATGTTAACGTGGGGAATAAATGTACCGATCTGTTCCTGCTAACATAACGTTAGCAGGTAATTTCAGGGAGTTAGGTTTCACCATCTCCTCAATTAGCACCTGGAGCCTACTCTTAGTAAGGCAGGCAGGGCAGTTAATACAGGGTCCATTCAATAAGTATCGGGTTCGGTTCGCTGTAACCCCAACGGATTACTGGATGTGGATCTGACCAGTCGCGTCAGTAGGGCGTCCCCCACCTTTCAGGTGCACTTTAGTTCAGTCGCTTGCGGGCATGCGTTGAGACAGGAGGTCGATTTCTGTGACGTGTGATTTTTTGTATTGCCGTCATGCCAGCATGGAGCTCACTGTTGAGCAACGCTATACTGTGAAGCTTTGCTTTAAACTCGGAAAATCCGCGTCGTAGGCCCTTGAACTCATTAAACAGGCTTATGAGTCGGGAGCACCCCGACGGTCGCCGAACGACCGCTTGAACGGATGCTCAGCTGGCCAAAGCGAAAAAAAATTTTCGACTCTGACAGACGTCTGACCATCGCCCCTATCTGTGAGGTGACCGGCTTTCCAGTCAGAATCGTCCACACCATTGTAACGGAGGATTCTGAGATAAAAAAACTGTGCGCGAAGCTAGTGCCGAAAGTTTTTTGCCAGGGTGCGATTGTTGTGCAGCAGCTGCTGGCGAAATTTGCCGTGGCAACGTTACCTCAACTCCCTACAGCCTAGACTTCGCTCCTCTTGACTTTTTCTTGTTTCTGCGAATTAATAAGCAGCTCAAGGGCTTTCGATTCGACTTCATCAAGGTGGTTCAAGCGACGATGACAAAGGCTCTCAACAGCATTCCGAAAACCGACTTCCAGCGGGCTTTTGACGAGTGGCAGAAACGCCGAACTAAGTGTATCGATGCAAGAGTAGATTTTGGACATTATTAGGTAATTGTAATCATACCTAGAATAAATTGTGATTTTGGGTACCCCGTACTTATGGAACAGACCATGTATGACACAGAGAAGGTCAGCAACCTGGGCGCTATCCAGTTATGCCAGACAGACGCAAAATATTAGGTATGGTGCGAACCGGGGAGAAAGGAATTCTTGTACTCTATTACGACACAACAACTGCGGTCCACGTTGGGCGCGAACTGGGTGGGTGCCAACTTTGTTACGTACGTAACAACTGTGGCCCCACGTTGGGGGCCAACTTTGTTATGTACTTAATACGGTTGGCGCCTAACGTGGGTTGCGTACGTTCTGCTACGTACTTAACAGAGTTGGCGCTCAACGTTGGGCCACAGTTGTTGCGTACCTACTGTTACGCACTTAACAAAGGTGGCGCCCAACGTGGGACCACACTTGCTGCGTACGTAACAACCCCGTAAAAAGTTTCATTTAAAGTAACCCAGTGGATATTAGGTCACGTTTAAGCAACCTTATTCATAGCCAATTTCACTTATACCTTTTCAAATTCTATTTTTGATAAATTATTGAACATTATTGGGTACAGGCAGGCGATTGTTCATGGCTGAGGGGAAAGGCACACACACTACAGCAACCGTGTATGTTACTATTAACGCAGAGCCGGCATAGAATTTTCAGTTCAAGGCCATGGACCTGGGCCCAAAATTAGCGGAAACGAGACCGGGTAATTGAGGTACAGCTGATGAGCTGGACTACAATTTTCAATTTGGAAGCGAGTCTTGGACGATGAGGTTGTCTGGAGGAAAACATTGTGTGGTAAAAAAATTTGTAATTTTGAGAAAATAAATCTGTGAATCAAAAGCAGGGAAATTGTTTATATTCAAGCCGATTAGTGCAGAAACCAAGCCTGCTTCGGATCCATCAAGACTCGAAATTACACCCTTTGCCCGAACATACAATGAAAATTGAGCTTCTTTGAACGTGTTTCGTGATCAATTCACATTTTTAAAGGAATTCTATAAATAACTACCAACGATCCGGAAAAGGCCAAAAATGATTACCAGGAAATTTTGACTTCATTGTAGGCTCCAGTTATGAAAACGGGTCTGTGCTTAGACCTAGACAAAGCAACCGAAATTGCGTCCATTTAAATTATTTGGTGATATTCAGCTAGTTCAGTTCAGATATTTAAAATATGAAATGATCAGACATCACACAGAGCTCTTTAAATTGTTTGTTTACTTTTATTCGGAGTGGCTCCGTGTATTTTATTTTTTATATTTATTTTCCTTCCTTTCCTTTTGTTTCCTTTAAACGATTATTTCATTTATAATTTTAATCTGCCTTTGAATTTACTTATACTGATTCTTTTGTCTATAATTTGCGGGTGGAAATGGCTGGCTAAGTATTAATATGAACTAACTTTCTTTAATTTGAGAACCCTCGTCTTCCCTCCTTCTCCTTAGCCCCGCAAAACCCTTACAATAAAGGGATATCCTACAATATAATGGCCTAAGGATGTCAAAGAAGGAAGGGAACCTCAGAGGCCACTCTTCACAAAACATCTCAGGCATATGAAACATCGGTCCAGGATATGTTCCGTCGTGGATCCTCTTTTCTGATCGCGGTCGAGCCTTTTTATATTTTATTTTTAGGTTTGGTCGGCGTGCGTTTATTTGCTTAGGTGCCCGCGAATCCCTATGGTAAAGTATTTTTTCAGGACTTGGTGCAGACCCACGCATCCCTAACACCCCCCGTCTCCTCTCTAATAGGTACATTATAACCAGTAAAAGGGTTTCAATAGATCTTCAAGGACGCGGTGCGACTTTCCCTCAACAGAATAATGAAAAATGCCAAACATCATAAAAGATAAAAGATAAAAAGGGAAGTTCAATGAACGCCAAATGTGAAGGACTACTGGAAAGTAGTAAGTCAGTTAAGGCTCATGGAAGGCAGAGCCCTGCTCCAGAAGAATTACCTTTCACCCAGCTTGAGCTTCATCAAGGAAAAGCACAACGTGCACCAAGCCCTCAAAAATGGTGAAACATATTAGAGAGTTTTTTTTGAGAATTGTGGGGTCCTAAGTCCGCATCAACTTAATGTCTGACCGGAGCTGCTTCGGTCACGCTGCTCCCAGGGCAGAGGTGAGGCAGCGTCTGACGATTTGCCTCTGCCCTGGTAAGAAACCGTAAAGCCATTATCGCCTATAGCAGCAGGCGGAACGAAATTCCAATGACAAGTCGAAATCTTCTACCCCAGGTGACACCTAATTGTATTGCAATCAACCTGTCACCAAACAAGAGATTGCGTCAAAAATGTGGATCCTCTGGGAAATCAGCAGGGGCCTAAGAGGAGAAGGCCATATAAATATAATAGTTCCGAGAAAATGGAACTAAAAGCGCCGAAGAGAGAAAGCAGGTCCTGTAAGTGCGAGCTCCCGCAATCGAATCGGCAAAATTCAAGGGGATGGACCAAGGTAGTTAACAAAAAGGCATAGAAAAAGGCAAAAGTAAGAATTCGTCCAGAAGCAATTTTGATCTCTAGCAAGGGAAATTTGTCCTACGCGGAGTTACTGATTGTGGTAATACGAATAAAGGGACTCATCTTCAGAGGGAATCTAATAGGCGGAAGAGCTTTTCGTTCCTCCTTTTTTCTGAAGGATGGGAAGTCAGCCCATTCCTGCAGTATCTAATCCAAGTTTCCTTGTGGATGCTGTGACCGACGTTTGAGCATTTTCTTGTGTGGTAGCAAAGCATGCAGAACGAAAACCAGCAGACTTACTCGGACGACTGGAAGTTTCTAGAAGTCAACATGTCCTAGATGAGTTTTTTTTTCAACACACTACGCAAGCTAAACTCTTCGTCGAACGTTAATTGGCACGTCTGGTAACAAACAAGCCACAACTGCCTTCAATCTTTTCTTTGGAAGAGAAGGAGAGTCTTCCATGTGTATGTTTACGAAAAGAGTTCTCTGAAGATACCTACAATATCACCTTGAGCATTGGAAGCCGGGAATCGAGAGCTGCAAAGCATCCCACAAAGAGAAACCTCTGTTGGCGCATCTTCAAGTAAGTGCTAAGCCTGCGCTTCGCATCCTACGTTCCGGGTATGACGATCGGAGGCTTCGAGTAGCAATCACGAACTGCGTAGTCTTTTTTGGCGCGGAGACTTTTCCCTAACCAGAATACGAAAGGAACCTGCAATGGCGAACTTCATGTTGTCTACAAGGGTCACAAACTGTTTTGTTTTAAAGAGGCTTTTAAATCCCCATCCAGCCTAGCAAGCCACCGTTGTTTCGGCCTGCCTTTTGGTCGTTTACCATCGACTTCGAGGATCAAAAAAGGATCGAGGATCAGCAAAAACTTAGGGACACCATAAAGTCTTTTCAATCTATGTTGACGATAGTATTTCCCGCTATGAACGAGGAACAACACATTGCAATGCTAATGATACCACTGGAAGTACCAGCTAGCTTCCATCCGCTATGTGAGCCACGTCAAACAATAACTTCGTACTTTGCCTACAAGTGAACCAAAAAAGGCACGTGATGCAAAATGTGCCCTGAGGTGACGGCGAAAAAAGAGCAAAAAGGCAACATATGAGTGCAGACAAGATGTTCCTTGAGGTAGTCGCGCAAACAGAGCAGAACCTAACGGATGGGTGATTCCTAAGTGTCATGTGCCTCCGTTGCTTTCAGTGCCTCAAAGCCCAAAAAGCGAAAATTCCTCCAATTACGGCATATAACATTAATGTCTCGAAGTTACTGAAATTGCTGAAGGACGAGGGCTTGAAGGCGACACTGCCATGGAGCCTGCTCAGCCCGGCATTCTCATAAGCCACTAGGAAGTCTCTTGCTAAAGTAGTGGCTAAATCGGACCCCGGACAGCCAACCAGTTAGTTGTTTAAAGATATCGCTTTTGCGTCCAGGATTTATGGATTTAGGTATTGTCACATTAACCTCGGTATCCCTGGTTTCACGTGCCCAACGTAATATCGCCCAGTTGTTAGTCGATACTCTGAAAGCAGACTCAAAATACCGCCACCTTGGTGGTGACTTAATATGCTACAGGTGAATTTCAGGAGGATGTGCTTTCGGCATGATAATTCGCCGTTGGCCTCCTTGTGGGAGTTGGTAATTTCAGTTAACAAATGAGCAAACAGTATGGAGTTAGGTTTCACCAACTCCACAATCACCATCTGGAGCTTCCAATCAGTAAGGCAGGCAGTGCAGTTAATACAGGGTCCGTCAATAAGTATCGGGACTGGTTCGTTCTAGCCTGAACAGAGCAGTAGAAGTGGGTCTGATCGGTAGGTTCGGTAGAGGGGTTCTCCATCTATCTGGCGCACTTTATTTCAATCGCTCGTGGGCGTTCATACAAAAGGTCGACTTTTGTCGCGTGTGATTTTTTGTGGTGCCATCACGCTAAAGCTTAAACTCGGAAAATCCGTGTCGGAGACCCTTGAACACATTAAACAGGCCTATGAGGATGGTGCCTTAAGCCGCGCAGGAGTTTTTGAGTGACACAAAATGTTTAAGAAAGGCTGGGCAGCACCGCGACGGTTTCCGGACGACCACTTGAACGAATGCTCAGCTGGCCAAAGCGAAAAAAGTTTTCGACTCTGAAAGACGTCTGACCCCTATCAGTGAGGAGACCGGCTTTTCAGTCAGAATCGTCCACACCGTTGCAACGGAGGATTTTGGGATAAAAAAACTGTCCGCGAAGCTAGTGCCGAAAGTCTTCTGCGACGGTGGGATACTTGTGCAACAACTGCTGGCGAAATTTGGCGTGGCAACGTTGCCTCAACTCCCTACAGCCTAAACTTGGCTCCTCCAAACTTTTTCTTGTTTCTGCGAATGAATAAGCAGCTCAAGGGCTTTCGATTCGACTTCATCAAGGCGGTTCAAGCGGCGACGACAAAGGCTCTCAACAGTACTCTGAAAGCCGACTTCCAGCGGGGTTTTGACGAGTGGTAGAAGCGCCGAACTAAGTGTATCGATGCAGGAGGAATGTTTTTTGGAGATTATTAAGTAATTATAATCATACCTGCAATAAATTGTGATTTTGGGAACCAGTTCCCGTACTTATGGAACGGACCATGTATGACCTTCAATCAACTTCACAAGAAAAAAGGATCTTAGCGGTAGAGCCAAACTAATTTTCTACAAGACTCTGAAAAGGCTCATCATCTGTTGTAAAGCGCCTACGTGGATAACCTACTCCTACCATACCATGACAAAATGCGTCTTATAGCTCGGAGGGGGGGGGGGCGGGGTGCCCAAGTTTTTTGGCGAGAAAAAGTGAAACCACTTCGAGAATACGTTCGCAATTTAACACTGCAGGGAAATATACAGAGATGGTCAGCAACCTGGGCGCTATCCAGTTATGCCAGACAGACGCAAAATATTAGGTATGGTGCGAACCGGGGGAGAAAGGAATTCTTCTATCCTGTTACGGACACGACAACTGTGGCCCCACGTTGAGCGCGAACTCTGTCATGGTCGCAACAACTGTGGCCCCACGTTGGGTGCCAACCCTATTACGTACGTAACAACTGTGGCCCCACGTTGGGGGCCAACTCTGTTATGTACTTAATACGGTTGGCGCCCAACGTGGGTTGCGTACGTTCTGTTACGTACTTAACAGGGTTTGTTGCTTAACGTTGGGCCACAGTTGTTGCGTACTTACTATTACGCACTTAACTTAGGTGGCGCCCAACGTGGGACCACACTTTCTGCGTACGTAACAACCCCGTAAAAAGTTTCATTTAAAGTAACCCAGTGGATATTAGATCACGTTTAAGAAACCTTAGATAATGGAGAAAGGCAAACTATCTGGGTTGAATGTCCAAAACTAGCTAGTCGTTCTGGTCGAAGAACTTTCAGTACATCATAAGAAGCTACTGTCATAAATTCGAATGCCACCTTCGATGGTAAATTTTCTTTTGGGGAATAGATATGTTGATGCGATAAAATCAAAGAGACTTACCACCGGAGCAAGAAGACCGTATGTAGGAGATTCAACTCCTGGTGCATTGCTTGAAATTTTATGGTGGAGAAAAATCATTGCGCATTTTTGACCGCGACGGTAATTGCGGGAGAATTTCGTGCATAAGATCTGTTGTTAGTGGCGCGTTTGTGGTTGTGGGCACATGGTTACGGGTATGTAGTATTTCACAACTGTTTATGGCTTATATTTTTGGGTTATTTGACTTGCGCTGAAGGTCGCACACAAACTGCACAAATTTCTGATTGAAAAAAAGTTTGAAATTGATTCGATGAGTCCAGGAATACTGGAGTAAAATGAAATCTATTTTGACGTCAATGTGAAAAGCAATCTTCCCTAGAACCTTCCTCCTACAACGAAATCTTAGAAGCTAAGAAAGGAAATAACGATGTACATATAGAAGGAGTGTTGATTTGCTTTCTAGCCTTGTGTGATCCAGGCAGAAGTCATCACAACCTATAATTAATTCACACACTAACAACGCATTCAACTCATTCAAAGAAAAACTAAATGATGCTTTCATCTTTGCTTTTAGCGCTGGTTTTGAGCTGAATAATGAACGATAAGACAGACGAGCTTGAGTTCAGGACAATAAAGGAGCATATACATAAATAATGTAGTCGTAATTTAGAACAATTCAGCACAGGTTCAAAGTTCTCATTCGTAGCTAGTCATGTGTAGATATTTGTCTCCATGTACGTATGGGATGTTGGTCCATATACGCATGAAACAATGCAGGTGGGGAGGGTGATTTTATCTATTGAAGTATGTCACACTGTTTTGTATCCAGGCTAGGTGTATTTTTTGTGACAGCCAGCTTAATTGCGCCCCCATGAAAGGAGCAAAAGTACTGAATAATTGTTCTGCTCAGCTGGAAATAAATTCATTTGAAAGGGATTAATACGGCCAATTAACATGAATTCATCACAATTAGTTTTTGATTCTCACCACAAAGTTTTTCGATTTATTTAAAACATCGGTCCCCGTCCACATCATGTACTTATGGTAATTATTGGTGCAATGCGTGTTTTCGATCTCCACGTAATTGATTGATAACAACAGATTGATAGTATGCATAATTTGAGCATGTCGTCATCAATATTTAAGCCTTCGAGATACATCACAATTAATACTCAATTCGCAACGGAGGCAAACAATAGCTGCATAAGTACCGGAGCCTCGGTTCTATGTATTAATTGATTTACCATAATGATGCTTTCATGTCGTTTGTTCATTAGAATATTAAACAATCAACTGCCTGAATTAATCCATGCATAAATAAGGAGAATCCAAGAGAGCCTAGGTAGAATTTTGTAGTCCTGCCTGCAGGGTTGTAACCTTTGATTGGGTTTTCCCCGGATTGTTGCTTAATTGTATGTAGGCGCTTACCAGGGGTCCCGGTGCTTCCATCCTACATAGCCATGGGGGATGCGTCTAGTCTAATTCATACATTTCTTTGGGCGTGTTGATGGGTTGAAGGGAGCTAGAACTACAACTTGAGAAAGGATAAGCTCAACATTTGAGTAGAAATTTAAAGACTTTGAGAGATGATTCCAGGAGCCTTAGGCAAGCTTGACTCCTCTGTAACATTTCACACTTTTAAGATTCATCGCCGGGAGTCTTCCTCGTCAAGTTTGCCAGCCGGGAAAGCAATTCTTCCTGCTTGTCGAATTAGCCAAACAGCAAGGTTACGTACAACTTTCAAGACTACGTGATGTAGATATCCTTCTGAAGGGCTCCGTATTTGCGTCAATTCCATCAGAGACGGGCTTATCATAGAAGAAGTCTAGAAGTTATTCCCAGATTGGCTAAAGGAAGAATACTCTCAATTCAAAACCAACGCGGAAGAGGGGAAGGAAGTTCCTGCGTGGGGATCCAGAACCGGAATCTCCTTCTTTTCTGGGCTTACAGTCTATATCCCTGCACTACAGACTACAGGCGGTGAATAATTTGGGCAAGTGAAACCATGCTAAAAGCGGACCCTTGAGGCGCACTGCAACAGCCAGAATAAAACCACCGCTAGGTCCGAAAGGTGAAAACACTTCTGGAAAAAAACAACAAGAATGCAGAAGACGGGCAAAAAGTCAGGCTTACAATGGGAAATGTTGACGAAGTCTTTTCCTTAAAACCAAAAGTAAGAAGGACGGAGTAGCAAATAAGGGAAGTGAGCGGCATCCTTGACAATCTCTGACGATTTGTTGGTCGGTGCATTGAAAGAGTAGGTCGAGGTCTTGCTGAATGAAGAAGGAAATAATTAAACTGCATATTCAAAGGTGGGCGGCTTTACGTGCCTTTTCGGATTTTTGGGTTGAGTGTTCATGAGAATGGTTCCGTAAAATAAGTGATCTCTTTCTCGCCCATGCATTGCACCCCCTCTATAACTAACGTTAAAACTAAGACCTCCTTCATACAGTACTAATGGAGGACATTCATTTGGTACCCCACATATCTATACCTGACCTAATTTGCATATGTAGGGACCCCTTTATACTCAATCTAGAATAAATAGTATAATTGTTTCTGAGGTAAATGTGTGTGGCAGACAGACAGGCAAAAAGACGCACAATGAACCGATTTTAATCAAATTTTGTTTTACACAAAAAGAAGGTTGTCTGCCATACGATCTACGAGTTGTTTGATTGTAACCTCATCTCACAGAACATTTCCGACTTAGTTTCAAAGTTGGCACGACATTCGTCCTTCTGCGATTTCTTTATTTTAGTGACAACTGTCCCCATAACATATGTCGTAATTGAGGATCGACCTAAACTTCTGTAAGATTGATATTTTACACTAAAGTAAGGAAACCCAAGAAGGACGAAATACTGCTCTAATTGAAGGAGTAACACTGGGCGTGTGAAACAGAGTTGGAAGTGTTCGAAAATGAGGCAACAAACAGATGCTATTCTTTCGAAACAACAATAGAGTGTAGAAACTCGGGAGAAACCACTGCCAAGGACAGCCTTTCCAGGGAGCTTGTGAGACTCTCCTATTTGCAGGAATGAAAAACCACACTATAAAAGGAATAAGAAAAGCGTACGGCTAAATACAAGTAGCCACAATCAACTTGGGGATGGGATTGGCAAATAAAATGATCCAAGTCGGCAAGGTTAAACCCGGATATCTCATCCGGTGTACTGGTTCCATGAAGAGGTAATACCGGCAAGGCAGAGCCTGCTAAAGCTAGGGTGCAGTGAAAGAGACAATTTGGGTAAAGACCGCTATAGATAGGGAGAACTTGCTGCATTTTTGTGAATAGTGAGTAACCTTTCTAGGAGGTATTGGAGGAGGGGGTTCTTCCTGTTACGAAGAAAATTGAGTTCGACCGGTGGGGCGACCGGATAGCAAGGGGTTCCTTGAACTAACAACTCCTATCCCTGTCTCCCCTCCCATTAACGAAAAGAATTTCCTGACTTGAATGTTAAGCCAGGAGAGCAGGAGAGCGGTAAATGGTACACTGAGTGCAAGAGTGCACAGGATAAGTGATATTAGGCACACTTCACATTTGGAAACGTAGGACATTTCCACACTTTTCAGAAGACAAAAAACAAAAACGGACTCAATAGCGCACTTCAATTTTGTCAGCAATACTTGGATTATCCGGGTTGATCGGGTGCAAAGCGCAATTGGGGACGATGTGGTAAAAACAATCAAACTGTAGAATTATTGATGAATCCTTTATGGACATCCTTGCGAAGAAAATGTCCTCATATGTCAAAAAAAGCCTAAGCTGTTCAAATTATGTTTTTATGGCTGGATAGCGAGGAGAACGCTTGAGAACAAGATGCATTGACAGCCTCAATAGGAAAGTTGAGAAAAGACATAAAAGGGATCGGATATAACTGCGTCCAGGCATTCTGTGGTGAGGCTAATATTGACTCTCGAGCATAAAGCCTATAGGGTGGTCAAGTCGCCAAAAATTAGCTTCTCGTTGCTGCTGGGGGCTTTCTATTTTCACGACTACCAAAGAGCGTAGTTCCCTCCGAGACATATCCATCGCATACGGAGGAACTTTGTCTCGCATTTAGACGAATCAGATATAATAACGCGCCAGGTTTAGATGGAATTCTTAATAGAACAGTGAAATTTGGGATCACCCCCTTAAGGGGAGTCCAAAGAAGTGGAAAAATCAGTTGTTTGATCTTATTCCAAAGAAAGGCTTACCATCATCATGTTGACCAATATGCTTACTGAATGCAGTGGGCAACTACTGGTGATTTGTAGGAGATTGCTTCCAATTGGGTGTTATAATGGGTCTAGGTGGGTTACCGTCGATGCGACCAACAGAGTCGTGAACCTCACCAAAAATATTAATGATGGAGTCTGAGCTACTAATAGTCTCAGGAAATAATGTTTAGGCATCAGCTTTAATGTTAAAAATCCACCCAACTTAGCTAGTCGAGATGACACAATGGGTTCGTCACGTAAGAAAAACCTAAAGCCCTATCTATTAAGGACCAGGAAAAATGAACATTTCATGACATAAACGAGCGTATAATAAGATACAGTGTATCTGCCGACCCATTGCAGTGGAATATAGAGTTCAATGGCGCATAGGACCTGAAACTGTTCGTCATGAAATACAGACAGGATACAGATGGTATACCCAATGAATCCATTCAAATTGTCCAGGAGTAGGTAGGAACAGGGAGTTTGGATCTAGTGGACTCTATGACAAAGCAGTGACAAAGGAAAGCACGAAAATCGGAAAGGGTAATGTCAGAACCTTCGGTAAAACACAAAGTAGCCATAGGTCAAAGACTGGCACTCAATAGCTCTTGGTGGTGAAGCAAAAAGTAAGAGAGATAACTGCCGTATTACTGAACATCATACATATGGGTGGATCAAAGCAACCAAGAAGGTTCCTCACGTCTAAAGTGGCCATCTCATTATTGTTCAATGCGGCCGCAGTTTGGGCCGAAACAGTAGAGTAGTTAGACATTGGAGGCTACTGGAGCGGACGAAAAGATCATGAAATAAATTATGATTTCACACAAGTGGCCACCGAGGTGCTATTTACAGGACGGGGTATGCCAGCGAAAATTTACAAACTGGTGTTCCATCAAAGACCATACTTGCTGATTGGGCTTTCAACGCTTGAAGGCGGACATTTTCCTTCTCGCTGCAAGGTGGCCAGACTCGCGTTGATCAGTAAGGGAAAAAGAGAGTCAGAGCAGCACACAGCCGCCGATCACGACTGATAGTGCTCCTCATTACGCTTGATGCTACAAATGCCTTCAATTCCGTAAGATAGAAAACTCATTCTAAGTGCCAAGCTAACTTTTGCAGATATTGAGGGGCTATCGGAAAGGCCGCTCCCTGCTTTATGAAACGCTAAAGGGTCAGAGGAGGATGGAAATCACGTGGGTATTAAAACAGGATCCATCCTAGGGCCGGAGATCAGAAGATGTCTGAAGAGTCGCCCCTGGTCGGTTACGAAGACGACGTTGCGGCATTTAATGCCAAATGCACTGTTCAATAGGCACGATGAGCTTCTTCCAAGCGGGCATGGAGATTTTCAGTCTTACCTGCACTGGGTTAGGAAGGCACGATCTCGTGATTGTATGTTCTGCAATGGAATGGCGGACGACGTTGAACCCACCTTTTTCTGTTTTGAAAGTTGGGACGGTTTTCGTCAGCAGTTTTATGAAGACACAGAGGAGCTCTCTACAGACAACATTATCAGAGAGATGCTGAAGAGCGTTGACAGTTGGAGCCCATTATGTTTGGGCTCTTCTTGTTGCGAAGAAGATTGAACTCGACCGGCAGAGGGACCGGATTGTAAGGGGTTCCCTAAACTAACAACTCCTTTCCTCCTCTCCCCTACCGTTTGTGAAAGGGATTCCCCGACTTCAAAGCCCCCCAAAGCTGGGAGAGCGGCTGTGTCAAACGGTCCCAGGCTATTTCACTGATGACAGGGATCTGTGCGTAAACGCATTCATCCACCCTACTCTCAGACAAAAGAAAAGATATAAAAAACTAAAATTATTGCAAAGGTACGGACTGTTAAGGTTACTCTTAATTAAATAATCTTTCCAATGGGTGAAGTCCTTGCCTTAAAAACTAATCCTCTAATGTTTGAATAAACAATTTGATTTTCTTTTTCTGGGCCACACTTTAGACGCAGATAAATATCGATTTCTGACTACTCGAATTACCCGAATTACTTGACTATAATTTCTTCTAGTATCTTCCTGAGTGTCTTCCAAGTATCATGGACCTTCTATAGATAGTCAAGAGCCGATTGAAGCCGATGAGCATCTTTAAAGTTGTTCTAGGTCAAATGATGACCCATGCCGACAAAATCGAAATTCTAGTGCTGACAAGTCCTTTTCCGAAAGGATTTCTCACATCTCTCCTAAGCCACCCCTGTGTCATGCGGGACATCCAATGTATTGACTGCAGATGATATTTTCGTAGTCTCTTACAGCTAAATTGACTTTGAGGAGCTCGGCCGAATTCGGATTGATCCCCTTATGCAATATAGTCTGTGATTTAATAAGCAGGCTGGTGGTTGCAAGAGTCCAGTCGACTTACAGCCTTCCGTTAGGTCGGCTGGAGCCACTAAATTGTGAACGTATAAATGCACACTCCCTTGTGGAAAATTTGCCTTTCCGCGGAATGTAAAATTATCAGTCACAACCAGCCCGCTGGGCCCAGGGCAGAGGTGAGGCAGCGTCTGATGAGTTGCCTCTGCCCTGGACGAAACCGTCAGTCTAATTTTTAGATTTTTTCGATTTTTAATGATTGGGGTGCTACGCTCCAAACTAGGGATCCATGGACTAAAAAACGAGGGAGTAAGTTGCTCCTCATTTAGTCCGGTCCACCATCAAGTGGATGGGGACTTAGGATCCCACAGATCCTAAACAACAACCAGCCTTTCTGTTAAAAAAATATTAGCCGCCTTGGGTACCCTAAGGGACCGCCTAGGTTTCTGTGGCAAAAATTATATCCAAACCTGGGACCTGTTGGATCGACGAGATAGGAATCGGTGAGCAACAATGCAGATCAAGGCACTTATTGCTCTCAAATCTCACCAAAGGATCTCCAGATTGTAGGATTGCCCTTCGACACCATGGGGTTCTTGGTGCAAAACCTCCTCATGACAGGATACAAATTTCCTGAATGAGCGCTTTTCATTCCGTTTGTTTTAACGCGGAACGTGGGCATTGCGGCACATAGAAAGTTTAATACGGCATCGCGAAATCCCAAAAGTCCTGTCACGACTGACGAAGCAGATCCCTTCTTTGGTATCTGGTATGGCCTCCTGGTTTAGAAGAGGTGTATGTTTTATAAAAGGGCAGAAATTAGAAAATGTGAAATGCTTCATTTGAATGGGAAATCATTTTGCTTCCAGAGGTCCAAAGTTGATAGACAACACTGAGAAGGAAGAGTTGATCTGATAATGGGCCACTTGGGGAAGGTTCTAAGAGAATCAGAATATTCAATACGTCAAGTACAATCAGTTATTCATAGTGACTCAAAGTTGTAGAACCATATTTTTGAAATGGAATGTTATGAACAGCAAGACCCGAAGAACTGTTGGTGAAGGGAACCATCACATTCGGGATTGATTGCACCCATAGAAGGTCACACAATCTATTCATCATGCAGCAGCTTTGTATGTGGCTCCTCCGTAATATGGGGTAGTCAGTGCGAATAAGACCTGAATTATCAATAAACAAATATCAGAAAAGAAAAATTTTGCCGTTGAAATGGAGTTAAGGACGGAAATCCGGCGATTATGAGAGAAACCTAGGACTAACTGCACTGCGAGGAAGGTTCACACCTCTTAATACGCGAATGAATCAGGGTACCAAAGTATGTACCATTCTAAAACTGGGGGAATATCAGAACAAATTTCAAGGCTTATACTGACCCTGAGGTGGTTCTACTTTGGATCCCCAGTTCTACTTTGGATCCAGTGAGAATAAGTTCGTCGAAAAAGGAGTAGCGACTATTCAGAAATTTTTATGACCTGCGTGTATACCATACTCTATTCAAGAGAATTATTAGCTCGCAAAAGCTGACGGAGCTTGACTTTTGGTTCAATGGATGCCCGCAGGAAGAGCTCTCTTGAACAGGGTTCTTCCCTTTGAAAATGCGAGCAGTATTGCCCTTGGTTGAGTGAAGTTCAGAATCATGGTTTCATCGGATTTCGAACCATAGCCGCAAGATGCTTTAGAAGGCCAATGGATCGAGGACTTATTCGATTCAGGAGCTAGTTGAAGGATGAGTATGTGACAACCAGATATTAGCAGAAATAAATTTTAGGAAAATAATTGGGGCCGGTGTGAATTGGTACCCTTTGAGTAGAAGTATCCCATATGTAATTCTAGCGAAACCGCCCTTGGTAAATTTAAGAGAACATGGGGGGGGGGGGATACATCCCCGCGCGGCAGTAAACAGTAAAGGAATGGATACAGCTATGCATCAGAATGCAGGAACTATGAAGGTATGCAAAGTCGTCTTTGTTTGCATGGTTACCGTCCGTTCATCAGTTTGAATGGCTGGTGTGTACAAGAGGTCAACCTAGGACGGTTCGTTTCGACAGCGGGGCGAATTTAGAGGGAGCTATGAAAGACCTCCAGGAGGCATAGTGTAAAAACAGGAAAGTGAAGAACCATCGAAGAGGCGGGCTGGCAAAGTGTTCAAGTAGACCAGGTTGTCAGACAGCTTTTAGGGAAATCGAATTGGTGGACTTCGACCCAAAACCGGGATGTCTGGAGTTCCTTATTAAGACAGGCCTAGACTGGATACCCTGCATCCTCTTTGTTACTCAGTGAACTTTCCTGTTGTTTCTGGTTAGTGCTCTGAGGTGGCGCTGTATCGCATTGGCTTGCCGGCCGTGATGCAGTAGGCGAATGCTCCGAGGCCTAGTAAGGGCGATCAGACCCGAGTCTGCACGGGGACTCATCTGAAGTGGCTTCGGTCACGAAACCTTACTAGGAGTATACTGGTACCATGGGAATCAAGTTGGCCCTTGGACTCTTATACTTCAGGAGAATTCCTGTCGTATCTGAGTACAGCTCGGTTGGTTGCGGTTGGCCCCCTTGTGGGAGTTTCATGGGGGCTATGGTTGTGCTCAAGCGAGAAGAGACCTTCGGGCCTCGACGTGGTGTTGCGTATCAACACGGGTGCCGTACTCCATAGTTCGGTAGAGATTTAGGTAATTCTTGCATCCACCAGTATGAATGCTAAGCCATGCACTTGGTATAGACTGGTACCGATGCGCTTGTCTCAGCGGGGCTCTGATTGTGGTCACAAAATCAATCCGTGCCTGAAGAGGGCCGTAGGATTAAGTTTCAAGACAGGTACCTACGTTAAACACCGAGGACTTCACTGTTGTTTCTGCTAAGGTTTTACGAATTCTGTGAGAGAAGTAAGCCGAATTCCAGCTCTTTTAGGTAAGTTCCAGCCAGTCATGAAGATGACTTGTAAGCCTCATAGAATTCAGTAAACTAAGGGAAATTGTAACGTCATCGTAACACTTCCATCTTCAAATCCAACCCATTGCTCTTTTTCTTCGTATTTGACCTCGAAATGCTTACTCTCCTAGGTCCTCTTTTGCTGCATAAAGTTGAGATCTGACATCACTTAATCCAATTTTATCCACCCTTTTACTACTTTCACAAATTTTCCACTATACGTTCCTGACACATTCCCAAAGCAATACGTTCTCTGAACTGACATACCGGGGGCCGGCTGATAAGACATCGCGCAGTGCAATGCATTCATTTTATTTCACTTTGAGACGGCCAGGACGATAGTGGTGGGAATCTACCAGTAAAAATCGCTGGGTAAGCTCATACATTATCTACGCTCAGAGAAATGTTTGCATGCATACACATATGGCGAATGCTGAAGGTATTTTCTCACTATCATTCGGAATTCTCAACTGTCTTTCTCCTTACGTGGACTTTCCCGAACAAGAGATAAGAGGAACGAGGGTATATACATATAGGAAAGTGGAAATAGGGAGAGTATCTTCATTTTCTCTGAATATTTCACTTTATCTTTTTGAATTTTTTTTTTCCGCACAGAATGTCTAATAGCATTCAGGATCCAAACGAAATTCTGACACTAAACAAAATCGTATCAGCAAAAGACGGTTGGAAAGGAGAGTCGGATAAGGGCGTGAAGAATGTATCTGAAAGGCTGATATCTGTACAGTCTAAGAAAAGCTGAGAAGGCTGTTCAAGACAGACGGACAGACAGGCAGATAGATGTAGTGATCTGAGCAAGCAAGTATCAGGACAGAGAGATGGTGTTTATTTATTGTTTCAGTGGAAAATTACGAGGTCAATTTCCAGAGGGACTATAAAACAAGAAGAACGATAAAATAGTGGCAAATGCTTAGGTTATATGATTTAGATTCATCTCTGCTGAAGTCGTTTTTGTTTCCGCAAGTTAGAACGACGGCTGAGATACAAAGTACAAGAAAAACTTTTCCACAAGTTGATGTTGAATACAGGCTAAGAGATAGGAGTGTGGTGATATGTTTCTTTCGGAAGAGCCCTTGGCATTGTGAATATAATGCCATTTACTTGTTAGCTCAAGTTTTTATTGAAACGTAAAAAAGTTTTTTCAATAGTGGCGAAGTGTTAATTCGATTTTAACTTCCTTTCATTGCTCGACTAGTCTTTGAGTGGAAATTATTTTTTTGGGGGTGGTTTGAGTTCGTTAATCCTTGTGTGTGTCCTCGCTGGTCAATTTGCATGTGAATTCCAACGAGCTTCAATTTGCATCCTATCTTTCATGCTGAAATTACCCCAGTTCATTCCCATTAAGTAGGATCTAGGATACCCATGAACTGAGCATAATTTTAACGAAGTAATTTATTTTGTATATGTGAAGACGAATCTGTTGAGCAAGCAGGTCCTGCCGTGGGACTCGTTGCTACTAATGCAGCTACAAAGAATTCTGGGGCAAACTAACTGACCTTGGTAAACCTAGGGTCAATCATTTCAAGAATCCTCTCGCGTGAGTGTCCTAGCATCGTGAACGCGATACTTAACCCTAGTACTAACGTAGATGTAGACGTTGACCAAAGAATACATGGAGACCACCTCGGGGAACTATCAGATATCGACAGGATCCCGGACGTGGCCAAAAGCTTCCGAGACGTTTTCGGGAACCCAGGAGGGTTGGGGGTGGGGAGAATCCTAGAATTTTATAATCACATCCAGGGAACACCGAAATATTTTGGAATCTTGGATGTGATACGAAACAAAATTATAGGTTAAGCAGATTTAGCGCTTGAATCTTATAATACTCCTCTGAATTGGGAGCGTATAGCGTATGTCTAATTGAAGGCAATGGCACCATTAAGGACTTCTGGCAATCGGTTTATCACCACCTTTCTCCCATTCTTAATAGAATTTCCTGTCTGGACATGAGTTTAGATGCAACCAACGTTCTGGTCCGTGCATACAGGGAAAAAAGCGCTCGATAAGTTTATCAGGGGACTGAAAGGCAACGATCTGCCGCAAGCACTACATTTATGTCTCAAACTAGAGAATATGAATTATCGCGCCCAATACGCCAATAGCCAGAACACGCTCCGAACTCCCATCCAAAATCCATCCTCATTAAAACCAAGGAAGACCGCATTCCAGCCGGCACCTATCTCCGCACAACGACGAACATTCACCCCGGATCTAATGCAACTTCAACAACTACAACCCCAATCTAAGCTAAGACGAAATTTCTTTTTTCAACCATAACCTTATCTCTTCCAACTGCAACATTGTCCCTTCCAACCTTCTCGAAACCAGCTTCCACCCAAACCACAAGCAAGATCAATGTCAATGAGTATATCATTCCATCAGGTCACAAAAATATCGATTATCAAAATAGTCTGCCTTTAAACTTCCTGCAGCCATGCAAGTGCTACATCCTAACAAGATGCATCGCACCTTGCATACGCAGGGTTCAAGCGAAGATCCAGATGCAAAAGGTTACAACCTTATTATAAACGAAGCAGACCTCGAATACGACCAAACGCTCATTGATTACATGGGAATTGACGACTCCAAGGCTCATCCTCCGGCTGATCCCCAGGAGCCCGACATATATGCAGACTTTTCAGTTACCTTAAATCCCGATTATCCAGACGTCCATTTTTAAGGTTATTAAAATCGGTTTACTGTCTGTCTGTTCGTCCGTCTGTCTGTCTGTCCGTCACACTCATTTTTCTCGGAGACAGTTAAAGCGATTGACACCAAATTTTGTAGAAAGGTGGAAACTGTGAACGCTCTCACATCAAGTGGGTTACATCCTTTCACGTTGAATTTAAGGGGGGGATCCCCATACATGCAAAGGGGGGGTGTAAAATTTTCTTTTCATCAATTATAGTCATGTGGGGTATCAAATGAAAGGCCTCGATTAGTACTTTTCGAAACGTTAACGGACGAAAAGTTAACATTCGCAACAGTAGTTCAGGGCGAAATTCGTACAACGAACGATTCTCCCGTATACTCAAAATCGTACTCGTATCCAATGTCCCTCAAACCCTTCGTCGATCAGGAAATACAAAAACTCCTTCATGATGCATAATAAGACCATCGAAATCACCATACAATGCACCAGTCTGGGTAATGCCCAAACAGATAGGTTCGTCAGGTGAGAGGAAGTATAGACTGGTAGTAGATTACCGAAAATTAAACTCGGCCACCATTCCTGATTGCCATCCGATCCCGAACCTAGGCAATCTTGACCAAAATAAGTTTGTCACGGTCATAGATCTTAAAAGCGGCTTTCATCAGATTCGATTGAAACCATCTGACATGGGGAAAACGGCATTCTCCGTAAAAAAATGGGAAATAGGAGTTCACTCACCTCTCCTTTGGACTTATGAGTGTCCCCGCCACGCTCCAGCGTGCGCTCGATGATATTTGGAGAGAGCTCATCGGTATTAGATGTCTAGTCTATATCGACAGTATAATTTTCTATGGCACAGACGAAGAAACCCACTAGAAGAATCTCGATCTCGTTTTCAGCACCCTTGAGGAAGCAAACCTGAAGGCGCAAGTGGCCAAATGTGACGTCTTAAAAAGCTCAGCTGAGTTCCTTGGTTTCATCATTTCGGAACACGGCATTAAAGCAAATCCATATAAGGTTCAAGCCATACTAAACTATCCTCCTCCAATAACTCTTAAGGAACTTTGGTCATTTTTGGGCCTATCGGGATATTACCAATGCGTTATACTCGATTATGCCAAATTGGCTAAATCTCTTAGCTCGCTTCTAAGAGGGAAAGAAGGTAGAGTACCCAAAAAATAAATCAAGCGGGACTACAATTCTACTGAACGGAGAAGCACTGGATGCTTTGAGAAAATCAAGAGCTCCCTAGTGTGACGCATTTCCGAGATTCCATAAGGACTTTGAGCTAACCACAGACGCCTCCCAATATACATTGGGAACAGTTCTGGCACAAGATAGAAGGCCTCATAACAACCATCGACAAAACCGAGGCCAACTACGACGCTAACGAGAAAGAACTATTGGAGATAATATGGGCCCTCAAGTCCATAAGAAATTTCCAGTACAGTCCTAGGAAAATGAGGATCTATACGGATCATCAATCCCAACTTATGTGTTTAGTAATGAAAATTCAAATGTAAAAATGAAAAGGTGGAAAACTATACTCGTATAATCACAAGATAATATATTAGCCGGGAAAATGAAATATCGTTACTAATGAATGGTCAAGGCCTCTGTAGACTGCTAACATAAATAGCATGATGGCTGACACGCACAGTAACGATAGCTCAGTGTTTAGAAATCAAATCTTCCGTAAACTCGGCACAGAATTAGGATACCTAAACCTTTCTCAAATTGCTGGAAGTATGTCTTCACATAACCTTCTTACACCCGGAAAATATTAATTAGTCGGAGAGCGGAGAGTATCAATGATATCACACTCTCAGATCACAGACGCATTGATTTCGTAATGGGCATGGATCCACCTTTACCCACTCCATTTCGGAATCCGCGAAAGATAGATTGGGCGGTCCCAGATGATCACAACTAGCATTGAGAGAAGCTGTCCACTCAAGATGCCAAAGAAGGGTAAAACATCATGGTGGAACTCGGGTTCGGTGAAATCGAGGAGAACGACAAGAATGATCCTCAATCGTGCTTTAAAGTGTGATTCAGCCGCTGGCTCAAACCGCTATAAAGATTCACAGAAGGCTCTGAAGAAGAGCATGCTAACCAATCATCATGGAGACGCTTTTGCGAAGAGACTAACTCTGTTGAGGCAACCTCAAAGCTTACACGAATTTTTGTTAAAGAACGTAGCCAGAAGCTGGGTCATTTACGTTTACAGAACGGGAGGTACATAGAAAACGATGAAGAAACGGCAAGCCATTTGCTTGAAGTGCACTTCCCAGGCAGCATCCAAATCTAATCTCGGGGTGGACAGGTGCATACAGCCCTCAACCGAGAGACTGGAATCTGTTATGCAAAGCAGTATCACTGGAGCGAGTAAAATGGGCATTTAACTCGTTCTATAGATGCAAGTCTGCTAGTCCGGATGGCACCATTCCTACGTTAGTAAAAGAGGGAATGGATATTCTGGGTCTACATATTCGGAATATATATCGTGTATGAATAGCACACGCTTATATTCCAAATAACTGACGTGATGTGAAGGCGATATCAACTTCCAAACCAGGCAAACCCACCTACACGGACGCAAAAAGCTTCCGACTGACGTCTTTTCTACTAAAAGGACTAGAAAGACTAGTAGATCGGTTCATAAGGGATACACTTCACCATAGGTAACACGCCTCCCAGAAAGGCAAATCCACGGAGACAGCACTACATGAACTCACGGCAAAAATTGAAAAGCTGATGTCGAAAAAAGAATACGCCTTAGACGCATTCATGGACATCGAAAGTGAATGGTCGATAAAAGGCCATTAGGCCTTTTCAGATTACAGTCTTAATAATCTTCACTGACGGGTCAGTTGTAGAGGATGAATCGGAGAATCCAATTATGGAACTAGCCGGACCCGCCGAAAACATGACGACCATATTCCAGGCGAAGATATATGCCATTTCATTGGCAGCAGAAGAATGTCTGCGACAGGAATGGAGGGGTCGCACCATTCGAATCTGTTCCGACAGTCGAGCGGCATTATCAACACTAAACAGCAACGACATATCATGCTAGTTAGTGTGGAGTTGTCATCAGGTGCTGGTGAAACTTGGCCGACTGAACGAATCATTCCTGGTGTGGGTGCTGGGACACTAAAAACCGCTGGTAATGAGGAGGCTGACAGACTAGCTCGTCGAGGGCCTGGACCGACAATGGTGTGACCAGAACCAGCTTTTGGAATCCGGCCATCCATTGTCAAGTCTACTCTTAAGGGTGAAATTGCAAGGATGCACGCAGCCGAGTGGAGAAATTTGTACTCTTCCCGGCAGGCGAAAATCCTTGTGAAAGAACTTACGGTCACCAGAGCGTCATTTTTGTTGTCTCTTAAGAAGTGGGGTATGAAAATCCTAGTAGGGCTTTTAAGGGGACACTGCTCTTTAAACAAACATATGGAAAAGATTGGGGTAGTGGTTTCGGCTATGTGCAGCAAATGTGAGGATGAGGAAGAGGAGGAGACGGTCCTGCACTTTTTATGCAGCTATCCGGCCTCCTCAGATCTCAGATGTAGGCATCTTGGTAAGGTTTTCTTCAATGAAGAATCTGCACACTATCTGCCTCTGGGGGATCTTCTCAAATTCGCTAAAGCCTGTGAACGCCGTAGATGGGAGCCATTGAATAAGCGGTTTACGGGAATAGTACAATGGACCTAACAACGCTAGGAGTTACGGTTCCCCCTAGTTAGCTAAACTAAACAAACGGTGTTTGAACCCGAATCTGGTTAATCGAATAAAGACAGAGGAAAACGTCTTGGAGTTAATTCAGGAATTTTATCTTCTACATTTTAATAATTAAAAAATTAGGTTTTCACAAAAAGAGGTACATAGCGTGAGAAAGGAGATGGAACAGGAAAACCTGATACTAACCACCCATAAAAGAACGCACAGGAATGCGAATGAGAACAAACTCCAAATCCTTAAAGGATACTATTTCCCAAAAAAATGAGCTCGAACATCCAACAAATCGTCCCGTTCACAAGCGGAGTCGGCTCGGTCAAACAGTGCTCCATCCTCAAGGAAAATAAGTACAAACGCTATCCTAGTAACCTCATCCTTAAACCGACTCCTATTCCTGAATTTCCAGGTCACATTCTGCACATAGACATCTTCCATATGGAAGGACGCCAGATCACTCAATTCCAGAGCAATTGAAGAAGTAAGTAAGTAAGTGCGAAGTAAGTGCGAGAGCTTATTTTCTTTTTTGGGGTATCACGAGGGGCAGTGATAAATGGCGAACTGTCCCTCCCTCAATTCGGCTTCTATGAAGCAAGATCAACTGAGCATCGAACTCTATAAAGCACGAGCAAACAAGAGTGAGGTGAATGGCCAAATCGAGGTTTTGCACTACACTCTCGCGAAAATTATGAGGTGTCTGGAAAAGGATGGCATTTACAGAACATTTAGTGAGCTACTCGAACAATCCGTCTCCGAGTACAATTGTAGTTTTCACTCTGCCACAGGAAGGAAATCTATAGAAGTATTTTATGTTAGGATCGTCTCTACAGATCTGGAACAATTAGAAAGATCCAGAAAGGATAATATCGATAAGTTGACGAATACGCAGGTAAGGGATCTTGACTTCCATAATAAAAACGGGAGTCCCATTAGGAATTACGAAAAGGGACAGGAAATTTATGTTAAAGTAAACAAGTTACGCGGTTCTAAACTCACTCCACTTCCGAAACCTCAGCCCTTATAAACCAGCACATCCCAGAAGGAAATCCATTCTATCCACTCCTGGTAAATGAACTCTCGCAAATTCAAAATATGTTCGATAACCGATAACCTTAAAATAAGTAGAACAAAACGATCCTTGAACCTTCCTAGGTACGGCAATAAAATGGACAGTGCGTAACCGCGATCACGATGACCTTAAATTGATAACCGGAAAAATTGACGAAATTGTGGAAAATGACCTGCAACAAAACCAACGCCCACGATATTCCGTCAGTGGAAGCAAGTGTCCTGAATGACTTTAAAGGGAAAGTTAACATAACGGATCAACACGACGCCTGGAAGAAAATTTCCTTAAAAAACCTCCATCATGATTAACAGCCAGGAGTATGTAGCCGCAAAAATTGTCAACCCTCACATACTACCACCATTGGTCTAGACGAAAGTAGGGAAGGACTATCTTGAGGAGATAGTATCACTGGAAATGCTAAAGGAACTAAATGCCAACAACACAAGCAGAGTAAAGGACCAACCAACAAATCATCTACGGAATATTCGCCATCATCCTTGCAGTCCTGACAATAGCTAAACTCATTAGCATATTCCCGAAAACAGGTGCCAAAATCGGGATAGAAACAACAGCACGAATACCAGAATTCATCTACTTGCAACAAGGACTCGTAGTGAACGGTATCCAGAAGCATCAGATGGGAGATATCTCCAGGGAAGGATCTACAACATTCCTTTTTTCTAGTTCAACGAGGACCTTCAACTTAAGAGAGGAAGAGCTAACACCAACCCAGTCAAATTCAAAAATCTAGAAAGATAAAGTCGTACACTTGCGACCTTACAACTTTCCGTACTTTCCGTGGGAGTGAACTTAGATGATCTAATTATCTGCCATCAACATTTCTCCAATTTCTTAGGATGCTACTGACTTCGCACTCTCGTGGATTGGGCAGGGGACCAGAAGCCACCAGCCAGAATGTTGCAAATACGAGCGGGTAGATGGCATCTCATCCAGACAATCTTTCCGACACTACCGACTCTCGTGTTCGGCTACTTCTCCAAAAGTTCAGCCAGATTACTACCGAGTGTAGTCTCTCAAAACCAGTGAAGCACAATGTGCAGCACCACATTAACACTACTGGTTCCCCTATCTTCTCGAAGGTGCGTCCTCTACCACCCCAGAAACTGGCTATCGCGCGGAAAGAATTTGAACAACTTGTTCAACAAGGTATCTGCAGGCCCTCAAACAGCTGTTGGTCTTCCCCACTGCATATGGTCCCTAAGCCAAACAGCAAATGGCGCCCATGTGGGGACTACAGAAGGCTAAATGCACAGACTGCTCCTGACCGACATCCAATTCCACTCATCCACGACTTTGCGCATTACCTCGCGAATTGCCGCATCTTTTCGACCTTGGACTTAGCCAAGGCTTATCATCAAATCCCAGTAGCTCCTGAAGACATTCCAAAGACGGCAATATGCACACCCTTTGGACTCTTCGAGTTCACCCGGATGACTTTCGGATTGTGCAATGCGGCGCAAACCTTTCAAAGGTCCATTCACTCAGTCCTGCGAAACCTCGATTTCTGTCTTGTATACTTGGATGATGTTTTGGTCACTTCTTCCACTGAGTCTGAGCACTTAGCCCATCTCGAGTGCATTTTTCAACGTCTCCTTGAGGCCGGCCTAGTCTTAAACGTTGAGAAATGCAAATTCCTTCAAAAACAAGTGAGATTCCTCGGCCACTCCATTTCCCTTGAAGGAATGCAGCCCGATCCAGACAAGGTGCAAGCGATCTCAAGCCGTGGAGAATTTTCAGAGGTTCTTGGGTATGCTAAACTTCTATCGTTGTTTCCTGCCCAAGATCGCCCAGCACCAGTCCGTTTTGAACGCGTACTTGTCTGGCCCCAAAACTAAGGACACACGAGAGGTCGTGTGGTCTGAAGAGGCAATCCGCGCGTTTGGCAAATCCCGTCAACAACTGACTGACGCTACACTCTTGGCATTTTCTCTGCGAAATGCACCCCTAGTCGTTTTTGTTGATACCTCTGACATCGCAGTTGGTGCTGCTTTTCACCAACAGGTGAATCAAGTCTGGCAACCGTTGAGGTTCTTCTCGAAGCAGTTGAATCCTGCTCAATGGAACTACAGTGCCTACGATCGCGAACTGCTCGGCGCGTACTTGAGCATCAAATACTTCCGCTTCTCCCTAGAAGGCAGGCCGTTCACAGTGTTCACGGACCATAAGCCTCTCACGTATGCTTTGAAACAAAAGATCGACAAAGCGTCCCCTCGTCAGCTTCGACACCTGAGCTTTATAAGCCAGTTTACGTCAGACATCCAGCACGTGTCCGGCAAGGACAACATAGTTGATGACGTTTTGTCTCATGTCTCCGAGGTTAACATCCCCGCCTCACTCGATTTCCCGACTATTGCCAAGGCGCAGGAGGATGACGCAGCACTTCAGAGCTTCAAATCCAACCCAAAATACAAATCCCGGGAGTTGCCCATCTTCGGCTCGAACCTCTCTCTCAGCTGCGAAGACTCGGGAAAGGGACCTCGGTCATACATTCCGGCCACCTTTCGCAAGGAAGTGTTCCACGCGGTTCACGACTTAGCGCATCCAGGCATCAGGACAACAAATCGGTTAGTCACCGAGAAATACTTCTGGCTCTCCATGAATCAGAGAGTGCATCGCATGCCCGAAGTGTAAAGTCTCCAGCAATGTAAGGAAAGAAGTGGACTCACTCCCCCGTGCCACCAAGCGGTTCCACAGCATACACCTCGACATAGTAGGACTTTTGCGAGACTCGCACGGTTACAAGTATTGCCTCACAATCATCGACAGGTTTACGCGGTGGCCTGAGGCAATACCTCTGAAAGAGATCTTGTGCCGGAACCCTCTGTCGAGAGTGGATACCTCGCTTTGGCGTCCCTGCAGTGGCCATCACTGACCAAGGAATGCAATTTGCGTCCACCCTTTTCTCGGAGTTAGGCAAACTCCTGGGTTTTAAATGCCAGCGGACTACTGCATACCACCCGCAATCCAATGGGATGCTAGAATGTTGGCAATGGACGCTGAAAGCCGCCATTATGGCACGCAACGATCCGTCCTGGACTCAAGTCTTGTTTCTCTCGTCCTACTCGGCCTACTTACAACCCACCTAGAGGAATTTTCTGCCAGCCTCGCGGAGCTGGTATACGGGGAGAACCCAAGACTCCTAAGTGATCCGGTCTTCGACAAGAGATCGGGTCTCATAGAGTGGGGGTTGGTGCGTCTGCTGAGGGACAATCTCCGGCCCATTAAAGCCACACCACCCACCCAACACTCATCCGTACCTGCCTGTGCGCCCAAGGAACTGCACAAGTGCACGCACGTCCTGGTCAGGACGGATGCGTCCGGAAGCCGCTGCAGCCTCCATATGAAGGCCCGTACCGCGTTCTCGAGTGGGGAGAACATTTCTTCCAACTCGAGATCGATGGACGCAAAAAGGCGGTCTCCCTGTCCAGGCTGAAACCCGTGTGCGCCCCGAAGCAACGTCGCGTTCGCATCGCGGATTGATTGGGAACGCAGTTCCTAGGTTTCATCTGGGGGCGGAGTGATGTGGCGCGGCAGGATTCGCGGCATTCGAAATTTATTTCGAATGTTGAAAATACGAGCGGGTAGATGGCGTACCGGGGTTCTCCAAGTTTTTAAGGTTTTGTGTGAAACAAAACCTTATTAGAATCGAGACGGTGTCTGTCTGTCCGTCTGTCTTTCTGTCTGTCTGTCTGTCACAGCCGATTTATTCGGAAACGGCTAGACCGATTGTCATGAAAATTGGTGAGAGTATGTAATCTGGTGTTCCCTTTACATGCAGTAAGTGGCGCCATTTTGTGTTCAGTTTAACGGGGGCTCCCCATACATATGAATGGAGGGTGCAAATTTTTTTTTCACAGAATGTAGCCATGTGGGGTATCAAATGAAAGGTCTGAATTAGTACTTTTTGAAACTGGTTCCATATTTGATGTTGGGTGTAACATAGGGGAGTGAGGGCTCAAACTATGACCCACAAAAAGTGTAACAGGTCTCGTTCTCAGAACCTATCCTACCGAAAAATCTGAAAAAAATCACGGTGGTGCATCTCTACAAAATCTAGGCCTCAAAATATATCCGGTTCCGATATTTGCACAAATAAGGTTAATAATGGTATATTTCCACATTTTAGAAATTTACCCGGCACCCCCCCCCCCCCTTATGTTCATCTTAGAAGCACAAAATTTGGCATGCGTATAATGAAGAATATGATGAACAATTTGGTCAAGTTTGAAGGAAATCCAACTATTACTAACAAAGTTATAGGGGATTGATCGCGGATATTCTTATTTCAGACGTGATCAAAACGTGTCACGCCACCAGTGCAATGCAACATCTTCGTCCCCATTACCGCAAGACGCCGTTCATTGTCCTTTATAGTCGCCAACACTCAGAACTATAGAGAGCGGCAGACGGACGACATTGCGGGAAATTTTAGATTTGGGACGTGCGCTGATACGTCGATCACAAAGAACACCAGTTGGGGAATGCCACTTCATCCATGTGGCGTTAATGTGTGAAACAATTTCATTACGCAGCTCTCCATTGGCAGATAGTATTGACTCGAGGTATTTAAATCGTTGAGTTTTGGCAATGGCAGTAATCCGCCCCTCCAAATATTTAAATCGCTGAGTTCTGGTAATGGCGGTAACCTGCCCAGAACTGAGTGATTTAAATATCTCGGGTCAATGCTATAAACCAATGGAGAACTACGTTATGCTCCTCACATAGGGAAACACAAAACCTTTTATACCTGAAGCGTCAAGCTTCCGGTTCCCCGACTTGTTTTAGAACTTGCCACGGGAGTGCAGAGCTAGCGGTGAGAATGTGCCGTTGGTTGGGGCAGAAGGACCGCATGGAGAAGAACCGGTCTTTTCTGTCCTAGCCATCGGCGAATGCGGTAAGAAAGCTCCTTTTTTTTTAACAAAACCCCGAGTTTAAAACTTAACTTATGCACTCCTTTTTGAAGAGAAGGATGAATGCAAATAGAGTGAGGTAGTAGTAAGTCCTCATGAGAAACATGTAAATCTCAAGAGAGCTTCCTAAAAAGGACTCACTGAAATTTAAAGTATTGGCACTTACTGGATAGTCAATGATAAAGTTAAAAAAATCCAATGGGCTTGAATAATTTTAAGCCCCAGCCATATTACATATGATCAAGCTGGAGTTCAAGCTTGTTTACTCGAAATCTTTTAACAATTCCGGGTTGAATTTCCGGGAACTAAGAGTGAATGCTCCGAGGGGTTTCCGCCCATAAGAACGTTATGAATTTACAGTCTCTTCCTGACTAATGAAGACTGAATTGCTTTGTAAAGCTTACCAGAGGATGGGACAAGAAAAACATTCAAATTCGAAAAAAATCCCTTGTTCCTTCCACGCCCTGCATCCCTTCCCCCCTCTCTTCCACCGTTACGGCTGAACAAAATGCGTTCACTGCAAAATTCTTTTATTCCGTCCTGCACTAACCAACGATTTCCACAAACTCTTGACGATGAACAATGCGATTTTCCTTTTCAATTCAACATTCGCCACTCTATTCGCGTTCCTAATCCTATAGTTATCCATCCGCGCTTTTGCTTTATCTTTACATCTCCTTATCATACGTACGGCAGCCGTGGCTCAGATACACTATATAGCGTGCAAGGCAACGAGGGACGAGAAATGGAAATGCACGCAAATTGTGAATTTTCGTCCTTTTGTTAACGAGAGCTGAGTTCACGTCCTTCGTTATGATTCTTTCTCGTTTTCTGTGCTGAGCGGAAATTCAGTATTTTTTTAGGATGAAAGGAAACGTAAATTTGAATTTGTTATGGCATCGGTTGTGTGAACCTGAGAGAAATTCTGTAGAATTTAAAATTTGGAAGGAGTTGAAGTTTCTTTTTGCATATGGTTGAATCGCAGGATATGAAATAAAATTGCCATTAGTGTTTGCTATTATGCAGCTGGATGAATATCTGGTAGCTAGTGAAATAGTTGAACACTTTAGGATTCAGCTCGTATTGTTAAGTGGACGATCTACGTAGTATTTGACAGATGACACCAATGTGTCAACTGGAAAATTCGCTTTCAAGATAAAGGACCTACTGCCCACATTGGGCGCCAAACTAAAAATGTTATTGAGAGCTATGGTGAAAGCCTCTTGCAAAAAAGTGAACACAATTTTTGTGTCATCTTGGTTACAATGGTGGACACTGTCGAAAAACTTAGGACCTTAGACCCTAAATTGCGAGGCTTGACAGAAGGAGTACTGTACTGTTCCGAGCCGCACTTCGTTCCACTCCACCTGCCGCTAGACGTAGCGATGGAAGTGGATGAACTGGACCTCCTTAAACGCCATAACTGCTTTGTCACCTACAGATTTGCTTATATTCTTCCGTAAAAATACTTCGGAGGAAACATCGGATGGAAACCCTATCGAGATGCCCGAAGGAATTGTGAAGGTAAGAGATGCTAAAAGGGCAGGATCGACCAGTGAAGTGGACTTGTTGCCCGTTGAGGAGAAGAAAGTGGACGATCTAGACTTGGATTTTGTGGCACTCAAGGAGTGACCACAGAGAGGTACCATATCAGAGGAGGAGGACGATAATCCGACATTAATGAAGTTAATGGCAGGTCCTAAGGTATACTAGTGTAGGTAAACCTTCACCATGCAAAAGCTGCATCTACAGTAATTGTAATGGCAATTTCCAAAGGCAACATTGGAAAAGTGTTGACTCAAGAGCGCTGGGTGTATTGGGGCAGATTCCTGGTCGACTAAGCGGAAGTGTGCAGGTAATTCGGGATTTCTCTTGCGAAAATCCAAGTCTTTGAGAGCCATTGATTATCTGGTGATGTTTCATTGGAAGCCTAGGAGAGCTCAGAAGGCAGTGACGGTATTGGGCTACTTTCCAGGAGACGATCGATAAATCCGGAGGGGAAATCTGAAACTAGCAAAAGGGATACGTCCCGTGGCTTGAGTAAGATCGGCAGTGGAATATATAACCTACTAAAATAACCCAAAGTGAATGATCCCAATGTGCCCAACGCTTCTTCAGAAGGACTTAGAAACCATCCTCGGATCTCTTTTAAGGGCTATAAGGGCCAGCAGAACCTTGGGATATATGCCAATGGTATGGAGACGGGCAAAAGCGCGCAAGAAGGATCAGTTCACTCTAAATATTTCAGACCAATTTCCTTGACATCATAAACAGTGGAGAAGGTCTTAGGTAACCACCTTTGAAGCTCCCAAGCGTAGTTCTCTACATGCATGTCAACGTTTTTACCGGGCAGGGCGGCCACTGGATCAGCTGACTTTGGGTTTGGCAATGCTGCAAATACTAAAGATATAAAAAAGTGTTCGTGTTTGGAAACTCACCACAGCAGTCAGGGCTGTGTGTACATCATTGTGCCAATGACGTGACCATTGGCTTACCTAGAGGTCCTTTTAAGATTTATTCCTCTCCAATGTTACATACAGAAACCGGCAAAGAGGACGATTTTCATTGCATCCGGAAGTATCTGCGAGGAGGCGAGCTACCTAAGCCAAAGAAAGATTGATAATTCTGTTTTCACTATCCCAGACTACTGTTTCCGAGGAATAACATATTTACATGGAAGTGTTATTCCACTGAAATATACATTCTCATGCGTTCTTTCCTATGCGTCGAGCAAAAATTACGCCCTTACGGCATCGTAAGTAAAACAATAGTCACATTGTCATTAAAAATATATTTCTCAGCGCGTAACCTCCAAAATTTGACAGGGATCTTGTAAGGGCAGATAAGGTTGAGAAATTATGCTTCCTTGTATTCAATTCTTAGTAACTATTGAGGTTGCACTTAGTTCATCTGTTTCTCCCTGTCCAAATGTTGAGGCGTTGCCTTAGTACCAAGTGGGCCAATGCATCTATTAGCAGATGGACACCTTCAACTCCAATGAGATGAAATACGGTTTTACAGCGTTAAAGGTCCAATTTGACAAAAAAAGAAGATTGTAGGCGGCCTTTCTCGAATATTTGATGGCAGCTTTGGACACTATAAATATGCTTCTTGGGTATAGGTAAAGGGAGCACTGAATTCAGTTGTATATAACTTGATCCTGGAAATTATACCTTCAGCATCAAGGGGCTATCGGAAAAAAACTGAAAACTGAAGATTACTATCATAGGTCGTTAGCTCCTTCATAAGGTAGCTGCTCAAAGTCCGCAAAAATTTGATGCCGGACCAAACCATATGGGACACAGCTTACTCCCTCATTTTTTGGTTCACGAACTCCTCGTTTAGGACTTAGCACCCAAACTTTCAAAATATTAGGCGGTGACGGCTTTACGGTTCCGAGAGAGGTAAGGCAGCGTCAGACGATTTGCCTCTGCCCTGGAAAGAAACGATAAAGCCGTCATCGCCTAATATTTTGAAAGTGTGGGTGCTAAACCCTAAACGAGGGGTGCGTAGACCAAAAAAAGAGGGAGTAAGTTGCTCCCCATTTGTCCGGTCCGGCATCAAGTTGATATGGACTTAGGACCTCGCGTTTGCGACTTGCCTCTGCCTTGGGAAGAAACCGTAAAGCCGTCATAGCCTAATATTTCGTCAAAAGTTGTTGGCTACTTGACGTAGACTAAGGTATTGACGTAACTCAAAAGAGTTTAATCCGGGAGTGTCAGCCAGTTGTCTTATTGTGACTGTCAACCCGAACTTCACAACTTTGAGCGTCGCTTGTACGACTTTCAATGTTATCTCGCATTGCAAGCTCTGGTCCCACAAACTCGGTTAAAATTGCTCTATCTTAAGGATTATTGACAGTAGCGATGTTTCTCTTTTGACTTCACAAGCTTTACTTCAAGAACTCAAACCCATTTTTAATGACTGGGTCTCATATGTATGGCGTTATTTCAGTGAAAGCGCCTCGAATGATAGCCTTAAACTTGTACGTCAAGACGCTAAAATCCGTCAACATTTTCAGTTACCAATTATCAAAATCATGGCATTGTCCATAATCGTTCGGATTGAATTCTTACGCTAACGTAATCTTAGGCCCAAATTCACCGGAAAATAAACCGGGTTGCCTGACAAACTGACATTATTAAGCTGTGCAATATTGCATCCCTCCTTGGTCGCTAATTTACGGTTGTGATTGAAGGGTGTTGGCGAAGACTATTCTTCTGAACTGAACATTTCATTAGAGATGTTTGCCGGATTTACGAGATTTGATCAGGTTAGGCTGAAGGCTAAAGACAAAGAAGGTCTCTACCTATCTACATTGTTGCTCTAGCCAACTTAGTCAGTGAGTTCGGATCATCGTAAATTACATAGCCATACCAATACAAGGTGGACCATGTCGTCCAAAAAGAGGGTAGTATCCATCTCAGGAGAGTTGCAGATTCAGTACTGCAATTCCTAAGGAACATCCGGGCAATAAATGATGATCTACAGATTTACTACCAAACTCTACTCGGACCCCCCAATTGGTAACCCCTAGGCAATGCAAAGCGATAGACGCGGGGATCTGAACGGTGAGTACGCTGAACCATAAAACCAAGATGAGCCGGCTTGTGGGCTATGCAATAGGCTGACAACCTATTTACAGTCTACTATTGTCATGAAATCCGAAAGTAATTAAAACTGCAATGACGACTACGACATCGAAAAAATGACTACGAGTTTGAAACCTGGAACGTCCACTCCCCGTTAAGATCTGGTGCTCTTCTAGCACTTATTGAACAGGTCAAAAATTACAAGATAGTTGTGGTGGTCCAGGAACGT
Source organism: Hermetia illucens (assembly GCF_905115235.1). NCBI lineage: Eukaryota > Metazoa > Arthropoda > Insecta > Diptera > Stratiomyidae > Hermetia > Hermetia illucens. The sequence goes on from NC_051852.1 coordinate 4,975,649, forward strand.
ACACTATTTTTAAAAGCGAGAGGGGGGGGGGGGAGCTGCTAAAAGACAGCATAGGCACTATCAGGTCTAAAGAAACTATGCCGGAAAATGGGCGCAAAATTCCATTTGCCCTTTTTATAAAAAAGATGGCAGCTCAACTATGGGAACTATTGAGGGACGTTGTTGTGCACATGTCACGTGTCCTCGCCTATGCCATCGCTCCATCTTAGGCAAGGTCTGCCTCGTCTTCTACCATAGATATTGCCCTTATAGACTTTCCGGGCTGAATCATCCTCATCGATTTGGATTAAGTGACCTGCTCACCGTGATCTATTGGGCCGGATTTATCGCTCATAGATTTCGTCATTGTCCATTGTCCATTCGAATTGTCCATCCTCATGTAGGGGGCCAAAAATTCTTCGGAGGATTCTTCTCTCGAACGCGGCCAAGAGTTCGCAATTTTTCTTGCTAAGAACCCAAGTTTCCGAGGAATACATGAGGACTGGCAAGATCATAGTCTTGTACAGTAAGAGCTTTGACCCTATGGTGAGACATTTCGAGCGGAACAGTTTTTGTAAGCTGAAATAGGTTCTCTTGGCTGACAACAACTGCGCGCGGATTTCACCATCGTAGCTGTTATCGGTTGTGATTTTCGACCCTAAATAGGAGACGATATCGACGTCAGCATAGGCCAGTAGTTGGGTGGACTGGGGGGCATTTGGGCATTTACCTCAGCATCACGAATCACTTTCTCGAGGGCCAGGTTAACAAGGACGCATGATAGGATGAACTGGAGGCAATTAAACGATATAATTGCTTCCTCAACTACAAATTTGGTAACATCCCTTTGGAAAAATACTTCGAAGGTCGCATCGCGTGGAAAACCAATCGAGATTCGGAAAAAATTGCGGAGGTCATTGACGTTTAAAGGGAAAGATCGAGCAGTGACTTGCTGACAACACAGGAGGAGAAGCTCAAAGTGAATAGCGAGACATAGGGAAGCATCATATAGGAAAAACGGGACGATACTCCGACATGGGAGAAGAGCGACAAGCATTAATGGCTTCAATGACAGTCACTAACGTATGTTCGCTTGAGTAAACTTTCACCAAGTGTTGACTCACGAGCCCTGGGTGTATCAGAGGAGACGATACCCTGGATTTGGACAGGAAGAGGAAGAAGGATAATCTGAAACTAGCAAAAGAGCTATGTTCGGCTGTTAAAGTAATATCGGCAATGGGACCCTGTAAACCGCTGAAAGCACCCATAGTGTATGGCACCGATTCGTTTTTAAATCCTAATTCCGACAAGGATGCGGATATATCCTTCGGGTCAACATTAGCTTCAATACTTTTGATCACCACAATCCATCCTTTGCTGCCTTTCAACTGATTGGTGCAGTAGCTCTTTTTCCGCCATTAAGTACTTTCACGATTTTCCCGTAATCAGACTCGATTTTTCTTTACTGTAGTGGTATGCCATTTTATAAGAGCCTTGCTGCTCGATCGCGTAGGTAGATTGGCGGTGGCTTTGCAATCTTTTCAAATGGTGGTTGCGTGACAGTTTCGCCACTTTCCTCAGCGAGGATTTAGAAAGGATTCTCTGATGTAACATCGTTATTTGCAGTCTTGATGTATTTGGCGGTACTTTTATGGAGGCTGACTTTGGTAGTCGGTCCCATCTTTTGACAACTGCGATGCGTTGATCCGTGCCTGTTTACACTTTTGTTGTGGGAGAGATTTTCTCCGTACAACCTTCTCCGAGTGGCTGGTCGTAAAGTCCTCTCATTGGGTTGGGGTGGAAGCCGAGGAGGACGAAAGGCAAGGACCGAGATCACGACGGATCGTCGTTAGCCATTAAACCGACCTTCAGCGTCCGGTGAATACGGTGAATGGCCTGCCCTCATGGGAGAAGCAGAAGTATTTTATAGCGAGGTACGCGCCGAGTAGCGCAAGATCGTTGGCGCCATAGTTGCGTTGAGCTGGGTTGAGCTGTTTTGATAAGAAGCTCAATGGCTGCCAGATTTGATTCACCCGTTGGTGAAGAGCGGCGCCTGCCGCTGTATCAGAGTCATCGGCGAACACAGCAAGGGATGCATTTGGCTGAGGAAATGCCAGCAGTGTTGCATCAACAAACTGTTGTTTGACTGTCTCAAATGCATGGACGGCCTCAGCAGACCACGCACCTTACGGGAGTCTTTCGTTTTGGGCCCAGGCAAGTAGCCTAGGTGCCTACTATCGCTTGGTGATGACCGGCCTTGAGCAAGAAACGAGGATAGGAGTTAAACATGCACAAGAACCTTCGCAGATACTTTATCGTGGTTGGTGGAGGAAGCTCTTTATCGCCTCAAACTTGCCTCGGCCAGAATGGATACCACCAGGGGTTATCAAGTGGCCGAGAAATTTTACCTGGCTTTAGAGGAATCTGCATTTTTCAACGTTTAGGAGAAGTCCGGCCTCAAGGGGACATTGAAAAATGCACTCGAGACGTTCCAAGTGCTCAGATTCTGAAGAGGAAGCGACCGAAACATCATCTATGCAGGCGAAACAAAAGATCAAGTTTTGTAAAAAACAACAAAGATTGGTTCTTTCCTCTAATGTAAAGTATCTGGGTGTAATCCTGGATCCTAAGCTAAATTGGAGGTTGAAAATAGAACTGAGGGTTAAGAAGGCCTGTATAGCCTTCTATGCCTGTAAGAGAACCTTTGCGAAGAAATGGGGTCTCCGACCGAGGATGGTTCTCTGGATGTACACCGCTTTAGTGCGTCCTATCCTGACGTACGGATCTATTGTATGGTGGCAGACTTTGAAGAAGAAATACAATAGAACGAAGCTTAATAGGAATCAGAGAACCGCGTATGCGGGTGCTACGGGGGCTCTGCAGTCCTGCCCGGCAGATGCTCTCAATGTACTCCTGCATCTTCTCCCCCTAGACCTCCACATCAAATATGTTGCAGCGTGCAGTGCCGTCAGACTACGTGAGTCCGGATGTTGGGCAGCGAAGTCCTATGGCCACAGCAACATTCTAGATGAAATACCTCGAGAAATCTGGTCATTCCCGACGGACTATGTCACACGCAAGCTGAACTTCACGAGAAACTTTGCTGTGGACCTTCCAACTAGGGCAAAGTGGAAAACCGGCGGCGTGTTGCAAGACTATGACACGGTATTCTTTACGGACGGATCAAAGATGGCCTATGGAGTCGGCGCAGGGATTTTCTCGAATACACTCGGTATATCCAAGTCGTATGGTCTCCCAGGTTTCACCAGTGTATTCCAGGCGGAAGTACTGGCGATATTGGAAGTCTGTCGATGGCTGGAGCGTGATTCGAGCCCCAAGCGTAACATAGCCATTCTGACCGACAGCCAAGCGACCATCAAGGCCTTGTACTCAACGACGACATCTTCCCGGTTGGTGGGGCAGTGCAGAGACACGCTCAACCATCTGGGTGGCACGTTCAAGATCACTCTCCTCTGGGTTCCCGGGCATAGGAACATAGAGGGGAATGAGCGGGCTGACGGATTGGCCAGGCAAGGCTCTGCTCTTGGCAGTCCCTCGGGGAATACAGTCGGTGTTCCGCTGGCGACTGTCGGGGGCCGAGTCTACTCGCACTACCTAGCAGCCGCGGGCCTGAGATGGCGAAGGCTTACAAGCTGTGCCAAATCAAGGAGAATTTGGCCCGCTTATAACATAGCCCGATCACGAGAGCTCCTGTGCCAGACGCGTGCAAATGCATTCAAGATTACGGCGGTCTGCACGGGGCACTGGCCCATAGGGGACCATGCCGCTAGGCTCGGCTTACCCTACAACTCGCATTGCCGAAGCTGCGGAGAAGGAAGGGAAACCCTCATGCACTTTCTCTGCGATTGGCCAGCTCTGGCTCGAGTCAGGCTGCGGACACTGGGTAAACCATTCTTTGGGGAGCTCAGTGAGATTTCTATCTGCAGGGTCGGAGAGCTGCTTTCCTTCGTGAATGCTACGGGCTGGCTCTGAAGATCCAAGCCGGCTGGACTCTGCTTCCCTGTTCCTATAACAACAGTCACGGTCTTAGGAGTTTGTGGCATCAAAACGGCGCACCAATGCGCTAATTGGGCTCCTCGGAGCGGCCACTGATACCTACCTACCTACCCTTCGTAAAAAACTCTGTCTTATCAAACTTGAACTTGAACTTGAATGAACTTCTGGAAAGTCTGCGAAGCGTTAACCGCCTTGGAGAAACTACTTTCCGTAGTAATGGTGAGATACTTTCTGAGGAGTGTGCGAATGCGGTGGTCGAAAGAGTGTCATTTTGGTAGGTAGCAATTTTCCCTTACGTCTGTATTTAGATTACGGGGCCTATAATAGTCATGTTCTGCAAGTCCACCAGCAGCCTATAGTGGCAGAGAAAGTCTTCGCCTAATATGTGAATGCTTATGTCCGCCAGAACGAAACGCCGGGAAAACGTTCAGCGTAGTCCGAGACTCACGTCCACCTGCCAATAGCTATAGGTGGGGATGGGAGAAGAGTTGGCGGCCGCTGGTTGTTGGTTTTGCGGAATTAGTGTGTTGGGGGGTACAGGAAAAACTGGCACCTCAGTGCCCGTATCAAGCAGGAAGCAACGTCTGTTTGGGGGTCGAAGATTCTAAGGTACTCAGCGAGCCTAGTTTTTCATTGTGTAAAACGTGCATCCGGTGGTACGTTTATTCTCTGAAACTCCGTATTAACGATGACACCAGCAATTTGTCGAAGGCCAGGAGGGTCTCAGGTGTGACTATAAAAACGCTCATTTCGGGAAGCGCACCTCGACCGTGATTGCGATCGAGATCCAACGCAAAGTACCAACCGTCTCTGCGAGCATTGTGGTCGTATCGCTAGTGCTGTCTCTATCGTCTGAGTTGCGTCCCGAGAAACTTCCGCTCATTTTAACTCATGTGACATACTTCTCCTGTTTCAGGGGAGAGTGCAGAAAAAGAAGAGAAAAGAGAAGGGACGACACACCGGAGCGGAGAACGGCTGTGGTCCAACTGAATTTACGAACGCCCCATTAACAATTTCCGCAGCCACGCGGAAAACAGTCTAGCAGAGACCGAAGGGAGACAAATGGTAAAGAAAAACTGAAAAAACTCCTGCTGACATAAACTGCATCCACTGGTCCTTGGCGATTGCAATAAAGAAACTGCAATTGATTCTCGAAGTTAGAAGGAGCAGCGTGGCCGATTCAGGGCGTCCTGTTCGAATTGCCTTTGTCCGCTGGTGGTTGCGCTACTTTAGGGTGTTTCCCACCGATTTGCTGATAAAGGCTTAGACAATTGCTCCTGGATAGCTTTCCCGTTGCACTTTATTAACGGCTTTTCGGCAAAACTCCGTGTGGATCACGAATATAAGGCCGACAGTTAGGATTACTTACAATCGCTAATACAAATGATTTCACGGGGGTCTTCCCCTGCCGGGTTTACCAACTTTGAGGATAGGTTTTCCCTCAATGTAATATAAAAATCTCTTTTTTATGTTTTTCGACTTTATTTACTTTTAAACGTTACACTTCTCCATTTCTCACGATGAACTTTGGTGTCTCCCACCGCGCCCAAGATCTACTCGAGAGTTTTTTGTCATCTTGATATCTCTCGCCTCGGTCTCCTGTCAGGCTATCAGCTGTTTCCACGGCCATTCGTTGCGGCGGCAGAGGAGAATTTGCGTTGGCGTTCAGGTTTGCGCCTCCGATGTGCCGCCACAACATAATGTCAATCATACGAAGAAAGAGGGGGATGAGAGCGAAATTTACTTTGGGAGTTAATTCGACTTGTACCAAAAAAGTGCCCAGTATTCGATCATGACTTGGTTTTTATGCAATTTAATTTGGTCATAATGTCGTCTACTAACCATCCATGGAGACCATCATTAACTTATAAAATAAGAAAACGGAATAATCATTAATTTCAGGGAATATTCAACTTATTTAATTTGGCGCCCAATGTGGGCACTGTGGCAGAGATGTTCATGTCAGGCGAATTTCTTCGGACATCATCTTAGCAAAAGTGTAATACGAAGTTACATTCAGGGATATACGTGATGGAAATTTCAAGTGAAATTTATTAGAAATTATGATGTCCTGGCCATAATTTAATTCGGTGGAGTTATTTTTAGCTTCTGTGAATTCAGACAGAATTTTTCCATGTCGCATTTGAGCGGTCTCGTCACCTATCTAGACGTACTTTGGGGGATGATTTTTTTTTTCCTTTTTTCAAGATTGTATTTTGCATGAAGTAGAACTTTCAAGGAATCAAAAGTCAATAAAACTTTAGGAGTTGGGAGAGTTAAAAAGCGCTTGACACCAGGAGAGAGAGAGGGGCTCTTTGAGTGTTATCATATCTTTGTGGAATGAAATCTCTCCAAACCAATGATGGTCTCTATCATCTGTTCAAGGATTTTGCAAACAATAAAACAAACATTTAAACTCCCTCCAGCTGTGGGACAAGACAGGATCGCGCATATGACGGAGTCAAGTAGAAAATAACAGAAGAGGCGCCGAACTTAAAATTACATTAGACAAGAGATCCTTTGAAACATTAAGACATATATTTCACATTTTGCGTAAACCAAATCCATATATCATCATCAAAAATTAATCAAATTGTACGCGAGCATGGTTTTATCCTTAAGCTCTCTGAGTATATGGGGGCCAGTTGGTACAGTAAAAAGAAAAGGGAAGAGGGAGAAGGGAGCGGTGGGAGTGGCGACGAGTAGTTAACTGGGAATAATGCGTTTATCTCGAAAGCACGTACAAAATAAATTACCCTGGCCCCTGTTATTATATGTATCGTTTTTTGTCTGGAAATATGTATTTTCAGGTTTTTCCTCGGTTTTATATCGAGTTTTCTGGTTGTTCTGCGTATCCTTACATGATTCTGTGAAGGAAGACATACAAAAGCAACTGGCGTGGATTTTTTTATGGTTATTGCTTTCCATTTCGATTTTGTAGGTTGCGCTACATGATTGTTACTTTTTTTAAGGTCCCGAATTAAGACATAGCATATCACTTGAAATTGCGCTTGAATTTTAGAATAATATACTCCTGCTGCGGGGGTAATGTTGCCTTTTTATCTCCTTTTTGTTGCGCCCCTTAATCACGAGTGTCTTCGGAGATGGAGGGATGGAAGTCTTGCGAACATGTAACCCGAAACTTTGTTATTCATCTCATTAAAGAAGATAATTAGAAGAAAAATTCCTCATTGAGAGGAAAGCCTAATTTTCAGTGCTTAATGTTCCTGCTTGAACATATACAAACATAAATATAATATGTACCCTCACGTGAACATTTCCTGGCTTGAATCCTGGCAGGGTATTTACAAAATCCGAAATGAGAAGCTTCAATTAATTAATTATAATACAAACATACGATTTTAAGCCTACAAACCGCACTCCTACATACAGGACTATGTCTAATTGCTATTTACAGTATGAACATGTTTTTTGATGGCTGTCAAATGGGTTTTGTATGTTAGAATGTGTGTGGTGAATAAACAATTTCAGATATAAATTATTTATAATGTTGGAGTGTTTATTTTCTTAGATATTTTCTTTTAATGTTCCTGATACGATCGTACGAGTGAAAAATACATGTTACCATCTTCAAGATGCTTGCTCCGTTTAATTAGCTTCATCCCTTCAAGAGCAGAATATACAAGCAACAGTCGAACCCTGTGGGGAAGGGGTAGTAATAATTGATGAGGACGCAAACAACATTGAGCCCTGTTCTTTTGAAACTGGTCTAGAATAACTTTTCCATGAGAACGAATCGTGAGAGCAAGCGGCTGCCAGATAGTAGGACCCTTCCATTAAGCAATCGATCCCCAATCAAATGAGCAGCATCGAGAGTGATAAATGCGGGTTTGATTTGTATTTAATGTCATCGGTCCTGCGGGCAACATTCCTACCTATATTAACTATATACAAATTTAAAAACATTTAAAACTATACCCTTATCACATCCCCCGGACAATGAGCTGCTGCAGTTGCTGATGATGCAGTCGTAGTTTCCTCCTCCTCGTCCTCATCGTTTTCCTCTACTCACCTAACCCCCTCTCGTCACATGAACACATCAGCTCCACCAGCAGGACCCGGTGCTACTTTTCTGGGAGTTGTTGGCATACCATGTGGACATTTACTACTCGAAGACGACTCATCCTCAAAAGTCACCATCTTCTCACGTGGTTTCATCATCATCTGGGTCGGTGGACAGAGAATCGTTTGCGATTGGATATTATGTGTAATAGGTGGGGATGAACGACGTGGCGGTATGATTGCCAAATCTCCCACACCGGACAAATTGAATTCGCTAACGCTGCGTGGTACGAAATATTCAAAATGATTCTCCATGATTCCAGTAGAACGTCTGACAGGCGTATTGCGTTGAAACGCGGATGAACGGCGTGGTAGGGAGCTGTACTGTGTTGAAATATGCGGAGCGATTCCAGCTACACTACCACCTACTGATTGGGCGTTACCTAGTAAGTCATTTTGTCGGTGTCAGGACTTCGGTGTGACTGCAACTGACACCAGAGCTACATCTTCAGTGGCAGCCATAAGTTGATCCTGCACACCGAATTTCCTTAACCAAAAAATTAGCTCCGTTTGGATAAGGCTAAAACACATGGCGACCACCGCCATACCGATCAGGATATACGCGGACGCCAAATATTGGCTAAGATTACTGGAGGGAGCCAAATCCCCGAAACCGATCGTGCCTAAGGATGTGAAGCAAAAATATAAACTTTCCAGCACGCTCCAACTTTGAATTTTATGGAAGAGCACCGCGCCTAGGGTCACATAACATATCAGGATCATGATGCAAATCGAGATAGGCACACTAGGCGATCCACCTATTTGATATGAATTATGTAATTTGTTGGTGGTGTGAAGATGATGATGCATATGGTGATTACTACTATTACTGCTATTACTACTAGTACCGTCGGATGGTGGAGTTTTATTACTGCTCTTTCCATTTTTCGATCGTGAACGTGATGCTTTACGGAAGAGACAACGCATCCCCGCTGATAGGCCCTCACCCATTGCTGACAAGTAGAGGAGAACAATTGGTATTCCGAACAAGGCGTAGAGTAAGGCAGCTATCCGACCCCATTGTGTGCGTGGTGATATTCCACCGTAACCTGCAAAGGAAGAAAGGAAAATTTAATTTCAGTTTGATGATATAGCAAAACAGAATTATACAGGTTGCAGTGAGAGATGAATAATGTATACCCAAAAGCAGTCATTACCAAACAGCGACCACTGGTTGACCTTCATAAGACGAACATAAAATTATACTTCGGAAAAAGGGCGTCTGCCAGGGTCAGTATTTTCCAGCTTCCACACTCCCCTCTCCTTTAAAGCTAACGTCAAAACTAAGGTCAACTTTGAAAGGTAATTTTCTTTCTCACATATTTGGTAGAAAAAAAAATAAAGCTCCCCGGTTTGCATTTATGCCCTCCTCCTTTTTTCAGTTTTTTTGGGAGTAGGGAAGGTGGATGCGTTTACGCACAAAGTGTTGGACTCCTACAACCCTTCACTGTTGGACTACCAACTAGACAACTCCCTGTCATCAGAGAACTAGCCTGGATCGGTTTGACATATTACTTCGGTTTAGCTCTCTCGCTTTTCCGGCTTTGGATGCCTTGAAGTCAGGGAATCCCTTTCATTAATTTGAGGGGGTTTTTAGTTCAGGGAACCCCTTGCCATCCGGTCCCTCCGCCGGTCGAGTTCAATCCTCTTCGCAATAAGAAGAGCCCGAACATAATGTGTGACACGACTCCAGCTGCCAGCAATCTTCAGCATCTCTCTGACAATACTCTCTGGAGAGAGATGCCCTGTAAGGACAAAATGCTGCTGACGAAAGCCGCCCAACCTTTCGCAATAGAAAAAGGTGTGTTCAACGACGTCCGCCACTTCCTTGCAGAACATACAATCAGGAGATCAGGACCTTCCCAACCTTGAGCAGGTAAGACTGAAAACCTCATTCACTCTTACAAGTTGGGTAAGGAAGTAGTCAATCTCACCGTACCTTCGGTTCAGCCACGGGTGTAAATTGCCGATGAGCCGCGTAGTTCATCTGCCCCTTGGCGCATTTTGCCAAGAGAGTTGCTATTCATTAAGAGTGCGTTGAGGTTCTTCACGGACCTCTCTTAAGTTTTCGTCTTTACGGCTGCAGATAGTTTTACGCTCCTTGACAAGGAGGTCAACACTTCCGCAATCACCATCACGGCCGGTTCTGCGAAAGGGCCACTCGCAAGGATCCCCATCTCTACACTTGAGTAAGGCGCTTACGATACACTTCCTTGTCAAAACATCAGCCCATATATCCGCACCATAAAGCAGAACCGACTGCGTTGCTCCCAGTTACTGCGGAGACGTCTCCTAGTAGATATAGGGCCTCCAACATTCGGCAGCCCAGTCCGCTTTGATTTGTTCGAAGATGCTCATCCTCATGTCAAGTATTAAATCAAGGTATTTAACCGCTGGTTTTGACTACATAGTCCACTCGCCGATCGATATAGAATGCAGGGTCGGGATTTTCTTTCTGATCAAGATGACTACTTCGATTTTTTCCAAACTATGAGCAGCTATCCATCCGCTTACTCGCCGCATCAATATTCCAAGTCCGCTTTGCGCCTGTTTTATTGTGCGGCCGTCAGCAAGTACTCCAACGTTGTCTGCATAACCGACCAGGCGCGACTCTTCGGGTATATCGAGTCTCAGGAGACTATCGTAGGAAGCATTCCAGAGGTTGGGCCCTAGGATGGTTCCCTGTGCCACTCCCAACATGATTTCCATCCTCCTCTGGCTCTCTAGCGCCTCATAAAGCAGGGAGCGGTCTTTCAGAGAATCCCTCAATATTTTCTAATGTGCCTAACACATCTGTCCATCTTAAAAAATTGAAGGCATTTTTGACATCAAGTGATACGAGGAGCACTATCCGTCGAGATCGACGGTTGCGTGCCTCCACTCGATGAACCGTATCTACGACGTCCATAGCCGCATCCACGGTGCATCTCCCTGTTCTGAACCCGAACTTCCTTGGGGATAAGTCCCCGACAACGCGGATCGCTTTAGCGAGTCTACTCCTGATGAGCTTTTCGAGCGCTTTCCCGGCCGTGTCAAGCATACACAGCGGTCCGTATGCAGACGGGAACTCCGGGTCTCCTTTTCTCCTGCTGATTAGCGCGAGTTTGGCCACCCTCGAGCGACAAGGAAGAATGCCCTCCTTCAAGCAAACGTTGAATGCCTCAAGCTACAAGTCTGGCCGTTGTCGGAACACCAGTTTGTAAACTTCCGCTGGGATATCATCAGGAAATTAGATTTTTGTCGGCTACTTGTAGTCTAGCCTAAAATTACTTGACGGGTAGCTTTCTCCAAACTACAATTTTTAGTTTTAAATACAAATTTATATTTCGGGAACGACTTACCACCTTCATCAGTACAAAGTTACCTAGCTAGCTAGCTTTGTACTGATGAAGGTGGTAAGTCGCTCCCGAAATATATATTTACATTTAAAACAAAAAAAAAATGTAGTTTGGAAGAAGCTACCCCTTCTCTATTAGTACCCTCAGGACTTTCTTGTTTTTCATAGTGAGAAAGGCTTCTTCGAGCTCTCACATTATGAAAAGGAGGCAATCCCCGACGCTTTCCGCGATAGTGATATCCATACAGGATGTCTGGGGAATAAATTTCCGTATAATTCGCTCCATCTGGCTGGTACTCAGTATGCAGGGCTTCCACAGAGCCCAGATTTTCCGGGTGGCAAGCTCGTAGCCAAGTCCCCATGGGTTATTATTCAGCTCGTTGACCAGGTTCTGTCAGCCGCGAGCCTTGTTTTTATTTATCGCGCTGCGGAGTTTCCTTTTTGCTGATATATACTGTGCCTTTATGGCGGATGCCGCTCCGTTGGCGTGTTAACGTTGTGCCAAACGGTAGAGCTTATGACACTCCCTCAGTAGGTCAGCAATTTCTCCCGTCCACAAGTGCATAGAAGGCTTGTTACGGCTGGAGCCCCTCCGGGGCATGGAAGCCTCACACGCCACCGTTTTCAGGTTCATCACTGAATTTACGACGGTGTCAGCTGCGAAGCTACCACCCCCCGGAGTGCCCTCCAGCTTAGCTTTGTCGGCTTCAACAGTTTCGACGAACTTCCCGATGTTCAACCTCGCGATATTCCACAGGCAGAGGTAGAGTTGGGTTGGTGCACGGCGGAAAGTAGCGTTAACCACTTCAAGCGCGCTGTATCACTTGCCGAGAAGTCTTCTAGGACTCGCCACTCCCCCCCCCCCCACCGATGGTGCCACAGGTTCCGACGCAAAAGTCATGTCACGAATGCTTCCTTCACAGCCTGGCCGCAAAAACATTGCCTTGGATCTGGTGTTTAAAACTACGAGCCTAGTTCTCGTTGCCATTTGCAGAATTCGTTTCCCTCTGGAGTCTGGGTGAGGCATTCAAGGGCCATAGCATTAAATCATCATCGGCTACCTGGGTTTGCCATTTCGTGCCCGAAACGGCGCCCTCCAGAGAATCAAGGCGGCGCTGAAAGTCCAGCATCGTCTCATTCGACGTCTGGTAAACACTAACAGACGTTATCCCTAAACACCGAAGACAAACCTATTTCCTCGACCTTCGGCAAGAACACGAAGTCGATCGTCGTCCCGAACTCAGATGACAGCGGCACCCAGTAAATCAAGATGCCATGAAGCTGGGTCCTTGTCTTAGTATTGCTCGCTGATTAGCACTAGATCAGCATTTACCTCCGCAGAGAACTGCACCTATGTTAATTTGTAAAATGCGGATCATGCCATACGCGCGGTAAGATTCTGTCCAAGGAACATAAGAGCGCTTCCTTTCTTAAAAAGCTGGAAGGCTGCTGGAAGGAATCTTCTGATGAAACCTTGAAGTCGCTGGTTGAAACGCACTTTCCCGCCACCGAGGAAAACTCTGAGTCAGAGTTTTACTTGGGGGGTTTGTGGCCACACCAGCCGTGCGTGACTATCAAATCGGTAATTGCCAAGGATAAGGTCGGCTGGGCTATAAACAGCTTCTCCGCATATAAATCTCCGGGCCCAGATGGCATAATGGCAGTCATGCTATAGAAGCAGCAGGAAAGGGTTGTGCCGTGGCATTTTGAGATTTACCGGAGCTGTATCACTTTAGAATACTTTCGACCAATCTTACGCATTCTTCTTCTTTTTCTTCAGCCTTTGTCCCGTTCACAAGCGGGGTCGGCTCGATTGGATTATATCCATGCTAAGTATCAAGATAAGCCAGTCGAGTCTGGGAGGCAACCACTTGACAGGAGCTGTGAACAGAGGCCCGCCCCAGGGTGGCACCTTCTCTCCGGTGCTCTGGTTAATAGTGATGGAGGAAATTTTACGAATATTGGACAGCAGCGGGGTGAAGGCAGTGACATATGGCGATGGCTAGGTAATATTAGTGTCAGGGATGTTTCCTTCCATTACGTGTGACGTCATGGAGAGGGATGCAAAATTGTGCTTTTGGGCCGCAAGATACAGACTTGGTATCAACCCAACCAAAACGAAACAGATCCTATTCACCAAGGATACCGGAGTTTGGTCGTAGAACTGAGGGTTAAGAAAACCTGTATAGCCTTCTCAGTCTGCAAGAAAACGTTAGAAAAGAAACGGAGCCTCCGCCGAGGATGCTTCTCTGGATGTGCAACGCCAGCGTCCAATTTAACGAAACGGCTCTATTGTATGATGGCAAGCTTTCAGCAAATAATAATAATAGAACGAAGCTTAATAGGATTCGTAGAACCGCGTGTGCAGTTACTACTGGGGCTCTGCAGTCCCTGCCCGGCAAATGCTCTCAATGTACTCCTGCATCTCCTCCCCTTAGACCTCTACATTAAATACGTTTTAGCGTGCAGTGCCGTCAGATTTTGTGAGTCCAGATTTTGGACAGCGAAGTCCTACGGTCACAGTAACATTATAGACGAAATACCTGGGGAAACTTGGCACTCCTCGCGGACTATGCGACTCGCAAGGTGAACTTCACGAGAAACTTTGCTGTGGACTTTTCAAGCAGGGCAGAGTGGAAGACCAGCGCCGTTTTTCAAGGTTATGACACAGTCTCCTTCACCGAAGGATCAAATATAGTCTGTGGAATTGGCGTGGGGATTTTCTTGAGTACACATAGTGTATCCAGGTTTCGCCAGTGTATTCCAAGCGGAAGTACTGGCGATACTGGAAGTCTGCAGATAGCTGGAGCACGATCCAAGCCCCAAACGTAGCATAGCCATTCTGACCGACAGCCAAGTGGCCATTAAGTCCTTGTACTCTGCGACGACATGCTCCAGGCTGGCGGGGTATAGCAAAAACGCGCTTAACAGTCTGGCCGGCGCGCTCAAGGTTACCCTCCACTGGGTTCCAGGGCTTAGGAACATAGAGGGAAATGAGCGGTCTTATGGGTTGGCCAGGCTCTGCTCTGCTCTTGGTAACGCTTCGGCGGGTACAGTCCCCCAACTGACGGCTGTCAAGGGCGGAATCTACTCACAGTACTTAGCAACCGCGGGCCTTAGATGGCGAAGGCTTACGAGCTGTACCAAGTCAAGGAGAATTTAGCCCGCTTTTAACATAGCCCGATCATAAGAGCTGCTGTGCCAGACGCTACCCTACAGCTGTGGAGAAGCGGGGGAAACCCTCAGGCATTTCTTCTGGGATTGCCCAGCGCTAGCTAAAGTCAGGTTTCGGACTCTTTGGGGACCTCATAGAGATTTCAAGCTTCAAGGTGGGAGAGCTGCTTTTCTTCATGAATACTACGGGCTGGCTCTGAAGATCTGAGCCGGCTGGACTCTGCCTCTCAGCTCTCATAACAGCAGCTGCGGTGTTAGGAGATTGTGGCATCAAAACCACACACCAAAGCGCTAATTGGGTTTCTCGGAGCAGCCACTGATACCTGCCTACCTAGAAGAGTCATACTTTTAGTAAGGATTGTCGGTCCTAGTACCGAGGAGGCTTCTTTTCCCTTTTCTTCGAATATTGTCTACCATGAATTGCATTCAAATTTAAACTCCTCTAATTCCATCTTTTTCTGAGAAAAGTAGTTCAGGTGAAACCCAAATGCGAAAAGTACCTACAGAAAACAATACACCAGAAACCGCAGAACTAAATCACGTTTGCCTTGAAACAAGATAAAGTACTTAAATTTGGCGCTCGTCATTGGAGTGAGTTGAGGTACAAGAGAAGGTATTAAGCCCCCATTAAACGGTTGTTGTTGTCATCACCGTCATGTTGGAACTTATTAGAACTTGTTCCCATACGGTGAAACTCTCGGTTGGGCCCCTATCCTTGATCCTTTGCAAACGTCTTACAAAACAACCCTTTTTTTTTGTCTCATTTTCACTAACATACTCAGCAGAAAACCATAAATTAACCCAAAAATCCTAACAAGTATTTTCACTCTATAAACATTTCGTCTTAGGTCCTGAAATCCTGGCTACAACGCAATCAGACAATGGAACAAGCGAGAGGGAGACATAGCGCATTGTTCTATGAAACCTCATATGGATGCTTGTATGTTTCGTCCTTGTTCCCTGGCGCTGTGTTATCCTGGTAAATGAATGCATAGACAGGAAAATACATCGGGCAAAAGACGAATGTCAGGTGAGCAAAAGACAAATTTTAACCCCATGTCGCACGTGTAATAAACACTTCCTTCCTTCCACTTACTTCCATTTCGAAGCCCGGTCTGCAAGGATTTCATTTCCTTTCCGCCACTGGGACTAGAGAGCAGCGTATGTGTATAAATTTTCCCTTGATAGGTCACTCTACAGTTGAAATAATCACCTAAAGCTGCACTTAAAGACATCCTGGAATCAGGCAGGCATTCCTTAACTTGACCCAACTTACATGGCTGACATAAATCTCACTTGCTATTAAGAGGCGGCCTAGTATATCCGTTTGAACACTCTCGGAACTGGAGTGGTACAAAGACATGATACAGCCCAAGAAATCAAGGAACCTGCCTTGGAGATATGTACTCCAGGAGGCATTTTCACCTGGCAGCTTACCCGGTGCTTCCTGAACGAAAATAGAAAGCATTGGCTCGGGGGAGCGCTTAAAGGGATACTCCTGGTAGGGTGTGTTGAAGTGAGAATTGTCTTGGAATTTTCGGGAGATAAATCACGATATTAAGCTGTCGTCTGGAGGACAGGATTAAGCTTTCACAGTTGCGGTTCCTTCCAGTATCCTTTGTCGATTGTGTTTAAAGCAAATAAAGCATATTTTCTCCCAATTAAATGCTTGCTCGTGTTGTTTCTGCATTCAGGACAAATTATGAAGCTCGGATGAAGCCGGTCCCTTATAGCTAGGAAGGGCCTCATACAGCCCGAAAGCAGCACCCTAAACAGGCTCTCCTACAACAGTTGTTTCTTGCCTGTTTCACCGAGAGAAAACATGGAAAAGAAGGAAACAGGAAGGATTGCCTTGTAGTTTTCGCCTTGGCCTTCCCGAGCACCAACGGGGGCCTAAATTAAATTACGTGGCAACCATAATTCACCTGGAGCTTTGTTGAAATTCTTTTCCTAGGTTGCTGTGTGTATTTTTTCTATTCTTTTCCCCACGCCGGAAGACTGACTACGAAAAGGATGAATGGAAATGGAAAGAGTCGTACAAGCAAACATAAACACATATACAAAGCGGAAGGAAAAGGAAACACGGTAAAATGGCTAGAATTTATTATAGAATTGGCTTTGTTTAGGAGTGAAATGTGCAGAAGTAAGTGAAAAAAAAAAGCTAGAATTGAAATGGGATATGTCGTAATGTATGTGCGTCTGTTTGGTTTGGATACGTCCTGGATGATTTTGTTACAGTTCTTGAGGGAACTTGTTTAAAGTGTGATGTTCTGAAAGACGATCCATTTTTTATATGAACGAAAGCGATATCAGAATTTCACCCTAATCAAACTGGTGAAGTTTGAGAATGTTGGAGAAAGCGAACAGTGTTAATTTGAAGGATTTATTGGATATTTTTCAACACTTTTTTCGTTGGGGGACCTTGACGTGACAGGCGCTTTTAGTTAAGCTTTTTTTATATACAATTTGGATAGATCCTCTCAGTTGAATTCAAGAAAATGTGGGTTATCCTTATCAAGGGTAAATTATGGAGAAAAGAAACAGTGACATTCCAAGGTGTTGGTGGAATCTGCAATATTCATTTAATCCCTTTGAAATAAGGGTTGGATAACTATATAATCCAACCCTTATTTCAAACCAAAGGATTCACGCAACCGAGTGGAGAAATTTGGACTCCTGCCGGCAAGCGAAAATCCTTGTGAAAGAGCCTAGGGCCACTAGAGCGCCATTTTTGTTGTCCCTTATGAAGTGGGACATGAAAACCCTAGTAGGGCTTTTGACGGAACACTGCCCCTTAAACTACCATATGGAAAAGATTGGGGTAGTGGTTTCGGCTGTGTGCAGCCAATGTGAGGAGGAGGAGGAGACAGCCCTGCACTTTTTATGCAGCTGCCCGGCATCCTCAGATCTCAGACGAAGACACCTTGGCAAGGTTTTCTTCAATGAAGAATCTGCACACTCTCTGCCTCTTGAGAATGTTCTCAGATTCGCTAAAGCCTGCGAACACCGTAGGCGGGAAGCCATTGAATAGGCAACTTACGGGGATAGTACAGTGGGCCTAATAATGGCCTGAGGGCTCGGAGCTGCGGCTCCCCCCCAGTTAACTAAACTAATGAAAGTGCATTGAACATGATTGAGAAGAGATGTTCGTTCACTACAGAAAAAGCGGCGGTCCCACAGGTAAATGCAACTTCACTCCATGGTCGTTGTGCGTTTGCCGTTCATAATCATCATCATCAACGGCGCAACAACCGGTATCCGGTCTAGGCCTGCCTTAATAAGGAACTCCAGACATCCCGGTTTTGCGCCGAGGTCCACCAATTCGATATCCCTAAAAGCTGTTTGGCGTCTTGACCCACGCCATCGCTCCATCTTAAGCAGGGTCTGCCTCGTCTTCTTTTTCTACCATAGATATTGCCCTTATAGACTTTCCAGGTGGGATCATCCTCATCCATACGGATTAAGTGACCCTCCCACCGTAACCTATTGAGCCGGATTTTATCCACAACCGGACGATCATGGTATCGCTCATAGATTTCGTCATTGTGTAGGCTACGGAATCGTCCATCCTCATGTAGAGGGCCAAAAATTCTTCGGAGGGTTCTTCTCTCGAACGCGGCCAAGAGTTCGAAATTTTTCTTGCTAAGAACCCAAGTTTCCGAAGAATACATGAGGACTGGCAAGATCATTGTCTTGTACAGTAAGAGCTTTGAGCCTGTGGTGAGACGTTTCGAGCGGAACAGTCTTTGTAAGCTGAAATAGGCTCTGTTGGCTGACAACAACAGTGCCCGGATTTCATCATCGTAGCTGTTATCGGTTGTGATTTTCGACCCTAGATAGGAGACATTGTCAACGGTTTCAAAGTTGCATTCTCCAATCCTTATTCTTCTTCGTGTTTGTGTTTGACCAGTGCGGTTTGATGTTGTTGGTTGGTTCATCTTCGATGCTGACGTTGCCACCATATATTTTGTCTTGCCTTCATTGATGTGCAGCCCAAGATCTCGCGCCGCCTCCTCGATGTGGATGAAGGCAGTTTGTACGTCTCGGGTGGTTCTTCCCATGATGTCGATATCGTCAGCATAGGCCAGTAGTTGGGTGGACTTGAAGAGGATCGTACCTCTTGCATTTACCTCAGCATCATGGATCACTTTCTCGAGGGCCAGGTTAAAGAGGACGCATGATAGGGCATCCCCTTGTCGCAGACCGTTGTCGAATGGTCTTGAGAGTGATCCTGCTGCTTTTATCTGGTCTCGCACATTGGTCAGGGTCAGCCTAGTCAGTCTTATTAATTTCGTCGGGATACCGAATTCTCTCATGGCCGTGTACAGTTTTACCCTGGCTATGCTATCATAGGCGGCTTTAAATCTCGATGAACAGATGGTGCAACTGTTGTCCATATTCCAAGCTTTCCCATCGCTTGCCGCACAGAGAAAATCTGATCTGTTGCTGATTTGCCTGGAGTGAAGCCTCTTTGGTATGGGCCAATGATGTTCTGGGCGTATGGGGCTATCCGGCCAAGCCAGAGAGTGGAGAATATCTTATAGATGGTACTCAGCAACGTGATACCTCTATAATTGCTGCACTGTGTGATATCTCCCTTTTTATGTATGAGACAGATAATGCCTCGTTGCCAATCGTCAGGCATTGATTCGCTATCCCATACCTTGAACACAAGTTGATGAACCACTTGGTGTAACTGGTCGCCTCCATATTTAACTAATTCGGCTGTAATTCCATCGGCTCCTGGCGACTTATGATTTTTTAGTCGATGAATTGCACGGACTGTTTCTCCTAAACTTGGTGGTAGCAGTATTTGTCTATCGTCTTCAGTTGGCGGGGCCTTCAATCGCCGATGTTCTGGTTGTTCAGTAGCTCATCAAAGTACTCAACCCATCGCTCTAATTTGTCCATTCTGGCGGAAATCAGATTTCCCTCTTTGTCTCGGCAGGATGAGCATCGAGGTGTATAAGGCTTCATCCTGCTGACTTGTTGGTAAAACTTCCGCGCCCGGTGCGGTTGCTCCCTGTACTTTTCCAGTTCACAGACTTGTTGGTTCTCCCAGGGTTCCTTTTTCCGTCTGTGAAGTCGCTTTTCCGCTCGACGGAGTTCGTGGTAAGTCTCTGCGCGTGCCCGCGTTCTTTGAGAATGCAACATTACTCGGTATGCGGCATTCTTCCGTTCCGTTGCTAGCTTACATTCATCGTCAAACCAGCCGTTCCGACTCCTTTTGCGGGTGGGGCCAAGTATGTTTGTGGGCGTATCAATGATAACGTTCTTCAGGTGGTTGTGAAGATCATTTGTTGATGCTTCATCTCCAGGTCCTCTGTTGACTGCAGTTATTGCGGCATCCATTTCCCTCTTATAGGTGTCGCGGAGGGTTGTGTTGTGGATGGCTTCAGTGTTCACTCTCACCTGATTGTCAGAGGGGATTCTAGGTGGTATTGTTATTCGAGCTCGGAGCACCATTCCAACGAGATAGTGATCCGAGTCTATATTGGCCCCCCTATATGTTCTGACATTCATCAAGGCTGAGAGGTGGCGGCGTTCGATCAACACGTGATCAATTTGGTTGAAAGTGGTCCAGTCTGGAGAGGCCCATGTATGTTTGTCGACCGCTTTCCGCGCAAACCAGGTGCTTTCAACAACCATTTCGTGTGACCCTGCTAATTGAATAACCCGCAGTCCGTTATCATTTGTTTTTTCGTGTAAGCTATGGGAGCCAACGTATCGCCTGAATACGAGCTCCTTCCCTACTTGGCTGGTTAAATCCCCAAGTATGATTTTGACATCATATCTGGGACAGGCTTCGAGGGTCCGCTCAACTGGCTCGTAGAAGGTATCCTTCTCCGACTCTGCAGTCTCCTCTGTAGGGGCGTGAACGTTAATGAGGCTTATATTTCTAAACTTGCCTCGCAAGCGCAGAGTGCATAGCCGTTCGCTTATGTTTTCATAGCCGATAACAGCGGGTTTCATTTTTTGGCTGACTAAGAAACCTACTCCGAGCACATGGTTTACTGGATGACCGCTATAATATATGGTGTAACGGCTCTTCTCCAGAAAACCGGTCCCTGTCCATCGCATCTCTTGCAACGCTGTTATATCAGCCCTATAATGGGACAGGATATCGGGTAGCTGGTCATCAGCTTCATCTCTGTACAGGGAGCGCACGTTCCATGAGAAAATGCGTTGATCCGTTGTCGTTGCCGGGTCCGTCGTTTTAAAGTCCATCCTGTCCGAGGTTCGTGGCTCCGTAACTTCGGTTTTCCATGTAGGGTTGTCAGCCCTACCCAGCCCCCAACCTGGAGGACCAGTTGGTACAGTTTGTCCCGTTTTTAGGCGCGGGAGACTCGCCTTCATCCTTCTCCGTCTGCAGCTTTTCGTTACGAAAGAGCTCCCAGCGGTCACCACGTGGAGGTGGAGATAGGGTTTGGTAGTAGAGCTGTTGGTGTTGGTTCAGCAGGCATTTCCCATCGTGGGTACCAATCCGCGTTTCGCCCGGGGACCTGTACTACCCTTTGAGAATGTGTGTTATCCTTATCAAGGCTAAATTATGGAAAAGAGGAGCAGTGACATTCCAAGGTGTTGGTGGAATCTGAAATATATATTTATTCCTTTTGAAATAAGGGTTGGATTACATAGTTAACCAAAACTAATGAAAGTGCATTGAACATTGTTGAGACGGGATGTTCGCTCACTACAGAAAAAGTGACGGTCTCACAGGTAAATCCAACTTCACTCCATGGTCGACAAGCGTTTGTCGCTCCTGCTGATTATCGGCGGGAGTCGTCTAACATGGTGACCGGGTTGAGCTCTTAAAATAAATAGCAAGGCGTCGAAACCCCTAAGTGTAGACCGGTTCGACAATTTGAAGTCATGGTGACCAAGAGCTCAGCTCCGCCTGCTGCAACTGTTTCGGGACAACCCTTCCGCAGGCTCGCGTGGCTGTCGGATGAGTTCTTTTCTGCTATGGTAGAAGGCTCAACATTTTACCGTCCCTTGTTGCACCCAAGATTCTTCTAGCATTTCCAGCAAAACATGCACGTGACGGTTCAGCAGATTGCAGACGACTACTCTTTCGTATTCGATTTGAAGTCATTGCGGAAAATGATGACGCCCACTGCGGAATTGCGCCAAATTGAAGTCTCCGCTGAGGTTCGGGACGAATTCTAAAGGGAGTGTAGAGAATTTTCAGAAATAGGGCATTGAACAGGTATTCTCAGGCTCAATGGATCTGGATCTGGTGAAGAATTCCAGTTACGAAAAATTCACCAATATTATATGGTCGGTCGGCAAGTAGTATAAATCATGTCATTAGTCGGCCGGAGAAATTTCCACCCTTCCTTAGTGTGAATATTTGCATGCCAATCCTCTACATATTCGTAACGTCCGCACCTTCAGATCTGCAATATTCTGTCTGAGAAGCAAAAGGGTTACAAAGATCGACTCGAGAGCTGTAGAACAGTCAACTAGCGTTCAAAAGAAATCTGCCTAGTTGCTATATCGGCTACACCATTTATCCGAATCTAAAAAGGCTTTTTGAGAAGATCATAGAAGGATGGCATACCACCTTGTCAGTGCATTCATCTGAGGGAGCCAATACCTCACTTACGTGAAGCAGTCACTTACATAGCGCTGGAGGGGGGGGGATAAATCACCTCCCACAATGAGATCCCCAGGAAATAGGTCGCTCGCATCTGGTTGCCGAAGATCCGCGTGGATATGGACAAGCTCATTCAATCCCTGCCTATTTAAAACACTAAACTTTCCATGAACGATTGGGTAGTTATCTATGAGGCGGAATTCCAGATGAGCAGCCAAACCTTTCTGCTCCGTATAAACGGAAAATATCTGAAAAAGGCAGAGTACAAAGTGCAGTTCTGCGCAAAAATAAAAGTGCTCAACTTGGCGAAACCGGACAACGACATAGACCCAATCGACACCGCCAACGAGCTGTTGGAGGAGATGAAAATCGATAGTTCAACCGGCACCAATTATAGTGCGCCTCAGCTAATCTGCTAGTCTTTCTTCTAGGGGAGAACATCAACGTGGCGCTACAAGAGTCTTGGATCGGAAAGGCCTCAAAGTAAATATAATACTTTACTCCGCAGCACAAGATACGCTGATCCGGAAAGACCTACTGCGTAAATCCTCGCGAAGAAGGCTATGCATCTTTTTCTATGTCCGGGCCTGAGTTCTAACGACCTAGTTATGGTCAAACTGGAGCAGGTGGGAGTCGAGTACGTGTATATATCGTCGGTTTCGATGGCGGTTCGATGGCGGTTCTCCTCCAAAAGAACCGCAACATATGTCAACTTGACGTCCACCATATGAGCAAAGTACGTCAACCCGTTGATAGGCTGCGACGTCAGTGCAAGGCATAATCTTTGGAGTAGGTCGGAAATCAATGAAAGGGGTGAGTTATTCTTCGATTATATTATTAATACAAAGCTATCGGTGGGCATCAGGGGGGGTATACCAATCTTCAATTTTTTTCAGCTCGGAGAACTGTTGAGAAGAGGCACTCTATATCACTCTACTAATCGACGATGGGATTCTTAGGGTGGAGAACTGGAAAGTGTCTGACCTGAGATCTTTCTCACGTCTGAGTTGGATAGTTTTCAGTTTATATCGCGCCGCAGAGACCTTCAAACCTATCAGAGGCCCCAGAAGGATTGACTGTAGGAAGTTTGGCCAAGATATCAAGAGCGAACCCCCGGTGCGCAAATTGGTAAGATTGGTCGAGCTCAGAAAAAGGCACTCGAAACTGCGGAATTGCATCCAGATTAGTAAACCAGGCAAGATAGTCACTCAAGCGAAATAGGTGACATCTCCTCCGCAAAGGTTACTCGGCGAGAGCGTTGGAAAAGAAGCCGCAAGGTGATGGGTGAAATACCTGGGCCCCAAGAGAGCTCCAAAAGAATGAAACGCCCTTCTCCAAAGAAATCAAAGCAGGCAATGAAAGCAGCCAAAGCTGTCAAAGAAAAGGCAGTAGCTGTCACGCCTGCAAAGGAGGCAGAGCGTGAAGTGCGAGGCACGGAGGCATGGAGTAAGGTTGTCTCCTCTCTCCAGACAGCATTGTGGAAGAGATGCTGAGGACTGCTGACAGCTGGAACCGTGTTGCCCATTACGTTCGGGCCCTTCTCGTTGCTAAGAAGATAGAACTCGACCGGTGGAGGAGCCGGATGGCAGGGGGTCCCTTGAACTGACAGTTCCCTTCCTCCTCTCCCCTCCCGTTGATGAAAGGAATTCCCTGATTTGAAGGCTCCGCAAGGCGGGAGAGTTCGGGGACTAGCCCGAAGTAATGTGACAAACGGTTCCAGGCTAGCTCTCTGACGATGGGGAGGTGTTTAGTTGGTAGTCCGACGACGTACCGAATCGGGAGCCCAACACTGTGTGCGTAAATGCATTCACCTACCCTACCCCCCAAAAAAAAAAGGTAAGAAGAGGATGGAGAGGAAGAAGATACAGCCGGAAGTGATCGTCATTTCCAAAACCGGGGAAGCAACTTCTGCCCACAGTCACAGAAGGTAGACCCCATGCTGGAACTAAAGAAGTCTAATGATAAAACAGCTGAGAAATTTCCCGATCAGGAGGAGAAATCCCATGGCCAGCAGACTGAAGTAAGGGCCAGACGGCAGGAGGTAACTATCAAGCGCAAGGATATTGATGAGGTTACCATTAAGGAGGATGTCCGCTCAACACTGGAACAGGAGTCGGCAGTCAAGTCGATGCGAAAGGCGAAGGGAGAAGCAGACTGAAATTATCAGCCTGCCAGCACAGTTTAAAAAACTCTAGCGGCGGCTAAAGTGAAAATTAGCTGCGTCAAATGTCGGCTCAGAGAGCGAGTGAAAATGAGGAGGTGCTTCAGGTGCCTCGACCTTAGGGACCACCAGCTCCCATAATAGATGAAAGCGGTGTATAAAGTGCGGAGGAGATGGACATATCGTCAAGGAGTACACAGCTGACCCGAAATGCGCGAAGGAAAGGAAGGCATCGACAACCGACAAGGCCCTAATGAAATTGACTGAAATCAATCTCAACAACTATGAGGTGGCGCAAGACTTCCTCACACAGACCATCCGAGAGAAGGGAATTGACGTTGCCAATATTTGCGAGCCCTATCGCAACTACGGTGGTGGTGTCTGGGCCAAAGACCAGACCGGTAAAGCAGCGATATGGGCGTGCGGCAGGCATGCCACTCAGGAAGTTATGTAATTTCCGGAAGCTGGTTTCATGAGAGCAAAGTTGGGCGGGATTCATGTCTACAGCTGTTACGCTCCTCCTAGTGAAAATCATAACGGATAACTTCAATGCCTGGGCCTGTCAGTGAAGTAGCCGGAAGACAAACGAAAGAGGACGTGTCCTGCTCGAGGCATTTGCAGAGTTAGATCTTGTACTTACCAATGTTAGAAACTCACTTACGTTCAAAGAGGTCTGAGCTCTATCGCCGACCTTACGTACTTGAGAATCGCATTGGCGAGGGGAGCCATCTGGTATGTCGGTGAGCATTACACCCATATCGACTGATGGTGTGGACTAGCGATCTTTGCTACAGTCGCAGGTGGGCCAAGTAGCGAGTTGAATGCTCGCAGATAGCGAGCAGGGATGCCGGGCTAGACGACGAGGGCGCTCGAGCCAGATACGGCGGGTCATGACGACCGAAATGGCATTGAGAATCACGCTATGGGTGACCGAGGTATGCGACGCTACCATACTGCGGAAGCGAAAGTTTGTAAGTTGACAGCCAAACTATTGGTGGGATAGCAAAATCGCGGAGCTAAAATTTGCATGCCATCGAGCAAGAAGGCAGTTCCCGCGATGCAGGGAAAGACCCGACCACGAAGAGCACGAATGGGATTATAGAACGTTGCTGGCAGAATAAAGGAGGCCATTTGTAGGAGCCCTGGGATATGGCCTATAGGCTGGTTATGAAGAAGTTGCAGGGCAAAGATCTCCCACGGGTTCTATGAAAAATTGCAACCACGCTCTTTCCTCATCATACACGGAGCAGGTATTAAACGGAGGGCCAATTCGAGAAGGTGGTGGTGAGTGCTTCACCGGGTGGCCTGTGGAAGGATCGACGATGGCAAAGCTCCGGATTTGCATGGCATCCCTAATAAAGGGCTGAACCTGGCGGTGGGGACCAGACCTGATTGGCAAGCCACCGGGGGACCCAACATTCTATCGGCCTATCTTCTTGTTGGACATTATAGGGAAGATGTTCGCTCATCAACTACAATAGATTGCTCCCAATCGTGGAAGATAGGAGTGGTCTTGCGGATGAACAATATGGGTTCCGCAAAGCTGGCTCTAATGTTGACGCGGTGGAAAGAGTGATGGACTTTGCTCGAGAAGCAATGCTTTCTGGCAAGTCCTATGCCGTGGTGACAGTGGATGTAAAAAATGCATTCAACTCCGCCAACTTGGGCTACATTAAGGAGTCATTGGCCAGAATTAATGCACCTGGGTGCAGGGCTCTCTGGTACGGGACGGACGACGGCCCCAATGAATAGATCATCACAGCGGGGGTTCCACTAGGCCCGGTGTTGGGCCCTCTGCTCTGGTACGAGATGTATAACGGAGTGCTCTTGCTTTCCGTAGCAGAGGAGGTCACGTTGGCCGGTTTTGCAGATGATCTGCCCATAGTCATCGTTGCAAAACTTCCGGAGAATGTGGAGGTTTACGCCACCGAGACGATCATGGTTGTAAGTTCCTGGCTTGTAAGGGCTGGACTTAGCCTGGCGGAGGAAAAGACGGAGGCAATCCTCATTACAAATCGCCGGATAAGGAATACGGTGAGTCTACGGGTTGGAAGCCATATAATCGCCTCAAAGTCGACCATCAAACATCTTGGCATGACTCTCGATGCCAGGTTGAGTTGCAAAGAGCAAATATCGTACGCCTGTGAAAAAGCTGCAATGGCTACCACGACCCTTGCCAGAATGATGCTGAACATAGGTGGGCCAAGACAGTGTAGCAGGCTGCTAGTAGCTAGGGTCGTGGGGTCCCTATTGTTGTACGCGTCGCCTGTGGGGGCGAAGGCTTTGCACAACGTACTGGACCGGAGGAAGATGAATCCTCCCTATCGCCTGATTCGGCTGAGGGTATGAAGCACGTTTCGAACTAGTTGGAATGATGCGGCATTCGTAATCGCAGGGATGGTCCCTATTAACCTATTAGCCAAGGAGATGCGATGCTTGTACGGACGTGGCTGGCGGGTCATCAGGAGGAGAAGCAGATCACCGCCGAACGGTTAGAGAGGAGTCGCATAGACTCTGACAACGACGGTGAGATAAGTCGTCGAATCGTCGGTGGACATACAAGCTTATTGCTGATATTAGGGAATGGCTTGACGGACGACATGGGGAGGTGAACTAGCACCTCAAACAATTCCTCACTGGACACGGTGGTTGCTACCGAACGTATTTGCATCGCACCGGTGTGGGTGAATCCTCGAACTGCTACAGATGTCGTGGGATCCCGGAGGACCTGGAGCATGTGCTGTTTGACCGCCTAGGATTGGGAGAGAGAAGAAGCCTGAGCGAGGCCCTGTGAGCCTGCGTGAGCCCCCATAATTAGTCCAGAGGATGCTCAAGTCGGAGGCAAACTGGACTTCGGTCATCCACACAATTGTGCGGATACAAACCCAGCTCCTGAGAGAAGCACGCGCAAGAGGAGCGCAAAGAAATGGAGACGCAGTACCTTAAGGACAGAATGAAGCTGGTGAAGGAGACAAAGAGGTGGAAGACTGCAGAGCTGAAAACTTGAAGGACTACGGAAGGGAAGCCTGCCGAGAGGTAAGGGTGCTTTCTTAATGGGTGCGTATCCCACAGCACATCCATGCCAACTTTAATTGTTGAATTTGCTTGCCTCCCAAAGGCTACACCCAGTGCCATGTTACTAAAATGCGTAATCTACATCTACGAGCTTACGAGGTAATCATTTCAAATGTTATGACACATTTCGGTGGAAAGCTATTTGGTTCGGGTTCATATAACGCAATTTCTATGCTCCCCAATCTGTTTTAACTGCCAGATTTCACTCTGAAATAGGCGGTTTATGTGAAGCTTTCCCAATTCAAATTCGCAACAACGCACACAAAACGTAGCCCAAATTCGAAATGTATGCACATACCTAAAAGGAGATTCATCTGATATATCAATCACTCACGAAACACTTTAAAAAACCTCGACATTCCGACATAGCATTTATTCAAATCTCATTCAAAATATGATCCTCACAGATACGTATCACCCCCGTACACACTACAAATATTGACTGACATCATTTTGTAAATATGACGAGGATGTGTTGCATTATACTTTTCATCGCTGACATTCGTTGTTCTGGAAATCCATCTATTAAATGGAAATTCGGTCAGGATTTCCCTGAACACTGGATGCCTAACGCACGTACCATGCGACTGTATCCTGACCTTCAGCCAGCCTGAATGAGATTGAAGGAAAAGCGGAACGAAAGGTCATATCCTAGCAGTTTACGAGTTGCGCAGGCACAGGGTAGCGGACGTGGGGGGCGGGGAGCACCCGCTACTAGTATAATCTCGTACGTTGTAAATTGAATTTCATGTTTAAAATTGCCATTTGAATATTTAATTTGCATTGAAACCATATTTTATGTGCCATTCGCCATTTCATCAGCTCCGCCGCAGGGGGAGGTTTGTATACGTAACGACTGAACCATAAGTCGCGTTCGTAATTTATTCGTGCCCGTAAACGCAAACAATCTGTAACCGGTACAGCTAGTTGGAGTAGCCATCTGGTCACTGAATCCATCATGCAGGCGGCATTAAAGGATCGGACGGAGGAACCGCGAGGATAGCATTCCGCACGGAAATATATCTGACATGGTTGCAGAGCGTATATTGGATTTCGTGTCAGTTCCGCTTCGAAGGACTTCCTTCCATCCCCCAATGTGTACACATTATGAACGGCATAAAATTCATATCTTTGGCAGAAATCCATCTCTCACCTGTCGAACGGCAATCCTTCATTCTCTTATCGTATTCATTTCATCTTAAATACAGCCAAAAGCTCCCTGTCATTCGATTTTCGACGGATATCCGTCTCTGTGTACGCAATGGCATTCCTTTTTGTTGTTTTTTTTTTGCTCATTTCATCCCATCACAACCGGAAGAAAGTTTCCGCAATTTATGACAGTGATTGGCCGATCAGGTTAATATCTAGGAATCCGATGTTCCGAGAGTCTCAAGTTTCGAAAGATTTTTTTTCCGGATTTGAGCTGGAGATACAGTCATGCTCGCGATTTGGGGGTTGTTTCGCAAGGATCCCCGACTCTTCAGTGTGATTAGCTGCTGTAGTTCCATATATCCATTTAATTTCAGTAGATATTCCCCCAACGATGTTAGGGAATGACCTCGGTGAAGAAAGTTTGAAGGTGAAAGGTATAGGGTTTGAAAGCATAACGCGCGGCAAGGAGTATCTTTTGCATATACATCCGTCATAAGCCATTTTATGTATCCACGTAAGGGAGGCGAACAGACTTGAGATATGAGGGTGTTATTTCAGATGACGCCTGCAGCAAAGCATCCTTGAATTTCACTTGGTAGTCAAATTGGCATCTTCAGGCAATCTATTATAGATCGGCGCTTCCATTGTAGTATCTACAGAGCTCTACTCTCAGATTCACGTCATTACACCTTCAAGACAAGAAGCAAGAACCACGAACGCTCAACTGTAACTGAAATCTCCTTTCTGACTGTATCCTGGTAGCCTCAACCCATTAACTGGCAGCGAATATGTACACAATCGGGAAATTCATCAAATAACTCAGCCGACGTCCAACCACGTTCTCACATTCATATGTGTATCTTATATACATAATAACAATATTTATCGCTTAAATTCATCGCTGACAAAATGAACATTGACACGAGGTCATCAATCATAAATGTTTGATCCTTTATAAAGAGCGTAACTCGAAGACTTTTGACGTTGATGGCTGACATACGCCTCTATTATTATAATATCATCATCCCCTACCCCAACCCCCCCACGAATCAGGATAGTAGCATTCCACTATGATTTGTGCAATTCCACGCACGACATGTGTATAGTGTAGAACTATCAACCATTGTGGACACGCATTTTATTACACATCAGAATATCAGAATATGAAGTTTGCAGAATGATACGATGACTTTATGACGGGCTTTTTTCTGCTTTGTCCTTTTTGAAAAAGAATAAAATGAAAGCTGTCACGATGATTTGTTCAAATTTGTATCTGTTAGTTTTTATATGGATTGGGGCTCCTATGGCATACTGATTCGCCTTGGATGCACTAGTACTTAATAAGGACATTCGTAGATTTATCATTCCTTTATAACATTGCAGATGAGATAGACAGTCCGTTGGTACTTTTATAAGCCAATCGCCGGCCGATCTGATTCTCTTTAGCAAAGTTTGTAGCCTCAGAGCTTCAAGGACCTCGAAAATAAGTAACAAATACCACCAGGCCATCTTCCACCGCATTGGGAACCGGGGAAGCAGTCAACGACGCTCTGGAGATGGAAAAGCTAAGGCGGTTGGCTGGTCTATCGGAGCTTTCGACGTGGAGAGATTCCTGGCCGCATTGGAGGGAGCCTATGATCCGGATGGAACAGCGGTGGAAAGGGTCACACAGCTGTCTCAGCGTGTAACCGCACCATGCGACGCTATGATGCCACGACGACGGCCAGAGTCCAAATTACTGGTGGAACACGGAGATCGCTGCCTTGAGTACCTCTTGTCTCCGAGCGAGGAGACTTTCCCACAGGACAAGGGGAAGGCCGGAGCACCAGGAGCGTGAGGAGGAATTCAGGTATCTGCGAAGCAACCTTAAAAAGGCCATACGAAGAAGCAAGCGGGAATGCTACCAGAAGCTCTGCATGGAGGCTAATACGAATCCGTGGGGTACAGCCTGCCAAGTTGTAATGAAGAAGATCCGCGGCCAAAAATCACCTCAAGTGACATGCCCACGGCTCTTGTTGCAAATAATTACAACTCTTTTCCCGCAGTACGAACAGGACGAAAAACAACCCCAACTAGCAGCTCAGCAGGACGTCTTCTCGATCCCTGATGTTACCGAAGAGGAATTTCGGGAAATCTGGAGACGTACTGGGGATAGCAAGGCTCCGGGATTGAACGGAATTCCGAACAAGGCTCTGAAGGTGGCGGTCAAGGCCAGACCAAGGTGGTTCGCAAGCACATTCGAATCGTGCATGACGGAAGGAATATTTCCCGCCCAGTGGAAGAGGCAGAAGCTGGTGTTGCTACCGAAACCCCAAAAACCACCCGGCGTGCCCTCTTCATATCGCCTTATTTATCTCTTAGACACCATGGGGAAGATGTTGGAGAGGGTGATATACAACAGGCTACTCCCGTTCATCGAGCTTGCGGGTGGTCTTTCCGAGCAGCAATATGGGTTTCGGCGAGCCCGTTCTACGGTCGATGCAGTAGCAAAGGTCGTGGAATTGGCTCGAAATGCAATGGCCATGGGCAAATGCTGTACTCTGGTGACGCTGGACGTCAAAAATGCTTTTAACTCAGCCAACTGGGGCTGGATTAGGGCGTTTTGGCCAAACTGGGTGTTCCTAGCTACTTGGCTCGGCTAATCGAGAGTTACTTTTCGGACAGACTTCTCTGGTACGAAACGGATGGCGGGCCGAAGGAGTACATTGTGATAGCAGGTGTGCCTCAAGGTTCTGTATTTGGACCACTGCTGTGGAACATAATGTACGACGGAGTGCTTGGCCTTCGCGTGCCGGAGGAGACAACGCTGATTGGTTTTGCGGATGACCTGGCGGTAGTTGAAATTGCAAAGCATCCCGAGGATGTGGAGCTTTATGCAAATGAAGCCATTCATACCATCAAGTCATGGTTACGAATGGCCAAGCTAGACCTGGCGGACGAAAAGACGGAGGCGGTCCTCATTACCAACCGTGGTTGGATCGAGCTCGGAATTCGGCGCGACATGGACGAGCTGGTATAGCGAACCAGAGCCTCCCCCGCGAAGTAATACTTCATGGTGGTCCCGCCGGGAAGGGGCGGAAGAGTGGGGGTGGTTTCAGTGGGTGCGAATCCCACACACTGCTGCAACCTGGCGCAGCAGCGTCTTTCTAAAATTTCCTCCATCCATAAAAAAAAATTCAAAATAAGTAACAAAGGGGTATTATATATTCTCCATGGTGAACGCGAAACATGAAGAAAGAGAGCTCCTACTGGGCCGGCTGTTACCTCCCCTGTAGGAATTATTATGTATTATGCGTCTATGTGGTCTTTATGACAAATGATTCATGGTCTCATGCTAGAAAATTATGAAGACAAAATAATGGCATCAAAGCAAAGACTTTCTAGAAGCAATCTTAAAGAAGTTGTATTTGCAAATTGGCCGGAGAATTCCCGTTATATTAGGTTAGATTAAAGTAAGTTCCAACTTGGTTCATAGTATGTAATGTTTTGCGGTTCCCTTGATGATTACCTACCTTCTGGTGGCGAGAAAACTCAGGGGCCAAACAGGCTCGGAGAGACATGGCAAGGTTGCTGGTTCAGGGGTCGTCAGCGACCTTTAATGGGTCGCTTACGATATGAGTGTGACGTTCCGGAGTTGACCGACCAACGGGTTTCAACCCTTTAGTTGGCAGTGTAGGTACACTGTCTCCTAGGTAGTAGCCTCTCGACGAAGAGCGAACTGCGAATGGCCGGTACACATTAGGACACGCTGGGAGTCCTCGCAGCCCAAAAATGAGTCGTTCACTGCAGCAATCAGCGAAAGAGACAGCGAGGGCTGAAAGAAGAAGCCTTACCAAGTGGCGGGACTGAACCCAGTCAGCATGCGCTAGTTCTGAGCAGCTGGATTCGGACACGAATCGAGTGGAAGTGCAGTCGACCATCCTAGCTAGAGCCGAAGAGGAAAGGCTCGTCAGGAAATACGCGGCCGTTGTGAAGCGTATATGATCGGCAACTTTCCTCTAGAGGAGCGTGAGCGAAGGCGTCAAAAACGGTCTGATTGAATTGAAGGAACTATTGGATCGCATCTCCTTCTACAGGGGAACGTGGAGAGCAGCGGAAAACGGTTGGAGATCAGCAGAAAACGGTTGGAAAGCAGAAACAGCCATACTCTCGCAGATAGCCTACTGCAAAGCGAACTCGGGAATAAACGGAAATAGTACGACGTGCCTGAAGGAGACTTCATCAAGGCAGTTTCCAGGGCCCAAAAGAGGAAGACGAAGAAAAATAAAAAGAAGCAACTGTCTACGCCGTCAGAGACCCGTCTGCCCAAAGACAAGGAGGCTGCAAATCAAAAGCCAGGAGCAGAAAAGATAAGGAAACAATGAAGGACTAGACCCTCGGCCCATTAAGCCGACGGAGGGCAAGACATTTATAGAAGTCCTTAGTGAAATCCACTACAGGATGAAACCTGAAGACAACGAAGCAGAAGTGTCTTCCATACGGAAAACGAGTGATGGCGGAGTCTTCGTCGAACTGAGCCCCAAGATGACTAGTAAGAGCACGTTCTGCAAAGCGGTCAAGTGGTTATTTGGGGAGAAAGCTCCTGTTTCTAGCCAAGAGTCTATGTGATCGGCGTCAAGGTAGTCAACACCTCATAGAAAAGGTTAAAGTGAAGGAGGCGGCAATAAAGTGTGAATGTCCAGAGGTAACTAATGCCCCGATAAGTATCACCTCTGTAAATGCTCGGGCCCAAAAACTCGCAGTGGTAGAAGTCCCCGAGGAATATGCGAGGAAATTTCTCAGTAGCGGGAATATCAAAATTGGATGGGTACTATGCAAGGTATGTCCCCACCAAGTGCTACAAGTGTCTGGACTTTGGGCACACGTCAATAACTTGCAAGGGATCGACCAGGAGGACAGCATGCTGGAGGTAGGTCAACCAGTGAAGACCAGCAATGACAGCGAAAGTTGCGTTCCTTGCAGTGTTCGTGTCGCGTATGGTGAGAGCGTCGCACACACTGCGGGCTTAGTACGTTGCCCTATCTTTAGGACGGAGCTGGGCGCTAGGGCGCGAATAGTATGATCCGCAGTTAAAAAAATAACATGCATCGAAATGCCGCCGCTCACCAGTTGCTAGCGCAGTTCGCTGCGGAAGCAAATCCTGATCCAGTGCTAATTAGCGAGCAATACCGAAACTAGGACCCAGTCTCATGGCACTTCCACTTATCGGACACTGCTGCCATCTGGGTTTGGGACGATGTTCGACTTCGTGTCTTTGACCAAGGCCGAAGGAATGGATTTGTCTGGATTCGGTATTTAGGCATAACGTTTAACGTTTACCTGACGCCGAATGAAACGATGGGGGATGTCGTTTCGGACACGGAGGGACGAATCCTGGTAGGCGGTGATTTTAACGCTAGGGTCCTTGAATGGGACGTGCCTCAGCCAGACTCGGAACGGAAACGAGGCCCGTACTTGTAAACACGGGACCTACGCCAACGTTTCGGCGCCCAGGCTGTGACAGAAGCATCTCTGACATCATTTGGTCCGTCAGAATCTGTGGCACCATCGGTAGACGGGTGACGGGTCCTCGAACACTTCTCAGCAAGTGATCACCAGTACATCCCGTTCGAAGTGGTTGACGCTATTTGCCGTTGAACACGCTCTCCCTGCCTGTGGAATGTCGCGAACATCGGGAAGTTCGTTGAAACCCTTGGAGCAGGCAGAACTGCGATGGAGGGCATTCCGAGGGGGTAGCGACGCAGCTGACACTGTCGTAAATTTAGTGATGAACCTGATAACGGCGGCGTGTGAGGCTTCCATGCTCAGCCGTGACAAACCTTCTAGGTACTGGTGAACGCCAGAAATTGTCGGCCTATGGAGGGAATGTCATAAGCTCCGTCGTTTGGCACAACGTTTACACGCCAACGAGTAGGCATAGGCCGTAAAAATACAGTATAGATCAGCAAAAAGGAGACTCCGCAATGTGATAAATAAAAGCAAAGCTCGTGGCGTTCAAAACTTAGTCAACGAGGTGAATGAGGACGCGAGTGGACCTGGTCATAAGTTTTGTCACTCGGAAAATCGGGGCTCTGCGGAAGCCCTGCATACTAACTACCGACCTGATTGACCGCATTGTATGGTAGTATTCCCCAGACATCCTGTGTGGATAGATGTCAAAAGCGTCGAGGATTACCTCCTTTTCACAATGAGAGGGGTCGAAGAAGCGGTTCTCAGCATGAAAAACAAAAAGACGTCAGGTCCTGATGGCATTGCGGAAGTTTACAAACTGGTGTTCCGTCAACGGCCAGGCTTGCTGCTTGGGCTTTTAACGCTTGCTTGAAGGAGGGCATTTTTCCTTGTCACTGGGAGATGGCCAGAATCGCGCTGATCAGCAAGGGAAAAGGAGACCCGGAGCTCCTGTTCACATACCGACCGCTGTGTATGCTTGACACGGCCGGGAAAGTGCTCGAGAAGCTCGTCAGGAGTAGACTCGCTGAACCGATCCACGCTGCTGGGGACTTATTCCTAAGGCAGTTCGGGTTTAAAACAGGGAGATACTGTTATGGTTTCAGGCTTGCGCTGCAAAAAACACCAAAGTAGTCATCTTGACCAGAAGGAGAATCCCGACCCTGCATCCCATATCGATCGGTAAGTTGACTATAGAGTCAAAACCAGCGGTTAAATATCTTGGTTTAATGCTCGACTCGAAGATGAGCTTCTTCGAGCAAATCAAAACAGCAGCGGACATGGCTGCAGCTGGAGTCGGGTCCTTAAGTCGGCTAATGGCGAATATTGGGGGCCCTAAATCTACTGGGAGACGTCTCTTTATGGGAGCACCGCAGTCGGTTGTGCTCTATGGCGTTGGGGTATGGGGTGATGCCCTTGACAAGGAGGCGTATCTTAAGCGCATTGCTCAAGTGCCCAGACGGGGGCTTTGCGACTGGCATCTGTTTATCGTACTGTCTTAGAACCGGCCGTGATGATGATCGTGGGAGTATCCCCGTTGCCCTTCTTGAAGAAACGTAAAGCTATCTATTCAAAGGAACGAGATAAGTAATTATGAGAAGAAACTTTGCATGAACGGTATGAGAGATAAGAGAAAAGCCAGGAAATGATTGAGGGAGGGAAGCTGAGTAGAGAGAGGTTAGAGAGGAGAATATTAAGGTCAACGGTGTCAAAGCTCTGGAGAAATCAATATAAATAGCATGTACCGCGAATTAAAGCATTTTTTTGGGGTTGCACCAATCGTGGAAAAGTTGCGAGAGAGGCGTCTTCGATGGTATGGTCACGCAATTCGTGCAAACGAGAATTCACTTGCAAAGATTGGTCTGAACATCGAAGTCGATGGTAAACGACCAAAAGGCAGACCTAAGCAACGGTGGCTTGATACGCTGGATGGGGATTTGAAAGCCTCGAGATTGCACCCAGATCAGACATTCGATAGAGCCAAATGGCGAAGCCGATCACGACGAGCCGACCCCGCTTGTGAACGGGACAAAGGCTGAAGAAAAAGAAGAAAAAGAAGAAGATCAACGAAGTTGATCAAGGCCAGAAGGTTTGAAGCGGTAGATCAATGTTTTACGAAACCATGCTGGTGTTTGGCAATGAGGTGACCGAAGTGCGCGGTCATCTACCCATTGACGCATTTTTGGAGGATTTTGGAGGAAGAGGAGAGTAGATAGGTAGGGATAGTTCACAGCGAGAGAAGGCTCGCCGATCTTGAGGATGGGGATGATAAGGGCCTCTTTCCAGAGATAGAGAAAGTAGCATTCTTCTAGACTTTTGTTATAGATAATGCACAGGGGGAGGGAAATGTGTTTTCAACTGTTAAGAAGGAAGTGGTTAGGAAGCCCATCAGAGCCAGGTCCGCCATTGGGGTCAAGATTACTAATGAGGAACTCAACCAATGAAAGCGTAAGGAAAGGGATGGCCACAGGTTCGGAGCAGTCTGCAGTTAGAAGAGGCGCAGAGGGTGAAGGAATCGAGGGAGAAAACATGGAAAAGAAATAGGTGCAGAGAAAGTCGCAAGATTGTTGTTCGGAGTTGGTGGTTAGGAAGGTGATACCAATCCGGACATTGGTTACCTCCGCACATTCTCGTTTGATGGTCTCTTCTACTTCGTTTTTATTTCTGGGAGGCAGTCAAGATTTTAGAGTTCCAGGGAGCACGTAGGTTCCAGGCTGAAAGCCAAACCTTTCTCTCCCAGAATCCCCTTGTTTATTGTCTCACAGAACGTAATTTTATTTATTGTCCTCGGGGCTAATTCGACTAGGACTCCACTTCCCTTTGTTTTTCAAATGGAAGATACTTCTACTCCGGTTTCTTCGGGCTTGATTTTGAAACAAATTTCGCTGAAGGCTTCTGTAATAGTCTTGTCTTGCGTCGGCTTAATAAGCAGAGCTGGCGGTCTAGTCCTCCTTCATCTCCCCACCGTTTTTTTTGGTGCGCCATCCTTCGTGTCCGCCTTAATTTTAGGAAGAGGTTTTTCTGATGACGCGGCCTATTATCTTTCTTCGCCTTCTTTTTTTTGAGCTCTGGAGAGTGCCTGAGTGAAGTCTCCTTCCAATGCTTCTTCCTCCTTTCGCTTTTTCCCAATTCACTCTGCCGTTTAGGGTTTGCGGCGTTCTCATCGGGAAGCGCGGTTGTTTCTGCTTCCCGCGAATTTTCTCTTATTTTCCATGTACGCTTGTAATACGAAATTTTGTCCAGGAGCTCCTCAAGTTCCATCAGTCTGTTTTTCACCCCTTTGCTGATGTTTTCAAGGAGGAACGATGCAGATCGAATACGCTTCACAGCTGCCACATATTTCTTAATAAGCCTTTCCTCTTCAGATTTTACCAGAGTTGTCGACAATGCCCCTACTCGGCTTATATTTGAAACCATCTAGTTAGTTTCAGCAGTTTCTACTGTGCCTCTTTCTGCAACTAAAGGTGCCGCGTCACATTGCGCGTCTTATTCTCTATTAGCGCATACTTGGGTTTCGTCGGGCATTTCAGCCCTTGCTGCGTACTTCGCTAGGCACTGAGGCGAGCCACGGCGACACAGCCCCTACCCCAGTTCCCGGACCAAAGACTAACTGATCCCGGAACTCACGGACGGATCAGCGTTCACTCGGGGCAACGCGGTCTACTAACACCGGTTCAATGCACACTACCCGAACAGGGTCCCGAAGGGGTTGGCTTCTGATACGCGCCACAGCTACCACCTTGGCAGAGCTAGAATCACATCACCCCATTGACGTCGGCAAGGAGTTGTCGATGGCTCCGGGGACTCCCGGTGTGTCCCGGCGAGTATCGGTCATTAGCAGTTCGTTATTCACCCAGAAAATTTCTCGAGGCTATTACCTAGGGCGCAGGTATTATGCCAGCTCCGGCACCTTGGGGACGTGACTCCTCGTATCGTAAGCGACCCGATTACTTCAAGCGGTTGAATTTAAAATCCCTTTCATGTTCTTTAACTTTTCTTGGCAGGTGAGTCCACGAAACTTTCCTGTGAACAATCAGATACAAGATACATGGCGTTATCTTGTATTCCTTATATCCGATCCTCATTGTTCGGTTTTGTCTCTTCTAGTTTGTTACTTTAAAGAAGGAGATACAGAGGCCAACAGAAAGTGACCCGATTGTAATAGGATTTCTGAAACCCGCTTGTCCGTGCGCGCCTGAGGAATTTTTGTGAATCATTATCAGAATAACGAGGCTATATCAAGGATCAAAGCTTCAACCTGTGAATCAGTGAAGGAAAAAAAATATTTCACTCAACAGGTGCTATACGCAGGATACCATGAAATTCGCTTCCAATATTCCGTCCTTTTTAGGGATCAAATACTTACTTGCCTCACTTCATAATTACGAATAAGTTCCAAGTCTGGCCCCGCTGGCTACTGTTTCCCATTAAGTAGTCATCTAAACACTTTCACATCAGATTCTATTCCTTCTCATTTCCTTTTCAACGGATTTCTTTGAATTTGAAATGTTTGCACCGTTGAAACAATACAAAATTCCCTCATTGAAATCTAATTTAATATGCCCAAAGCTAGGGCACAATGAGGGTGGCAAACGAACCAGTGAACGAGTCCATTTCGAGGAAAGTAATAGTAATCCCTTCCTAAGGCTAAACACATTTCCATTTCGAGGTTAAATTTGCTATTAGGCCTGAGGAATTTGTTTTGAAACTCATTCATTTCGAATAGATGGTTCCGAAATTTTGGTCCGCTCCGGAGTGCTAGTGTAATTCTCATTATGGGGGTGAGGAAGCGACGTGGAATGAGTGGAGGAAAGGACTTAGAGTTGCGAAGAAAGTCACAGTCCACTCTAGGGTAGGCCGGGTGAGGTGTTCGCATCGCCTTTAGAATTTAGATCCATTGATCCTGCAGTTCTTCAAAAGGGATCACTCGGGACCGGCGACGGATGAAAATCATAACAATGAAATTTCTCTGACTTGCGATGCTCTCAAGGATTTAGTCACTCCTACAGCTTCCTCCCTCTCGTCCTTTTTTCACACATTTCTGGGTCTATACTTTGTATATACATATGTAAGATCCTGGTGCATAGTTACAAGTATATAAGGGACTTTTCCGCTCCCCTCGAGGTACATATTTCAATGGAAGGATAACAATTGTTCGTTTTCGTTTCACACTTGGACCTCGAGAGCGAGGGGGTGAACATCCTTGAATTGAAATAGCTACGAAATTGTAAACGTACGGTGGTATTAAGGCAAAAAGGGTTAAGGTGGAAATAGGCTCTGGTCATTCTGTGTCCTTTTTACGATATATAATTTTCTAAATCTTCATCCGGCCGAACGTGAGCGGCGGAAGGGCACGGTCAAAAGGGTCATGAATTGGCCTATTCCAGTCAATTTGACGCATCCTATATACGTAAATGAGTAAATAAATAAACAAATGAACAAACACATCTACAGATATAATATTAATTCAATATTATTTTTGCTTGGATGCTTGAAAGGGTGCTCCAAAAAGTTTAAATCGAGCTGGTACTCATTGTGGGAGTTCGAAATGGACCTTTTGTGAACAGCACACTGACTGGATAATGGGAGATTCGTGGTTATGTGAAAGAGGTTAATCCACCTCGTAATTGTAGATAGAAATGAAGGTCTGAAACAAATTAAACTTTTATTAGATTTTAGTATGAATGTAGTGAATTAATGCATGTTTTTAGTTGGATGGTTTTTCATTTACAACCGGCAAGCCTTTTGAGCTCTGTAATTACGTTCCAGATATATGAATGTAATTGGATACACATATCTGGGAAAGATGGAAGGATGATATGCGAACGACGACTAAGTGAAACCAAAGTTAATTTTAGAGTTGAAAAGGATACTCCATTCGTCTTGTTCTTTGGGGGGTAGGGTAGGTGAATGCATTTACGCACACAGTGTTGGCCTCCTGATTCGGTACGTCGTCGGACTACCAACTAAACACCTCCCCATCGTCAGAGAGCTAGCCTGGAACCGTTTGTCACGTTACTTCGGGCTAGTCCCCGAACTCTCCCGCTTTGCGGAGCCTTCAAATCAGGGAATTCCTTTCACCAACGGGAGGGGAGAGGAGGAAGGGAACTGTCAGTTCAAGGAACCCCCTGCCATCCGGCTCCTCCACCGGTCGAGTTCTATCTTCTTAGCAACGAGAAGGGCACGAACGTAATGGGCAACATGGTTCCACCTGTCAGCAGACCTCAGCATCTCTTCGACAATGTTGTCTGGAGAGAGATCCCCTGTGTTTAAATAGAGCTGCTGACGAACCCCATCCCACTTTCCACAAAAAAAAAAATTGTGGTGGGCGTCGTCCACAACTCCATTGCAAAACACACAATCCGGAGAACGCGCCTTTCCAATCTTGTGCAGGTAAGACTGAAAACTGCCATGCCCCCTTAAAAATTGGGTAAGCAAACAGTCAGTCTCAGCATGCTTCCGATCCAGCCACGCACCTAAGTTACCGATGAGCCGCGCAGTCCATCTGCCTCTAGTTTCATTTTGCCAAGAGAGCTGCCACTCGTCTAGAGTGTGTTGCTTTTCTTCGCGAGCAACCACCTCCCTTGCGCTTGTATATGGCCTGACGCTCCCTAGCAAGAAGGGCAACGGGGGTAACACCCGCTATCACCATCACGGCCGGTTCAGAGACTGTGCGGTACGCAGACGCTACCCGTAAAGCTCCCCGTCTCTGTACTTACGCGAGGCGTTTACGATATTTTTTTTTTTTTGTTTTGTGCGTACACGCAGGTGGAAAATCTTAGAAAGACACGTCCGCCGCAGCTCCGCC
Organism: Hermetia illucens; assembly: GCF_905115235.1. Lineage (NCBI taxonomy): Eukaryota > Metazoa > Arthropoda > Insecta > Diptera > Stratiomyidae > Hermetia > Hermetia illucens. The sequence continues at coordinate 5,016,483 of NC_051852.1, forward strand.
GCCAGAACGGCGGAATTACAGCGGGCGCGTGTGGGATTCACACCCACTAAAAACCACCCCCGGTCTCTCCAGCCCCAGCCTAGCGGGACCACCATTGAGGTATTACTTCGCGGGGTAAGTTTGCTCTTAGGCACTCATCCTTCTCCTATTTGCAGCTTTCCTCCTTCTTTGTTCCTTCAGCAACTCCTCCTGCATCTGGATGATTGCGAAGCCAACCGCAAGCCACTTGTCCTCGGACTCCAGCATCTCAGTAACCAAGCTCTCCGGGGTTCCGCTCCTGCCCAGCACCTGGTTTAAGCTCCTTCTCTCCATCGCAAATCGTGGGCAGTGAAACATCACATGCTCTGGATCCTCCGGTATGCCATCGCATCTGGGACAGTTCGGAGAATCATCCAACCCAAAGCGGTGCAGATACTGCCTGTAGCAACCACCGTGCCCCGTGAGGAACTGGGTAATGTGGTAGTTGGTCTCCCCATGTTTTCGCTCAAGCCACACCCCAATGTTGGGAATGAGCCTGTGCCTCCACCGACCTTTCGCAGACTCGTCCCATCTGCGTTGCCAGAGATCAAGCGACTCTGACCTTGCCGCATTTCTACGCTGTGCATGCCCCTTCATATGTCTTGCATTGTACATGACACTCATTTCTTTGGCCAGAATGTCAACCGGGATCATGCCTGCTACCACCAATACTGCCTCATCTGATGTGGTTCTAAAAGCACTGCAAACCCTCAAAGCCATCCGCCGGTAAACCGAGTTCACCTGCTTCCGTCTCTGACTCCGGCTAGCACCAACCTCCGGCAATGTTTCGGTCCACCAATATTTGGCAACATTTTTGCAAGTGCCGTTGTGGCACTGGCTGCCTTTTGGCATGCATACTCTAGGTGTTCCCTAAAACTCAATTTGGTATCAATTATTACCCCCAGGTATTTTATAGCCGGCTTTGATACGACCGTATGTCCACCGACCTCCACTTTTACAGTGTTATTTTTCCTGCGTTTCGTTATCAAGACCGCTTCCGTTTTCGCGTCCGCCAAGGTCAGCCCGGCCTTTTCTAGCCAGGACTTTACCGCTCTCACTGTTTCCGTTGTATAAAGCTCCACATCTTCTGGGTGTTTTGCTGTAACAACCACAGCTAGGTCATCAGCAAAGCCGACAATCGTAGTCCCTTCTGGGACGGGAAGAGCAAGCACCCCATTATACATGATATTCCACAACAGGGGACCAAGTACCGATCCCTGTGGTACCCCGGCTGTGACAATGTACTCTTTGGGACCCTCATCCGTCCCGTACCAGAGAGTTCTCTCTGAGAGGTAGTTTTCCACCAAATTCGCTAAGTATCCGGGGACACCTATGTCAGCCAACGCCCCTTTAATTCTATTCCAGTTAGCCGAGTTGAATGCGTTTTTGACATCCAACGCCACCACGGCACAGCAGCAGCCAGAAATCAGTGCACCTTTTGCCAGGTTTACCACTATGCCAATGGCGTCCACCGTAGAGTGGGCACGTCGGAAACCAAACTGTCGTTCCGACAAACCATTGCTGACTTCGACGATGGGCAGGAGTCTGTTGTAGATGACTCTCTCCATCATCTTCCCCATTGTATCCAAAAGGCAGATAGGATGATAAGACGCTGGGTTTCCAGGTGGTTTGCCAGGCTTCGGAAGCAACACCAACTTTTGCTTTTTCCACTGGGCAGGGAATATTCCTTCTTTACGATATACCTTCTTTTTAAGAGCGCCAGCCCATACCTCTGCGCCGTAGAGCAGGACAGACAGCGTTGAGCTCATCAGGAGACGTCGCCTACTAGACAAAGGACCTCCAATGTTTGCCATTAGCCTACTTAACGCCGAAACTCCAGCCGCAGCCTTGTTCGCTGCTGCTTGGATTTGCTCAGAAAAGCTCATCTTTGAGTCAAGAGTCAACCCAAGATACTTTACTGGTGATTTTGACTCGATGATCGACTCGCCGAACGATATGGGACGCAGGGTCGGAATTCTCTTTTTAGTCAGGATGACTACTTCGGTTTTTTCCAAGGTTGAAACCATGAGTAGTCATCCATCCGCTTACCCGTCGCATCAATATGCCAAGTCTGCTTTGCGCCTGTTCGACAGTGCGTCCAGCAACAAGCGCTGCGACATCATGTGCGTAGCCGACCAGGCGCGACTCTTCTGGCATGTCGAGTTTAAGCAGACTATCATAGGTAGCGTTCCAGAGGTCCGGCCTTAGGATGGATCCCTGTGCTACTCTCGATGTGACCTCCATCCACCTTTGACCCTCTAGTGTTTCATAGAGCAGGGAGCGGTTCCTCAGATAGTCCCTCGAAATCCGTAAGAGATAGTTCGGCACGTTGAAGGTATTGTCTAGTGTGCCTAGAATGTCTTTCCGTCTTACGGAATTGAAGGCGTTTCTGACGTCAAGCGTTACGAGGAGCACCACCCGTCGAGTTCGGCGGCTATGTGCCTCTGCTCGTCGAATGGCTCTCCCTGCCCTAAAACCAAACTGCCGGGGAGATAAATCTCCGGCGGCGCGCATCGCTTCAGCGAGTCTACTTCTGATGAGCTTTTCGAGCACTTTCCCAGCAGTGTCAAGCATTCATAGTGAACGGTATGAAGACGGCAGTTCGGGGTCGCCTTTCCCTTTAGGGATCAGCGCAAGCCTCGCAACTTTCCAACAAGCAGGGAAAATGCCCTCTTTCAGGCAAGCGTTGAATGCGCCGAGCAGTAGGTCTGCCCGGTGTTGGAATACCAGTTTGTATACCTCTGCTGGAATACCATCGGGTCCTGGCGCCTTCTTGTTTTTCATAGAGAGAACTGCCTGTTCCAACTCTTTTATAGAGAAAGTGGACAGTCCTCTGCGCTCTCCGCGCCGACGTCACCATCCCATACGGGGTGCGCAGGGGAGAGTGCCCTTACAATGCGGTTCGTCTGCTCGGCCTTAAGTGAACAGGGTTTCTGCAGAGCCCCGATTTTTCGGGTTACCAGTTTGTAACCGAGTCCCCACGGATTCCCATTCACCTCGTCGACCAGATCTTGCCAGCAGCGAGCTTTGCTCTTGTTTATTGCGCTGTGGAGTCTCCTTTTGGTTGATTTGTACTCCATCATTATGGTACATGACCCCCCCCGAGGGTTTGGGTCCACCACTTCGAAAGCAATGTATTGGTGGTTACTTGCGGAGAAGTCTTCCAGAACTCGCCACCCGTCCACCAGCGACACCAGTGATTCCGACGCGAAGGTTACGTCTGGAATGATTCCTTCGCAGCCCGGGCGCCGGAACGTTAGGGTAGATCCGGTGTTTAGAACTACCAGTCCTGTTCTCGCCGCCATTTCCAGAATTTGTTTCCCTCTGGAATCTGTGTGAGGCATGCCCCATTCAAGCGCCTTAGCATTGAAGTCACCCCCGACTAGGATTCGCCCATCCGTGGTTAAGATAGCGTCCTCCAAAGCATCAAGCCTCCGACGAAAGTCCGGCGTCGTCTCATTCGCCGTAAGATATCCCTGAACACCGAATCCAGACAAAGCCGTCCCCTCGGCCTTGGGCAAGAACCCCCAGAAGGGTGCCGTCCCGAACCTAGATGGCAGCGGTACCTGATATGTCTGGGTGCCATAAAACTGGGCCCTTGTTTCGGTATTGGAGAGTGCCTGAGTGAAGTCTCCTTCAGATGTCCCGTTCGTCTGAGCAGAGGAGTCTGCACTCAAATATGATGACGTTGTACTCGAATTGCGATTGTATCTTTTTCAGGAAAGATACGTTTGTCATAATCCAGCAACAACCGAGTTTCAGCAAACTCTTGAGCCTGTTAGAATCCTTCGAAACTCAATAATAAATTCTCAAGTAGATTAACACAAATTCACTTTTCGTAAGATTCATTAAACCGTGTATATCACATCCCGGGTCAGAGTCCTACTTTAGTAGCCTCTTATGTCCGTTCGCACACAAATTCCGTGGCAAACAAAACGAAAACAAAGTTTTTCGACAAAAACTGTGTAATTAATCCATCCCCATTTAATCTAATATATCCTCGAAGCGTAAACATAACATTCTTTTCCTCATTCCTGTTCGTCCTCGTCTTCCAAGGACCCTCAAGTCTAAGTAATAAGCCCGCATTTTTGATAGAATGAACTTGGATGGAACAAAAGGCAATAAGCAGGACGGGGGGTCCCTGGAAAGGACGTGGATTAGACCAGGAGTAGACAAGGTGAAGACGGGAGAAAGCAACTTCTACTTCTCCCATTTATTCTAAGCAATTAATTTAACGAAGCCCTGGCATGCTGGAGTTAGTTTTTCTCAGGTTTTTGCGTAAGCATCTGGCCTGGAATAGTTCAGCCGTCGTGAGGCTTAGTGAAATGGTTTGTTTTGAGAATGTGAAGAAGTATCTTCATAAAGTGAAAGCGTGAGAACTTGTGTATGTGTACAGCGGCAGCTGAGACTAGGATAAGACCAAGGCAAATAATTAATAAGAGCAATTGATGGTAAAGTGTAGCACTTCACCTCCAGACATGAAATTAAATGAAGTTTTCAGACCATTCCACTTTCGGCATGAAATTGAATTAGGGGTGTACCTTCCATGAATGTGCCAATCGAAGAGAGGCTACTGAGTTTATTCAAGGACTTTCAAAGGATCTGCACATATTCATGCTTTTGTGAGCGTGAAAGGACCTGGTGTTACTATTCACTGTGGATGGGGAGGCCTCATAATGAGTTCTTATTTGGCGAATAGTTTTTTCTGTCAGTTTATTGAACCTTACTGTTGAGCATTTCCTGTCGCTAAGGATTAGAATGAAACTTTTTCGAGATATCATCGTTACAAAGCAGTCCCCAAGGATTTCAAATCAAGACTGATGAAAGTCCTGGGGGATTTAACGTGAGTACCTGCCGTGAGGGCATAATCACACGGTCCTCTTCGGACACGGATTGATTTTGAGACCACACGCCATGCCAGCACAGCGGTCCTGGTTTATACTGAGTGCAGGCTCAGCATTCATACCAGTGGATGCGAGGCCTATGTAACACCTCTGCCGCAACTAAGGAGTACGAGCTCCGAGGAGCTCTGCTCGCGATGTAGGCATAACCACAACCACCATGAAACTCCCACTAGGGGACCAACCGCAAATAACCGGGCCGAGAACACATCCTCCAGTAATTCTCCTGGAGCATATGCTCTCAGAGGGCGATCCCGGTTCCCATGGTACCAGATAACCTCCGGTGAGGCTATGTAGCAGAGCCACTTCAGATGAGTCCCTTGCAGACTCGGGTCTGATCGCCCTCCTCGAGTACGTGGGGACGGAACTCCCCAACGGGTTAACTGGCGTTGAAAGGATATAAAAATAGACCAGCTGTGGGTGAAATTTTCGCTGGAACACATTGGGATGCCTCCTCTCATTCGTGATGTTTTCGAATAAGAAAAGGCCACTAGCCAGATGTGCCTTTAATCACAAATATATACAAGGATCAACTCTGGAGTACGCTAAACCGCTCTAAGGTTATGGTATGTGTTGTTCCGTCGAAACGGGACTCTCCCGCAAGTGCCGAAGTCACGATTAAAAACTAAAACCAGTTGAAGCCACCTCGGTTTCGTTCGACGAAACTTTGCCTGATCTTTTTAGCTGGCTTTAATGTTGTGTTGTTGGTTAGCCTGGGGTAGGTCTGTGATTGGAACGAGCGCTGGAGCGTGATTATTTGGTTGATCGGTACAAAGTTGTCACTAAGTATAACGCCAACGGGTCAATCGCACAACTACTTGTTCTGCCAAAATGTAAGCGGGTATTAACCAATCTGTCGAAAGGATACCCTCAAAGTCCCCTCAGTTTATCGTAAAAGGCGACTAAGATGGATTGAAAGCGACCTCCAAATTTTGAAGACTGTTACCGAAACGTCAACAACGCGTCGTGGATTTCTGCAACTTGTTTCAATACAGAGCCTACCATAAAATCAGTTGGTTTCAACAGACCGGCAACGTGATACCAATCAGATCGACCACTTTGCGATCAGTAGATTTAAGAGCTGTCTCCTGGATCTGTGTTACAAGAGAGGCACTGAAATCGCTTTCGTGCGAGATGACCATCTGATGGTCGTTTACGTTTGTTTGCTTGTTTCGTATGCCAATCCTTACAGGGTTGGGCAGCCACGATCCCCTAAGTTCAATATCGACTGTTTGTATGATCCAACTATCGCTCGACAGGGGAGAGCTATCTTGCTGGTCGGACGGTAGATATACTGAGTAACTCGCCTGAGAATATCAATGCCATCAAGCCATGGTCCGAAAAGGGCTCCACAAAAATTGGCAGACTGTGGAATCGAGGACGCGGATCAATAAACGGAAAGAATCAAAGGCTCTATTGAATTTGATGTGTTCCGTTTGAACTCCGCTACGGTGCGAAAAAGGGACAAAAGGAATTGCGCTAGTCAGGCAAGCGGAAAGTATACAGCATCACGAAAGAACTTGCATACGGTTGCCGCTTTTTTTATGGTCCTGCGAAGGACGTTAACGGCCGACTTCCCCACAATGCAGAGCAGTGGAACGAAGACTTCCTTATAATTCTTAACCGCATCACATCCAGTGAAGTTGCGGCTCCTGTATATGAAATGGCTAGCCACCGTAGCATGCGAATACAGAAATCATCAATTTACGTCAATTTACGATAACATCTTTCCAGGAGAATTGAATCGACTGGTCGTCCAGGTTACGTGTTGGGTAGGCTTGACAACCCTACACGAAAACTAAAGTTATGAAGCCACACACGCTCTACGGCACGCGATGGAAATACTGCTGGAATACAGCTATCAGTTGCATAACCTTTTCATCGACTTTAAAGCCGCATAGCCAGGGAACAGCCAGCGAAATTGATAAGACTGACTAGGCAGACCCTGACCAACGTGCAAGGCCAGGTAAAAGCTTCTCGAAATACAATATCGGTCTAAGACAAGGGGGTGCCCTATTATGCGTCCTCTTTAACCTCGCCCTAGATAAAGCGATTCGCTATTCAGATTGAATGCGCGAGGCACCATCCTCTTAAATTCTTCCCAACTATTGGCCTACGCTGACAATTCTGGCATAATCGAAAGAACAACCCGAGATGTACAGTCTACCTTGATCCAAATCGAGCAGGCGGCGCGAAATCGCGGGCCGCACATTAATGAATGCAAGACGAAGTACATAGTGGCAACATCAACGCCAAAAGCTAAAGAACCATTGATAATTTCTCCTCCTCCAACCGATAACAGCTATGCCGATGAAATCCGCTCTCGGCTGCCAACAGAGTCTATTTCAGCTTACAAAAACTATTTCGCTCGAAAGGTCTCACCATAGGGTCAAAGCTCTAATTGTACAAGACTATGATCGTGGCAGTCCTTAAGTATTCCTTGGAGATCTGGGTTCTTAGCAAGAAAAATTGTAAGCCGTGTTCGAGACAGGAGTCTTCCCAAGAATTGTTAGCCCCCTACATAAGGATGGACGATTCCGTATCCTACATAACGACGAAATCAATGAGGGATACCATAAAATCCAGACGCCAGACAGCTTTTAGGGATATCGAATTGGTGGATCTCGGAGCAAAACCGGGCTATCTGCAGTTCCTTATTAAGGCAGGCCTAGACCGGATACCGGTTGTTGCGCCGTTGATGATGATGATGATACCATAAAATCCGGTTCAACAGGTTACGGTGGGTACACCACCTAATCGGATGGTGGAGGATGATCGTGCTCGGAAAGATTTTAAGGGTAATATCTTTGGTAGAAAAAGAAGACGAGGCAGACTCTGAATTAGATGGGGCGATCAGACAGCTTTTGGAGATATCGAAGGGGTAAAATCGGGGTGTCTGAAGTTCCTTATTAAGGCAGGCCTAGACCAGATAGTGGTTGTTGCGCCGTTGATGATGATGATGAATTGCTTTTACGTTATTCAATTTGTTGAATCTTACTAATGAGTTGAAATACCTAGAAAAACTGTTTCTCCAATGCGAGAAGGCCGTAGTCATAATGAAAAATTAAGACCAGTTGAGCTCATTTTTGTATCGATCGGCGCAATTTGGTCTACTGCTGATTTTCTTGGCTGATTTCGATCTTATTGTAGGTTACTCTCAAGAAGCTCACTCATTAGAATGAGCACTGGAACCTGATTATATATTAGCGGTGATGGTTATAGTTCCGGATCATCTGGTTGAGCTGGTGAAAAGTAGACTTCAAAAAGATTTGGGTCAATTTTGCAACTGCATGTTTGACCAATAGGTAAGTGGGTTTATACCGGTCGATTGAAACTGGGCCTTGCGATTTGGGGTTCAAGAATATACTCAAAATCATCCCTAGTTTCCGGAATGTACGCATGTTCCTCGACCGACCGTTCCGAGGGTTCCTAGACAGTTCGCTCTCTGCAACTTAAGCGAGAATTATATAGAAAGTCAGAACGATGAAGTTGCGGGACTCTAGAGAGTACCCCTCTCCCTCTTGCTACACCTGTGGGGAAGTTTGGAAGGCCAAGGTGAGATCTGGCAACACCATGTTCGAACATGTAATGGGGAAGCACGGTCCTGGCGACGGAAACGATAATGGTGGGTGGTTCAAGCATTTTTGCAAGTTCCAACGCCTCGTCATTGGTAGCACATTGTTCGGACACTGAGCCTACTATAAAGTCACTTAGGTGTCAACTAATTGACACAATACCAGCCATACCAATTGATTTAGGAGTTGTCTTTTGAATGTGCGTAAAAAGGGATACGCTGACACCGGCCTCGAAAAGGATCACCATCTGATGGTCGTCCTTCCTATATTTAACTATCAGTGACTTAAGTTCGCACAGCGCTGAAATGGACAAAGTCTGCACGGCTTCCAGTGGATAAAAATGTTTGCTTCGCAGACGAAGTTTCTTACGTATTTCAATGATGAACTATAATGGGACTTGGGGGAGGGAGGAACATAACTAGGAAGGAGGTCAGACAGAATGGAATAAAAGGAGAGGCGCGCTAGGCTGCAGATTAATGATGAGAGAATGAGAGTCCAGTTGATTGACACCTGAGCTAAATTCAAACCCCCAAAGTTGCCCTTACAAAATTTGAGCTCAGAGGGTTTGCGCATAGTATGGGAGTTGAGGCGTCGAACTCAAGAGCAGGATGATGGACACTTGGAGCAACATAGGGAAGAGCAAGAGAAGGTTGAGAAAGGAGCTGTTCTGGCATGCTAGAGAGGACTAGAGCTAGAGTGCGATTTAGATGATTTGTGGTGCAGTTGAACTGAAGAGTAGAAGTGAATAAAGGGAGAGACGGACGAGAGGAACATATTGGAAGTTGTGGCCGGCCGGGAATGCTAGGCCAGGAGAGCAAAGGGAGGTTAAATTCACCGAAGACAATGAAGGGAAGAGAGGGGAAAGTTACAGTAAGGACTTCCGAAAGACTGTCGAAGAATTTATCATACAGATAGGAGGGACTGCGGCAAGGGAAGTATACGCAACATATAATAAAAGGATCGACGTTGGGAGGGAAAATACATAAGGTGATACAGTCACAGGAGGTAGAAAATGAACAAAATATGGATTCGGCTGTTAGGGGACACTTAACCGCGATTAGGGCAGCTCCAACAGCTGACTTGCTTGAAGCTACTCAGAGTTTAAAATCCTATCACCCAACCACGTTTCAGTGATACAGATGAGATGGTGTTGGCAAGCCAGGGCAAAAAGATTGAAACTCGACAGCTTGGTACGTAGGCCTCCCATATTTTGATAATAAAGACTTAAGTCTTGACAAGTTGTTTATGCTTGTCGGCGAGGCAGGCGGGTGACATGGACATTTGTTCGTAATTTATTTCGCTGATAAAGCTTAATGAATACTCTTTGCGGCCAAAAGGAGGGTACGGCATCGAAGTCATATGGATACGTCACTTTGAAGGATGCGATTATATGGTCGGAGGAGCCATACTTCCTAAGTTTTACGCACGAAAAAGGTGACAGAGATAAACCAGCTTTACTTCTGATGTAGTGAAGAGCTTCATCAGAAGAAGTAGAATAGGCAAGTTTGGTAACGAAAAGTTGCTTAGGCGGTAAAGCGACTTGCTGCAGAGGGCCACCCGAGTGCGTAGGAGAGGAGCGCGGTAGAAAGGTGGCCGATGTCTGGGACACTGCGGCGGAAGGCATTGATAGTCCGGTGGAGGGATAGCGCGCTGAAGATGGGTTAGCTGCTACTGGAAGAGCTATAGAACTTCCAAATACTCATCACGGCTGGTGAACAGCAGCGTCTTCTGATAAAGCACGTTCGACGGTCGAAGCTTGGGCTGGACGGTTCGCCGGCAAGGTCAAAACTAACGGAGCCGCATCGAAACAGGGATTGGTTTCTGTATTGGCTCCTGGCCCGTTTGTGTTGTGGTGAGCGCCTTTCATTTCTTCTGCTTCTCTTTCAGGCCTTTTTGTAGGTACAGGTCCTGTTGATTTTTCCTCACATATCCGTCATGTCACCCTTTCTTCCATGTTCCATGTTCCATGGGTTCTTGGTGATTTGGAAGTGCACGGAATAAGCATGGAGTGTGTTATGTTCCAACCTCACTTTCCATCTTCTTTCTTTGGAGTTTGGAGTTGGGTAAGACTGATGAAACTTTGATTGTATGGCATTTAGATGTTAAGTTTTGTTTGACAGACCGTTTGAGGAATCTAATGTTCTCATTGATGCTTGCTGTTACTTTTTTGAATTTCAGAAGATGATTGAACCCCTTATCTGACTTCGTAGTCCTTCGTGAGGAAGGAAGGATTATTAGCCAATAAGTGTATACTTCATTGGTGAATGTAAAAAATTATAACGAATCCTTCCTCAAGATACATCTAGGCAATTTGAGCTATATTGGTTCCGCGGTTCTGTCAGGACACAGTTCTACTAACAGAGACTGATGTGCCTCGTGTGAAATCATCTCTGTATCTAAAGTTCTTGGTTTTCTTCCAGTTATGCAGACGAGCATAACCAAAATCCTCTCAGGATATTTTTTCTTTGGGGTATTTAAAACTCTGTGAACCACAAATTTCTAGATTGAATTGATGTGCTCCTCAAATATGCATAGTGTGTGCGTAAACATAACTCCAGAACATAGGATGAAATTTGGCCATAAAGTGCCTGAAGCTGGGACATAGGTATTCTGATAGACAAAACTGCCAATTTTCAATAAATCTTATACCCCCACGTGGATGCAGCTAGCTTCCAAACTATGGTCTACATCATGCAAATAACGTCGACTACCTAAAACTTTCTGCATGAATCCTTAGCCCCTTTCTGTCATTATTGGAGTCTAGTTAAATCCTATCATCTTATCGCCCAGGATTCACGGTTCCATCCCTTAAATGAGTCACGTTCATATATCTTGACCCGTTAAGATGATATTTCCTCGCTCAACATTCCTTCAAGCAATATCGAGGGCTAGTTATCCTTCCATGGTTTCAATATCAATCTCAGATTCAATGTGCCAATATTTGAGTTTCCCAGTATTTTCTCGACCCCCAAACTAGACTTTTACAATAATTTTTAAATCTTCAAGCCTCCACGAATGGGGGTGGTGTATGCAAATATATATGTCCTTGCACCCTACATAGTTCTATATGAATTTTCGAGGATTGTCTAGAGACATTTTGTATTAATCACGGAGAAGGGATCAAGCGAAAAATTTGACCGGTCCATGGTTTTCGCTGGAGGATACATGGGCTCCTGAAACGGGCAGAATCGCTGAAATATTCAGAAAGTTGAACGGTTTCATTTTGAAATTATATTTTGGTTGATCTGTTCGCTAATTTAATATTTCCAGGGGTAGGAGAGGTCGCCTGAATTCTACTGAATAACGTTCTAATTAGATTTCGGGGAGGGTCGCGAAATTCCGAATTGTGAAGGAATCCACTTTCAACTAATCAATTCGTGGTGTCGTTGACATTAATAAAATTTCGCACAGATTGGAATGTTTGTACTTAGTTAAAGCGATTGGCAAGGCATGACAGGATTCCCGCGGTTGTGACTGGGAATTCAATTATGGATGTTAATGGAATTTGCCATTGGAGTCATTGGTACTGTTTTCCGGAATGATTGGTTCGGCGAAAAATATTGGATATTTTGCGATTTGCGCAATCCTTTATGTGGACACGTTGCTGACGCAAAAGGATTTTCAGAATTCATGTCCTGCATTCCGAGCGGGGGAGATGAGTCTCATTTCTATTCAGCCAGCGTGCCAACACTTCAATATTAGCCGCTGGATTCAGTCCTTACTCTGGCACTATTGTAATGCGTCATGTAAATGTGTAAATAAGGACAACATATGCCGGTTTCTACTATATTAAATATTTCCTCGTTGATTCTCCCATTATTTTCATTTCTCCGTCGCTGTGGCACTCGCATCCTTCTCCATTAACAATTTTCTGGAATTGATTTTCCGATTTCGAGCAGACAGGCCGGGGTATATGCCCGTAAGAACATGGCATCTGAAAAGCTTACAACCTACTTATCTGCCAATTCGAATTCTATTCGAGTGCGACTAAGCTTTCGGAAAAAATCCTTAATGTGGAAATCTTTTCACGGAATCCACGAAACAAATCCTGAATTCAAGCCTCAATTTTTGTCGATATCATCAACCGACATTTCTGACTCCTCTCCTGCTGTCCCGTCGTGCTCCTCATGTGGAAGGGTCCTTTCCCAGTCTCTATTGGTTTTACATTGTTTCGGGGTTTTTTTTTTTAAGGGAAAATGTTTTCGAATTTATAACCTGATCCTGTGGTATGGCGTGCGTATCAATGTTTAGCCAAAAACAATTTCAGATATTATTATCTGGGCCGCGCTGGGAAATGGTGTGGGGTCGACTAAAACGTGACCCGTAAGAATGAACGGGGAATAACACTCGCTTCCAATTATCCTGTGTGGAAAACAAATGTGGATAGTGGGGTTGGATACTTATGGAGTTTTATCTGCTTATCCTTCACTTATTTTATGTAAAATTTATTATAAAAGGTGGAATTTCGGAGCGGAGTACGGGAGGTAGTCAAGGAAAGTTCTTCTGTCGCCTTGGATTTGTGACTCTCCGGGAAATCCATTAAAGCCGGAACAAAGGCACTTCATCTTGAAGTCAAAAGAGTTTCGGCATTCCTTGGGGATCAATGCTTTCGAATTTCACTAATATAAATTTCAGCAAATAGAGGACATGCTCGAATTTTTGCTTGCCTACTGCCCCTCCCGTCGCAACATAAAATAATGGCGGAAAATAGCGAAAAATATCGGATTCAGGACGAAGGGCAAACAAACAAGTTTGAAGACTATAAAGAAATGATTTTAATGCGACAAAATTGAACAATTTAAATTCAGTTGAGGTCTAAGAGGCTAACGAAAAACGGCCTTTGTGATGATAGGCCTGAATGCGAAACAGCCAACAAATGGATTTGGGACTCAGTCGCCTGAATATCCTGTACTGACAAATTTCTTGTTGGGGTGCTTGTGTCAGTCGACTTTAATGCGTTTTCTATGCAAAGTACTACTCTGGTTGGGTACTAAGTTATTATATCCTTTTTGGAAGAATTTCGAAGTTCAGTTCAAGCTTTAAATGACTTAGGAGTTCCGGTTTTTGTTTGGCTGTAATGGTTTGCTAAATTGCATGAAAGTGATGTAGGGGCAGATGTTCAGAATTTGAATTTTCGTCCTTACGAAAAATCCTGGGAAAATGAGTATGAAACAGATTTGTCAAAAGTCAAATGTTCTGTGGTCATTAGTGAGGAAATGTTTGTGTGGTTATATTCTGGGAATATTGTTACCAGCAGCATATTTGGGCCTGAAAATGTCAATATTCTTTATTCTTTTAGGATGATCAGCTTCAAGATTTCAGTAGCAACTCTTCGAATTAGGGATAGGGAGTCATTTGGTAAATGCTATAAAAAAATGCATTGACGCATTGATAGTGCAAATCTAGCAGATTTCGAGGAGTACTGATTATGGGAATCACCCTCTGATCCGGAGATCAGGCTGTGGGTATTCAGTTGCTCTCGGAAAATTACTAAATGAGTGAATCCTGGAAAAGTTCTCTCACTTCAAACTGCCTCAAACCTATTAAAACTAAGGCTCGGAACAAATAAAAGGGGAAGGAAGGAGAGCTGGAAACTAGCAAAAGAGGTATGCTCAGAAGCTAGGCTAAGATGGGCAGTGGGAACTTTTAAACCAATGAAATCTCCAGGAGTAGATGGCATTTTCCGACCACTTATCCAGAGAGGCCTAGGAATTATCTTAGAGTCTCTTCTGAGGATGGTAAGGGGGATCATAGCACTGGGATACATACCAAGGACATGGAGACGGGCAAAAGTGGTCTTCATTCCGAAAGCGGGTAAAAAGGGTCCTTTTCACCCTAAATCTTTCAGACCAATCTGCCTAACATCGTTCGAACTCAAAACGGTGGAGAAGGTCATAGACAACTATATTAGGACTAACGTTCTAAAGCGTAATCCTCTACATCACTGTCAACACGCTTACCGGGCAGGAAGGTCAACTGAGACTGCTCTGTATCAGCTGACAGAGGTACTACGGGACGCCACAGAAACAAAAGAAACTGCACTGTGCGCGTTTTTGGATATCGAAGGAGCATTCGACAACACATCGCACACAGAGATACAGGATGCCCTGAGCCGCAAAGGAGTGGGAAACACCCTGGCACTCTGGATGGGCAAAATGCTAGAAAGCAGACAAATAGAGGTACAAATTCTATTATCATGAACACCACTCAAGGCTATCCTCAGGGTGGAGTACTATCGCCGCTGATGTGGAGTATGGTAGTAGATGAACTCCTGGACGTGTTAACAAATACTGGAATACAAGTCCAGGGCTACGCGGACGACATTATTTTAATCTGTAGGGGCAAATATGAAGATACCCTATGTGATAGAATCCAAACTGGATTAAGGGTTACTAGCGCCTGGTGCAGGAAGGTGGGACTGCGGATCAACCCAACCAAAACCACCATAGTACCATTCACTAGGAGGCGTAAGATGGATCACCTGAGAGCCATAACATTACATGATATGAAGGTGAAACGAGAAACAGAGGTCAAATATTTGGGAATCACGCTAGACCAAAAATTACTCTGGAAGAGACATGTCGGAAACACTTGTCGAAAAGCCACGAGGGCTCTGATGACTTGCAGATCCATAGGAGGAAAAAAATGGGGTTGCAGCCCGAAGATACTACTTTGGATATATACTGCAATAGTTAGGCCAATGATTACCTATGGAGCGGTAACCTGGGCAGAAAAAACCCAACTCAGCACACAAGCCAGGGAATTACATAAGCTCCAAAGACTGGCTTGCGTGTGTATCAGTGGGGCAATGAGGACATGCCCAACGGCATCCCTGGAGGTCCTTCTGGGATTAACCCCTCTCTATCTGCACATACAGATGCAGGCATAGAGATCAATACTCAGGATGGCCGGTAGTATGAATTAGGCGGGGAGCTGCCTAAATCGAAGGAAGATTGATATCCTTTCTAGGCGGTATCCTGAATTACTGGTACCGAGGGATAACATGAGAACGAGGTTTCACTTCGATAAGAAGTTTGAAACACGTTGGAGTAACAAGGCAAACTGGGAGAGCGTGACTGCGACATACGGCTTAAACCAGCAACTGATTACTTGGTCCACTGACGGATCTCTCACAGCAGAGGGAGCGGGTGCCGGTGTCATTGGTCCAAGGAAAATGTACTTTGATCCAATGGGCAGGTACACTAGCACATTCCAGGCGGAAATATACGCCATAGACAAATGTGCCTCCTTTAATCACCAAACGAACTATAGGGGGCAGAACATAGCTATTCTCACCGATAGCCAAGCAGCGATCAAGGCACTTAGGTCCAACCAGGTGAACTCTTAACTGGTATGGGAATGCTTTGAGAGACTGAATACACTCGGCTCGTCCAACAAGGTCTGGATACTTTGGGTTCCAGCCCATGCTAGGTTGGAAGGCAACGAGGCAGCGGACGAACTAGCCAAGAAGGGAGCAGGGACGCCTTTACACGGGCCAGAACCCTTCTGTGGAATCGGAAACGGTTTCATCGCTATGAATCTAAGAAATGAAGAGAAACGATTGAGGGAACTATATTGGGCGGGCCTACCAGGGATGGAGCAGTCCAGGGTGCTTATTGGGGGATACGAACCCATGCGCAAAAAGGATTGCTTAAACCTCACCAAAAAGAACCTCCGAATCATAGTCGGAATTCTCACTGGTCATTGTCGGCTGAACTATCACCTAGGGAAGCTAGGGATATCTACGGACACCGCCTGCAGGTTTTGTGAGGAGGAGGACGAAACCTCTATACACGTCCTGGGACAGTGTCCGGCACTTGTGCAAAGTAGGTCGAGACATCTGGGAGAACACTTAATACCAGATGCAAAACTGAAACATCTGGAAGTGGTGAACATACTAAAGTTCCTAACGGGTACAGGCCTCCTTGAGATACTATGATCAATAGGTACACTATAACCAGTAACAGGGGCACAATGGTTCTTCAAGGACGCGGTGCGACTTTCCCTTAACGGAATAATAATAAGGCTCTTATGAGTATAACATTTTTGATACCTTTCACCACTGCTATGCTATGTATTGTTGACCCTACTGACAATTAGGTAGGTATTTAATTATGGGGATTTCGTCATGTGAAATTGGCTGTGATAGAAGATTGTCCACAGCTGACCTGTTGATGAAAACCATTGCGAACGCTTTGTATGCAGATGGCTAGATTAGAAAGATAATTATGCAAGATAGCAGACGGTCCTTACTTGCTAAAACGGCATTTACGTTGGTTTGTTTTCTTGTTGCTGGAAGTTGGAATCTCGACATCTACATTAGATTTGAAAAACTCCCTAAATTATTTCGGAGAGCATCCGGGAAAATCTTCAATGTGAAAGCCTGCAAAAGTACAACTTTGAAGAGTCCATATGGGCCTTACATCCCTATGGGTCCTTCTGACTTGGGACAAGTCTGAATTTTTTTTTTAAAAAGAGTTATCAGCACTGGTTGCAATTAAATCCCAACCTTCGCCAATCAGCCTTCAAAGCGCAAGCCGTTTATAGCGCGATCAAAGACATCAAAAACCAGTTTCTATTGGAAAGGAGAAAATCTCATACTATTTCCTTACGGCAACTTCAAGAAACTCACTATCAAAGAAGGGTGTCAATTCGAAAAACGAAAAAAATTGGACTGCAATAGTTTAGTCCAACCCAACTCCACTCCTACACTTTAAGATGGGTGGAAAGGAGGTGGACATCGTACTAGCCAACATTGAATGCATGCCTACTTTGCGAGGCAGAGGGCTAGGCTCAATCGTCGATCTGACTTTCCCAGTACCTAATTGGCGGGAGGGATGGTTTGAGGGGTGAGTAAACATTACACCCACAATGATCAGAAACGGAGGAGGCGGCAACCGAGTGAGCAACAGAAGTAGAAAAACCAGGATAGCCAGAAGGTCTACTGGAGCCTTCCAGAAAAACACTTTCCTGCGAGCTTTAAAAGGAGGTCATGATCCGAAGGGAATGACGCTGGAAAAAGTGAGCCAGCTATGACAGCGAGTAATTGAGGCATGTCGCGACGGAAGTTGCATCACAGTCGGAAACCAAACTACTGGTGGAACCAAAAAATCGCACTGTTGAGAGCTTCAAGACTGCGAGCCAGGAGGCTTTGCCAAAGGACAAGAGGGATGCTAGAACAACTGCAGTCGGAGAAAGAATCCCGCGTTCTTTGAAGTAGCCTTAGGAAGGCTTAGTGGAAAGTAAGCCGAATTGTTACAAACAATGGTTCCTTGAGGCAAATATGAACCCGTGGGACGCTACTTACAAGGTTGTAATGGACTAGATTCGTGAAAAAAAATCACCCCAAGTGACATGAACACGACTCTTCTTCGAAATAATCATAATTGTTTTCCCACAACAGGAAGAAAGTGGACCTCAGCCGGTTCAACAGGACATCTTGATAATCCCCGGGGTGACCGAGGAGAAACTACGAGAAATTCGTCGACTAATTGAGGATACTAAGACTTCGAGATTAGACTGGATTCTGAACACAGTTTGAAGTTGTTTGTTGAATCAGACCCGCATGATTCACAAGCAAATTTCAATCGTGCATGGTGTAAGGAGTGTTTCCCGGCAATTGGAAAAGATTTAGGTTGGCTCTGATACCGAAGCTCCAAAAACCACCCAGCGCACCCTCTTGATATCGCCCTATCTGTCTAGCGGGTGGGGCTAGCGAGTGATACACCGAAATGGAAGTATAGGTTTCGCAGAGCATGATCCACGGTCGATGTAATAGCAACGATCGTGGATCTGGTTAGGGAGGCATTGGCCGCTGGTAGGTGCTATGCGGTGGTGACGATGGATGTCATGAATACCTTAAACTCGGCCAACTGGGGTTGGATTAAAGGCATCCTGGTTAACTGGGTGCCTCTGGTTACTTAGTTCGGATAATCGAGAGTTACTTCTCGGAGAGATTTATTTGATACGAGACGGACGACGGATCGAAGAAAATAAGTGTTCCCCAAGGCTCCCTATTGGGACCCCTACTGTGGAACATTATGTATGACGGAGTCCTTTGTGAGTGCGTGCCAAAGAAAGCAACATTGATTGGTTTTGCATTCATGCTGTTAAAGCGTGGCCCTAAATGGTGAAACTGGATCCGGCGAAAGATAAGACGGCAGTCCTAATTATCAGTTGCAAAAAGAGCAATACTGTCAAAATCTGGGTTGGTAATTACGAGGTCGTTTCAAAATCGATCATTAGATACATGGGGATAATGATCGTTGAGCTAGAAGAGGCACCTGGACTATGCGCGCGAAAGGCACAAGCTAGCTCATATCTAGTAAAGATGATGCCTAATATGGGAGGGCCAAAATCTAGTCGTCAATTGTTTGTCGCAATGTTGGTGGAATCCATCCTGCTATACGTGGCTCCTGCATGATCGCGCGCACTGGAGAACACAGTGATCCAGGAAAGGGTAAGTTCGGCATACCGGTCCATCGTGCTGAGGGTGTGCAGCTCATACAGAACAATATTCGTTAAGGGAGTGGGTGTCATAGCGGGGATGATCCCCTCTCCGCCGACCGATGGGACTGTGGCTTCCGGAAAGCTACTAGGAAGCCGTACAGGAGATCGCAGCAACGGCGGGATGATGATTCCGGAAAAGGCCGCTGGACACATACATTGGCCGCTGGACCCATACATGAGATACTGAGGCTGGAAGCAAACTGGAGTGCGATAAACACAACCCTAGCTACGACAATTAAAAGCTGCAGGAACTGGATCGAACCCGGAAAGCCCGACGGACGCGTGACTTAGTTGCGGTAGTGTAAACCAGGAAGGAATACTTCCCGGCAATTCCTCGGGAATATGGGCAAGGAACCGGGGATGATTTATTCGGTGAGGATCCTACAAAATGCTGCAACCTGGCGCAGCAACGTTATTTTAAGATAACCTCCTCCAGCTTATAAAGAGATGTTTTTATCGAAAACTGCCGGGATTTATGGACCATTTCAATAGCTGCTGCAATGACTATTATGCCAAAGGATACCATGGAAAACTGCCTTCTACGCGGCAATAGTATGCAGTAAGTTTATCTAACTCAAGTGACAGAGCGATCATGTCGCTGTTTTCGGCCAAGATGAGGATAAAACCATTGAAAGCTAAGGTGACTTTGCCGAGGTTACAGTCTTCTTATTGCTTATTGCTAGCGTCCTTTTATGTCAACGATTCAATTAAGCAGGCCCCCTTTGCAATGCTGACCCTCCTAATAGTATGGATGAAAAGGGAAGTATCGCGACAGAAGGACTACGTTCCAAAGCATGAGGGGGATTGGAGAGGGGTTACATCGGGCCAAGAAAATATCCTGCGACTGAACGACCAAAAGGTGATACGCGCTGAATTACACAGGAGTCTTACCTGTGTAAAGAGAAATCTATCGACCGAAGCGTTTTTAGCAGGGTTCAAACGTTTTATTGTTAGACGAGGCTGTGGTCCAAGATATAAGTATAGCGAACATATGACCATTTCCGTCAAATCTAAAGGCCAACGAGGCGCGAAAAAACGAATTTACTTGGAAATTCATTCTGGTGGCTACATGGTATTTTGGCCTTCGTTGGAAAGCAGTCGAAACACGTGTTCGATGAGATGAAGTTCGTTCCAATTTTTGAGGAATTTTCCAAAAGATTGTGCTAGATTGAAGCATGGTTGAACTTCAGATCGCTCGTTCCATTTTACAATAACCCAGAGGATGTTGGAGCTTTGATTTCTTGATAACGCTCTACCGAAGGTCAATGATGAGACCGCTATGAACACCGGCAACAGCCCAACATCCATTCACTAAATATTTTGGAGAAAGTTCCGTCAAGAGTCCTCACATCACCTGAAGGCCCAAACCAAATGGGACAAAGAAAACCAAGTGTGGAACTGGGTCAGTTGGCGTTAGGTTCTATCTGGAGGAGCTGGGGCAATTAAAAATTCTTCGAGGATACTTAAGGACAAGGGTTGACTTTCCTACTGTCGACAACTCACTTTCACACATTCCTGAAGCTTATGTTGTTTAAATATTAGGACATCGTGCAGAGGTTTGACGAAGTACTCATATACTGGCAGCAAAGGGACAAACGAGAGGGTTGCTGATCGAGGTTCTAACCGCACTCTTCGGGGTAAATGATGAGGTTGGAGGCTGCAAAACTATATCTCAACAGAATCTCTTGCTGAAGCTTGGATAAAGCATATCGTTCAGCGGTTTTTGATCCTTTGGTTTGACGGGAAACCGAAGGGAAACTTAGCACTTTCGTCAGATCAGTCAACGAAATGATGAGATGGTCTAGAAGGTCCGATTTGACAGGTTGAAGTATCCAGGTGGGTGAGAAGATCTCTTGGGCTTTGTGAATAAGAACACTTTTTCAAAGCAATTAATAACGTCCTTGCAAAATGGGTCTGTGTTTCACTGGAGTTTGGAGGAAGAGGCCGCCATAGAGGTTGTGAAGTTCTATCTAAGTAACTTTCTCGTCGACCCCTTATTGCAAGACCGTAGGGACTGGATAAAGCACTTGCGTCGCAATGTCGATAAGGAAGAACATTATTTTGAATGTTAAAATTCAATAAAGCTCTAGCTTGTCTGGATACTTTTCGGACAGAGCCTGCAATCTTCCCAGGCATATAGTCTCACCCAATTGAACTTTGCTCTAGACGCCGTAGAATATATAACTATGACAAGCCGCTCAGGTAGACGAAACAATGGGGTTAACATATCAGGATCATTATTTGGGTTCATGCCCGTCTCGCCTACCAACAGTGCTCCTAGGATGGTGCTTAAAGGCAAAAGAAGGTGCAAGGATTGTTATATATTGGTGTTTATAAGGTTATTATAAATAAAAGGATGACCCAGGTTCGATTTTCAGTTCCGGTTCAAAGGCGTTAGAATCTATACTGCGAACCTTGCCTAGCAAAGTTGCCTGTTCTGCGTAGACTTTTCCGGAACAAAATTAGGATCCCGAACAAAGAACTTGTTTGGTGCACAGGACAGTTACAGTGATGTGGGTAAATAGTGGAAGTGGCACTGTATAGGTTACACATTAAGGAGGGCCAACGATTCCTTTGTTGGCTACGTCATGCAGTGGAATCCCTCTGTTCCAAGGAGCGTCCGATCATTCATTAACCAGCAAGGTTTGAAGGTAGGCTTCGGAACGCAGATATTTCCAACGATCGCAAGCATCCTTTTATAAGGAGGACATCATGTCATCTATCTTATTATACAGCGGTATCTCCACGGTCTGGCACCACTTGCAGCAGGGCGATAATTCCATTACTGGCTACACCATGCAGTGGAATCGACTGTTCCAAGGTGACCGGCAAGTGGGTCACCCTAAGAGCACCTGGTCCAGAACAGTAAAGGAGGAGTTCACACGTCTCGAAAACCCGCCAAGGGAGTTGAAACGCATTTCAGTGGTATCCTGAAAGCTATTTAGTAGTGCTAGTGTATCTTTGGACAAGGTAAGAGCAAGTACCTGCTTTCAGAGAACATCTAGATTGGATGGATCAGATCTTGTTGTATTTTGGGGAGTGAACAGATGATTCCTGGTTATCGAGGCTTATAGACATCACAATAGTGGAATTGGAAACTCAGGTTAAGTTTGTCTGAAGCTGAGTGACTTCCAACAATATGCGGTTTCCTAATACAGGGTGCGGCAGCATAATTTCCATTTTTCAAAACTCAATAAAAACTATTGTATGCATCGGAAAATATTTATTTATTTTTTATAATGTAGGCAAATGTCTAAAGTTTTTATTTACATTGTTTTGAAGATCAAATCTGTTAGGTGACGTCCCCCATTCTCCACACATTGCGTAAACCGATTTCTGGCGTTTGTCATGACTCTTGCTAGCATAGCAGGTGTTATGTTGGCAATTTCTTCTTGGATGTTGGTCTTCAAATCTTGTAGGCTTCTTGGACGGTTCACATAAACACGGGATTTCAAAAAACCCCATAGAAAAAAATCACAAGGGGACAGATCGGGAGAGCGTGCCGACCATTTCAAATCGCCTTTAATTGAGATAAGACGCTCTGGAAAGTGTTCCCTCAAAACAGCCATCGATGCTCTTGAAGTGTGCGCTGTTGCACTGTCTTGTATGAACCATGTTTCACCCAAATCCAAATCTTCTAGCCGTGGGAAAAAAAATTCTGTGGCATGTTTACATACCGGTCCGAATTCACTGTAACTGTAACCTCATTTTCCTCAAAAAATCAGGGACCAATAATTCCAGCTGAGGAAATTGCACACCACACTGTGACTTTGGGTGAATGCAAAGGCTTTTGATGCAATTCTCGAGGGTTGTTGTCAGCCCAGTAGCGTATGTTTTGTTTGTTAACCGACCCACACAAATGAAAATGGGTTTCATCGCTAAAAAAAACAATAGCACCCTCGGGAACGACATCAAGAAGAAGCTCACACGCGTTCATCCGAGAATTGAAGTCACGTTCTGAAAGTTCCTGCACTATCGCCATCTTATAGGGATGAAAATTAAGATCATCACGAAGAATTCTTCTCACAAAACGATCGGATAGTCCAAGGGTAGATGCGTGTTTGCGCGCAGAACGCCGTGGCGATCGCAACATTGACGCTCTCACTGCTTCAATGTTCTCAGGTGATTTAACGGGCCGAGGGACTCCAGTTGTTCTGTTTGTCGCACTTGCAGTTTGTCTGAATGTAGTGACCCATGTAACAATTGATTTGCGGTCTGGGACGGGAGCCAACGGAGCTAAATTAAAGCGATTCCGAAATGCACGCTGTGTTGCAATAACCGAACATCGGCTTGAAAAGTAAACCTCAACGGCAAAGGCACGCTCCTCACTATTCCAACGCATGATGGCGACTGAACCGTGTCGGGACAAAACTGAAGAGGGGATACTGTCCTCTTGAACGAGACCACTAGCGCTCCGCTATGACATCAACTAACTGAGTGGCGCGCATTTTAAAAAAGGAAGTTATGCTGCCGCACCGTGTATATTGATCCGGGTCAAATTTGACAATTCTTTTCATAACTTGGAAAACTCCACGACAAAAGTTCGGTCAGTATTTAAGGCCTCTCCTGTAACAACGACCGGAGTCAATGTGTAGGTCAAGCTATATAAGCCATAGATGACTTGTCATAAATCTTGCTTAGATGGAGAAAACGTGAATGCGTGGCCTCGTCTGACATTGGAAAGATTTCCAGATGGTTAGAACGCAACCCTGCCATCAGGATTATCAACGTATACTGTGCTGACCCTCTTAGGATGTATCAGTTCAGAAGTCGTTCTTGTTCTAGAAAATATGGTTGCTGTTAGTCGAGGATAAACAAGCAAGATACCCTTTTGAGGCGAAGAAACTGAGGGGAAGTTTTTATATCGATGATTTGCTAAGTGACCTAGGTACAAGGCGAGAGGCGAAAGTTCTCATTAATCAAATGACGGTCTTAAGGTCCGGAGGATTTAACCTATGCATGTGAGCATCGAGTAATTCTAGCCGTTGAGCGGGAAACTGGATTTCAAAGGTTCATACAAGAGTCTACATTTGCCGCCCTTGGTCGTATATATGATGAAACATAATCCACAAAGAAAGCTGGCAAAGAGATGCTTTGTGTTTAATATTCCCACGATTTACGACCCCTTTCATTGACCGGTTTCTACGACGATTACAGAAAAAATGCTGATACCAAGAATTTGGCAGTTAGATATTGGTTGGGACGAAGTTCCCTCGGACGAAATTCGGGTAGATTGAAAACGTTTTGAAATAGTGTTACTACTTCTGGAAGCCTGCCGTGTTCTCCGATGGCTCCACTACTTCAATCTGTCATACCTCACTGCTCTGTGCCAAGAACAGAGTGAAACAATTGAAAGCTCTTCCGAAGCTAGAGTTGAATGGTTCCTTAAATTGAGGACTAGACTATCAACCTTTATAGCTGCTACGGAAGAACTAGTCGGACAATAGATGAGTTCCAGATAATGCCAGACAATGTAGCTTTCGACGTAAACACTATTTATCCAGCATTTATCACCGAATTCAAAACTGTTGGCCAAAATTGAAGGATAGCTTCTTCTCTGCCGGTATGAATCAATGATCGGCTGAAAAGTTTCCCAAACAACTAGTTCAGGCCGTTGTCAATGCCTGTGATTCAGCAGTGCTGAGAAGAATACCCAGCAGGGAAGGCTTGGCTTGCTACGGTTGTAAAAAAAATAAAGAAACTCAGAGCAAAATGCCGGCAGGTCCAAAGAATTCTTCAACTATCGAAAGGAAGACTTCACTTCCAAGGATAGCTCCCTAAGTTTAAACAACTGAGGGATGATTAACAATAAGCCCCTAGGTCACAACCTTCTCAGTGGTGAAGTGTACAATAAAGGGGAGGAAGACGCCGCAATTAATTTTTTTGATAATGTAGTGGAGATACTGTTTCCGCGAGTGAAAAAAACGGTGCAGCCAATTCGGAAATCATTCTTCGTATCGAAGATGGTGAATTATAAATTAAGAGCGCATATAGCTCTTCTCGTAAACGAAAAATTGGTCACAAGTAAACCAAAGTAGAGTGCAGCTAGCTGATCTCAGCTTTGATATCAAGGCCGGGATCGACAGCATCCTAGGAGCGGAGATCTCTGGGGAGATAATTGATCGAGGTTAGCTGTTACCAATTGGAGAAACAAAACTGAGCAAAATGCCACTTCGAAGTCATCACATTCATATCCCACATCTCCAAGGTATACTTGCCAAAGGTCCTGCATTCCGTCCTCAAATGAGGAAGATTGGGACTTGCATTGTCTTCCTCACTATCCGGAAGCGGTTATCAAGTTTGAGAGCTCCAAAGGTTCGTACACTATTTAACGCTGCTTCCGTGACAACGACCGGGGTCAGTGTGAAAGGGGGCAATACATCAAGTCAAAGAAGGGTCCTGCACACTACACTTCGAGAGGCATCGCACTCACTTACTTGTTGAAACATCAGCAATATTGGCAAGACCCGCCTTGGCCTTGTTGGGGAAAGCGGTATACTAGAACGGTAGGCGACGCTTCAAGAGCTAATAAGAGTTTACATGGCATGTTTTTCCAGTCAGCTGAGAGGACCAATGTGGGGTACTGGATAAAGCACTAGCATAGCAATGTCAATAAGGAAGGATATTATTTTGAATGTTAAAATTCAATAAACCTCTAGTTATGATTATTGTTTCGAATATGAGGGATCCTAAATCCAAACTACTTGATGTTGGAGCAGGCTAAATGGAGAGTAACTTACACCCAGGATTAGGCTCAAACTATCCACGATTTAATTTGGATACATAAAGGAGCGTTTTCCACCTGTTGCCACTTTCGGTCACACTGCTTCCTGGGCAAAGGTGAGGTAGCATCTGATGAGTTGTCTTTGCTCTGAACGAAACCGTTAGTCCCTCTCTAGCTATGAATTTGTCTAGATACTTTTTGGACAGAGCCTGCAGCTTTCACAGGCGCATAGTTTCACCCAATTGAACTTTTCTCCTGACGCAGTAGAATCTATAACTAAATATGAGAAGACGCCCAGCTAGACGGAACAACGGGATAAAAACGCGGGCGTCATTAGCTGGGCGTCTCGCCTATCCACAGTGGTACTAGGATGGTACCTAAAAGCTAAAGAACACGCAAAGTTTGTTATATTTTGCCCTTTATAGGGTTATTATAAATAAAAGGGTAATCCAGGTTCGATTTTCAGTTCCGGTTCAAAGGCATTAGAATCTATACTGTGAACCCTGCTTCTGCGTAGACTTTTTGGGAACAAAATTAGGATCCCGAACCAAGAACTTGGTTGATTGGAACAAAGAACTTGGAGAGTTACCTGTGGATGATGTGGCCAGAAAACGGAAGTGGCAGTGAATAGATTACACATCAAGGAGGGGCTACGATTCCATTGATGGCTATGCCATGCAGTGGAACCCTTCTGTTCAAAGAACCGTCCGGAAAAGTTACGAAACAAATATCCAGTCATTAACCAGGAAGGTTTGCTTAGAGTTTGAGGTAGGCTTCGGAATGCAGATATTTCCAACGATCACAAATATCCTTTTGCAAGGAGAACATCATGTCATCCATGTAATTAGCACTTGAGGATGTGACATTGGATCTCCAACAATCAGAGGGTAATATGAAACGGACTACGTAGGTAGGTCACCTGTGAAAAGGACAATAGCCGACGATCAGTTGGTGGATGATTTGCCAGATGTCTTCAAAGTGCCTCCTTTTTTCTACCCAGCAAGAGAAGATGCAGGGTTTGTTCTATTTGGCTGTTTGTAGAGTTATTAAAGGTGCAAGGGTGGTCCAGGTTCGATTTTTGGTTCCGGTCGAAGGCCATTGGAATCTATATTCTGAACTTTTACCAAGTAATCATAGTTGCTATTTTGCGTGGACTTTATTCCGGTGCCAAATTGGGATTTCGAACGAAGAACTTGGTTGACGCCCAGGCCACTAAGGCCACACATTAAGGCAGAACGACAATTTCATTGTTGACTATACCATGTAGTGGAACCGACTGTTCCAAGATGGTCGGCAAATGGGTCACTCTAAGAGCACCTGGCCCAGAAGAGTATGGGAGGAATTCAGGCGTCTCAGGACGTTACGGAGGGAGTTGGAGCGCATTTCAGTGATATCCTGAAAGTTGTCTGGCAATCCTGCGGTATTCAGGCTAAGTAAGAGCTAATATCTGCTTTCAGAGAACATCTAGATTGGATGGATCAGGTGTACTATAACCTAGATACCTACCTACCTACCTTGTTGCATTCTGGGTAGGGAATAGATGCTTTATGGATATTGAAGCCCATAGGTATCACAAAAGTGAAATTGGAAACTCAGGCTAAGTTGGATAGGGCACAAATAGATCTTCATAATTTCTGCTTTGAGATATTGCATCTTGCATTCCACCCTCAAAGTTTACAAGTATGTTTTGAAATTTTGTATCGAAATTCTTGATTTGACAATCAAAATTATATTAAGGAGAACTGTGAGTATCCCTGTCAACTTGAACAAAATTTAGTAACTTTTTAAAACTCATTAAAATATCTTTTCTAATTATCTTTGAAGACAGTCATCATCAATATGGAAGAATACAGTGAAGAATCTCAAACGGAAAAATTGGAGACCACCTCAACTGAATGCCATGCAATCGAGCCACCATATTATAGACTTCTTGACAAATGCAAACAACTATTGGACAAACCACCATCAGAATATTCCGCCACTGAATCCGAAGCTTCCAACTCCATCGAATCACCGTACAATATCCTCGACCCAGATCGTTTCGTATACTTTGATTCAACATGGTTCTCGACCAAGTACCCCGAAAAGAAGAAGTCCCTCATGAAAATTGGAAGCGTAGAGTCTCCTTACTACCTGCTGGAAGGGAACAAGTATAAATATCCAGAAGCTGCTGCATTCCACGGAACTGGAAGGATTGATGAATCCTTGGAAGTATATGAAAATTATCTTTTAAGGAACGTGAAGCGCTTGATTCGAAAGCCATGGAAAGTCAATATTATGAATTTGCGAACTTGTATGACCAACGATATTCTGAACAGTATAAACCCGCAGGAGTTTCAGGATGTTCGTCAGATTGCCATGAATCTTGTGAATAGTGTCCTGGTAGATGCTGTGAACATCATCAACCAACAAATGAGAGACTCAAATCGAGACGATCTGTATGTGGTACCCGAGTATGAAAGTGAGCGGGCTCTTACCCCTTTTTCTTGGCCCCAAATGAACCATTTCGACTTGGACTATATAGAGGATGTTATCCGTAGATATGTGGAGCGGTGGGTCCTTGATCCTGGTTTTAAATTCTTCATAAGATACATATCTCAAAGATCGACCGATACCAGTGATTTTTACTACTACCAAGTGATGTTTAGTAAGCCTACGGTGGTTTGTCCAAATCCTCAAGGAACGGCCAATGTTTTTTTCACGGTGGAAGTCACACCAGTTGTGGTGGAAAAGATACCGATCCATGTAACCTATCAATTTGAGGATTACTCACAAATTCATAAGCCAGATGGACGCTTCAAATTTCAACGATTTATTATCAATAATATAATCAAGAATAAAATAAAAGTTTTCACTGAATTGGAGTTTTGATCGGTGATGTTTATTGGCTGGTGGGTGTGTCTTTTTGTGAGTGTTTTATTGTCTAAATGAAAAATGAAATTGTATCTTACTCAAGAGATTTATAATGTGATGCTTTAATTAAATAATGTTCATAGAAAGTACTTTCTTTTGACTGAGAATTTTGAATTGAAGGAAGGATGAGCGATGGGACTGCACAACGTCATGTTGGAAAGGTTCGTCCTAAAGATTTCGTGGGAGGAAGAAGAGGATTCTGCATTCTAGAGGAGGGCTCTTTCAACAAGGTAGATGTATAACATCTGATCACTTCCCCTGGAAATGGGTGCGCAATAGTAAACAAGAAATAGTCCATTCACAACTCTTAGTGTATTCTAGCCTCATTCAGGTCAATGCGATTTTAGCGGCTGAGGATTCTTGGCTACCCTCCCCCATTGCTTTCTGGTTCACCTTGAATTTCCTTGGTCCAAATAATGAAGGTCATAGCTAAGGTTGGGGTCACTGTAGGATAGACTGACGCGGAATGTAGCTCCCTAGGCCCAACCTATCTCTCTTTGAGAGTGAGCTGCCCCTCTTGTAGGGTAATGTGTGGCTTTCCAGGGGCCAAGCCTTTCATCTGCCAAGACTGTTGGTGAGTAGTGATAGCCACACCCTGTACGAGGTGACCCTACTATTAGCAAAACGGTACGGATAAAAAACCTCCCCCAATCCAAGGTGTCAACCGAACCGTGCTCATTTGCAATGGGATGTAACTGATTATATTCGAACGGAGCCTCACTGTGATTACACCCAAGAAGGGACAAGTTAATTCAAGGTCAAGATTATTATACTGCAAGGAGAACAACCAACAAAGATCACTGTTCAAAAAGCAGGGAATAACCCGATAGCTGAAAGGTTAGAGCACAAGGCTGTCGTACAGAAGGTTCAAATCTCACTGACTAGGCTGTGAATGAGTACCTGTGTCAAATTAGGGTAACAATCTCGGATGAGCGCGAGTGCCGCTACGGTTTTGAATGAAGTGCACTTCAAGACCCTGATCCAATTGGATTGTCGCACCAAAGATTATTATTATTATAAGAAAACGGAGAGCAGCGGAGATTATGCCGTATGAAGGGAATGGTCCCAAAAAATCAAAACTTAGACCCAAGAGGGGAGGAAACAAGGGCAGGACAGGTGTTTAGGCAGGAATCAGGAAGTCCGCCATTAGTTATGCTAGTGCTGCCAAGGGCATTTAATTGATCATACTGCCAAAAATATTTCCCGAGCAAACACCCATTCACGAGGAGCACGAAACAATTGAAGACTCTGTCCTCAGGCAGATGTTGAAGGAATGGACTGCGAAACTGTGTTCACCGGGATACGCTTTCAACCAGGTCATATACTGGTGGTCATATACTGCAGAGTGGCTTATGACCATGATTCCTAAATTGCCAGGCTGGAAAAAAGCAGATCTGTCAACATGTGAAGAGTCTTCAAAAGCAAGGTGGAAGGCACGGGTAGACTCCTCACGATCAGGGTAGATGACCGAAGCATGCAGGTAATTTGGGACGCGTTTTTTGAAAAACCAAGAGCTTGCATAATTCTTAAACATAACTCAAAATATATATGTCTTTCAGAGTTTCTGACCGGGGACCCTGTGGTTATCCAAGTCTCACTGGAAGCCGGGAGAAGCACCCGAGAGGCATTCGTGGTATCGCGAAACTTCCCAGGAGATGACATTCGGATTCCACTGAAGCACGTCGCTAAACTGGTGAGGTTCCGTGAGAAGAGGGCGTTACAACTTCTCCTTGGCTGCGATGCCAACACCCATCACGAACTCTGGAGAAGCAGCGACAACCATTTGAAGGGGTGAGTACCTTGTGAAACTTATTCTTTGCACTAAGTTAGAAATATATAACATAGGGAACACTCTTCAACATTTGTGACCAGCACTAGACAGGAGGCACTAGACAACACTCTAGAAAATACTCTAATGAACAAGCTGGTCAGGAATTGTAGGTTATCGGATGAGCCCTCCATGTCCGATCACAGAATAATCAGTTTCGACATTGAGGGTAACTCCGAAATAAAAAGAATAAGAGGGTATCCCAGGAGAATGGATTGGGATTTCTAAGCAACGCACCCGAGCAACCGCATGGTTCACTTTCAAGGGGCCGGCGACATCAGGAACGAACTGGGACTAAACAGTGGTGGAAAACCTCAACACAGTCGTTATTGACGCATGTGAGGCCAGTTGTCCGGCTAAGACAGTTAAGCCATCAAGACATGTATTCTGGTGGAATAGGAACCCAGCCAGAATGGGAACGGAGGTAGGAAAATTCTTGAACCGGGGACTGACTGAGGTTCAAAAATTCACTGACTGCATATAGCAATGCGATCAGGGAAGCAAAACGGAACAACTTCAGGGAATTCCGTGAAGGAATCGAACAAATCAATAGAAGCAACCTGGCCTTATAAAGCTGTAGCCAAAGATGGGCAATATCTTTTGTCTGTTTGAAAAAAGAAGATGGGACATTTGAATGAGGAGAACAGAGTATACATGCTTCTCAGAACTCATTTCCAGGGGTTCGACCCCACGGCAGCAGGCGACAAACATTCTGCCTGACATCCCAACAACGAATAAAAGGGAAAGGAGACCTGGAAACTGGCAAAAGAAATATGCTCGGAAGCTAGGGTAAGGCGGGCAGTGGGAACTTTCAAACCACTGAAATTACCCGGAGTAGATGGCATCTTCCCAGGGCTAGTCCTGAGAGGCCTGGAAATCATCTTAGAGTCCCTTCTGAGGGTGGTAAGAGGTAACATAGCCCTAGGATATATACCAAGGGCATAGAAGTCGGCAAAAGGGGTATTTATTCCGAAAACGGGTAAAAAGGATCCTTTTCACCCTACATCCTTCATACCAATTGACCTAACATCGTTCGCACTCAAAATGGTGGGGAAGGTCATAGACAGCTATACTAGAACTAACGTTCTAAAGGGTGATCCCCAACATCAGTGTCAATATGCTTACCGAGCAAGACGGTCAACTGATGCAGAGGTATCAGCTGACGGATGTACCACGAGATGACATAGAAACAAAAAAAAAATTGCACTGTGTACATTTTTGGAAATTGAAGGAGCATTCGATACATCGTACACAGAGATACAAGATGCCCCGAGTCGCAAGGGAGTGGGAAACACCCTAGCTTTCTGCATGGACAAAATACTAGAGAGTAGGTAAATGGTATTGTACCGACAGGTACAAATTCTGTTGTCATGAATACTATTCGAGGTTGTCCACAGGGCAGAGTATTATCACCGCTTATGTGGAGTATGGTAGTGGACGAACTCCTGGATATGCTAACAAATACTGGAATACAGATCCAGGGTTACGCGATCCAGGGTTCTGTAGAGGCAACTATGAGGATACCCTATGTGATCCAAACTGGACTAAGGATTACCAGTGTGTGCTGCAGGAAGGTAGGACTGAATATCAGTCCAGCCGAAACCACCATAGTACCATTCATTAGGAAACGTAAGCTTGGTCACCTGAGAACCATAAGATTACATGACATGGAGGTGAAACGAGAAACAGAGGTCAAAATTAGACCAAATCTGGAAGACGCATGTCGGAAACACTTATCGGAAAGCAAGACTCTGATGACTTGTAGGTCTATAGCAGGGAAACAGCGACGTTGCAGCCTGGAAATACTACTTTGGATATGCACTGCAATAGTAAGGCCAATGATTACCTAAGGGGCGGTAATCTGGGCAGAAAGAACTGAACTCAGCACACAAGCCGGGAGTTACACAAACTCCAAAGACTGGCTTGCATGTGTATTAATGGGGCAATAATGAGGATGACCTATGGCATTATTGGGGGTATTTCTGGGATTAACCCCACTCCATCTGCACATACAGGGCAATCTTTAGGGTTGGCGAAATATCAGTGAGGCGGGGAGCTGGCTAAATCGAAGGAAGATTTATATTCTATCTAGGAGGTATCCCGAATCATTGATACCAAGGGAAAACATGACAACGAGGTTTCACTTCGATAAGAAGTTTGAAACACTTTGAAGTAACAAGGCAAACTGGGAGAGCGTGGCTGTGACATACGGCTTAAACCAGTAACTGATTACTTGGTACACTGGCGGATCCCTCACAGCAAAGGGAGCGGGTGTCATTGGTCCAAGGAAAATGTACTTGGAGCCAATGGGTAAGCACACTAGCATATTGCAGGCGGAAATATAAGCAATAGACAGATGTGTTTCCTTTAATCACCAAACGAACTATAGGGGGCAGAACATTGCTATTCCGACTGACTGCCAAGCAGCGATCAAGGTACTTAGGTCCAACCAGGTGAACTCTAAACAGGTATGAGAAGACTGAATACGCTCGGCTCGACCAATAAGGTCTGCATACTCTGGGTTCCAGGCCATGTTGGGTTGGAAGGCAATGGGGTAGCGGACGAACTAGCCAGAAAGGGGGCAGGGACGCCTTTTATACGGGCCAAAACCCTTCTGTGCAATCGGAATCATGTCGACGACATCAAAAAAAGAAGAAGAACGGTACAGGTAACTACCCTGGGCGGGTCTAGCAAGAATAGAGCAGCCCAGGGTGCTTATTGAGCGATACGAACTCAAGCGCACAAAGGGTTTCTTAAGCCTCACAGAGAAGAACCTCCGAATCATAGTGGGAATTCTCACTGGTCACTGCCGGTTAAACTATCACCTAGGCAAATTAGAGATATCTACGGACACTGCCTGCAAGTTCTGTGTGATGAAACCTCTGTACATGTTCTGGGACAGTGTCCAGCACTTGTGCAAAGTAGGTCGAGGCATCTGGGACAACGCTTAATACCAGATGCAAAGTTGAAAGGTTTAGAATTAGGGATATTTACTAAAATTTCTAACGGTTATAGGCTTGCTTGAGATAATGTAATTAATAGGTACGCTAGAGCTAGTAAATGAGGCACAATAGTTCTTCTACGGACGCGGTGTGACTTCCCCTTAACAGTACAATCTGAATAATCTGAAACACACTAAACAAATCTAGATTGAAATACACTCAATAGATAGATGTGTATCCTTCAACCCCAAAGAAACAATAGGGTGAAGAACATTGTTATTCTGATCGACAGTCGGGTGGCTAGTAATGCCCTTAGGCCCAAACAGATGAATTCTAAAATAGTATGTGAATGCCCTCATACTAAGGTCTGGATACTCCGAGTTGTAGGTTCTTCTGCAGCTCTGCAGTCCTGCCCAGCAGATGTCCTCAATGCACAACTGCATCTCTTCCGTCTGGACCTCAACATTAAATTCTCTGTAGCATGCAGAACTGTCAGATTACTTCAGTTCGAATGTTGGACAGCAAAGTTTTACGTCCGTAGTTGCATTCTAAACAAAGTACCTCAAAGACTCTTGGCATTGCCAACGGAGTAATCGACACGCAAGTCAAGCTTGGAGAAGTGTTGCGAAGTTATGACAAGGAGTCAGTGAGAGTTTTCTGGGACATATACAATGTAGTGGAACTATATGATTTTCTGGGATTCGCCAGTGTATGGAGATACTGACCATACTGAAGCCCTGTCGATACTGGGGCTGATTCGAGCTTCAAACCTAGCATGGTCATTCTGGGTGACAGAAAAGTGGCTTTTATGGTTTCCTACTCGGATGCGACATCTTCAATTTGGTGGAGAAGTACGGAGATACACTAAACAGACTCGTCAGGTGAGAGTCACCCTTTCCTGTGATCTTGGGAATAAGAACAAAGAGGAGAACGAGCGGGCCATGCGGGGCTCCACTTTTGACAGTCCCTCGTTGAGCACATACAGCGTACTATTGGCAACTTGAAAAATGTAATCTATTTGCATTCTTTGGCAACTGCTAACTCCTGATGGCGAAGACCCATTGCCTGCGCTAAGTCAAGGAGGGTCTAATCCTGTTATAACAAGACTGGATCGCGGGAACTTTTGGGCCAGACACAAGTAAAAGCGCACAGGATTATGGCGGTTTACACTGGGTACTGAGGTATAGGCTGCTAGGCCACTAGGCTCGGCATTTTCAACATCTCCCATTGCTGAGGTTACAGAGAGGATAATTAGAACTAGGTTAGCAATTTTTTGAGGACTTAAAAGAGATTTATGGTTTCAGGGTCGGAAGCTACTATCTTTCGTAAATGCCACGGGCTACTTTCTACTCTCTCCTACCTCCTACCTCTCCTTTCGCCTCCCTTCAAATTTTTATACAGAATTAAAGTAAAACGTAACCATTGATGAGAAGTACGCCCACAACTGGATCGAACATCATAGACAATCAAAACCAATT
Organism: Hermetia illucens; assembly: GCF_905115235.1. NCBI lineage: Eukaryota > Metazoa > Arthropoda > Insecta > Diptera > Stratiomyidae > Hermetia > Hermetia illucens. The sequence continues at coordinate 5,051,371 of NC_051852.1, forward strand.
AAATTCGAACGAACGCCTTCCTAATTTACTGAACAAGGCGTGTGTACAGGAGCCTTGATTTATGGTCCTATTTGAAATTTCATCCCTTTGCGAAGCTTTTAAATTATTGTCTCCGCCACATTACCATGTGGGAAAAAACGCCGACAACAAATATTTTGTGGAATGCGTACACATCATTTGAGAGTTCAAATATTTATTCATGGTTGCAGATGTCTTTTCCGTTTATTTTAGGGCTGTCAAGCTGGCAAACCTGAAACATCATCAACTTTAAGCGATTGTCACTGGAAACAACTCACTCATTGCTTTGCACCACTTTTAAGGCTTGGGGGTATGTGCACATGCAGACGGCAGCCTATGCCGTGATGAAGATAAACCACCAACATGACTGGGGGTGATGGAAATTAATTTGATGGAAAATCGACGTAGTTAATGAACGGGTTGTTTGCAATTTAGAAAATTGACATTCGCAATATTTCATCTCGTCAGATGGAAACGAGTGGTGAAGTACATTGGAAAAATTAAGGGAGAGCTCCCTATGCACCCCAGTCTACATTTCGGATCAGGCCTTCCCTGCTCCCGACCTACCCTGCGAACATCAAATGCTCTCTCGTTCCAGTATCTTTTTTTGTAATTAAAAGCCCCTCAAGGAACGAACTTTCATAATAAAAACCGCTCATTGTAATTGAACCCCGCCCTTTGCCAGAATATTATTTCTTTGAAATTTCAAACTTCCAAAAGCTCTCTTCCTTTCTTTTCAACACTTAAGCAAATATAAATTTAATCTTCTTGTCGTTATCCTTTAATTGCAAAAATTCAAGCAAATCACTTAGCCCCTCACGAAAAAGATGAAGACTTGGAAATATATTTCATCCCCGCGAAGCTATCTCGAGTTGTGTCCGTTACATGAAAATAAGTTAGTGTATGAGAAGTGAAATCGACAGGACGAATAGATGAACGGGAGGAGGGACATGATGACGGCAAGATAGGTCTCTAAATTCTCACTTGGATTGCTTTGCTTGGGCCTGCCTGGGCGATTTGCTCCTCGTGATGGACACGAAACAGACGCAAGTCAGTTTTATGGAGAGAACTTTCTAACTTTTAATCAACTTAAAGTTATCCTTAATGTCCTTAGAGACAAAGATTGTCCTTTTATTTAAAATGAATTTTCTTGATTGAGATAAAATCTATTCCCCAATGGACTAAGTTCGGTCCCCGCTTTGATTATATGGTCCGATTTTATAAAGAAGTCATTTTATGATGTGGGTTGGGCTTGTTCGGAGAAATGATGGAAAGTAGGAGCCGTCCTGGTTCGGGGATGGAGTGCGATTTTACTTTTATTTGATTTAGTATTGAGACTTGAGTTGATCCAAGTATTCCGTTGTTGGTGCTGCGATGCGCAAATAGTGGGATTATTTTTAATTAAAATTTTCCAAACCTGTACGCATATTTGAAAAATTTGTGTCCGGTCTGTTCTTTGGTTTCCAAATCATAACCTCGGTGGGAAATTCTGACAAGCAGAGCTTTTAAGAAAACTGTCTAAAAGTGAGATGAAGACTTAGGAACTAAGTCCTCCAAAGGACTTAGTGGGCTGGAATTGGAGCTTATTTAATATTGTCGAGGCTCATTATGATGGGATAGATGCGGAGGGGACTTTTAGATTGCTTACAGCTAGTGCGTTGGAAAGACAACTGGATAGCTCTGTTGACTATCCTGAGAAGGGAACCAGGAGGGATTTTGTCCAAAGCTTCGGGAAATGCTTGCCAAAATTAGTATCACTCCTAATTAATTTCCGGGCACCGTAATAGTCATTTTATTCGAAATATTTTGGTAATTTGTGAATACCATGCCAGTAGAATTAACTGTCTTTGGAGGTGAATCACTCAGTGAGCCATTTCCGCAAATTTTCGTAGGAGTCGAAGCGCTTCTCAGAAAGTGCGTTACCCAAAGAGGCAAAGAGGTGGTAATCCGATGGAGCCAGGTCTGGTGAGTAAGCCGCATGGTTAAGCACCTCCCACTTGAGTTTTTCCAGCGTGTCGCGAACGACTTTCGACTTATGCGATGGTGCATTGCCATGGAGCAAAATCACCTTCTTCTGTCTTTCTTGATATTCATTTTTCATTTGTTGTTTATAGCGAACGGCGTTCACAGTTCCACCAGGTTTCAGCAGTTCAAAGTAGACCACACCGGTCTGGTCGCACCACACAAACAGCATGACCTTCCGACCATGACGATTTGGTCGTGCCGTCGATGTCGATGCACCACCTGGACTCACCCACGATTTATTGCGTTTAGGGTCCTCCAAGGAAATCCACTTTTCGTCGCCCGTAACAATACGATGGAGAAAAGACTTTCTTTTGTATCGTTGAAGCAGCATTTCATACGTCACTTTTCAGTTCTCCATTTGTCTCTCGGTCAGTTCATACGGCACCAATTTCCCACACTTCTGAATTTTTCCCATGTCTCCTAGACGTTTCGAAATTGCTTGCTTTTGAACTCCCAACGTATCTGCAAGCTGTCCTTGCATTTGCGTGTTGTCTTCATCCAATAATGTTTGCAATTCGACGTCATCAAACGATTCTCGCTTGCCGGAGCGTGCGGCGTCGCTCAGGCCGAAATCTCCATTTTTGAATTGTCGAAACTACGTTTCACATGTTCGAAGTGTTAATTGCACGATCGCCATAAACTTCCACAAGTCCACAGTGGCTCTCGGCACCTTTTTTCCTTGATTGAACATGAAAAGCAGTGCATGGCGCATATGCTCGAAATTCGGTACGTACGCCGACATTTTTGACGCGCAATAAAAACTTGCTGGAGGAGCTTTTTGGGAAAACGTCAACGCAGTTTAGACACTCGACAACAACTAAATAAAATGACAGGTATGTGCGACCAACAGCGACACAAACCATAGAACGGCATCAATCGGAAAAAAAAGCCGGGAATTAGTTAGGAATTGTATAATTACTTTGAAGGTGGTAATCAAGTTTCGATGGGAAAATATCACCTGCCAGGGAATGCAGGGAAAATTTTGTTGTTTTGGATGCTTACGTGCAAGTCAATTGTTTTTCCAAACACAGCTTTCAATTTTCTCTAAACAAAAACTACCCTTATATAGCCCAATTGGAGACCATTTAGCTTAAAGCTTAACCCATTCATATTGTCAACCCAAGGGAGGAAGACAAACGACTACTTTAAAAACTCCAGGAAAGCTGAGAGCACTTTGTGAGTACCGTGGACCATTCACTCTAGGCTTCACGAATAGTAGGAGGCGGTCCCTCTACCGAGAGGAAAAGATTTCAAGGAGCCAAAAGTCCAGGACCATATAACCTAGACAGATAATTACCGATGACGAATCCCGAAGTACCTCAATTCAGGGCGATCCTTGACAAAATGAATCCAGCTGGTCTACAGGTTGCCTTATGAAAGTAACGCGTATCATTTTATTATGATCGAACTATGCATCGAAGCGCGATCAGACCGGCAGGAGATTGTGCAAGGGGTTCTGTCCTTTCAAATGCGCCTTGTCTTAGTTTGCTCTGAACAGTAGGAGTGTTAGGATGTGTCTTTATGCGAAGTCTGTTTTTCGATTGCGTCACTGTTTAATGGAGCGCTCACTGGAAAAGCGGTACGTGATGAAGTTTTGTATGCGGCTTGTGTGTTCGAGCACGATCCAGAATTCAAAAGACAGAGCTCCTATTGGCACACATAACCTTCTCCCAAACTCATAAAATCGCGCATGAGCAAGTCTCGCATCAAAACAATGCTGATTGTCTTCTTCGAGGTCTAAGGAGTCGTCCATTTTGAGTTTGTACCGGAAGGAAAAATTGTGAAGCCCAGCCTTTTACCTGGAGGTGTTCAAGAGACTGAACCGACGGGTCGCATGCATCAGTCCTGACATCAAAGATCAAGTTCCGCCACGACAATGCCCCCAACCGTAGGGCCTTCGTAGTTACAATTGCCTGACCTAGAACAAGACCTCTTTGGTGCTCCAGCCTTCTTACAGCTCTAACTTGGCTCCTTGTGACATGTTTTTTTTGTTCGCCCGATTGAGAAAGCACTGGGAGTTGGTGGAGAACATTCAAGCGCAAGTTACAAGGTCCCTGAGGGGCATTCTAGTCAAGGAGCTTCAGGGTGTTTTCCAGGCGTGGCAGAACCGTCTCCACAGATGTATTGATGCAGGAGGAGACTATTTTGAAGAGTTTTAACCGTATGTACCAATGGGATGAATAAATCTAGTTTTCCTGGCAAACGCGCATTGCTTTTATAATGCACCCTGTAGCTCCCATTGATCCTCGCGTCTCTCAAATGTAAATATTTGAGATGCCCCTTATTGAAATGCTGGTGATCAGCTCAGACATTTGACGGCGCGATAATTGAGTTGGTCGACACTATGCCTTCTCGTTGCCTGGAGTCGAACCACGGTCCGTCATGGATATTTGTGTTCGTTCTTGCGCTCTCCCGCTGCTATAGATTTATCACCAAAATCAGAGCATGGTCTTATGACCAATCCAACCACATTATACATATCTTGCCAAAGTTTTTTCCTCCCTATATACCTACGTATTATGGCCCTTTTAACGCTTCTACGTAGAAAAGCCTTGGAGTATACATGACTCAAATACAGTCTGTTGAGGGTCGTGATTGTGGGAGTGGTTTGCCAATCAATGAATTCTGGTAGTTTCACAGGCAGTGGGAGGAAAGAGACTATCAAAAACCCGTCTGGAGATTTCTTGGTACCCTACCTGTGAGTCCTTGTTGATCCTGTTTTGAAAGTTATTGTTAGATGGGACCCACTAGAGATGGCCCCTTTAACCTCATAGTGCGCCATTTTATTTAGGTGGATTCCATTTTTTGCCGGAACCAATATGACTTTTACCTTTTGGATGTTCGATGGTTAGTCTTTTGGGTTTTGAACAGTGAGCGGGCTTTTGGAGAGTCCGTTATAATGACTACTTTTTCATATGCTCCATCTTTGGCCAGCAATGTAGCCTGCTTGATACCCATGAGTTTCGCAGAGAGGACCGTCATCGCTCTCATTCTATAACCTCCCTTTATATGGGGCGATGCTGAGACCACAGCATAACTTGCGAAATCATTTCTTCCGCATCATTTTAGTTTGTTTTTGACTTTTCCATCCACTCTTGGGGTAACCAACTCCAGCTGTCCTGTTCAGTCCATTCCAGGTTCCAGCTTTCTAGTTGAGCAATAACGCTCATGAAATACCATGAGGCCAAAAACTTCCCTGAAAGATTTATGTGCTTTTGAGAGACTATTGTTGAAAGACGAGTTTTCTATCATTAGTTTATAAGAGGTTGGTGAAGCTCCTTTAATCCTAATCAACTCATTGGTTGCTAAGAGGTTTTTTTTAAGTTCGTGTGGGGGTTGATTAGCAAGGGTATGGGCAACATGGAAGGGTGCTGATTTGATTAGGCTCAGGCACCTTTGAAGCTGAGTGGCAACTACAGAATCTACCTTATTGTCTAGATATTTGGGTGATCCAATAATAGAAGTGGTAGAGCCGCGAAAACCGGTCAAATCACTACTTGAAATAGCTTGACCGCTTCTTTGAGTTTGAGGGCCCAAGAAAAGCCCGTAGAGAAGTTGAAGTTCTTTTGCCGCTTTTATTGCCTTTCCGATCATGTTGGTGATGCGATTTTTAATTGACATGGTGCGATTCTGTTCTTTTTTTAAAGTAATTACGCTGGAGTTGTCAAAATTCATGTGTTTTCTTATGGAGAGTGGTTGTGAATAAATTAAAGAGGGCCGGGCTTAGAACGCTTCCCTGGGGAAGGCTATTTCTAACTATTTCAGACCATTCGTCCAGCATCAGGCGCCTAACTTCAAGAAACCTCAACATCCACGTGTAGATGCCATCAACATCATCAACGGCGCAACAACCGGTATCCGGTCTAAGTCTGCCTTAACAAGGAACTCTAGACACCCCGGTTTTGTGCCGAGGTGCACCAATTCGATATCCCTAAAAGCTGTCTGGCGTCCTGACTTAGGCCATCGTTCCATCTCAGGCAGAGTCTGCCTCGTCTTCTTTTCTATCATAGATACCTTTATAAGTCCGGATAGCTGAGTGGTTAGAGCACAAGGCTATCGTACGGAAAGGTCGCGGTTCAAATCTAACTGGTGGCAGTGGAATTTGTATCTTGATTTGACGTCGGACACCAGTCGACTCAGCTGTGAATGAGAGTACCTGAGTCAAATCAGAGTAATAATCTCGGGCGAGCGCAATGCCGAGCACATTGCCTCCTACAGGCTATCTTGTAGTGTACCGTTACGGTCTTGAATGAAGTGCTCTAACGGGCTGGGTCACCCTCAATCCAAATAGATTAATTAACCCGCTCATCGCAACCTATTGAACCAGATTTTATCGACAACCAGACAGTCGGGGTATCGCTCATAGATTTTGTCGTTATGTAGGCTACGTCCATCCTCATGTAGGGGGCCAAAAATTCTTCGGAGGATTCTTCTCTCGAATGCGGCCAGGAGTTCATAATTTTTCTTGCCAAGAACCCAAGTCTCCGAGGAATACATGAGGACTGGGAAGATCATAGTCTTGTACAGAAAGAGCTTTGACCCTATGGTGAGACGTTTTGAGCAAAACAGTTTTCGTAAGCTGAAATAGGTTCTGCTACCAGCCAACAACCGAGCGCGAATTTCATCGTCATAGCTGTTATCGGTTGTGATTTTCGATCCTGGATAGGAGAAATTTTCAACGCTCTCAAAGTTGAGTCCTCTATTTTTATTGTTTTCGTTTGACCAGTGCGATTTGATGTTTTTCGTTCTTTGGTTTTTGGACTTGACGTTGCCACCATGTACTTCGTCTTGCCTTCATTAATGTACAGTCCGAGATTTCGCGCCCCATGCTCCATTTAGATTAAGGTAGGCTGTACATCTGGTGGTCAAAGGGTAATATAGGATCCAGGGCGAAACGTAGATTGGTGCCCACGATGAAGATTAAAACCTAGGAAACGTCTGCTGAACCAACACCACTACCAAACTCTACCTCTCCCCCGCGCAGGGACCGCTGGGACCTTTTTCTTAACGCAAAGCTTCAGACGGAGAAGGATGAAGGCGGGTCTCCTGCGCCTAAAAACGGGGCAAATTGTACCAACTGGTCCTCCAAGTTGGAAGTTGGGTAGGGCTGACAACCCAACCCAACCCAACCCAAACCAATGTTACGAAGCCACAGAAGGTGTCTCGGAGAGGATGGACTTTACAACAGCAAACTTCCGGAACTCATGGCGCGAAAATAAAAGCCTTGTAAAACTTTCGAAATGAGACCCCTTTAGAGCATACTATGCCCTGCCAAAGCTCTGTGATGTCCCCAAAGGGCATGGTGTTGATGAAACTCTAATTAAGTGGATCTAAGTTATGCTAATGCAAAGAGTGCTGCGTGCTGGAGTGGGTGTTGATCGCTATCTATCGCTGAGTACTTCTGCCCAGTACTGCGCGAACTGCAAAATCTGCCAATACACGTTCAATCTTATGCGGATGACGTAGCTGTGCTGGTTTTTGGTCGAGATCTCGGAATGGTGTGGAGAATAATACAACGCGCCGTTGATTCCATTGACAGTTGGTGCCCCAGGTATGGACTCTCAATAAATCCAAATAAAACCACAATGGTATTATTTCTAAAAAGGAGGAAACTGAATGGTCTTTGCCTTCCAGAGATGAGGGGTACAATCCTTCAACTCTCCGAGGAAGTGAAATATCTTGGAGGACTTTTGCCTCGACATGGGGACTTAGGTCTCAGGTAGTAATGTCAATATATGTTGCCATCATTAGGCCGATATTCGGTTATGAATCCGTAATGTGGTGGATTAAGGTGAAACAAAAGAGTTCTCGCTGTGAACTACCCACACTGCAAAGAACTGTGTGCCTGAGTACCACCGTTGGCATAAGCGCAAAATCCAGCACAGCTCTGAATGCATTACTCGATTTTCAGTCCTTGGATTTGTTTATTCAGAGCACTGCAATGACAGTAGTAGACTAATTGGGAAACAATGGACATGGAGGCACAGAGCATTGGAAGGGTTGTTCTGATCCGCACACATCTGTTTGATAGAAGACATGAGGTTATCTTGAAACAAACAGAAAACTGAAACGAATCAGAAGAATGCGAACCAGGATATATTGACGTCTTCTCCACCGATGGTTCGAAAACAGAACAGGGTTCTAGAGCAGTGGTCTATCTCTCGGAAAAAACGGGAAGTGAGCTTTTCCTTTGGGACAATATTCATCGGTTTTTCAGGCTGAAGTGTATGGGATTCTAAGAGCGGCAACCTGAAGGATTGACCAGCGGGTGAAGAACATTAAGCAGCTCTTTGATTACTTCAAAATTCGTTCAGGAATGTAGAAATTTATTGAATTCTATTTCTAGATTCAAACTACTCTGGTTACCAGTAATTGTGGTATAGAGGGAAATGAAATGCCTTAGAAAAAGAGGGTTGAATTTTTCCCATGCTCGCACCGGAACCAGTAACTGGGGTGTCAGTAGCATTGGCTGATGCTGCTGTGAAAACTTGGGAACAAGTTTCCCATAATGACAGTTTAATGCTGCTAAACCTTTCCTGTCAGAACCAAACAAAGATACGACAAAGTTTATCCTGCCGAAAAGCAGGAAGACTTGGAGAAGTAGTGTCGGCATTCTGAGAGGACTTAAATCACTAGCTGGGCATATGTCCAGAATAGGAATTCTCCAAGATGATATGTGTCCTTCCTGTAATGAGGCAGCGGAATCCATGAAACATTTTCCGCCAAGGGCCGCATCAGATATCAGATTTTCGGTGCTGATGGGCTACAACTGCAGTGGGAAGCATCGCATCCACCAATGGAAATCCTGCGATACATAAGTGAATCCGGTATATTCAATTGGACAGGACAATCGAGTACAATGGACCACTATAGTCTGAGTGCTCAGAGGCTTTGCTTCTCTGCACACACAACAGGTAAGAGGATGGGCAAGAACATAGGAGTCACCTGAAACAGCGATGACTGTATAATGACTAGATAATGGTCCTTAGTTGAAAAGTTACCTGCTACCCTTGGCAATAAGACAAATATCTGCCTCCTTTCCTTTCCTCCTTCGAAACTTAATCAATAGATTTCGACGATGAGATTATAGTGGAATTTTCAAGATCATAAAAGGGTTCTCTGGTAACTTAGCCTTCTACGATGAAAAAACCTTTTTAGCGACAGTCTAGGTTGTGCTTTCCATATTTTCTCGGGAGAAATGATGGTTGCAACATTGTGCTAGTGATCCTGAACATTTTTTTGACAATCTGACATTCGCTTCTTTCGCAAAATTATTAACAAACTTTTATAAAAACAATACAGGGTTGAAAACTGTTCAGCCCACATTGGGCGCCTTTTTGAAAATGTGATAATTTTGGCACTACCCCCTTAATAGGAGAGATATTGATTAAGCTTCCTTCTTCACCTATGTAACATTGCACTTTAAATTCAGTTGACACCCGTGAAAGGGATCATCTACCCTCAAGATGATCCCCAAAACCATTCTCAACATTGTTCGCTCGTAATTCAAGCATATGTTAGCCATTTTGAATTGAGATTCATTTCTACCTCCCTACGCTCGACTAAGCTCAAGGACTTTAACTTTAATTACACATGGAACTTAACCTACATCAATGGCCATACAGGATTTGATTAGACAACAAATCCTTCAAAGGTGGATTACCATCCACTGTTCAATATCCCCCGAAACATCAAGAGACAAATGCGACAATTGGGAGTGCTATCATGTGAAATTCGAGACCAAATCACTTGAGTGGTTAATAAACATTGATTTCGAACAGAAATATCTATTCTGTCGCATCTAAGGAGCTCTATCTTGTATCTCGTCCTTTCCAAATGAAATTACTTGGAATTGTGTAGTCAGTTTGCTGATTTGAATGTTATGTCCTCGACCGCAATCTACAACATACACACCAACATTTGCGTGCGGGTGTAAGCTGAAATCATTGTTAATCTAATTATTGCTGTTATCGTTCTGTTGTTATTTCGTGTGTTATTGTATGTAGTCTGGTGTCCCGCTGGACCATTAGTAGGGGGGAAGTTTCCTAGTTTCCTATCCGGCACTTAGGCGGTAGCATGATTACATCGGTCGTAACAAATGAGGGTAGTAAAGGTGTGAATTAGAGAAGGTAGGGTCTGGGTAGGGAAAAGCTAGTATTTTTCGGAAAAGTGTGTTATTGAAATCTGGCATTAACATTGCTGATGGTCCTTGGTGTGGGAGGTCATATCAAATTCAGACTTGGTACGCAAGCAACGCGAGCTGGATTACCTTTAACTTGACTTTTCGTGCCATTTATCCCGAAATTTCCCAGACGGTGGTCGGATAAATATCGGCTTTCGCTTTTGTTAAAGTGATGTATTTTCTAGGAAATTTTAACGCAGAGATGACAAAAGCTTCGACAACAAACATTTTGCAATTTTATCCTGCTTGGCTTCAAGAGCGTATCGATTACCGCCGGGGGCGAAATCGTTTCGAATTCAACGAGGTTGGAGCTTTCAAGTGGGAGAGGTTTGTTTCCATGTAATTTTGGTATTTGAATTTTTAGTTGTTTACTCTCTAAGGTGACCCGAAACCTAGCACCAAAGGTTTCGCTGGAAAATGCAAATTGATTCCGATTAAATTTGCTTAATTTCTCTCCACGTTATTTTTGATTCTGATGGTGGCAGGAAAATCTTTAATCACACTTTGTCCCAGTGGTTGAATTTGCGAGACAGCAAACAATTTTCCAGAATTTGTGTACTGCGGAAGTAAACAAACAACACGTTGATGATGGAAAACTCACAAAGTCATTAAAGTGGCAAAAATTTTCTTTCCAATTAATTTCTGGGTCCTTCCGTCTCTCAATTCGGGATATCCTTAGAGGGCAGATTATGTTCGTAGTTTGTTTGTTTCGGTGTCTTTGAGTATCTTTCAATGGAATGGAGATAAAGTACGATTGGACATTGGGAATCCTTATTTTTCCGAAAAATTCCGTTATCAAAGGAGAAGATCCGATCCAATTAAGCAGAAATCAAGTCCTCAGTTTAAGCATTTTCTCCTGGGATAGAAAATTTTGCATGTGGAAAAACGAAGAAACCTAGCCTCGAATTAAAGTAAGAGATCTAAATTTTTCTCAATGAAACGCCATCTACGTGATAAGTGCGACAAAATTTCAAACAGTTTTCAAGAGAATGGAACTGTTAAGGATCTATTCCGAGAACCCGTCCTAATATTCAGCCACGTGCGTCCATTTACCTTCGAATGGTACGCTTTTCTACGAAGCGAGCAGCTTTCCAACGGAGCTAATTTCTAGGAGCCGCTATCATGGATTCAACAAGGACAACACAGAATACAATCTTAGGTAGCCAAGTAGACCATTCAAATCTCAGGGAGCAAATCTCTCTAAAGAGATGCTTCAGATGCCTCGATTTCGGCCATTTTGCGGCGGCATGCACTAGCCAGCAGAGTTGCAGGAAGTGTGGGGAAGAGGGCCACCTCATCAAAGATTGCACTGGAGATCCACGGTGTTCTTTCAGAGCGGTAATATGGGTTTCGGCGAGCCCGTTCTACGGTCGATGCAGTAGCAAAGGTCGTGGAATTGGCTCGAAATGCAATGGCCATGGGCAAATGCTGTGCTCTGGTGACGCTCGACGTCAAAAATGCTTTTAACTCAGCCAACTGAGACTGGATTAAGGGCGCTTTGGCCAAACTGGGTATTCCTAGCTGCTTGACTCGGCTCATCGAGAGTTACTTTTCGGACAGACTTCTCTGGTACGAGACGCACGACGGGCCGAAGGAGTACATTGTGACAGCAGGTGTGCCTCAAGGTTCTGTATTGGGACCATTGCTGTGGAACATAATGTACGACGGAGTGCTTGGCCTTCGCGTGCCAGAGGAGACAACGCTGATTGGTTTTGCGGACGACTTGGCGGTAGTTGCAATTGCAAAGCATCCCGAGGACGTGGAGCTTTATGCAAATGAAGCCATTCATACCATCAAGTTATGGTTACGAATGGCCAAGGACCTGGCGGACGAAAAGACGGAGGCGGTCCTCATTACCAACCGTAGGAAGAACAACACGGTTACCATCCAGGTTGGTAATCGTGAGGTCGTCTCAAAATCGGTTGTCAAATACCTGGGGTGATGATCGATGCCAAGTTGAGTTTCAAGGGACACTTGGATTATGCGCGAGAGAAAGCGGCAAATGCCAGCTCATCCCTTGCAAGGATGATGCCTAACGTGGGAGGGCCGAAGTATAGTCGCAGGCTACTCATCGCGGGAGTGGTGAGGTCGATCCTGCTATACGCGGCCCCTGCCTGGGCGGGAGCGTTGAACCACGCTATCAACCGGAGGAAGATATGTTCGGCATACCGGTCAATTGCGCTAAGGGTGTGCAGCGCATTTAGGACGGCGTCGACGGAGGCAGTGTGTGTTATCGCAGGAATGATCCCTATAGATCTTCTAGCGAGCGAGGCACACTGGCTCTACGAAAAACGGAAGGCAAATCCAGCCGAGGTGAATGCGGATTTCCGAAAAGCCATCAGGAGAGAGTTGTGTGGCAAGTGGCAATAACGATGGGATAACTCCGACAAGGGCAGGTGGACCCATACATTGATCCCGTGCATCGAGAAATGGGTCAACCGAAAGCACGGAGAATTGAATTACCACCTGACACAGTTCCTTACGGGACACGGTGGCTATAGGAAGTACTTGCATCGCTTCGAGTTGGACGAGTCTCCCAACTGTCCTGAATGCGGTGCTACACTTGAGGACTCGGAGCACGTTATGTTCCATTGTCCCAGATTTCTGCAACAGAAAAGGAGGTTGAACAGCATCTTAGGGGCGGACATCGAGCCCTCCAACCTGGTGGAAGAGATGTTGAAGTCGAAGGAAAACTGGATGGCGGTAAATGAGGCAGTAGCCGTGGGGCAGACAAAACTCCTGGAGTTGGATCGAGCTCGGAAGGCGGCGCGACGGAGACGTGACATGGACGAGCTGGTATAGCGAACCAGAGCCTCCCCCGCGAAGTAATACTTCACGGTGGTCCCGCGGGGAGGGGCGGAAGAGTGGGGGTGGTTTTAGTGGGTGTGAATCTCACACACTGCTGCAACCTGGCGCAGCAGCGTCTTTCTAAGATTCTTGGTAGTACGAAATATAGTCTATGGTTCTCTCGCGCTAATCTAGTTTGTTGTATTGCCTTGTGTTGTATGTTGCCTTTTCCACGAATCTGAGTATCCGGAAGAAAATCTGAAAAGGAAGCTTTCAATTCCTATGTAGATAATTTGTGACAAGAAAACATATAAAGGAAACCACCAAAGACGTCGAGACAAGTAGCCGTAAAGAGAAAGGAGGATGATGGAATTAGAACTGATGAATGAGTGGCGGGTTCAGCATACTGCGCCATGAATTAGAAACTTTTTTAAAGGATTAATCAGTCCAGAGTATACGTACGCATTTGGACTTGGCTATAAACACAGAAATCAGGGCCCTGCGGCATCCCGGCAGAAGTTTAGAAACTGGTGTTCTGCCAACGGCCAGACTTGCTGCTTGGGGCGTTCAACGCTTGCTTGAAGGAAAGCATTTTTCCTTATCCCCAAGGCAGTTCCGGTTCAGAACAGGGAGATCCACGGTGGATGCTATTATGGAGGTTGTAGACGCAGTTCATCGAGCCGAGGCACACAGCCGCCGATCTTGATGGATAGTGCTCGTCATAACATTTGATGTCAGTAATGGCTTCAAGATGGACAGATATGCTAGGCACACTAGAAAACTCATTTCACGTGCCAAACTACCTCTTGCGGATATTGAGGGATTAACTGAAAGACCACTCCCTGCTCTATGAAACGTTAGAGGACTAGAGGAGGATGGGAATCACGTCGGGAATAGCATAGGGATCCATTCTAGGGCCGGACCTGCTCCACTCGAAGATGAGCTTCTTAGAGCAAATCAAAGCAGCAGCGGATAAGGCTACAGCTGGAGTCTCAGCTTTGAGTCGGTTAATAGCGAATGTTGGGGGCACTATATCTGCTAGGAGACGTCTCCTTATGGAATCAAGGCAATTGGTTTTGCTCTATGGCGCGGAGGTATGGGTTGATGTCCTCGCCAAG